>NC_137492.1:2400000-3600000 GCF_963082875.1 Corella eumyota | reverse complement strand
TTCTGTACGCGTCCTTGTCTAGGAAGAGGAATTCACAATATCCCAATGTCACGATGCTCCATCTCCATTTTATTCCTTCTAACAATTCGTGTTCCTGTAAAAAAAATAGCAAGTTGTCGCTTTTTAACAAGGGAGACATTAGAGACTGTATATTAAAGTACATTAGGGGCGGTATATTGGATAAACTAGCAACTGTTAAAAATGTATTATGTACTGCATTTTAGAGACTGTATCCCCCCAAAAAAAAGATCTTAATTTTGATATTAACTTACACCAAATACGTCGCCTCGCCTCATAAACAGAACAGGATTTGTATTTCCAGACTCGTCTTCTTTTATAACGACTGCTGAACCAGCAAGTAGAATGTAATAATTTAAAGGTGATTTTCCTTCGCGTACTACAACGCGTTTACCTTCAAATCTATAAAAAAAATGTTGCTTTTAGTTGCGCGAAGCAAAATGTAGCACAATCTTAGCATTTTTATTATAAACATTGTTTTGCAACTTTAAAGGTTTAGGATAATATGCAAATACTAACCCAGCAAAGTGTCCATGTTTTCCGATTTGTCGTTGTACCGACGTCGAGTAATCTGATATTGCTTTGATATTTCGAAGAGCTGTTTGAACCTAAAGCAATAGAAAAAAACATTAATTTTTTGCAATAAATTGAATCAGATTAATATTCTTTTTTTAGCAAGTTTGGTGTAAGTATTAAACCACATATGTTGGATATACAGAAATGGTAAACCGCAATATCCCAAGGCAAAGCCTTTTACGAACAATCGGATAAATATAATCGAATAATCAGATTACAGTTGACTGGTAAGTCAAGTACCCCTACTTAACATACTGGCTATCGCGTTTAACAAATCCCCGAATTTGAAGTAGCATAGTTTAAATAGCACTTAGTCTATATAAACAATCAACATAAGAAACAAATACAAAACTCTCAGGTTAACTAGAAGACAAATGGATTAACTCTGGCAACACAAACAGAAACATCTGCTTCTAAATAAACAAATTCAGTGGCGAACCAAAGTACAACTTTCTTTAAAACACTAAGTGGATTGAGTTCAAAAGCGTAACCTTTGATATAATGGGGATAAAGCTTCCGATGTACATTAAAAACTTAAAAAGTTGTTTTTAGGGCTTATAAAGTTCAGAAATGACGTACCAGGCTTATATCTTTTTCTGTTCTCTTGTTAGTGGGAATAGTTAGTATTCGTCTTGTTGTCTCAGAAAGCCGCAACTGTAAAAACAAAATTTTCGTTTGTGAAAAATTACAAATCACATACCCTAAATGTGCTTTTGACAGTTTTATATATATTTAATATCAAACAAATAGATATTTTTCTTTACCTAGTGGCCTTGGGTTCGAGTCGCGGGGATGCCATTTAAATAGTTTTTTTTAGACTAACATTTTCAAAAATTTTTTACCTGGTTTTTCATTTTATAATCCGTGACGTCAAATAATACTTCATGCTTCGTTGCGCCTGCCACGTGATCAGCATTACCTGCCGAATCATGTCGAATGTTGTAACTGTCGTCCACTGTTATACGATGATCGTGCCATAACCTTGAAAACCAAATGATCAACTTTGCCGAACTTCTCCAAATCGACATTAATTTTTCCTGTACAAATTTTGTGTTACAGGTAAATAATCATACATATATAGTATTAGTTTGTGTTGTTGGATTCTTTTAAAGCATGCAAATGTGAAATTCTGCTTGCATTTAAATGGTTTTTATCGTCTGTATTTGACCCTAAATGTATGCTTTTCGTAGATTGGCCAATCATTTTATGTTAATATAAGTTTGGAATGGGAATGTTATTTTATTTACCATTCTAGCTGGCTTAACTGTGCGAAAAAATTGCGGACTGCTTCTTGTATCCATTTTTACAAGCCTACCTTTCTTTTGTCGACGTAATTTAGAGACACCTTAAAAAAATAAGTTATACATTTTAATTTTTTTTTAGATTTTTGACTTAAGTTTTTTTGACTTAAGTTTTTTACCTCCACTTATATCTGAGTCGGTAGGTGTGTCGCCTTCCTTGTTACTTGAGTGAACCGTGCCAAGCGAAACCATTGTCATTGATGATGACGTTTTTTTCTCACCTGGTGACGTCATGGATTCATGACGTTTATAATATGCTAAAACAAAAGTTTATAAGAGAGATAAAGTTATATATATTTCAAAAAACAAATAATATTTCTTACTTTTGGTGTCTTCTTTAAATGATAATTTTCGGTCATCTTTTTTGTAAGGAATCGACGTTTCTTTTTTCACAGTTTCGTTTTGTGCTTTTTGGTCTTCTGTTTTTTGTTCTTGATCTTGGAGAATACTGTTTGTCTGATTATCCGACTGTTTTAACGTTCTCTTAGTCACGTGGTTTCTAATGTCGACTTGTTTAATATTAGCTTGATGCTGATTGATTACTTGGATCGGGGGCAGGCGACTTGATTGCGAAAAATCGCTTAGTTTTCGAGTTGCATTAACTGGTGGCAGTTTGCGGTAGGTGGAGCCTAACTGACCACGTGACTCAAAGCTCGATACGCTCATTCGATCTTCGTACGAGTCGGAGTCTTGACTGATGTGCGTTTGCGGATAAAAACTGTGCTGTTTCATCTGATGACGCAGTCTTCCCAGCATCGACGTTTCCTTGGCCCCAATGTTTAGTTTAAGGCCAATGTTGCGTTTAAATTGTCGCTCCCTCTCTTCCATTACTGTTGGCAGACTAGAGAAGCCTCCGAACGAGGCTCTGATGTTGCCCGGTTGTTCTGCCTGCTTTTTTATCAATGGGGGCAGCACCTTAACACGTTGTAAATTCTCTGTTACATTTAACTTGCTTTTTATTGTGTCTTTTACCGTCGAATAATTTAAATCCAAACTTCTTCCACTCTTAATCCTCCATTTGTGAACTCGATAGATGTCCTTTCTAGCGTCCGGTAGCCGCTGCCTGTACTGCCTTGATATGACGTCACGCCGGATGACGTCATTTGAACCGCCGCGCATTGCATCGAGAGACTGTAACATGACGTCACGCTTCTTTCTGATATCAAAAGATCGGTTTATAGAAGCTTCTGTTTTATGTCCTTGAAAAAGGTGAGGATGGTGTTTGCTCTCTGCAACTCTATTTGACATTATGACATTTCCTTTGTCCATTCTTGCCTTTGAATTCTTCTTGTTTAACACTTTTTCGTTGTGTTTTCTTTTCGTGGTCTTGGCGTTTTGGCTGCTCTTTTGTCTTTCTTCCTTCTGCGGGTGACTGGTAACTAGACCGACGTTTAACGTTCCTAGCATTTCTACGTCATTCTGATTTTTGTCGTCTGCTTGTTTTCTTGTTGCCCCAACGCTGTCGATATGCGCCTTGGTAAGACACAGGGCCACCATTTTAAACACTAACACGCTTTAGAACATAACCTGTGAATTAGAAGCGGCAATTTCTAGAAAGCTTACACTTATAACGCTATACTTGGTCGCATTGACTTACGCTCCTTACCTGTCTGAGTGTTTAAGACAATAACAAAGCGATTGACCTAAAGGTTTACAGTAAACCACAGCTTCTCTTTTTTCTCCCTTCCCTCACTTACTGTACGCTTACAATACACTATTACACATTGTCTTGATTACACGTTGCTATATATTAAGGGCAAATATAAGATTGGAAAGTTATTTGCCGTTATATAAATCATTCTTAAGTGGTTAGGTAATACAAATATACATCCATTACTTTATATAACGTAGTCTAACTTAACTATGTAATATTAATATGTGAACTACGGGATGATTTTTGCCCGCTTGTTATGTTAAAGTTACCCCCTTTGTATGATACAAATTCATATCTGTTTTTTAACATATGTACATAAGCAATAGACAAACTATTAAATAATTGTGGAATTTAAAATCCTGCTTCGCTCGTGTAGTAGTGAATGAAAAATACATGTCCCAGGCCTTAGAAACTACTTTACCGTGAAAAGGACACTAGATTTAGTTACCAAAATGATTTCGTCCGCAGAAAAAACAATGATATCATATTTTTTGCTAAGCTTAATCATTTGTGGAATCAAATTACGTTTAAATCTTTATAATAAACCGATATAACAAAAGCTGACTTTTTTAAAGCCAACAGGATAAAATCTCGTTTGTTTAATAACAGGTGGATAATAAAAGAAGTAAAGTCTGGCAAAATTAAAATACAAAAGCGCGTTACATTATCTTTGTATAATCTGTATTAAATTGTATTTAATTTATTAACCTTTATTTCATATTCTAAAATTAGATTTTAATTTAAACTTTGAATGGAAATTAATATAAATTCACACGACACTCGAAAATATATAATCCAAACTTGAATCTTGAAGGGATTAAAAGAGTAATTTTAATATAACCTCTCTTCTTTTGTAAGTGGAAAAATCGAATGGCCTAGACAGACAATTTGATATAAGCTTTTAAATGCCCTTGTAAGGCCAAATGAATTTATTGTTTGTTTAAGCAAAGACAGTCCGTCTAGGTAAAATCATTAATATTAAACTGTATCATTTTTAAAGGCCAATACAGTTTGCAAATAAACAACATTTATTAATAACACAACCCTAGTTAAATGGAAAAATTTGTTAAAAGTTTGATAAAATATTTTTTTTATTATTAATTTAAAAAAGAGGTGTTTTTTTAGCGTCGGATATATAAACTTGAATTTCCTTTCTTTACGTATGTATCAATTTTTAAATCTTTTTTACATAATTTTCTATATCATCGAAGTTTATTTCACTTTTAGTGATTTGTTGAATAATTTTAGTTTAAATTTAGGAAACAGGCCTTTGTGGTTGATCTTCAACAATAAGTGCTTTCAATAGAAAGGATTCAAGTTGTCTAGTTTTCAAGTTATACCCTCTTAGCTCAAGTTTAAGTGCCAATAATATGTTCTTCACTGTAACAAAAACTCTTTTGCAGAAAAAGGGTTTTAAAAATCAAAAACTTAAAAATTACATTTAGCTTTATTTTACATGTATACATTTTTTTATTTTTATACGAAGCGAACTCCAAATATCACCAAAAAGTAGGGATGGGCCAAAATTAAAATTACTCGGATTCGTCGAATCCGAGTAATTAAAAATAAGATTCGATCGAGTCCGAGTACTCGGCTATGACGTCATCGATGTAAATGCCAATAACGTTAGCCGAAGTAAACTGCGCAATTCAAGTATAAAGAGCTATTTTACTAATCATTTTTATTACAACTCAACACGAAATCAAATTATTTGCAATTAATTTAATTAATAGAAAGGAATTAATTTAATAACAATAACCAACTTTTTCCAAATTTACGTGTAAAAATGTTAACATTTCCACATGCTTCGACTTCAAACGATTTCGCAATGGCGAAACTACAACACCAGACGAACTAAATAGGCGCTCAGATGACACACTTGTTGGAGGGCAAGAAAAAAACGAAATGGCTAAATTAAACAACGCAGGGCGCTCATTGTGATGCTTCGCCCAAAATTCCAATGGACATTTGGTAGGATTTAATACGCGGAGATGCCATATATTGAGCAACGTGACTTTTTATGCGCTGCTCGTATGATGTATCTATCATTGCTTGTGATTGTGACAACTGTTCATCTTCACACGTACAGTCAAAGACGATGCTATCAATATTTTCATCGCAAGATGATGATGGCTCGCTTGAATCATCGATGCCGTCACTAGTAGTATGATGTTTAATGGCGGCCTGTTCAATCAGGTTTTTTATACGCAGTATTTCTTTATCATCTGCACACCACGATGTTTTTATTCGTGGATCTAATACTGAAGCCATCGCACAAGTGTCGTAAATAATGTCGTTGTAAAAATATGCTTCACGGGGTTGCTTTTGGCCTTGTGAGGCATCTCGTTTGCTAATTGGTATTCTTTGTTATACCGAGGTTGAATCTCAATGTTATACCGAGGTTGAATCTCATTCATTAATCGCTGAAATCCTTTGTTTTCTAAGATAGAAAGTGGTAAAAGATCGATGGCGATCATCTCACAAATACGTTTGGTAATGGCTTGCGTCAGTGGATGGTTGGGCAAAAAACTTTGCTTTTTGGTTAAAACATCATCGATTGTAAGCTGAGATTTTCGATGCCTGTTCTTGTTCGCTAGTCCTGTTTTTTACATCAATATTATGGCGCGATAAAAGATGTTTTATTAACTAACTTGTTGTAAAATTAGCATTGCTTTTACCGCGGCTAATATGGGAATTGCACAAACTGCAAATAGCCTTACAATTATCTTTTAAACAAATATCGAAATAATTCCATACGTATGATGTTTTTGATGTCATTTTTAAATGAATATAAAAGCAGCACACTGTTACTCCTGTATTATAAGCTTCGCATTGTTGCGCAATTATTGCACAATTACGATAAACGTTGCTACGGCAACAAAAGCAGACATGTCCAGACAAGTTTAATATCTCAAAAAAAAATGAAATACCGTCTCTCTTATAATTGTTACAATTGATTAAAAACACATGCGTGAGATTCGGCAGCCGAGTCCAAAAAAAATATTCGACGAGCCCGAATCCTAAAAAACTCAATACTCGGGTCGAGTACTCGGACTCGGATTCGACTCGGCCCATCCCTACCAAAAAGTAAATAACCGACTAAAAAAATTGTTTGTCCACTAATTTAATAAAATAATTTAGGTTATTTTTTTATTTCAAAATTATTTTTATTAAACAAGGGTTTTTATAAAATTAACTTAAGATAGGTTATCTATACACTGTCATGATATAATATAACACACTTTTATTAATAATGGGTGTTTAATATGTATAGTTAAAAAAGATAAACAAAGTATGTTAAAATTCTAAAATGAAATCTTATTTAAGGATAAACTATTTTAATTTATTTTTGAACGTCAAAAAAAAACATTATGGTCATGAGATTATCATGCTTTGAGGTAAATCAGCTGACTCTTTCTAAAAATCAAAACAATAAAAACACGTGCTGACCCGTTAGTGGACAGGGTTTAATTTCAAGTGTAAAATGTTAAAGAATAAGAAAATAGTTATAGTTGGTGCTGGAATTAGTGGTCTAGCTGCAGCAGAAAAGCTTTATCAAAATGGATTTCGAGATATTACAATCCTTGAAAGTCGAAACCGAGTGGGTGGCAGAATATCCTCTTTTAAAGGTAACTTTTTATTTTTTTATCCTCGGTGTGGAAAGGTCGATTTCACCACCAAAACATAGAGTAACATCAGTTACCCCGACCCAATTTTAAATTGCCTTTAGCAGTTTGGGATGTTATTGATAATATTAGCTCTCTAATTATAAGCTGCTGATTAAGTGTTGGTTCAGCAGGAGTTTATACTGTTTTTAGTGCCTTACTCAAGGGTGCTACAGCATAAGAGCATTGGGAACCCAACCCAGAACTTCTTGTAGTGAGGCCAAGTGTTCTGACCATTACACCACGCTGTCGTTAATTTTCATTTATGGAAAAAATGATAGTTTTTAATGTTGTTAAGATAGTTTTGCATTTGAAGAGGGTGCACAATGGATTCACGGGGAAACAGGAAATATAATACATCAAGTAATAAAGGAACATGGGCTCCAAACTAAAGGAAATATAAATAGGTATTTTTTTATTAAAAATTAAAAACAAAATTATTAAATATGAGCATTCTAAATTTAGTCAAAAATTAATAAAATAAAATTTTCGTGTTTGTAGATTTTCAAAAAATAAGTTTTTCACTGAGAGTGGAATTCAATTGTCCGAGGAAAATTACAAATCATTTGATGCCGCACTTTGTTTTTTAAGCAATTGTGTGTCAAAAGATGATGCTCAACAATCAATTAAAGACCCGGAGTTGGAACAAAACATGGAACATTATTATTCTAAAAAATGGACAGAATATATAAATACCAATTCCAACTTTCATAATTTAGACCCAAATTTATTACAAGCTGTTTTAAAAAGTTTTTCTGACGATATAAAAAGTCATGATGGCTGTGATTCTCTAGCACAGCTTAATTTATCCACATACTTTGTATATAAAGAACTACCTGGAGGGCATTTAATGGTAAAAAACGGATTTTCTAGTATACCCCAAGCTATTGCAGAGGGGTTATCTAATATATTTATAAAGTTAAACTGCAAAGTAGAACTTATAAAGTGGAATGCTTCTAAAAATGGTGCTGTTAAAATTTTGTTTAATGATGGTGGTGTTAAAAAAACAATTACAGCTGATCATGTGATTGTTACAGTTTCTTTGGGTTGTTTAAAGGAATTTGGAAATAAATTGTTTGAACCCCAGTTACCCTTAGAAAAAATGAATGCAATAAAAAGGTAAATACCATATTTTTTATACTTTTTTATTGTCAATGGGGAAAGGTTGACTTCACGACCTTAACACAGAGTAACATTAGTTAACCGTGCAAGGCATTAATGGCGTTCAGCAGTTTGGGAAATTTAGGATTATGATAGCCTGATATTTAAGCTGCTGATTAAGTATTGGCTAAACCAGAGTTTATACCTTTTATAGCACCTTACTTAAAAGCATTACCTATTCCAGGACCTCATGTAGTAAAGCATGTAATTTTTTATCTTAATTTTTCAAAAAAAGTATATATTGTTTAAAAATTTTAAAAAATTAAACTTTTTAATTTTTTAATTTTTGCAGAATGGGTTTTGGTGTTACTGATAAAATTATTTTTGAATATGATAAACCATTTTGGGATAGTAATACAGATGTTATTATTCTTCTTTGGGATAAAGTTACAAAAAATGGAGAAAAAGCTGATTTTTGGTTTCGTTCAATTTCAAATATTTTGGTTGTTGCCGACATTTCAAAAAATTATTTTACATTACAAGTAAGTAAAAATAGTAATATATATTATTAAAAATTTAATATTTTTTAATGTTTTTTGTTAGTTTTGGTTGTCTGGTAAGCATGCTAAAGCAATGGAAACAATATCCAATCAGAAAATTTCTGCAATTTGTACCAACTTATTAAACCAATTCACAGGTAAAATTTGTGTTTATAAATTTATTGTATATCAATAAAATTGTTTTAGAAAAATCTTTAAAAATAAACAATTAATATGTTTTTTTTGAGATTACAAAAACATTCCCGATCCTAAGGAAGTTTATGTCAGTAGGTGGTTTTCTGATGTTAATTCTTTAGGTTCATACAGTTACATGGCAGCAGGTAAATATGACTTTATTACATGAGGTCTTGGGTTCGACCCTCTTTGCTTCTATGTTGTTACACTTTTAAGATAGGTAACAAACATGTTAGCAAGTTCTGTTACTGTAAAACTAATCTAAAATTAATTGTAAGGCAGCACAGCAATATTTAAAACTAGGAAAAGCAATTTAAGACTGGGTCAGGGTAACAAATATTTTACTATGTGTATCAATTGAGTTTCCCATTTTCATCAAGATCAAATAAATAAAATTAAAACATTATTTTTAGTCTGAAATTTGTTAGATATATACTATATTAGTATTATTGCTGTTATCAATATTAAATTAGTATCCGAATCTTGTTTTAAATATTAAAATGCTTTTATTATTTTTTTGTTTTAATATGTTCAGGGGCATCTGTATTAGATATTCAAGCACTTGCTGAACCTGTTTATAACGAACAAAATAGTCCCTGCATATGTTTTAGTGGTGAAGCTACACATCAGAAGTTTTATTCAACTGTTCATGGTGCTTACCTCACTGGAGTTAGAGAGGCCACCAGATTGTTTAAATACTATCAAACTAATTAAAATGGGACGACAAAAATTTTTGTAAATTAAATTTTTTTTTTTTTTGAAGGAATGTAATTTTTTATGTAAAATTATATTTAGTTGCAACTTTTTGTACTACTATAAATATGCATGTTAAAATAGCCCAACTTACTGTTTATTATTTTTCATTGTATTTTAATATAAACTGACTTTAAATATAAGTATATTATAATTTTTTGCTATATTTTAATTTAAAAAAATTGTCGTTAATTTATGTTTATCGTACTGTTCCAAAAACATTTTATTTCTATCAAATTTGTTTCCATCAAATTTCAATAAAAATTATTTCTAACATTTTTTTTTTGATTGTAAAATGATATCGTGCTTTCTGTTGTTGAAATATTTTGTTTGTGGTGTTGTTAGTGTTTAAACTAAATTCGTTTATTAATAAACAATTACTTGAACAAAGTGGTACATATATATTTAAGTACAACTTCTAAAATTGTAGTTCAATTTATAGATATATATAATATATAAAAACAGTACCTATTTCGTAATTCAGATTATTTTTCTTTTTTTTACCTTTATCGGATTATAAAAATATATATTTCTAAGTTATTAAGTTAGGTAACTAAGATTAAACTATTTTTTTTTTAAAATTCATAAAATAATTTTACAAATATGTTAGGAAAAAAATTATATATAATAAAGGCAAAATTTGTAAGGCTTACTTGAGCCAGTATTCATTTAAAACTGTGCCTGGAGAACTATTTAATTAAGCAAGCATCAGCGCGTTTTTAAAAGCGTTTTCTATAGGCAAAACGTTGATTATCCAAAGGCACTTTTTACTTCTCAAGAAAATTAGCTGAACTTTTTTTAGTTGAGGGTAGTACTAGCTTGGAAGCGTTGTTATTTCTAGTTTTTTGTTTGATGAGTTTATGATTTATATTTGAGTTTAAATGTTTTGCACTTTTTGGATTTAAGTTATTATACCACATAGGTAAGTGTGTTAACACTGTAAGTTACAAGTAATGTTTATTTAAAAAATTAAAGATATTTATCATTTATTACTTTAGGCTTTAATCAATGAGTTTTTTGGGCTTAGGTATATTATTTTGTTACCTAAAATCCTTTTTTTATTTTAACAATGCTTAAATGCAAAAAAATATTAAAAATTTAATATGACGTGGAGAAGTTTTTTTCTTGACATGTGTTTCGTAATTTATAGTCCACAATGAACATTCGGCCACGTCCGCCGGTTGGCGCTAATCAGCGTTTGTATGAGGTTCACATGCCCCCCACACAAGCACCCCCTTATTTACCCCCTCAATTTGCTATGGCGCCCCCAGGGTGCATACTACCCCAACAAGGTAATGAATTATTAAAACAAATTAATTTGTGCCTTAAATATTTTTTGTTAAGGTTTTTTTTAACAATTTAATCTACTTGTTTTTCTATAGTTTAAAATGGCATGACCATTTTTGTAATTTTTATCTTTAGATTATTATATTCGGCTACCATATTATCAATACCCACAATACCCCCAATATCCAAGTTACCTCGGCTATCCAGGCCTAGGAAATGATCCTTACCGAATGATGGCTCCGCAAGGTATTTTACCTCCTCCAATGGGGTTACCTTATCAAGGATTACCCCCAACTATACCACCAGGTATAAAAATGTAAATTAAGTTTACTATTATATTTCTTGCTTTGAATAGCCATGGTCTGCATGTTTAAAAAGGTAATGAGTAAGAAATTGATGTATTGTGTTAAGTTACTATTACAGTCAAAGGCAATTTAAAACTTAACAATTGAAATAAAGTAACACTTTTCACCTGTTAAAGGTTACGGAATGATCCGACAACAACCTTGGCCAATTTCACAACCTATCGATTACGGTTTGCCAGGGCTTCAAGCTCAGCACATTAATCCGACACGCCCACCTTTTTATGACCAATCAACAACTGTTCCTGGCCGCCCGAGAAGCAACGAAACAGCAGGTCAAACCCAAGCTACTGCAACGATGTTGGGTAAATAAAATTTAATATATTGAAATTTTGTTTAAGAACCAATCTTTAATATTTTAAATGTGATTGTATAAATTTGGTTAATGAAAGTTTTAATTGCATTGTAATATATATCTTTACCATATATGTTACAAATAATACATCCATGTAGATGCAACTGGCCAGCAAACTTTTCAAAATTCAGGACAAGGAAATTTTACCAACAAAAGTCGTTGGAAGACCGAAAAAAGTCGCTCAAAATCGAACAGACCTCAACAGCATTCTTTGCAAAATACTTCGAAAACACGACGCAGAAATGCAACAAGTAACCGACGTCGTCGTTTATCAGCTAAAAAATCGTTGGTAAGTTAAATTTTATTCTTTTGTTTCTGTTAAGATATTTACACTTTTTATATATTGAGTACTAATAACATCTTCTATAACAAACAGTGTCAGAATTAAATATTATGTTTGTAGTTTTGTTTTGATTTTATTGTAAAACAATTACTTAGTTTTTTGACAATTCGGATTAAATAATTTAACTGGTAGTTAAATTGGTTCTAATATGTTAATTAATAAAATCTTACGTCAGTAATTTCGATATTAAGGTTACCATATGTTTTTCAGCATCGTAAAAATCATGACAGAGAATGCAACAATCAAAGATCTTTATCATCGGAACCAGTTGATCTTAGCAGCATTTTAAAAGAAGGTTGGTAAATTATTTTCTAAACGATTAATAAACGAATATATTTAAGCTGTGTTATTATATCAAACCATAAGTATTACAAGTTAAAACGTTGACTTTTTTAAATACATAAATAGAATTACGCAATTTTTGCAAAATATATTACAAATTTGTAATTGACAAATTTGTTTTTTAAATTTTTTAACAGATGATGACAATTATGAAACTTGTGAAGAAGAGGAGATAGATGAAAATCTAAAACAAAATTTAACTCCTTCTATAAACTTGTTCTCTCAAAGTTAGTTTAAAATTACTTTTATAAGATTAATTTATAAAAATTGAGAATTCTTTTTAAAATTCTATTTGCTGAATTTGATTTGCATTTTAAATTATTTTTTTATTTACAGAGAAAAGTACGAGTGGATTGGATTTCACGTTAATCACAAACGAGAAGTCGTTTTCTCATGTTAATTTCAAACCAAAATCAAGTTCTATTCCCCATCAAAGAATTCCTTTACAGGTTAATTTTATATACTAACAAAAAATGATCTATCAAACATTTAAAAAAAAATCAATTAATCAAGCAATAATGACTGCAAACTATAACATCTCGTATTTACATAATTGTGTTATCTTCAATTAAGACGTTAATGTTTTTAGGATAAAACGCAAACAACTGCAAATGCTGTCGGTAGATCCGAAAGACGTTTATCAAACGGAGGAATTTATTATTTTATGAAACCTCTCGAGTCAGAATCTTGTTCGGCACCTGACGTTAACTCCAACACTATCATTACGAACGACAAACCTAGCATAAACAATCGGAATACAGTGAGCTTTCGAATCCAAAACAACAGCACTGGATTTTGGGATGAGTCAGTTCAAGACGAGAACAACAACAGACAACAAAGCTTTCTGAATATATCTCTAAATGACAATGCTGATCAGAATACCTCAGCAAACCGCAGTCGACTTTCAGCTTTTTCTAATATTTCAAAAGGGGCAAATGAAAACAACAACAACAACGAATTGCGAGTTAGCCAACCTGGCTTATGGTGGGATAAAAGCACTGATGTTGGATACAAAAGCATTCAAAAAAGTCCGGTTGTTAGCGTGAAAAGTGACATAAGCCTAAAAGAATTATCTAGTAGTTCAAATTCTCCTTACATCCAAGAAATTGAAGGCTTTGTTGTTGTTGATGCAGCTTTCAAACAGAACGGGAAATCGAAAAAAGTAAATACGAAATCTGATGTTACGACTGAAGATCCGAATAACAATCAAATGATTTTAAAGGAAGACGAAGATTTGAATCAACAAACTCAAGTTTCTTGTTCAACATCTTCCAACAGTGTTGTACTTTCTCAAGTGTGTACCGGCTTAAAAAAGTTAGATGTTAATTGGACGGAAATTCGTAAAGTTGTCCCTCAAGAATACTTGCGAAGATCTTATACAAATGCTGGTTCAGTTCAATACGACCTTGGTTCTTCATCAAGGCAAGGATCGCTCTTACAAACTTCTGGTTCTTTATCGTTTAGTAGTGATATTGACCTATCGCCAAAATGCCCTTCAAAACTCCAAAGCAATAAACAAAGTGATGATAAGATTTCTGACCAAGACGATGCCATTGTTGCTGCCATCAAGGAAGTCGATTGTTTAAATCTAAACGCAAGTTTAGAACAAGAATATTTTACTTCACAGAGCAAAAAGTATCTTCCAAATAACGATTCCTTGCTTCAATCAAGTTTACATCCAATGGAAAACAGTAATCTGGTTGAAATACCTTCTACACCGACCTCCAAGTCATATCAGTCATGGGGAAAACAAGACGTTAGAATGTTGCTGATTGCAACAACAACTACAACCATGTTGACATCTTCCAATTCCTGGTGTCCTGTAAATTCAAGTACACCAAGCGTTGCAAGTGTTTCGAATAGCTCGGCATTAGATCAAGAAAAGAACTACCAACAGCCAATACCAATTAACAAGCTGATGTCTCGACTTAAGCCACTTCATCATAAAGAGAAACTTGTTAAGTCATTACCTTCAACTCCAATTCGTTCAACGGAAAAGATTAAAAATCTTAAAAAGCCATTAATGCGGCATTCCAGCATGCTTAACTTAGCTTCCTTCACAACAGTTGGTGGATCTTTTTCCAGCGTTGATGTTGACATTGATTGCAAAAAGTTTAACGACAAAGGGGAGACAAATTTGACTCCTCATTCTAAAGTTTTTAAAGATATACCGTTTACGGCTAAAAGGAGTGAAAAAATTAAACCAGCAGACAGCACGTATTTATTGACACCCGCATCTTCGCAGTTAGAGTTTGTTTCACACATTGCTAAAATCGAGGCTGATAAGAAATCTTTGCAACAACCCAAACTTATAAAAAAACCGGCTTTAACTACATTGTCAAGCAACAAAAGTAATGTAGTTTCATCAATTAAATCTTCAAAGCATAACCAAAATGCAGCAAAATCACCTTCAATTCAAGATGCTTCCAAGGATATAAATAAACACCGGGATGTTAAAAGTAAAGGACAACCATCCAAGTCTTATGCTAAAAACAAATTGTCATCCAAGCCTTGCCGACTTCCTGTTCCAGCAAGACGAGTTAAACAAAAATGTCATGGCCGTGGAACAAAGTCAAGTAGCGTGTCGCCTGCTTCCTCTGTAAAAACTCTTACTCCAGTGACCACACCTGAAACTTTGGAAACGAATCCGACCCTGGGTCCCAACGGTTCAAAAACAATTACAAAAACGAAGAGGAGGTTAAGTAGTTCAACTAGAAACAACAACGCAAGAAGAAGTTTAACTTCAGTTAAAGTCTTGGCTGTAAATAAAGAGAATTCAGATAAGATATTGAATACAATGAAACCTCTTGTTGTTGACTCTTCCAAATTAAATAGCAACAAAAATGAAAACACTCAGCCAAGAGCTAGGCTTAGAAAATCAAGTACATCAACATCAAAATTTGTAAAGAATAACTCTAAATTGTCAACCAGTACTGCTCAAAGTAGTAGTCTTACCACAACTTCAAAATCCAGTGTTGTCAGTACGAAACCACCAAGTAGAAGATCACCTCGTACAATGCGAAGTACATTATCTGCTGTACAATTACCGGAAATCATAGATACCGTGACCAATGGCTTGTCATCTCAGAAATCTAAATCTTGCTCAAGGTTGATGAGTGTTTTCGAAGACCAAACTTCAGAAAATATTAAAAAAAGCGATGACGACGAGGCCTCACTTAAACAAACAGAAACTTTGAATCGTGTCGAATCAGCTACAAAGGATCAGCCTCCATGTGATGATAGTTGTATTATTTCGACGATACAAGGCGCCCCAACGCCAATGTCGTCACCTGCCATAGCTTCCGATTGCGTTAAAATGGAAACGCATGGTAATGTTCAATCTGCTATCAAATCAATTGTTCATTCTCTAAGCAATCAATCCCAATACCAAAAACGTGATGAGTGCTCGTCCCCGTCGTTTCTTGCTATTAGAGATCAGTATGTAAAGAAATTTATAAACCTGCAGAAATATGATAAAAGCGTAGAATTTTCTACCATTCAGACCTCAATGACAAGGACTGTGATTAGATCTAATTCTTTACCCAATTCTCCAACTCGGCAGCCTTCGTTTTCTAGCTTCCAAAGAAGTGCAAGTTTGTCAGATGTATTTTACGACACGGCGTCTGAGTCAAGTTACATTGGTTCAATTTGGGATTCTAATCGTGCTGGTGGCCATGCGGCTATTCATAAACAAAACGTTTTCCAAAAATGGAACAAAAGAAAGAATGCTCTTCAGCCCTGCACCGAAGCAACTTACATCGCTTATACTCCGCCTACGATAACCCCACCAAAGGCTTACTTACCTAATTTGCCAGTACCTACAAAAGCTCTATTAAACCCCATTCGTTTTAAAATGACGGATTCAGAGTTGAGTTTGGAACAATCAAATTACTCCGTACCTTTAAAGACAAAGGATCGTAATGACGGTAAAGATGTTTTAAAAGAAACTGGCAGAGTAAGAATTCTAAGCCAGGAACTTGAAAATGAAATTCGTCGTAAAGCCGAACTTTTAGTCGATTCTGTAAACGACAATGGAAAATTGGTCGGAAACAAAACTAACATTGTCAAATTTGAACAAACGAGCAAGAGAAATATTCCAGGAGGCAACAAATTATCGTTTAAAAGTAAATCATTGCAAACATTAGTAAAAGTAAGCGAGCCTAAGCGACTACCAGCCACAAAATCTATGGAAAAACTTAACGTCCCGCCTAAAAAGCCACCTCGAAGTAATAGCCCAAATTTGTTAAAGAAGGATAACGTTCCCACTGTAAGTTCAGTAAATGAAACCCCAAACACCTTACATCCAAATGCTCGGCTTATTCAGTCCACAAATTCTTCAACAGCTGGCCTACATCACTATTCTGGCTCTCCAGTCATACCTTACTACCCTTTGATTACAGCCTATCCAGGAATATCGCCACATCGACATCCACATTTTTTGTCGCCAACATTAATTCCTTATACTTATGGTCAGCAATTTAATCGCAATGCATTTCCTGGTTTTGTATGGCCTTTACAGCAACAACCTATTGGGACTATGGATCAATATAACAGCGATATATCAATATCGCATAACTCTGACAAAAGCGACAATAGTGCAGATAGAAGTCAGCCATCTCAGTTGGCATCTCCTGCATTTTCACAAGCCGCCTTTTTAGCCCAGCCCCACTTGGCAGTTCCTATACAAGATCACATACGACTTCAGAACTCAATGGCTGGTTTATCTGCAGATACGCGTGAACGCTTCTCTCAAAATCCAGCAAACAGTGGGTCGTATTATTTACAACAACAGCCAAAGTATCCAAGTGCACCAAGACCAAAAGGAACTCCGACCAGAAAACTAGCTTTACGCAGACGTAGATCATTTTCTGCAGGGCTGAGTTCTTCTGCTGTCGCTAAAACACGACTTAATCGACGGGTGCACGCAAACATAAAATACCTGACCGCCAGTCGTGGAATGAAGACAAGTCATATTTTTAACTCGTCACACCCCTTACCCAAGCGTCGGCCAAGATTTGTACGAAGCAGCTTGACCGAAGATTCCGTTTTTCAAACAATGCAACCTAAATCAAAGAACCCGAAATTTTTCACCAAACCAACTGTGGTACGTATAAGTATTTAGCATAAAGTGAATTAAACTTTATTGTAAGATGTTATGTGACTTGCTATCATTATATATATTAGGCTTAATTATTTATATATATGTCGTACTTTATTTTAGACGCACAGGGAAACCAAGATAGCAAAAGATACTCCAGAAACTTCTCAAACTAAACAAACTGCGGAAAATGTACCTATAAACAGTAAGTGACATTTCATATTGTACTGTAGGGCAGCGGTCGGCAACCACCGGGCCGCGGCCCGGTACCGGTCCATGAGCAGTACGTTACCGGGCCGTATTTTTTTCAGGTTTAATGATTAGAAACAGAAACGCCTTTTTTATTTTTAAGCTTATTTTGTCGTAGAACATTTAAAAATGTTTTTTATCCATTTGATGAAGGAAAAAATTGCTTTAAACTAATTTGCGTCCCTTGAAACATCATTATTAGTAGCTAAACTAATTGATTACTTTCACCCGAAAATGCCAAAAAAATGTTTAAAGGCTGGTCCGCGAAAAAGATTCCAGTTTTAAATCGGTCCGCAGTGCGAAAAATGTTGCCGACCCCTGCTGTAGGGTAGCCACTTTTTTGTGTTTGTAAATGATTAAACTTAATGTCATGTTTTTGTTAACAGAACGTGACATAGCATTAACAACAAATGGTACGGAGACGGGATATCATAGCTCAACTACTTCTTCAAGGCCTTGTTCTCCTGAAGAAAGTACTGAAAGTGATAACAAAGAAAACGTAAACGAACGTAACACCCAGCAAGTACGAGAAAAAAAACTAACAGTAATACCAGAGGATCGTGTGCAGGTATGTGGTATAATTTTTTGAAAAAAATACAATGAAGGCTAATAATAGAGGAACTTTTTTATAGTGTTTTGTACGTAAGCGAGTGGCGCTACGACATATTTTTGGTGTATTAAGCTGTATGGATATTGGCGTGCTTTATGTATTTTTTTAACTTTAGTCTGATGTTATATCTTCACACAAATCGGACGACACAGTTGAAACAGTTCAACAAGCGAATGTACCGGACCCTGACACAGCGGAAGACATTTCGGAAATTTCTCTCACTAAAGGTACAACACGCGGTAGTATAAGTAATCTGTTGTTTACATAAAATCTGACGTTTTATTGTTAACATCCCATACCAATTTGCTATTTACATTCAAATTAAAACAAGCCTGGTTACTATAGTTTCTACCATGCAATTATACTGATTTTTTAAGGGTGCTAGTCTACCCTTAAGTTAACTGATAAAATGTGATAAAAATTATGATAAAACTTAGATTACAACTGTGACCAGTCGTATATATTCGTTGCCAGTAAGTAAGTGTTTTATTCAGTGCTCAATGTTCAAGATTTTATTTTAAATTTAATTAAAATATTTTAGTGGATGACAAGAAGAGACGAAGGTATCCGACTATTAAAAAGTTCAAAAACTTTTTAACCAACAAGAAGAATGTTAAACATCTTGCCTCGCAATCACAAACTGATTTTAGAGCGAACGAACAGGCGACTTCTTCAACTTTAAAAAGAAGTTCTACGGATTCAAAACTGCCTCCAACTTACGACCCATTGATACTAACGGATAGAAAAAATGGTAATTGAACAAAAAGTTACATTTTTGTATGAAAACCTTTTCAACTAGTTATGTAGATTTTTTAAATTGTCGCATTAGCTTTAAATTTTGTAAACCAACAGCTACCTATATAGTTTAATAACAAATAACTTGAAGAAAATTTTTGAAATAAACCCTTTTTACTTTAGATCAACCAAAAGAGAATTTTATATGGGGAAAGCACCTTGCCTACCAAAGTCATGACAGCACTTTAAAAGCTGATATTTCTGGGGTGAAGTCTTACCGAGTTCAAAACGTTAATCATGGATACCGACCAACTTATGACATGAAAATGGCCATGTTAAAGCCGAGTTTTGTTGCTATAGCACCCTCTGAAGTTAGAGTAGCAGACGACTTTGTTCTACCAGAAGATTACAATGACAATAGACATGGTAATGTTGGTTAATTTTTAATGATAATTTACTTGATTGGCTTGGCTTAAGAAGGACTTTGCAGGCTGAGGAAAGTAAATTCGTATTTTTGGATGTTATTAACCTAATATATTAAATTGAAATATTGTTTGTTATTTTGAACAGGATTGAACACAATGTTAGCACTAAACGTATTAAGTAACAAATTAGTTATTTTTTTAAGGGAACGATAACTTAACGGATACAATACAACCGACAAGAAACACCAACAGACGTTCGGTCGCTACTACGCCTGGAGTTCGAATTAACTCGGAGACTGGCGACTTTCTCGAAGAGGAAAAAGGCAGCGGGCCAGGAAACGACAAAAAGTCGTTCAAATTTTTGTCGAGCACTGTTATTGATGATGACGTAATGCACGCACCGCTGCACACTAATGTAAGAGTGATGGAGGCTTTGGCCGAATTGGAAGAAGCTACTTTAGCCGAGGTTCCTGGCACAGTGGACCAACACACAAAGTCAAAGCCGAAATCTAAAAGAAGATCGTTGCCTTATCCTTTGGGAAGGAATAGAAATGACCGCAAAATGTCAACAGAGATTTAGTAGATTTTTTTGTTAAAATAATTTTTAAATAAAATAAAAAAACTTTTTTTGATAAATATGTAACTCAATATTTTTTCTAAATTTGATGTATTGTGGGTATTGGTAATTAAAATTTTGATTAAATAAATATAGTTAAAGACATTTAACTGTTTGCTCTTCAAAAATGTATTTATTACAATATTCCACGTTTAAAAAAGATGGAAATATAAAGCTCCCTTATTAAAGAGGAAACCTTAAAGTCTGTATCTAAATGGTATTTAAGATCAGGTTATGTTATAATTAATAAAACGTATAAAAAATATTTTAGGTTGTTTTCTTACTCACTATTAAAGCCTAAATAAGTTACATGTCGGGGATAAAGTTTTAATATAAGGTTACCACAATATCTGACGTCACTATCGTATTTTATTATCCGATTGCCCACATGTCACAACATTTTCGTATTTCCTCTAAAAAATTTAATTACATTTTTTAAGTTAATTACCAAATAGTAAATATTATCTGAAAGAACACTAATTTAACATAGGTTTATCTCAAGTAACAGTGCCTTTGCCTGCTTATTTAGTTAACTTAACTTTAACCTTTGTTTAATAAAAAAACTTATCTATTTTTTCAGTTTTTATGTCCAGTAATCAGTATAATGCATATTTTGATATTACAGATATTACAGGTATTTATTAATGAATTATAATATTTAAAGTGTTACTTAATAAAAGAGCAACAACATGGCATCAACAGGTAAGTTATTTTTAAACTTTAAAGCAGTAACCATATAGTAAAACATATTCACTTAACAATTACTTTATTTAAAATATAAATAGTTAAATTATTTTAAAAGTTAGACAATTTATTAGACTTGATATGTAATTGCAGTTATTAAGAAATTTAAATTTTGTGCTAGGTAAAAAAGGCAAAAAGAAGAATAAGACTACTTTGTCTTTAAACGACTTTTTGGGTGATAGTGCTGCTCCAAATGTAATTAAACCTACGTTAGATTGGGCCGATGAGGCAGATGACAGCCACATTAGTAGTTGTAAGTTCTGTAACATTGACACGATATAAAAACCAAACAACTGGTTATATTAATCCGCTAATATTTAAATTTAAAAAAAGTTGAATTATATGTTCTTGCATTTCTTTGTGGTGAAATTTTAAGAAAAATAGATTTTTTTGATCATAAATATAGGATTGGATTAAAATTATAGATTAGGATTGAAATAAAGTTATATATTTTTATAAAAAAGATGTTTATAGAATTTTTTACATAGTTAAGCTAAAAAAGAATCAACTTTACCTAATTTAAACTGTTTTAAAAAAAAATGTTAAAATTTTAGCTTTATCATATCAAAGTTCAGCAAGTAAAGTAATCACTTTACCGACTGCTCCACGAGCTGCAAGAAATATTGAAATAGATCAAAGTAGAATACCGGAGTCTGGTCCATTTACTGCTTATGTTGGAAATTTACCGTACGATGCTGATCAGTATATGCTGGAAGAATTCTTTAAAGATATATCAGTACGACAATCTTTTTATTACTTTATTTTTTCCTAGGATTGTGAGTTGTGGTATATATATGTAAATAAATGATTTATAAATTTATTAATAATTGTTTAGATATTAATAATGTAAAGATACATCTTACTCCACCAAAAACAATGTTGTAATATTTATTATCTTAAATTTGTTATATATTAAGTTTCAAAAACAATATTTTTTTCTTATTAATTTTTGATGTGGGAAGGTCAACTTTATGACGTAAACATAGAGCAACATCAGTTACCCCGACCCAGTCTTAAGTTGCCTTTGGCAGTTTTGTATATTATAGATTATAATTGCTTGATAATTAAACTGCTGATTAAGTTTTGGGTCAGCAGCATTTCATACCATTTATGGCACCTTATTTATAAGCAGCATGAGAACAGTTGGTTTCAAACCCCAGACCTCATGTAGTGAAGCAAGGTGTCTAACCACCACACCAGGCACTACATTATTTAGCTTCTTCATATTTATATATACAAGAAATTACACATCAATAAATATAATGATTTTGTTTAGATTTTAAATGTGAGACTGCCTGAAGAAAATGGAAGATTCAAAGGTTTTGGTTATGTCCAGTTTGCTGAGAGACAAGGTTTAATTAAAGCTTTGCAGATGAATGATGAGACTTTGGAGCGAAGAACGATTCGGGTTGATATCGCTGGAAATCAAAAAGGTTCGATAACTTAAGGACAAATACCCAAATAGTCTAGCATGTTTCTTAATTTACATATACACATTACAGAATATTTTTATGAAAAAAAATATTAAATAAAAAAATTTTTTGGATTAGAAAGTGGAAGCACTTGGGGTCGCTCAAACTCGAGCAGTGGAGGATACAGAAGCGAATTAGCATCCCATGATGGTCCGGATCCAACTGATGGAAACTGGAGGAAGGCGGCAACCGAGTTTGCCGAAAGTCAACCTCCAAGGGAGCAAAGAAGAGGTAAAAAGATAAAAGTTACTTTAATTTGAATTTAGAAATTTTTTGACTAATTTTTAAATTAAATTTTTTTTTATTTAAAGGTTATGGTGATCGATATGATAGTGGAGGTTACGGCAGAAATAATTATGATCAGGTACAGTTTAAAAAATTAATATATAAAATAGTTAACAAAGATTCTTATTTACTCAATTTTTGTTGATATTTAAAAAAAAAAAAAGAAAATTTTTTTAATCTTGAAATTTTTTTCAGGATCGTGGTGGGTATAATGACAGGAATAGAGGGGGTGGAGGTTATCATTCAGGGGGGTCAAGATACGGGGACCGGGATTCATATAATCGCGGAGGTGACAGATATCAGAAATCAAATGAACCCCCAAGACAGCGGCCCCAACTTAATCTTCAAAAACGACAGAAACCAATTGAGGAAAATTCACCAACGACAAGGTTCATAATTTTAAGTTTTTCTAAAATATATTTAAAAAAATAAATAAAACATAAAAAGTTTGACTTGTTGAACAACAACAAATAAATTACATCTTTGTAGGGGATGCCTTTCTAAAAAATTTTGTTTAACAATTATTTTAATTGGTTTAGATCTTCTTCAATATTTGGTTCAGCAAAACCAGTAGATACTTCAGCAAGAGAAAAAATTATTGAGGAAAAAATATCGAGTCAAGATAAGTATGTGTTTTATATTAATCCATATCAAGTAATTAAAAATTAATATTTATTTTGTTATTTGCAGGGTGGTGCCCGAAGATCATGCTCCCGTTAAAAAGTAAGTTTAATTTTTTAATTAAATGTATTTAATCTATTTTTAAAATAATATATATACTTTTCTAAATATTTTTTTATTTATCCTTGATGTATGAAGGTTCACTTTACAGCTTAAACGCTAGGTAACAAATGTTACCCTAGAAATTATCATTTTTCGAGCTTTAATTGTGATTATAACTAACTGTTAAATTATTAAGGCTTTTTTAACTATGATTTTTATTTTTTAAATTTTTTGTAGATCTGTAAATATATTTGGTGATGCGAAACCAGTAGACACCACAGCTAAAGAGAGAGAAGCGGAATTGAAAATTGCCGAGCAAGAAAGATTAATTTTTGAAAAGTAAGTTTTAAAAAAAATTTACTTTGTTTAAGTCTGAATTACGTCTTTGCATTTTAATCAATTAAATGTTTAAAAGGCATTTGATTGTGGTTTAACATGACATTTATGATATTTTAAAATTATATTATTGAGTCTTTATATTTATAACCCTAATGTATATTAAATAAATATATTTCATTTACAATTGATATTAGAGGTTTTTAGTATTTGTCTTTTAGTAATTATTGGTAAATGTTTTAATAAACTTTATGATATTGTTTGTTTTTTAAATAGATTTTGGGTACAATTAAAAGTGCTCAAATTAACAATATTTTTAAGTATATGTAGATAAAAAGTTAAACCTACGGCCTAATGGCTTAGGAGCAGTGTTGTTAGACTTAACTTATGTATCAAACCATTATCATGCATTTTATTAATTTACTTTACACTTAAACATTGCTTAGAGCTCAGGAAAAGCCACTTTCACCACCTCCTGCTCCTAAAGCTTCAGTATTTGGTGCAGCTAAACCTGTGGATACTTCTGCTCGTGATCGGGAGATTGAAGAAAAAATCAGACAGCAGGATGAACCTTATCTCATCCATGAAAACAGGTTTTTTATATTTTTTTATCCTGGATGTGGAAAGGTCAACTTCGCGACCTAAACATAAATTGCCCCAGCCCAATCTTGAGTTGCCTTTGACAGTTTGGAATATTATAGATTATAATTGTGTAATAATTAAGATGCTGATTAAGTATTGAGTCAGCAGGATCTCACACCATTTATAGCACCTTAGTCAAAGGCTATCCAGCATTAGAGCAGTGGGGATTAAACCCAGGACCCATGTAGTGAAACTAAGTGTTCTGACTATTATACCAAGCTTTCAGTTGAGTTGTTACAGTTTTTAAATTGTGGATCTTACCAAAAAATAATTTAAAAAAAAATTTTTTTAGAGATGAGTATGTTCCAAGACAACAACGAGATCGTCGATCCAGTGAACGATCCGACGGAGGGCGCTCTTCTCCTCGTCGCAGGTCCCGGACATCATCCACGAGATCTTCAGATGGCCACGAAGTTGTTTCTCCTCATGTCAGAAAGTCCTCTAGTTCTGGAGGAGTGGATGCGGGGAAGAAACCGGAGTATAAACCTGCTCCGGTACCAAAGCAGAATGCTTGGGGAAGAAAGTTAGCAACCGGAGCAGCTTCCGGATCATCTTCTGAGGCTTCTCATACAGGTAACAATTAAACTTTTTTAGGACTTAATTATTTAAATATACTTAAAATTTAATTTATTTTTTAAATTTTTCACTTAGAACCTCAAAAAGTTGTCAGAAAATCTTCTTCGGAGGGTAACCAATGGAATCGAGGTCCTCCTAAAATGGAGGTAAGAGGAGAAAGGGAGGAGGCAGAGGGAAATGAAGAAGATGAAGAGGAAGAAAGAAGGCCAGAAGGAGCAGCGGATGAAGAAGAGTCGATGCAGAATCGAACGGGACCCGGAGACGGAAGAGAATCAAATGAAAGATCAAATCAGGCTTATAACCCCAGATCGAGCGGGGGTTATAACCAACGAAAACCAGCAGGGGGCAGAAGAGATTATGACAACAATCGACAATACAATAATGTAAATATCTTTGTTTTAAAGTAGAATTGTGTTAAAAATATCAAATTCCGCATTTAAAAATACAAAAATCATATTCCCAGCGACCTCGAGACTACCCGGATCGACAGCGATCTTTCGAAGGCCGAAATCCTGGCAGAGACGAAAACAGGCGCCGGGGTGACGGAGACAGCGAAAGTTACCGAAACGAACGCCGTACCTACGGAGGTTCCGATCGTAGACACGGAAATAACGATCGCACTGATCGACGAAGGTAAAAGCAAATTTCATCTTTGTATCACGTGACTGTAATTTAATTCTGACGTCACAATATTTATTATGACGTAGGGACTACGGAAGCGACCGAAGACACGATTTGGATCCAAGACCAGAATGTGATCGACCTGATGGTGGTAAGTGGGATACAAAAAAGAATCATTCTGCTACTAAAATTTTAACCTTGTCTTATTATACAGCTGTAGGTCAAGAAAAGCCGGTCAAAACGATCAAGTCACGTCGTCCCCCGGTTAAGGTTGTGGACGAACCGATCGAATTTTCGACCCAGAGCAAATTCGCAATGTTGCCCGTCGAGGGCAGCGACGACGAGTCTTAGAAAGTCAATTCGTACCTTTTTGCTATATTTAAACTGCGACCGGCTAAGATTTGGGCTTTTTTTTATTTGTCGGGCGTTTTGATTAACGAAAACAGATTCGATTTTCTCATAATTGTGACAATCGATTTTTGTTTTATGTTGTTGTGTTTTTACCCGGTTTATATGGGTGCTAATTTGTATATATATCGCGACTGTAGCCTTTTATTTTAATCTGAATAATTTATTTCGGTTTCTGAGTATTTTGTTTCCACAAAGACGGTCAAATAGAGACTTTTAATTGGGAAGTGCTATTTGGCGCCCATGCGCGGATGTCACTTTTGAGAAATCGGTGATTTAAAATTGAATTTTGATTTATCGTGGTTAGGATTTTTTTGATTGGTTAATAAAAATATACAAAGGTAAAAAATATTTTCACGGTCTTAGGCTACATAGAAAAGTTGTTGAAAAAATTTTTATTTATATCTAAACAATTTAAATACAAAAATAATTTTTTCATAGGAAAAAATTATATTCTGAATCTAAATAATAATTTAAACTAACAAACTATATCTTAAATTTGTTTACAACAATTTTAAATTTAACGTATTTAAAAAATTAACCCAAAATGGTAAAATTATTGCACAACAATAATTTAATATAAGGAAAAAAAATAGGTTACCATCTAGCTACAATTCAAGTTCATATTTCAATGACTTTATTACACGTTTCTTCTCACAAATTACGTTGTTGCTTCGCGCTAGAAAAACCCCATCAAATATTCATGAAGAGGAATAATATTCCCGTCCGGTTTATTATAAAAGCGCTAAAAGCAAAAACGTGTATGAAACAGTAATTCACCCTTAGAAAAGCGTGGGTTTATTCGTTTATTTTATACCCAGACGAGCCCTGAGAAATAGCTACAGTGTAAGGTATGTTATAATGCCTATTATTGTTAAGAACTTGCCATAAATTTAATATGAACAATGGGTAATGACGTCACAGTAGAAACGCCGACCGACGACCTTCGTCATTTCGGCTTGAAAAGTTGCGACGTGAGGGAAAGAGAAGAGGGGCAAATGGTAGATGTTCAATTGTGCAGCAGTTCTTTCAGAAAAAAAAGACGACCAAGTAAACAACTATTTTTAAATAGCGAGAATACGCCCCTGATACGGAAGCCAAAAGTCTTTCACGAAGCTACAAGCGTTGTAAAGGTTGCTAGCTTTGTCAGCGATCCTAAATCGAATACTCTAATCATCCACGACCGCTGTGAGGATATTGAACCAAAGCAATCAAGACCAATATGCAAAGTGGAAAGCAATAAGTTAAAAGAAAAAGGAAGCGACCGTGTTTATCCGTATTCCCAGCAAGCCTGTAACGTAGATAAGGTATTTATGTTTATTGATTTTAACGTTTTTACGAACGGCATTTGAATGCATTATTTATTTTTTCGTTTCGACTTCTGTCTTTCTTTGACACCCAAACTCCAATGCTTTAATTGGAATTCGTATTTATTTAGAACTCAGTCAGCTAGACACCGGGAAAATATTGTAGGACCTTTTAGAAAGTATTGAATAGTTGATTTTGATATAAAATTTATAAACCCACAATATCGTTTATCGTTTTGCCTTCTAGTTTTTATTGATTGGTATTCGATTTGTATTTCCAATAAATCTAATCAATAACATTTTTGCTAAAATGAATCTAGTAAATCGTTATTGCCCTGATAGCAGATGTCTGTTGTTTTTGACACGTAGTTAATCTACAAGCGCCTTAGCAAGCATAGCTTAATAGGGCAGGCCTTGTTAGCTACCTAGGCGTTTTTACTGAAGTATTTTACTTGCAAAGATGCCCCGAGTTCAACAAAAAGAAATGTTTCCTGCACCGTCTGGCTTTGGTGAGTTAACAGGCCTAGATCTCAGCCATTTAAACGCCGAAGAACGAGCTGTAATATTGGAAGTAGCGGCTAGAGCCAAGCAAGTTGAAAAGGCAGAAACACAAAAAGTAAAGTAAGTGTAAAATGTAGCTAACATGTATTTAAAAAGTTTTTATTTTAAGAAATTCTATAAGCATAACTTCTTGATAGCATTAGAACAATTTTTTGTGTGTAAATATTTTTGTTTGCATATTTTATCTATTTATTTAAATTATTATAGGAATATCCAACGCCAAGTGAATGAATACTCCAACAAAAATGAAAGTTTGTCGTCTAAAAAACTACCTAATCCAAACCCAGTATCAACGACAATCAATAATTCAAATACTAAGCAATCAAACTTGGATGTAAGAAAAGTTGAAAATGTGAATACAAACAAGAAAAACATTGCCGTTAAGTCGGAAGGTACGTTTTAAAAATATTGGTGTTTTTAAGTTGCAATTTAAAAATGTTTGTGTTATAAGTTTTGGTTTACATATGTTTGTAGACCTGCCTACTTAAGTACATGCAAAAATCGAAGCATTGATTTCCCTTAAAATTTATTATTAGCCCATTTTTTAAAGCGTCTCAAAAAGATCGATTTTAATTAAAATTGAACCCCAACTGCATTAACGTTCCGAATGAACGGAAAACAAATATAATTGGTTAACTGCCTAGACATAATTTAATTTTGATAAAATAATTTAAAATTTTTTATCATTAAAATTTACGAATTTTTGTCAATTACACAAAAATACAACTTAAAAAAATCGATATCTAATTTCCCAATTATACTAACAAATTTATATTTGTGTAATATATAGATCAAGCAAAATCTAAAGCAATCGGCAAGCAAAATGAGCAGTCCCAAAATACAAATGGAACTGAAAAATCGACCAAACAAATCTCAAACAAGTTTGACAAGGATAACGTTCACAAATCAGTCAAAGATTTGACAGACATCGTTGAAAAAACGACTGGTGCATGCTCGCTGTGTTTACAGCCTTTTGACAACAACGAAGCCAAGAATTCACAAGGGAAAAATGACGACAAATCAGATGGCAAAAAGTGCGTGTCTTGTGGAAAAATAACTTGTAAATCTTGTTCCGTAGTGTCTTCAATTTTAGCCAAGGTAAGTACCAATATATTTATCAATCTATAATTTAAATAATTTAAAAGTTGCCAATAAATTAGAAAATCCATAGAGATCAAATTATTTATAAATTGCAATAAAATTCTTTATATTTTGATAGTGTATTGATTTTCTGTTGTATATTTCTTTTTATTATAAAAAATGTTGATCTTAAAATGAGATATTTTAATAGATTATAGATTTTCTAATTGATAAGAACTCATCCATTATATTAATCTATATTTATTATCTTTTGTGAAAATTTGTATTGACCGAATAAAATTACATTATTTAATTTGTAAATAACTAAAAAATAGAGTTAATTTGAGTACAAATATTGAAATCTTGTTAAATATGCAAGCTTTTAAAACTTGGCCTTTTGTTTATATTCACTTAGGGTTTGCGATTTTTGACTTCTTGAATAATTTATGTGTTTTACTTTAACCTAATTGCAGAAAGGAGAGACTCTTTGCAAGCTATGTGCCAAGCAGAGAGAGTTAGCTGCGCGCTCTGGCGCTTGGCTACAGAAGGGCAATACCCACTCTAACCTAATGAGAAGTACAAGCACCGACCACGTAAGTGAAAATGACGTCATTTTGTTAATCGATTCCAGTCCATTAGAAGAATAAAATCCGTTTAGCGCGTGAATTTAAAAATTTTAAATTCTGTCAATCAATAGAATTTTTTTTCTGGTGCCCATTACTGTTGGGAAAATTGTGATAAATTATTGAAATTTTTACTGTGAAATTAACAATTTTATATTATATTTTTAATAACAAAACTTGACAACTTTTCGTTGACCCAACTTATCGAATTAACTTTTTTATTTTTCAAAATTTATTAAGGATTTTATATTGTTTGACTATTAATTTGTCGTTCTTAGTTTGATAGAACTAAGTAATGTTAAAGCCTATAGTAAATATGCTACACAAGATATTATAAACATTTTATTTTTTTAGAATCCTTCAACAACAACTAAACTAAACAAATCTCCAGGAAGAGAAGCATCTCGGACAAGGAGTTTATCAATAGGTTCCACGCGTTCAACTAACGAATTACTTGATCAATTTTACAAAGGTAAAGCAATCAAAAGAGAAATTTGCATAAATTTGTCAAACAAAAGATTTATTTTTTGGTTTATTCTTTAGTACAGTTTTAAGGTACTTGGTTAATCTTTTATTATTTTTATATAAATTTTAGTTAATGTTTTAGACCCAAAGTCGAAAAACGCATCTATTCAAGAAGAAGTAATCCAAAATGATGAGAAAACAGCAATAAAAAATAAAAGTCCTTTCAAAAATATATCTGACGTCAAGGTCGTTAAGCAATCTAATAATTTAGCAGATTCGAAAAATGTCAAAAAAAGCGACCCTACATCTGGAAAGGATTTAAAATTAAACGATCCAAGAAAGGAAATTCTTATAACTAAAACTAAAGTTTTGGATGAACCGTTTACTTTTGATAGCAAGGCTTTGTCAAATTTGTCTACTTCAAACTCTCAAAACAAATCTAATGTCCAGAAGACCCAGTCTGTTATACCAGTAAGTAACAGTACAAAAGATATTAATGTTGTTGCTCTTGAAAATAAATCTTTTATCGGTCCAATGGAAAATAAAGATTATAAGATTAAAAATGTCAAACTTAAGAAAAATGTTGTCCAAGAAAGTTCGTCTTACTTTACCAAACATGTTAAAGACGAAAAGAAAATTGACAAACTTTCCAAGGACATAATACCTGAAAAGTCAAAAACTTTATCAAATATAACTGGCAACACTAGTTCTTATAGAAAAGTCTTAGAAGAAATGGAATCCAAAATAGAGAGTGAAAAAAATATGGTAAATCAAAATAAATCTAGGAAAAATTTGGATTTTGATATAGGATTAAACAACAATAAAACTAAACCTCACACAAAAATAGAAAATAACGACGAACTATTCACATTTGATTCTAAAAGTCAAATAAATCAGTTTAAAAACCCAAGTAATCTAAACAAGAAAAACTGTAACATTACCCAAGCAACACCCACCCTTACTTCAAACGTGTCACCTACCTATGCAGCAACATCTACTACTACCCCACCTCAATATAAATCTATTACTTTATCGATTTTACCAAAAATCGACCAAACAACCCGTGTCAGAAATAAACCATTGCCAAAAGTTGATGAAAAGGTATTAGAATCTATAAGCGAATCACCGATCACTAAAAATTCAAAGATTTTACATCAAGATCTAAGTCAACTTTCAAAAGCTGATAACAAAGAAACTCCATATTTTGAAAAATCATCTATGCCGACTGTTGATAAGAAAAATAGTAATACACCATTAAAAACACAAGTTAATGACAATGACATAAAATCGAATAAATCTGATCAACCCTTTGTTAACACAAATTGTTCAAGCGTTGATATAGCACTGAAGAAAAAATCTGGACAAGTCCAGGTAAATATCTTAATTCGAAATGGATGATTAATATATTTGTTATCTGTACTAATTCTTTGATTAATCTAAAATCTTGTTTGTTTCACATATTTATCTAACATATACAAAAGGTTAAGAAGACGAATGATGAAAATAAAAGCGAAATAAAAAGTAACAGCAACGTGGATGTTAATAATCAAGGTTTTTAAAATCATAAATTTAAGCCATTTATCCCACAAACTTCGTAATAAAATGGATATTAATCAAACAATTGTAATACTACTTTATATTTAATTATTTACTTTTTAATTTGTAAAGTTATGTTTTGTTTGTTAAAATGTTTTTTTTATTAGATGGTGATAGAAGACAGAAAGATGGTGAAAGTTATAATGGAGAGAGTGAAGGACCTGCAGAATGGAGTATGGACGAAACCGACGATAACGACACTTTCTTCCTTGTCTCTTCGACCCAATCTGACAACAAAAACTTACCAAAAGGTATAGAAGTTAAAAAATTAAGGTTATGAAGTTAGGGATAGATAGGACTTAAAGTAAACAGGGCTTAAAGTCTCTTTTTTGACTCTTTTCAAAGGTAACTTAAGTATTTGGCGGGTATCAAGTTAACTGTATTATTCATTTTTTTCCTCTGACCTTTCTATCCACTTAATGTCAGTAATGTGCATACAAATTAAATTCACCTTGATGTAGTGTACGACGCTTGATTAGCATCAATTATTTAAAGGTATAACAACGGCAAGCAACTTGCGCTCGGCAATATCAGAAGACTTTGGACGCAGTGGCGATTTTGTTAACGATTCGGAGTTTTACGATTTATATGATAATGAGAACGATACAGAAGGAAATTTTGATCGATTTTTTGACGACAATTTAGAAAATGAATCAAGTTATACGAGTTCAGGTAAACTAGAAATCTAAGTTAAGTTGCTTTAACCATTTTAACTGTTGAAATTTATAAATGAAAATAAATAAGTATATTTATCATAAATATATCATACTAGCTCTTACAATATTGCAAGATATTTAATTATTAATTTAAGTGACATGTAATGTACAAATGACTTATAAAAGTAAAAAGTTATTTTTCGTACGAATTTATTTTATAGTTTTTTTGTATAGTGCACAACTTAATAAATTGTAATCAGTTATTTTTTGTAGGTTTAAAGCGTTTAAACCACTTCTCTGATCTTTCAATGTTACCAACATTTACTGAAGATCAAGAATTTAATCCAACAACTAAGAATTCTAATATGCACAATAAAACAGGAGACAATATTCAACAGAAAGATATTCAAAACATAACAAGATTAAAAAATGTAAATACCACATTTAACAAACAAGGTAAACAAAGCATTTTTGTTATTGTAGGAATCAGTTTTTAAAATAGATTGCTTTAATTAAAACAGTTTATACATATATGTACAAGTAATTTAAGTATTTCTGTAACTTTTTAAAATTTTAAATGGTTTAAACGTAACTCTTTTTAAATAAATTGAATTAAAGTCTTATGATAGTTGCACGGTTGTTATGTGGTCTCATAAACGTCGCACGCTTTTCGTTCTTAATAAACATGTTTGCTAAACAATATTTAAAGATAACGTTCCGTCCCTAGATCAAAATGTCACACCTATTAATGACGCGCCTATTAGAAACGTTACATCTCAAAGTTCCCACGCTATCCCGGAAATCATGCTTCCTGGTGAGAGTTTCTTCAAGACTACAAACTGTGCATTGGACGCATTTGAAATTGATAGTTTCGATAATAAAAAGGAATTAAAACCAGCTCCGAAATCACCATTTTTGAATCAAATCACGCTATTTCAATACGAGGAAAAAAGATTGTCTTCAAACAAGATACAACCCCAAACGGTTCCAACAATTCAAATTTTCTCACCAAGCGCTCACGAGGCAAGTGTTGGGTTTACAAACCCCCCTTTTCCAACACCAAATACATCTAAGACTGTTTCTACTCAAGAGACTAAAGTTACTGTGTTTAAACCTTCTACAGTCAATGTAAAGCAAATGTCAAACACCTTTGAATCAAAGATTAATAACAATGTTTCTTTATCCGAGCAAATAACACAACCGCCTGTGAAAACTAATTTTGAACCAAGTTCTAGCACATTTCCCTCAAATAAGATTTACGCAATCCACGGATCTAAATATTTTGAAGAAGATGGAGAAGAGGAGGATGGCGAGGACTCTGATGAAGATGAGACTCTTCAGTTAGCAACAAGTCCTGTACCCGTGCACCCGGAGCATATGGAGGAGATGGACTCATCCAAGGCTTCGTCTATGTTCTTTAGAAGAACAGCGTCAACTGATAATTTTGAGGAGCTTTTAAAGAAGACAACAGACACTCCAAGGCCACGCAGATTTAAACCTTCCTTGTCTGGAAATATGATAAAGCGAACTAGCAGTTTAGTATCCAACGAAAATACGAATCAAAACAGTAAAACAGCAATGGGAAGATCAGTTTCTTTATCTCCCCCAAACAAAGACAACCTCAATTTTAATATACAGAAGGAATTGTCGGAGTCAAAAGTTGATTTTTTCAGAAGAAATTCGGAACCTGTAATCGTGAACGATCCAATTCAAAACAATAGTAACATGAAAGCAATTGAACAATTTTCACAAGATAAGTTTGAAACATGCGATTCAAATAAAACTAGAAAGGTAGATACAGTTGCTTTTGTGCCGCAGAACCGCTCTACATCATTTTGTGGTCTTTCTGGATATTCAAATTCTACCATGACACGATGCGTGTCTTGTGGTATTTTGGCGGAAGGTAACGAACCTCAAAAAACAAAAACAGATCTTGTTCTTAACAAGGTAGTTGGTGTTCAATCAAGAGGTTATCAGAGCAAGTCATTGTCAGTCAATTCATCAACTCAGGTAACGCCTGATAGAGAATCTGCACCGCCAATATCAGCCTCCATCGATTTATGTCAACTAACAGCTTTGATTGAGGCCTTGCGTGGAACTCGTACTGAATCTGTAACCGATACAAATGCAAAAAAGAAGCCTGTACCAGCACCAAGAAACAACATAAAGTCAACTAGCGACGCCGAGACAACTGCGATGCCTATAACAAGCGAGCCTGGTACAAGATTTAATTCTAAGAACAAGGTTGATGCATCAACGGAGACATCTCTAACCGGTGAGGTTATTATTTGTCCTCGGGACCGTGTATTATATGCTCAGCATTATGTAAAACATAGCGGGGATTATTATCGCGTTGTTAACCCATCTATGATCGATGCTGGGATTGGAACTCATGAAGAACATGTTCATTACCCAGGTTTCTCGTTGCCTAGGGCTTATCAACGTTCGTATTCAGAGGTTGATCCTAGAGTTTCAAGTCAAAGTTTTTTCCCGTGTGTTCGTCAATATAGCTATCAGGATGAGGAACGCTTAAACTACAACCACATGCTGATAGGCAATCCTCGCAAGCATACCCGTTATTGTATGCACGATGATTTTAACCACGACAGAGAAGAGGAAATGTACAGAAGGGAAGTTTTTAGAAATCGGCATCACGGCAGATCTTGGCCAACACATCAGCCTAACGAGGATGTTCAAAGCCAATATAGTCCTAGATTTTATTCCAAGAAATCCTTGCCAATGTCTCCAATTGACGAAAGATATTATGAACATCCACCAAGGATCGATTCTTACAGGGAATACAATGAGTTTTCTAACCACTCACCACGCCGGTATCCAAGACTTCCATCCATGAACACAATACATAGAGGTTATTTAGAGAATGGTTATGAAGAACCACGGTTTAACGAAATAAGAGAAGGTCGTCCGCCAAGAAGGGAAAATGATCTTCCACGAGGTAAAAATATATCTAATATTATTTGAAATATATTACAAAAAATATATTTATTTTTTGATGAAAAATTAGTTTTTAATTTTGCAGGTGATATGCATCAACATTTGAATGCTAACTTTGATTTAAAACGTTCAGCCTCTGTGCCAGCAGTAGTAGCTCGCAACACCAGTTTACCTCCTATGCCAAGATCACGACACTTGGAACAAGATCGTGATATAGGATATAACAGGGATAAGGACAACTTTGTCAGGTCTGAAGGTCCGGAGATTGCACCATCGATACAACAAAGTGCTCCTTATTATGAAGATCGCCGAGATTACTCCACCACGCCATCGTCCGGAGAAACTTCAATGATGTCAGGTGCGTTTTACCCTACATCTTCACCGACTTCACCATCAGAGAGGACCGACAATACTAGTCACAGATTTGACGATGTCAATTCCCAACGCGATTCCTATTCTAGCCTAAACATTGGAGAAGAGAAATTACCGAAAGAGGCATTGAGCAATCTGCAGTCAAGACAGAACAGACTTCCTGAGTCTACTGGCGTAAATTACAACACCGAAAGTGTAAAGCGACAACTACCACAGCCACCACAAGCAGAGAACTCAAGTTGGAAATCTGAAAACTCATCTGGTGCTTTAAGATATCCCAGCTACAGCAACGGGCAATCAGGTAGTTAGATGCTTAGTTGAATATAGATAAAATGTTTAGCTAAATTTTATGTTTTTTTGTACTGTATTTTTTAAGGTGATGTATCTTTTCGAAAAGGGGTGAGTCGACTTAGAAGAACGATGGAAGATTTGGACCAGGAAGAAAAGGAATTAGACATGCGATTGAGGGTAAGAATGCATTTAAACTTTTTTCTGTGGTGTTATAAGAAAATATCTACACCAAAATATAACAAAAACCCATATTTCTTTTTCATTGTTTAGTATTTGGAACTTGGCCGCCACGGCAAATCAGAAGCGGGGTCATCTTTAGTAAGCAGCCACAGCCTTAGTTATAGCACTTCGTCTCTACTTTACGGCATGGACGAAGACAGGTAATTAATGTAATATACCTAGATAAAGAATCAATAATTTTTTGGTTATTTTTTTCTAATGTTTTATATTATTCATTTAAGAAATGCATTTGATTGCATCAAAAGCAGTCCTGCTAAGAAAACGCAGCATGCAACGTCCCATTATAACGCCCCACCACAAACATCAACTATCCCCAGAGCACACACCAATACTGTTACATCTGCCGAGGCCAACGTTCCCTCAGACTCCCGCCGTAACTACGTTATAGTTAATGACGTCAATCAGATTGCTAGCAATACCCAGCAAACGACCAACGAGCACAACATGTTTATGCCAACCAAAACACGTTCTGATAATCATACTTCCTTAAGAAAAACAAATCGTTCTTCTAGAGAAGAAATTCGTCGTGATCAGAGCTCCAACAATAAACGCCAAACTTCGTCGCATGGCAACCGTAGTAGAAGTCAATCTTATGATGTGCAGGATGGTAGAATGACTAAAACTCCTGAGCGAGCATTCGAGCGTCGTCAGACTGCACCGCACGACATGACGCTTGAACCAAGTCGACGTCACGAATCACGTGATGCACGTCACCATTCTCGTGAACAAGTTTACGACCCACGTGATTCTAGAAGTCGTCGTCATGATAATCGTGATTCAAGTTCACGTTCCAAATCTCGTGATTCACGTCACGAAATTCATGATTCGCGTAGCTTATCTCGTGATTCACGTCACGAAATTCATGATTCACGTTCAGCATCACGTGATCAACGTCACGAATCTCACGATTCTCGTCACCAAAGCCGTGACTCCCGTCATGTGCCGTTGGAAGACATTCAAAGTCACCAAAGAAGAAAACAAAGAAAAGAAAATGGTTCGAGTGACAAAGTATACCATGCTTACTATGCCATGACCAACCCAGATGACGTCGCACAATCTTGGAACCACGTGATGCAAGATGAAAAATATTTAAATCATGTGATTGATAATGGCCATACCGGTCCAACGCAAGTAAACAAGGAATATCCACACAGAGGTATAGGGTTATATATTTTTTTGCATTTGATTATTTTCGATGAAAGAGGCCGCCCACAGGGCATACGTAAGAAGGTAAATGTGGTTTTTGACCATTTAGCTTGGTATATTGCCTTATATTAAATTTGACTTATTTAAGACCATTACAGCGTGAAAGCTGGGGGATCTAACCTAGGACCTTACGTAGTAAAGCCAAGTATTTTAAGGATTAAAGCACGCCGCTGGCCGTATGTAAATTTGCAGCGTTTAATGCGTATAAACAATAATAACTAATTCTATTTATGTTTTATATTCAGATTTATTGAAGTATGAAAAGCAGATGAAACAACACGGCACTCAAATATATTACGAACCGGATTGTAACCGTAACGAATACGTAAAAACTACGCCATCTTCCGGCGCCAGGGAATCGTACAAAGAACTCGCTGCTTTAACTGCTCTTCAGGTGGACAACGATGGGCGAGTATCATCTAATTACCAAATGGAAGTTGAAAACGAGTGCATTGACCAATCAAAAAGTGATGACGTCAGAACAGTGGTGTCAGAAAGCGAAGGTAAATACAAGGGTCAACACTTTTAATAAAAAAATGTAAAAATATTAAATTTCTATCCGTAGTAATTTTTTTTTTGGATTTTTTGGGGGCAGCTTATGTTATGAGACGAGATGAAAACGATTGGTTTGAGAAACCTACTCGCGATAATGAAGATAATCAACGAAGAAAGTGGTCATCTAGAAACTAAACAAAAAATGTCGCAATTGGGTCATTACTTGTATTAGTACAAGAGCAGTTGGTGTGTTATTTATTAACAAATTCACTTCAACGACAATCTATAAATGTTGTTCGTTGCTTCAGCACAATCTGATGACAAATTGTCACGTGGTGGGTTTAAATATCACGTGACCACTTCCTGCTATGCCAAGGCAGTTCAATTATATAGTCAACCGTTTAGTATATGTGTATGTAGTAAAATAATTCTATGTCCGTGTGTTAACTTTATGTTGTATGTAAATTGATACTGTACATTAAACATTGTATGCAACATAACTGGTAAAAAAACTCAGGCTTGACTAATCACACTATAACATTACTTGATGTACAAATGTAAAATTCTGGTCCTAACTTGGCTTATCAGAAGCTATTTAATGTAAATACCAGCTGTTTAATTTATAGCTTTCGTGAAGGAGAAAATGTGAACTGAAATATAATAACAAAGAGATGAACTGCGAAGGAATAAAATACAAGTCGATAATCGGCAGTAAATAGGTAATAAGACGATAAATACAAAAGTCCAACAACGGGAATAGAAATGAAAACAAAATATGAACTGTACAATATAAAAAGTCCGCAAATTAACGATTATATTAATATAAAAAAATTAAACAAAAGAAAAACGGGTAAACCTGAGTATTATATAAAAACACACCTAATGTTACTAAAAAACTGGTTCCAATAGAGTTACCATTATTATTCTTGTCAATCGATCGCTGGTAAATGTCATATTTAAAAGCTATTTAAACTATTTTTGATAACCCATAACTAGAGCGTTGGAATTTGCGTGATTTCAGTGCCTTGGAATTCACGTGACCTCGCGTGACTTTATTCTGTACCCCCGCAGACGACAAAAAATTCCAATGACGCAATCTTAGTAAAAACATAGGTTCTAATCGACGATATTTTTAACCTTGATAATAAACATAAAAAATAGAGAATAATTGTTGCATTATAGACAAAATGGAACTTTGTAATATAAACAAAACAACAGCGTTGTCATGTGGAGGCTACTTGCAGCCTTTCTTGAAGAATTTTTTAACAACTTTTGACAATTCCCGCCCTTCGTTCCACCATTCCTTTACGTAGCTTTCTACGTTGATCATTAAACGTTGCGTTAACGGATCTTCGTGGCCCACAACCAAATAGTCTTTACCTGCAAAAAACGCAAGAATTTATAGACGCAAATTATTACACGGGATTCCTTACCAGCACAAAATATTTAAAGAATTGGTAAACTTTAGAGATTTTGTTACAAACTTTACGTTTTTTATTGTAGTACAATCTAACAACAAAACCTGGTGAAATAGTGTACGGAATTCATCAATATTTAATATACTTGTGGTTTTGGGTCGTGTTAAATTTTATTTTAACGACCAATGAATCATTTCCTAAAATGGATGCCATAAGGATTTGTAAGTAGATACGTTTATCGACTGAATCAAGAAAAAAGATTGGATTCACGTCGAATAATTGTAATCTTATCGCAATCTCTATTGGTCGAAATCAAATTAACTCTAACCCAATCAAATTGGCGCTCTTAAGGAATGCAAGCAAATACACACAACTCTCTAACAGGTTTAAGAAATCTGTTTTTGTATTATTTAAATAAACATTTATTCTCCTGGTCAATCATCGAATTAAAAAACACATAGAGTAAATACAGCCTAAGCCTGGCGAATCGTTGTTGACAATGGAAAGCTATTGTAGTAAATCTTGGCGAATCGATTTTGCGGTAAATGGTTATTGACACAACCCCACATAAGTACACGAATGACATTCCAGGGCACTTTCTCTTTAAAATAAAACGTCCCACAGCCTTATAATTAAACCGGAAGATGGGCTATTGACGATTTACAAGAGTACTATATTCAAATGTTAGTTTTTAAGCTTCCATTGAAGGTTAGAGTTAAATTTGATTGACGTTATTCGCCCCGCATTGTTTAGCCTAAAATGTAATACTTCGGGTATTTCTCGCTTCACTAGCAATTGGATTGCGGTAAAAGCAAACAATTTCAGTTCAACTGCGTACGCTTGCCTTATTATATTAGATTCAATCCAAAAATAAATAACTTCTTTAAATAAATAGGCACATTGCAACTTTATTAAACCACGCTAAACAGCAAGCTGTTATTTAAGTCTTACCTGGTATTAACAGAGGACACGTGCAGCCCATTATAGTCCACGATTCAGGGTACATTGTAAATTTCCCCTTCTTTACTTTTACTTTGTTGAGTTTAATGATCTTTCGAACGGCAACTTGTAGAACTGCGTGGGTACCTAGGTCGTCTGCGTCTCGTACTCGGATCTTTAAAGCTGCCAATTTAAAATGTATATATTAAAATTTAAAATGCGCCAACACTTAATTAGCAGCGGATTACCGAACAATTATAAATAACAATATCCCGAACTGCCGAAGGCAACTCGAGTCCGAGTCGGGGTAACTGATGTTACGTGAAGTCGACCTTTCTGCATCGAGGATAAAAATATTTGTTCTGATTAACAAAAAATTACTTTGAAATGCCTTTTTTTTTACAAATAACGCAATTGATGTCAAGTTAGGTTGTGACCTATTACACTGGGGTCAATTATTTAAGATTTATTAGAATTCCTTTAATCTAGTTTTAGGAATTTGTGTCGTTTCGGGTTTAAATTCGTCGAACCGCTGTTGGGTCTGCTTCAGTTACATTTGTCGTGTGCCGTAGGTGTCACGTGACGAAATAAAATTCCGCCAAAACGCCACAATGCAACCACAAACCCTCAACACTTAGTTTATACACTAATGATGCCCTAATATTTAATTATGTTACTTTGAAATTTTAGTTTCTTAAGTATTATCCGTCAAAATGTTTAGTTGTTACATTGTATTAGTTTGACGTCTTTGTCGAAATGTTAGGCACCTAATTAGGCATATTGGATTAAAGGCTCACGAAAAGGCGGTGGTATTTACGAAAAAAACCTAAAATTGTGTTTTTTTGGCAAACCGATACTCCCATCAATCACTACAGGGTTATAGTTGGCATTAACACCCGTAACCCTTACTCTAAGAATTATCATACTTTCTAGGCTAACGTCATAACTACTAAAATAAATATTTGATCATTTTCTAAAAAAATAGAGTTTGTGGTGTATCGGTTAACGAACAATTTGGGTTCGTGTCTCGCCATTAGAGCCTAGCCCTAATCTGTTAATCTTTTGGTTTTCAGCACTGCATTAACGACAGCGTAATTTGCAACCATTGACTTGTTTATCTACGAAACCCATAACCTATGCGAAATACCATCAAGCTTGGGTAAGCATCGTGGCCAACCTTTAAAGCGCCGTTGTAACTTTGTTTAAACGGGATTTCGAGTTAAAGAGTTAGATTGGCATGCCAGGTTTGTTATTAGGTAACCTTGTGCGTCAAATACAAACTGCTTACCGTAGTCGTATCTCATCTTGCAGAAGTGTTCTAAGTCGTCTACCTCATGTTCTTTACACGTGCAGGTAGCTGAAAAAAGACATAATGTACAATAATTAGAACATTACGTAACTCTAGGCATAGAGTTAGTTCCGTATATGGATGGTGTTTTATACATAAGGTACAATACCATAACTCAACAAGCATACCTGTGCTACCGCATGCGATTTCGAAGATTAATAACATAATTCTATATTTGGGTAAATATAAAGAATGTATAGAAAAAGGGTAATTTTTTTTATATGATATTAAAAGATAAATATCTACTTCATGAATTATGTTTTAGTATTTGTTTAAAAAATGTCCTTGCTAAAAAACTTAATGAATATGTTAATTGATAAACGGTATTTAATATAAGTCCTAAATAAAGATTTATTGATTAAAAAAAATGTTAATAGACAAAATTTGTTGATTGACAAAATTTGTTGATTGACAAAAAATTGTTGATTTACAAAAAAATTGATGAGTGACAAAAATTTGTTAATTGACAAAAATTGTTGATGGACAAAAAAAATTGTTGATTTTTGAAAGTTGCTGATAGACAAACATTGTTGAATGACAAAATTTGTTGATTGACAAAAAATTGTTGACTGACAAAAATTACTGATTAGCTACCTGCTGAAATATGTCGTGTAACTTCCATTGCGCCTGTACGTGGTAGCAGGTGTTCACCGTAAACTTCACCTCGACTGATGTAAATAGGAGACGGGTTGTATACCGCCGCCATGTCTTTTACGTCGGGAAAGCGTGAATCAGTGTCGGGATAACGAAACTCTCTAAAATACAGGGATCAGTGTCAACTACTGACATTTTATTTTTATTTTTTTATTTATTTATCTTTGATGTGGAAAGGTTGACCTCACGACATAAACAACGAATAACATCAGTTACCCCGACCTAGTCTTGAGTTGCCTTTGGCAGTTTGGGATATTATAGAAAAAAATTGCGTGACAATTAAACTGCTGTTTTCAGGAGTTTATAACGTTTATAGGGCCTTACTCAATCTTTGTTTTTATTAAGCAAATAATTCACGTTTATTTTGATCAGATTGATGAACTTTTAACAAATTTACCCATGATAAAAATTATCACCAAAAGCCCCGAATCCAAAATCTTCTGAAGGGGAATAAAAATCGTAAGCAGCGATTTGTTTATTGGTAGACGGCTCTTGTGACGTTACAAAAGAAATTCCTATGTCATCTCCGTAATCAGGAATACATGCTCCAGTCGTCTGAAAACAAAAAATAATGCCAAACTTTGTCATATAATTTGTGAAAATAAAAGAACTACCTCTTGATGAAATAATGACGTCACTTATACTAAAAAGATCTTTAATTTAGTTCAACTTGGACCCTAAATTATTATCTTTTTACAATAGCTAATAAGATAATACACAAAATTCCTTTCTTTTTTGGTAAGTCTAAGGCAAACCACGATAACAACCCCTTTTCATGATTCACTTGTAAACGTAAATAGTCACAATACCCGTTAAAATGTCTTAAGCGAATTAGCTGCACCAATTTGCAGTTTTAAATACATTCATCTAGACTTACCAAGTCACATTTTTCGCATAAACACTCTTTGCAACCTGCTTCGTCCAATCCCCAATAACCCTTGACACAACGATCACACCTTCTACCAGTAACACCAGGTTTGCACATGCATTGACCTGTTGTTGGGTGACATGGTATGGCTTGGTGAAACTCTACTTCGTTCACACTTCCAATTATATCACATGCACATTCTGTGAAATAGACAACAATGTTTATAAAGAAAAAAGTTAAAAACATAAAATGTTTGTTAGGCAATTGCTAATCTGTCTACTTGAGGTCCAAGTAAACCAGAACATATTCTAAATAATATTACAGGTTAATATTATTTTGTATTGTAAAACACGACCTATATTAAATCATGTATTTGTAACAACCTTGACATGTATCTTGGTCTGTAACTAGAGAGTCTGCTCTTCTAAAGAATCCTTCTTTACACCTCTCACAAAATCGACCGTTAGTGTTGTGTTGACAATCTTGGCAAACCCCTCCCGATCTGTTGTTACTTGCTGACCACAAACTCATATCTAATCTGCAACTTGAAGCATGGCCGTTGCATCTACATCCTAAACAAAAAAACAAAAATTATTTTTTGTATACATAGAATTTTTTCAAAACAATTTAACTTGATAACAAAGGTAGATAATATTTCATTGGGATTTAGAAAAGAACATAGATGGGTTACTTAACAAGTTTATTTTAAAAATAAATAAAAATGCCTTATTTTTAAAGGCTATGGGTATAGCTGAAAAACGACTGTTTTTTGAAAAACGATTGTGTTTTTTTCTAGTTAGTTTAACACATTACTACTATATGTATACTTAAACATAAAGTTTTACTTTGACATGGATTGGCTTCCCCTGTATTTCCATTACCCGGCCTCCAAGGAGCGTCGTTATACAGTGGCATACATTTGTTACAGTGATCCCCTGCCGTATTGTGTTCACAAATACATTTTCCATGGACCTATAAATTATAACCAAAGTTTACGTTTGTTCTTTATGTAGCCAGTCAACTTTCCCTTTACTGTTTAAATGGTTAATTTTAAAATCTCTTGCTGTGGCGTCCTTCAGTAAGGCGCTATAAACGATATGAACTTTTGCTAAGCCAATACTTAATTAGCAGATTAATTGTTGGGCAATTATAATCTAGAATATCCATAATATCCATAGGCAATTATAATCTAGAATATCCATGACTGGGTTGGAGTAACTGATGTTACTCTATGTCACATGTTTTATTACAAAACAGTCTCACATGTTTTATTACAAAACAGGCACAACATGTCAGTCTAAACCTAAGTCCCGATAACAAGTCATGATTTAGACAGCCTAATTCTAAACATAATCCGCCGCAATACAAGTTTACGTAATCAGTTATAAATATTTAACAACTGTAAAATCAAAAAAACAAAAAAATAAATGTTTTTTTTGAAAATAAGTTCAGCATTTTGATATTGTATTATCTTGAAGTCTTTATACCGAATCGTTTAGTGGTTATAAAGTTGTTTCGTATTTTGTAATTATTTGTAACTGAATACAGATAATGATGAAACTAAATAGAAACCCTAGCTTCGATTCTCGTTCCTATTACGTATCGACACTGATATTGGATTAGAGATCTAATCCCGTAATGCCAAAGCAATTTGGTTCGGAAAACAAAATTCTTGAATTTCGGGAATTGTATACAATAAAAAAAATCTGATTTAATTCGATCCAATAAACCTATAACTGTAGGCTTGGCGCATTGTGTTTTGGGTCTAACTATACATCAATAACAAATTTTATCGCAACAGGGTTATATATATTATTTTTGCCCTGCCTTTGACTTTTTATTTTTAGACAAAATTGTTATTTGTTATAGTCCTTTGCACGCTTTTTGGTGCTAGTAACCGGCAACTATTTACATTTTTAGGCTTTTAAACTGTTTACTTTTAACATAATACAATGCAAACAGCGTAAGTGCGTAAAGTGTTTACGTTTTTTTCCGGTTTACCTCCAGTTTGAAAAGTATCGTTTACGGTTATTTTAAGAATAATTTTCGACATTCGCAGAAAAACAAATATTTTGCAAATCTGTGATCGATATGTAGTCCAGTGTAAAAAGTTGATTTATTGACCAATTACTATTCTGTGTTATAGGTCAGGGCTCGGCAACCTTTTTTGCACTGCGGACCAATTTGAACAGATTAACACTGGTTACCACTTGCTCAGTTCTTTTATCGATTATTGTGTTCGGGATATGGTTTGCAAACCAGCTGACATATTTCTTACTTATGGTAAATATACAACAAGTGTCATTCATAAAAACCAATCCTTTAAAATCAATTAAAGAAGTGGTGTTATAGCCATTGCTTATATACTATTCTGTCGGAATGATCTTAACAATATTTATACCTAAAAATGTCTACTCACGACTGCCTGTTGGTTGTCTTTCGGTTCGTAGTTATCCGATCTAAATGGAACACAAGTGTCCGCATGCCCGTTGCAAAAACAAGTTCCCCTAATAATCAAATCGTACACAGCGAACTTTGTGAACGGATGGTTAAGTTGTGGGATCCCTCTTGTCTCCCAAGAGTGAGCTTCGATATCGTTTGAAAGACAGGCGGGACACGCTTGTGGCTTCCACATCCGGATCCGGAGGTTGGTGATCTTTAAAAGATGCTTAGCCTGGTCGCTGTATGGGTCTTCGATCATTGAGGACGGGTTTAGAACACGATAGATAACCTGTTAAATAAACCAACTTGTAAAAAAAATTTTAAATACTAAATTTATTAAAAAACGATTATTTTTTGTGATAAGTTACTAGTACAAAGCTTCGTATAAAGTTATGCCCGCATATGGTATTACACAATGCGTGGGCAATTTGTTTACGGCGCTCGAATTTGCCTTAGCAGATCTTGTCAGTTTAACTTGCTACTAACTTGCAACTAAGCAGACCTTTTAAGGAAATCTCGGTATGGCCCCATCCATATTTAGCAATATATTTCATTAATCCTATTTACACGCTTCGACGAGGTTATACGCAAGGTTTAAACCGCGCAGTTACTTGACATTTTTTGTTTGTTCTTATATGTTAAAAATTCGTTGATAAATAGGTTTGTAAAAGTTTATTTTAAGCCGTCTCATTTTTTAAGTTAAGTAATGTTATCGGGTATTTCAGGCCTCCTACAGATTATAACAGTGTCTAAGCATTTCTGGAATGTAAAACATGTTACTTATTATATTTACAAACTCAATCACCATTTGCTCATATCAAGAAACGACATTTTTTACAGACAGCATGGTAAAATCACTTAAACGATTTAGGAAGTCGATTTAGACATAACGAAATGCAAATTGACGAAATTTACCGCATTTTTGGGGTAAGCGGTTTTGTGGTACGCTAATTTGTCGTGTGTAGACAAATATCAACAAGTTTTGTGGCTTTTAAGTGCTCGTTAAACCAGCGTTTTTCTTACTTAATCGGGCTCAATTTTAAACCAAATTTTACACTTTTTTGTCTTTGGTTGATAGTTAACCAGTGATAACATACACGAAATTAAGTTTGTAATGCCCGCAGATGTCGTACCGCAATCGAAAGCGAAACGCACCCAAATTTTAATAAGATTATTAATCACAACACCCCATCCTTTTATTTAAGCAGTACAAACAGATCTTTTCTAGTTTAATCCCCGTGAAAAAATAACATTTAATGTAATTTAAATAAAGTTGGATTCTCTTTAGTATTTCTTGACGTATGGGATTTCAAGATAACGATTTTTGTTTAAAGACGTTTGACAGTTTTCTATGCGATGTTTTTAATTCTACTTGCACCTGTATAAAATCGCTGAAAATTAGGGTGAGGCATTTTTGCGTCAGACGACAACACAAATATGTCATCACTTTTGTTAAGGAATGTGCCAGTCATAATATTTGTATTTTTTTTAATTTGTTTCACAGTAAATAAATACAAGTGGCTAACTCCTACAAACATGTGTGGAGGCGTTTTTTTTTGTATAAAACATGGCGCGTCTTCTAAGTTAACTAGTTTAGCTAGCAATAGCTCAACTTACATTTTGCTTGGCTGCAAATTTGCATTGTTATCAGTTATGTCATATGTAAATTTATTATGGGAAAATTTGTCGGGCAACAATAAAAAAACGCGTTTTGTTGCGACAAGATTTGATGGTGTAAAACTTTGCAGTTTAACAAAGTGTCCGTCGTGCACGGCTTATCGCTAGCCTTGTTTACACGAATCTTAAAGATAGGAGCTGCCGTGTCAACACACTATGACGTCATAAGACAGTAACATGTCAGTCGTCGCGGCGATTACGTACTCTGTTGACGACAGCGCGCAAAACAAGAATGACATCATTTTTCGTTTCGTCGTTTTATTGTAATACCAAACAATACCTAAGGATTACAGAAAGGGTGAAACTATAACATTGGTATATAAGGGTTTGGCTTTGTATCAACTCTCCTGTTTCTATGTAAGTAAACATGTTATTCATATATATACTAAGGCATGGCTTGTCTTAGGTAACACTATAGACTAAACATTTTCTGTTTTGGTTATACTTAGCCAAATGCGGTTTTTAGTAGGCTTTATTGTACATTTATAAAATTATAGGTCAATAAATTTAAGGGTGATGTTATGATAATTATATGCGTTGAAATCTAACAATGTTAGTGTAATGATAGACTGCCTATATTAAATTTTTGTAAGTTTAAAATTAAACTTTTTCAAAAAACTAAATTTTTTTTTACTTCTCCTCTGTGACAAGGTGTTGGATCAGAATATCGAGAAGTACATTCCGCATTTTCTACACTGACGTCATCGTCCATCCCGAATGTTTGAGAGCAATTTCGCGCATAATACTGATAAGTCTAACATAACAAAATATTTTTAACAAGTAACCACAACAAAATTTTATAAGATATATTTTGATTAAACAATATTTTTTTTCGTTTTTTTTACCTGCCACGTTTGGCCATAATCTGTAGATTTTTCGAGGGTCATAGCGCCTGGCCTTGGACTTCGAAACAGCATTATCAGATGCGTAAAATAAAACGTCGTCTCTAGGTTAAAAGTCAGCGTTACATCATCAGCTCCGTTGGACGACTGCCACCAAGAATGCGGTTTGAAAAACGGCGAATCGATCATGTTCTTGCTCGGGTACTCGTGCCCCTTTCGGCCGGCTTTGCACCGCCGACAGACCGGGGAAGAACAGGTCGCTGAGTCGGGGTCACAAAATACTTCGCCGCTCGTTTCACCACAAGTACTCGAGGCTACTACCGTCCTTCCTGCTGCCAGGTTACCCACGTCTCCATGGCAACTAAAACGACCACATTGCTGTGTTGACGTCAAGTTGATAGCACCTAAAATTATCTGGTTATTTATTTGTAGTAATTTGTATAAGTGGATAATAAAATGCTTCGAATTTTAGCAGGCCAAAATTTTCAATATACTTATGCATTATGATATAAAAAATGCTGGTGGCATTATTAGTCGGTCACGGGGTCCTAGAACGCAGATAAGCGCGACAAAACAAATATTTTTATGAAACTGCCCGATATTATATACCGCTTTAAAAACAAGCCAATTTCTAGTAAATTAAATAATGTTCCGCTTTTACTAGGCTCGCACTAATGAAGTAAACGTTGCTAGTTTTAAATGACAGGGAGTTACACAGCACAGTTAAATTATTGCAATGAATTAGACGCGGTCTGCGGTTCGAGCACGCTCTACAAAGCTCCCTATTGTGTTTAAATTGACCCCACTCCACTAAAACACGCGTACAATTGGCTTGAAAATAGATGCACGAGTTGAATTGAACTACGAAAATCACCGGCGCTAAGTGGATAGACAAAATGAGATAAACATTTTTTTTAAAGTTGGCGTCCGAGGCAATAAAAATTCCGATAACATCAATCAAATAAAAATCAATTTGTAACAAATTTGTATTCGCTAGTTAAGCGCTTCAGTTAAAGTTATTGTTTATTTTTCATGGGTTAATTAAATAATGTTTTGATAGTATTCTTCTAATTAAAACCACAATATAAATACGTTTTAATACTCCTTGCAATTAGCAACTTATATGTTTTTTTCATTCATGTTTTCTTAACTTTAAATAAGCTTCTAACTAACATCTACAATTAGGCTAAAGTTTATGTTATTTTAAACAACATTATTTAGCCTAAATACCGTAAATACATCAACGTTTTACAATAACAAAATACAAAAGTTTAATTTTCTTACCGCACAAAAGAAGCACAATAACAGAGCCCAGGAATTCCATTGTCATTTTACACTTCCAGACAGCTCAATAATCCGACGAAGTTCTTATGAGCTTTGGTTGAAGTCTGGTTTAAAGGATATAAAAGTCTTCCAAAAATAAATCTTCAAATGTTACAGTTCTTGTTATTAACCTTTTGAAGATGTCGTACTTTTTGTTGTTGCAACCTTTTCAAAACATGTAGGAAGTTGGTTTTTCGATTGATTGCTGAAATTTAAATGTTATTCTATTTGTTGACAGGTAAATGTTTTTTCTTATATTTGTATATTCGTAACTTGTTTACAGTTTCATTCCTCGCCTAAGCTCAATATTTTAATTAAGTTATTATTTACCTACTGGCAATTTAAATTAAGTTGTTTACACAAGGCTTAGCAAATAAGCTGACCAAATAAAACTTCAATAAGTTTAATTGAAATATTTTATTTGTTTTAATAGAAGTTCTAAATTCCTAGGACTATGAAAAGGCTAAGCCGAGACGGCTAAATCAAGGTACGGTAGGGAACTCGGCCTTATATAAATCTTAGGCATTTTTTTCAAATTTCGCTAACTTTTTTTCGCTTTTTGCTTAACACAGTTGAACTCTCGTAACTTTGGCACGTGGTCTTTCTATACACAATACTAGCTTTCAAAAGTGGAAATGTTTTATTTAGCGTTGTTTATAAAAAATAAAATTTGGACCCAGATATTGTATGTTTAGGCAACATGCATAAAAATAGTCTATAGTTATAATAAAAAAATAGTTACCCTGTTTTTTGTTTTTTCTTTTAACGTTTTAGAAACTGTTTTGTTGTTTAATTTATTAATTTTATTGTTTTAAAAAAGTAGAAAAAGATTTTATAGAAATTTTATAATATTTTGGGAACTTGGTAATCTTTTATTCGGGTAATTCCCGATTTTTGCACGTTGCGTCATTACGTTATTTATGTTAAATGTCGTCTATTTTCTTTGAAAGTGTAAAGTGTTTTTCTTAAACAAATAAAACCTGTTTTTTTATATAAAAATCAAGAATTTATCACCTACTTTAAGGTTGCTTAAACAGTGAAATGAATTTGAATAGATTAAGTCGGTGAGTGTAACAAAAAAGATTTAACTTAAAGAAATTAACTTTTGACAGTTTGATAAAACTTTATTTAGTAATAACTATTTTTGTGGTGCTTATGCAATTTTAGGACAGTAGAAAGCTTAAACAATATGCTTTACAAGGATAAACAGTTTTAAATCTTATATTCGAAAAGGACATGTGTATAAAACAAATAATACTTTTTTGTTAATTGTTAAGGGTATTGAAGCAGCATTCTTCTTTGTCTTGCAAGTCCCTTAACAACTTATCATGTAGACATCTCTCTTACAAAACTGGGGACATTGTTCATGATTACAAAGTGAAAAGGGTAAGTTAAACAATTTTATTTTTGTACAAAAAATATGATAATTTAAAACATCTATTTTTAATTTAAAAACACAGATTGCAGATATCCCAGAGTTTTCTATGGTAGCAACAGAACTAGAACATACAATAACTGGAAGTTCTCATTTACATGTTGCTAGAGACGACAAAAATAATGTTTTTAAGTTAGTTTAATATAACATCATTTAATTTTTAAAATGTTAAATGAATATATTTTATAAGTAGATAGAATTTGATAAGCTTTAATTTAAAATATTTTGTTTTTTTGCCTACTATCTAGTAAAACTATCTGTACACTTTTCCATAAAGTAACGAGTTAAAGTTTTTTTTTATAATTAAGTTTTTTACTTAATTGTATGATATTAAATAAAAGTTGAATGTTAGATTACTTATTATTTACACCTTTCTTATGTTTTTTATATGAGTCACAAAAAGTAGTAACTTGCATTGTTTTTTAATAAACATTAAAAAAGATTTTTTTTTGAAATTTTAGTGTTTCATTGCGTACCACACCAATGAACAGTACAGGGGTAGCTCATGTATTAGAACATGTTGCTTTATGTGGTTCCAATAAATTTCCTGTCCGTGATCCTTTCTTTAAGATGTTAAATCGTTCTATGGCAAGCTTCATGAATGCCGTGACAGGTAAAAGATATTTTTATTTTATTTATTAATTCTCGATGTGGAAAGGATGACTTGATGACTTAAAGATAAAGTAACATCAGTTACTCTAACCCAGTCTCAAGTTGCCTTTGGTAGTTAGGGATATTGTAGATTATAATTGCCCAAAAATGAAGGGTTGATTAATTGTTGGCTCAGGAGGAGTTTTTACCATTAATAGTGCCTTACTCAAGAGCGCTACAGCATTAGAGCAGTAGGGATTGAGGCCAAGACCTGATGTTGTGAAGCCATTTGTTCTATAAAAAATTTAATTAAAATTTTTTTTGGGTTTGATATTTATAGAAATGTATTTCACAAGTTTGAAAAACATAATTGATATGTTGAACTCATGTAAGTATTTTATTTAGATTTAAAAAGTTATATTTTTATTTATTTTTTAGGTGCTGATTATACTATGTATCCTTTTTCCACTCAAAATCCAAAAGACTTTAAGAATTTAATGTCAGTTTATCTTGATGCTGTTTTCTTTCCAAGGATAAGAAAAATGGATTTTTTACAGGTTATTATATTAAAACTTATGTTAAATTTTTTTTCTCAATATTTTTTTTTGTTAAAATTAATTTTTTAATTTTTTTTCTAAATAAGATGTAACTAAATAGTATGTAGAGTCATGTTTAAAATTTTAAAAAAATATGTTTTTTTAAAATGTAATTATAGGAAGGTTGGAGGTTAGAAAACTCTGAAACAAATAATGAAAATTCATCAATAACTTTTAAAGGAGTCGTCTATAATGAAATGAAAGGATTACTGGTAAAAGTTAAACTCTTCTTTCTTTTGGGTGTGACCCTTGCTTCTTTCATGATAAAGCAGGCTTGATTAATGCAATAAAATTACAAACTTTTATCAAGCCAAAAACCAATCAGTTGGTTAATAATTGGCTTATAATATTCCAAACTGCCAATGTTAACTCAAAACAACCTCAGACTATTAAAATTTACCCTACATTTAGGCTGAAAAATTGGTTTTCCCATATTGAGGATAAATAAATTTAAAAACAAATTTAAATAAATAAATATAAAATTTTAAATATATATTATCATCTCATCTTTTTAAAATTGTTAGGCCGACCCATCTTATTTATATGGTACAGCATTACAAAACCATTTATTACCAGACCACACATATGGGTATTGTAGTGGTGGCAATCCTAGATGTATACCAGACCTAACTTGGGACGATTTAAAAAAATTTCATGCAACACATTATCACCCCAGTAATGCCAGGCAAGTTTTAAGCAAAGCATTCAGGGTTTTAAATGGTAAAATTTTTCTTACAGGGCATATATGTAAATATTTCAGCTTTAATAGCAGTGGGAATCGAACCTAAATCGAAACCTAGGACCGCTTGTAGTAAAGACATTTTAATTTTGATCCTATTTAAAGTAATTTTAACCCAAAACAAGTGTAATGTATTTCCTAATGGGTTCTATTTTTTAATAGTATTATTTAAGATTTCAATAATTTTATTTTTTTTTATGATTAGTTTTATCACATATGGAGATATTCCACTTGAAATTCACTTGGAGCAAATAAACAATGATGTGATGAAGAAGTTTAAAAAGATTGATCCAGGGACTGGGGTACCATCCCAACCTAAATGGAGCGAAAGTGTAAGTAGAAAAATAAATTTGATACAATATAATATCAAAAAAAAGTTTGCAAATAAAACATTTTTTTTATTGTATATACTTAAAAAAAAGAAGTTTGATGTAGTATATATCAGAGCAAATCTTGCAAAGCTTGCATTGGATTTTGGGTTAGTAAAAACGCCAATTTTTTTTTATTTATTTTAACAAAATTACTTTTTTTAATAGAGACGAACTACGGTATCTTGTCCATCTGATCCAATGGCTGCAAATCCTGACAAACAATCCACTATCAGCTTTACTTATTTATTACCAGAGTAAATATATTTCTATTTTTTGTACTAGTTTTTACAGCCTAATCATAATCACTTAGTCACAGTGTTGAGTTGTCTTCAATATTGTTGAATAACATCAATTTGGTAATATTGCCTGTTTATTGCCTTAATTAAGTAGCTGTAAAAAATAATTAGTAGGAATCGAACCCAAGACCTTGGGTTACTTGGTGTTGTAACCCTTGCCCAATGCCTGCTGTCTTATGGAAATTATACAAAAAGCAAATTGTTTACTACATAAAAAATTATAACATTTAAAATCATTTTATTTTGATAGAGTTTCTGATATAGAAGAATGTTTCACAGCAAGCATAATTTGTAAATTGTTAATAAATGGTCCTGCTTCTCCTTTCTATAAAGCTTTAATTGAATCTGGGCTTGGGTCAGACTACTCTCCTATGACTGGTAAGTTAAGTTTGTTATTTTTTGTGCTGTACACACTAATAGAAGAAGCAGGTTGACTTTATGGCCTAAACATAAATTTGATTTAATTAAGATTATAATTGCCTGATAATTTATCTGTTAACTAATTTGGCTTAGCAAGAGTTTATACTGTTCATATAGCTTAACTAATGGTGCCAAAGCATGGAAGTAGTCAGGATTGAACAATAGACCTATAGTAGTGAAGCCAAGTGTACCTTCACTTCACCATGCAAGCAGATAAAATATAGCAAAACTCTATTATTTTTAACGATTTTTTTGTTCAAAAATTTATTCTTAGGTAACCATCATCATCATAAGGATGGAATGTTTAGTGTTGGATTGCAAGGAGTTTCTGTTAATGACATCAAGAAAATTGAAGAAATAATGGAAAAAACTATGGAAAGAGCTGCACAGTATGTTATTAACCACTGTTTTTTTTTTATTATTTAAATATATGTAGCCTATATAAATGTTGCATCAGAAGTGGAATACCGAATACCTTTTTTTGTAAATAAAAAATAGATGTTTTTTAATTTTTAACAATATTATTTAATTTTTTTTAATTTTTAGAAAAGGATTTGATAAAGAGAGAATTGAATCACTTCTGCATCAAGTTGAACTTGCTCATAAACATCAGAGTAGCCAGTTTGGATTACATGTGACTTTCGTAAGCTCTTAAGACTAAGTACCCTAGGGCTGAGTAATTTGTAACACCTTTTTAATTAAGTTACCCTCATAATTTTAACCTTTCATTGCAATTCTGTTTTTTAAGGAAATTCACCCGCTTTGGCAGCAGGGCACTGATCCAATATCATCAATGAAAGTTGATGATATTATAAATAAATTTCAAGAAAATCTTGCCAGCGATCCGAAATATTTGCAGAAAAAATGCAGAGAATTTTTTGTGGTCAGTATTGGATTTAATTTATTTAAAAAATTAAATAGTTAAAATAGGTTCTTTATTTCTTAGTTTGGTACTGGTTTAATATGGCAGCGTGACAACCGGCAGTGTGGTGTAGTGGTAAGAACACTTGCTGCACCTCGCATGAGGTCGAGGGTTCAATCCTCACTGATCTCATGCTGTAGCGCCCTTGAGTAAGACGCTATAAACGGTATGAACTCCTGCTGAGCCAGCACTTAATCAGCAGTATAATTACCGGGCAGTTATAATCTCTATAAAATCCCAACGTGCCACAGGCAACTCAAGACTGGGTCGGAGTAACTTATGTTACTCTATGTTTAAGTCGCGCATTCGACTTTCCTACATCGGGGATAAATATTTATACAAAAAAATAATAATAATATATATATATATGCGATTTATATGCCTGCAATATAAATAAAACTGCTGTTTGTGGTGCTTGTGTAAATCATCGCAGGCAAGTATTAGTTGAGAGTTGCAACCATATTGCAACAATTAAAATACTGACCATAAGACAGGCTATCAACCAATTGCAGATAGTTTATTGTTTTGCCATAATTTAAAACTTTTCTTTAAAGTTTAATATGTTTATTGTAACAGTTTATTTTGCAATTTTTGTTTAGGATAACAAACATCGTCTTTCGTTAACAATGTCACCTAATGAAAACTTTACAAGTTCTTTTGACAAGTTTGAAGCAGAAACTCTTAAGAAAAAGGTTGACGCATTATCTAAGGCAGACAAAAAAGAGATTTTTAAAGAGGTCAGTAATTCCTGAGTTTTTTTTGTTAAAAAATTATTGAGTTTGTAAGGTATTTGACGACACCACTTGGCCTTGGGTTTGAGCCCCAGTGCTTCTATATAGCATTTTATTAAAAATTTATTTAAAAGATAAATATTTTTTGTTTTTGAATTGTGATTTAAAAATTTTTTTTTTTTAATTTATTTAAACAATTGACACTTTATTAATTTTTAAAGGGTTTAGAGTTAGCAGATCTTCAGGCAACTAAGGAAGATTTATCTTGTCTTCCTACCTTACTTGTATCTGACATACCCAAAAAAAATACAAATTACGATTTCACAGTAGATAAGTACAGTAAGTTAATTTTTCTTTTAGCAAAGATGAATAAAAATATAAAAACTTGATTTTTTCGTTATTTACTCACTGAATGTGTACCATTTATTTACTTTAAAATACAGTAATAATAGACAATTAATTTTCATAAAATTTTTAATAGTTTTTATTTTTTACTTTTTTTGTATTTTAAAGACAACAGATCCTCAATTGTTAGTTGCCCACAACCAACCAATGGAGTAACTTATTTTAACTCAGTGATTCCTGTCAATGGATTGGACGAGGACCTAAAACCTTACCTACCAATATTTTGTGACATTCTGACCCAGTAAAAAAATTTTTTTTTAATTTTTTTGAAAGTTTTTTTAATCAATTTTTTTTATGTTTGTTCATTCTTGATGTGGGAAAGTCGACTTTACAACTTCATCATAATGTAACATTAGTTACCCTGACCCAGCCTCGAAATTATAGATTATAATTGCCTGATAATTATGCTGCTGATTTAATATTGGCTTAGCAGAAGTTTATATCGTTTATATGGCCTTACTTAAGGGTGATACGGCATAAAAGCAGTAGGAATTAAACTCAGTACTCTATGTCTTCTGACTACTACACCATGCTGCTAACTTAAATTCTTGTTTTAAAAAATAATTAATTTTTTAGGATGGGTACGAAAAGTACCGACTATGTCACTTTCTCTAATAAGGAGGAAAAATATACAGGCGGTCTTTCTGCCTCAGTGACCTCGTCTTCTTGCCATAGTAACCCAATGGCAACGGAAACTTTTGTCCAGTTACATTCACACTGTTTGGATCGGAATATTGACAACATGTTTGGTTTATGGAATGAATTGTTTCACGAGTAAGAAAAATTTATATTAAGAATAAGTACGTGGTTTGCCTATAAATATAGGGAATACCTGTTATAGATGGTCATTTCTTTAAGTCTTTTAACAAAAATTGGGTTGTTGCTTCTTCATGCAGAATAGGTTAAATATCAATATTAATTTTTATTTACAAGCTGTGATTTTTTTTTTTTTTATTTAATTACAGGTTAAATCTTGATGATACAAATCGTTTGCAAACCCTGATTCGCCAACAAGCTCAAGAATTGGCCAATAGCGTGTCATTTAGTGGTCACATGTTTGCAATGAAAAGTGCTGCTCAACCATTGTCACCAGCTTCAAATTATAATGAAATATTTTCAGGTCAGATCAAAAGTTAATTTAATTTGAAACAAATAGTGTTGTTATTTAACACAGTAGGCTTCACTACATAAGGTTCTTGGTTCAATTCTCTTATGTTGTAGTTCCCTTAAGTAAGGTGCTATAAACGGTATAAACTCCTGCTGAGCCAATATTTAATCAGCAGCTTAATTATCGGGCAAATAAAATTAATAATATTCCAAATTGTCAAAAATAACTTGAGACTTGGTCAGGGTAACTGATATTGCCCTATGTTTAGGTTGTAAAGTCGACCTTCCCACATTAAGGATAAATAAATGTAAAAGAAACACAAATTGTAAATTTATTATTTCAATTTATAAATTAAATTTTTTATATACCTTCATAGGTTTAAGCCAAGTTGAACTTTTAAAAAGTGTTGCCGAAATTGAAGACTTTTCAACTGTTTCTGACAAGTTACATAGGATTGCGAATTATGTGCTGAGTAATAGTAGCTCAGCAAAACTCGATGTGCCACGGCATCTTCTCCATGCAACTTCAGCCACAATTCAGTCAGCACACCTGTCTCTGGAAAAGTTTTTAAAGGGATTACCAGTCTCTAATGCTGAAAACCAATCTGAAAGTAATTAAAAAAAATCATAAAAAATAATAGAAAAAATTAAATAAAAGATTTTTAATTATCAGCACTAATAAAAAAAGTTTTTTTACCAGTTTTAAAATAACAACAAACTTAAAATAAATGAAAAATTTTAATATTTTTTCAACAAATCATTTTTGGTACATAATGTTTCTTGTTTCAGACCAATTTCTTCAAAATGGGGTGGTTGAGTACAGCAAGAATGATTCTTTTAGATCTTTATTTAACTGGAAGCAGTTTGAAAATAATATTTCTTTTACAAACCGGTAATAAAATAAAATACCAATAAAAATTGTTTTACATTCTTCATTTAACCATGTAAATTTTTCTATGTAGAAATCACTATGAACTCCCCTTGCCAGTTAACTTTGTTGGAATGTGTGTTCGTACTCCTGCTTCTTATATTCACCCTGATTCAGCTTCATTAAGAATATTGGCCAGATTGATGACTTTCAAGTTTCTTCATAAAGAAATAAGGTAATTTCCCATCAAATTAAGTTCAGAAATCGGCAGTCTGGTGTAGGGGTCAGAACACTTGGCTTCACTTCATAAGGTCCTGTGTTTGATTTCCACTGCTCTCATGCTATAGCGGTCTTGAATAAGGAACTATAAATGGTATGAGCTCCTGGTGAGCTAACATATAATTAGCAGCATAATTATTGAACAAATATAGTCTACAATATCCCAAACTGCCAAAGGCAATTCAAGACTTGGTTGGAGTAACTGATGTTACTCTATGTTTATGATGTAAAGATGACCTTCCCACTTCGATCACGAATAAATGTGAGAAAAAAACTGTCATTTAGATTTCTCAAATTTTTTTCACACAAATATAAAAATTGTTTTCATTTTTTTAGAGAAAAAGGCGGTGCCTATGGAGGTGGTGCAAAACATGGTAATGATGGTTTGTTCAGGTTCTATTCCTACCGAGACCCTAACAACGAAAAAACTATTGAAACATTTAAAGAAGGAGCCTTGTGGGCAACTAAGGGAGAGTTTACGCAGCAAGATATTGATGAATCAAAAATTGCTATGTTTCAAGGGGTAAATACTTTACAATACGTAGTAAATACATTTGTTTTTATTTATTTATTCTTAATATGGCCTTTACGGTCCTAATATTTGATAACTTATGTTACACTGTCTAAAGTTGCAAAGTTAATATTATTTTTTTCATGTTAACATTTAAATTCTAGGCATGCTTGATCAATTATACTTACTTAGTTAAGTAAGTTTTTAAATAAGATGTTTAAATTTTTTTTTATTTCAAGATTGATGCTCCGGTTTCTCCTTGCGATCGTGGTTCAACATATTTTCTAACCGCTTTAGATGATGGAACGAGACAAAAAACAAGAGATCGAATTTTAGCAGTCACAAAAGATGATTTAGTTAACTCTGCAAAGTTGTAAGTAACACCTTAATTGTATATCTTGTGGTGTTTTTTTGCTTACATGCTTTTTCTTTTGTATTAGACATTTAGCAAATCCAATCGCAAGCAGTATATCTATTCTTGGACCTACCGAAAAGGGCCAGCAGAAAATGAAAGCAAATGTTTAAGATCATGAATCAGTTCTTGTGTAATTTTACTATGCTTGTATTTTTTGTTTTTTAGTGTTCCAAATAATGTTAATACACTACTTTGCTTCATTGTATACATGATTTACCATTATCAAAACTGCAAGCAGAAAAATTTAACCAAAATAAAATTAAAACCAATTAAAATTCGGTGCATGAATTGTAAAAAGTATTAACTAAAATTTAAAAACGTTATTTTTGTAAAGATCTATTGTAAATTGGTTTAAATTTTTGGTTCTTTTTAAATATTTTAAAATAATAAATTAGTGGCACACTATTTTGTGACGTATGGCGCTCTTACACAAACAAGTTACAAATGCAAACAAGAAATAGAAAATTTTGTTTTTCCGGTTAGAGGTGTTAGCCGCCAAATAATAAATAAGTTAAAATTGAAACATAAACTACAGCAAAATAGAATTTAATTAACGGAAAATAACATTTTAAAATTGTAATTTTGATATTAGGTCTATAAAACAGACATTAAAACACAAATATATATTTATCCACGCAGTTTTAAAAATTTTTTTGTTGTTTTCCTTAATTATTAATTGGCGAAGTATGTTTGTTTTTTTTAATGCATTTAGTTTTTGTTTTAGTGTTTAGGACTTAAAATGCCAGGCACTGGGTCTGGCTGGATTTTGCCATTAAAAGCAAAATACGGAGTTGGTAAGTCTCTTTATTTTATTCTTTAATTGCTAATTAGTTATTTAAATTTTATTAAAATGTGAACTGGCATGGAAAATAGTTATTTCATTATTGACATTGAGTACTGTCTAAATTGGGGTAATTTATTTATTTTAGTTGTGTGGAATTATCGACCTAACACCGAACACCATTTATCACTTTCTGTTGGCGACACTGTACATATTATAGAAGAATATGAAGGTATTTTAAAAATTAGAAGGCTATGTAAAATAGGCAATCTAAGCATTATAATGTTATAAATTTTTTTTACGGCTATTTAAGTTCATCTTTAAAACTCCTGAATAAACAGACAACATAACCATAAAAAAATTATACTAACTTTTGCTAACTCCAAAACTAATAGGCAAATTTATTAGTGTGCAAATATATTCAATAATATTTCAACCCAAGAAAGTTAAGTTGTGATAAAAATTGTTACTCTATGTTAAGTAATGTCAGTCTTTAAAATAAAGTTGGTATTTTAATTAATTTATAAAATGTTGTGCCATAATTTTTTTTATGTTTCTAGGCTTTTTGTAAATATTAAGAGTGTTTGTATTACATTTTCTAAATGAAAGTAATTTAATTTTATTCAATTTTTTGTTTACTTATAGGAGTATGGTATAGAGGATATTTGATTTCAAACAAAGAAAATAAGGTAAATACAACAATGCCATACAAATAATAATTGAATTTACTTTAATTGTTGTGGATTAAATGTATGTAATATAAAGCCATGATGTTTTGTTTATGTTGTTGATATTATTATCTATGTGTAGGGGGTATTTCCTGCTAGCTATGTGCATTTAAAAGAAGCAGTTGTGGAAAGAAGAGGGTAATTATGTAATATTTTCACAAAATGTTGTAAAAAAAATTGTTTTTTAGAATGGCAAATTTTTGTTATTTCACAAAAACTATTTATATGTTTAGGTGTGTGTAAAAAACTTCTCTTAATACTATTGAAGTGTGCGATATAAATTGATTTTTTAACTTACGATTTGTTTTGTTTTAAAGTAAAACTGAAAATATTACTTCAACGGATTTGCCGATTGTTCAAGAGGTTACCCCAGTTTTAAGAGAATGGGGGAATATTTGGAAAAAAATGTTTTGGGTACAAAAATGTTAATTTATGGGCTCTATTAATTATTATTGTTAATAAAATGCCAGCATAATAAAAAAATTGATAATTAGGTTTTTATTATTGCTGGTTTAAGTTTTTTTAATTTTTGTTGACATTTATGCTATTTAAAATTTTTTTTTGTTATTTTTGTTTCAGACAAGAGAAAAACCGAGGGTTTTTGTAGCCATTCGTGTGATGATGCGGGATCTGATGGAGATGAGGAGAAAGGTGATCTCCGGAAGTCTCACTGCTGACTTGCTCCAAGGAATCTCGCATCAGGTAGCTGATCTTGTGGATTATGGAAACAATCTTCTTAACCTGGATCTAAGTATTAGGGACGATAAAACTTGTCAAGCAGCAGATATTAGAAATCTCAGTGCAGTTGAAGTCTTCAAAATGGTAAGAAAAAATAATTATTTTAATTAAATAATGATAGGCCTATGTTAAAAATTTGTATATATATTTTATTTTATTAAAAATTTATGTTTTTTAAAGATTTTGGCATTTGCATTGAAATTTTGTAAAAGTGGTTCATGAAATACAGTTTTAAATTTAAGTTTATTATAAATATTAGTCATAACGTTTCAACAGTTTCTTATTTATTGACTCATTTTGTATAAGGAAAACAGTAATTTTAAAATTGATTTATATTTTATACTTATGATAGCATGAAAAAGCAAGTGAAAAAGTGAGAAAAAGAAGAAAAGAAGAAGAAAAAAAGCAGCTTTCCGAAGAAATACCAGCTGAAACTTTGCAAGATAGTAGAAAATCCCATGTTTATAGGTTGGCATTTTTACACTCACAATTTTTCAAAGTTTCAAAAAATTTTGTTTTAAAAAAAATTGCAAATAAAAATTTTATTTTTTTTTATTTTTAGCTTGTATGTGACGGTGAAGAACTTTGTATGCAGAATAGGGGAAGACGCAGATGTTTTTATGTCGTTGTATGATGGGAAAAAAGGAGAATACATAAGGTTTATTAATGATTCATCTTCAATTGTTATGTTTACGTATAAGTTAAGTGTTTGTCATTGTTTTAATGAAATTAATTTTTCCTGGTATTTAAATCACTAAATTATTATTTTCAGCAATTAAATCTACCAAAATAATTTAATTTTATATCTAATTTTATATCCAAGTTTTTATAATAGATGTTGGCTAAATTTTATGTATTTATCTTAAATTTAAAAACTAAGAAATATTGGATTTTTAAATGATTAAAAATTCTATTTTTATTTTTAGTGAGAATTATTATGTACGATGGGGGAGCCAAGGTCTTCCAAAAAACATTGAGATGCTCAACAATTTAAAAGCCATTTTTACAGTAAGTACACTAACCATATAACATTATAAAAACTGGTTTAAAAATACATACAATCTAGTCTAAATTTATAGCCTATTAAATACAAACTAATTACAAATTTGTTAATTTAGAATTAATTATTTAATTTCTAGGACCTGGGTAGCAAAGATCTACAAAGAGAGAAGATTTATTTGGTTTGCAGAATTATAAGAATAGGTAAATAACCACTATTATATGTAGATTACTTTAATTTTTATTGTTTGTAAGTAAAAACTTAGTATATTGTAAGATTTAGTTGCAATTTTCTTACACAATAGAATAAATAAGGATGACGAAATGAACCTTTCTTTAAAGTAAAAATATGTAAAATAAAAAAAAACATTTTTTAAGGAACAAAATTAAGTTTTTTGGTTTCACTTTTTTTATAATCTTGATTCCCCCAAAATATTTAAATTTTTTTATTTTTATCAAATTTTCAAATATATTTATATAATATTTTTTTGATAGGTCGAATGGACTTAAAAGAGCCAGAAAACAAGAAGATGACAACAGGATTAAGAAGAGCATTTGGAGCAGCAGTGATGGACATCACCGGGATTATTAAAGGAACAGTGAAGAGTGACGAAGATCAACAAGTCTTCATCCCATTCCAGCAGTAAATTTTTATAAAATTTTTAAGAGAAAATTAATTCTCAAGATAATGTGTCAGATTCAATATTATTTACCTGGACTATTTATCTGTTTATTAATTTATTACTTTTTGATATCATCGTAAGGTAATTAGTTTATATTTTATTGGCAAAAGTGTTTTACGGCCTGTCTTTGGACTGCATACCCTAAGTGGACTGCATACCCTAAATGCCATTTTATTGACAAAGAAATTTTCTCTATTAGCCCCATTTATCCCAACTCTAAAAAGCCCCCCTTAATTTTTAAAAATATTTAACGTCTATTTTGGAAAAATTTTGTGTTCGAAATTTGGTTTGTCCAAATAATACCATTTTTAAAGTCCGACTATTACATGCACTTAAACTTAAATGTATGTAAACCTTGCAACTCAATTTTTTTCAAAATTTTTCCTTAATTATTAAAGTAAAATCATTTTTTTTAAAAACTTATTTTATTTTTCAGAGTATCCGGTGATAGCGAGAGTTTACAACAAGTAATAAATCGAGCCATTACAAGCCGAGGGGAAATCAACCACAAGGGACAAGGTTGAATTTTTATCTTAATTCGATTGTTGTTATCATTTAATGCAGTGTTTACCATGTAAATATTTGTAACCAGTCTGATGCAGTATATCAAGTATATAGCATGTATGCTTAAGCAATATCCTCTTTTTTCATTCTTTTATTATATTTTTTGTATAGATGTCATGTATGTACATCAGTTAAAGCTATTTTTTTCTTAGTTGTTTTTATATATTTTAATAGCTGTCACATAAATACATAAAATCATATTTTTCTAAAATTAATTCGCATTTTTTGTGTAAAATATTATTTAAGATTTTTAAATATTACTTGTAATGTAAGTATAACAAATTTAAAATAAATTTTTAATTATTTTTACGCAATTAAAATTTTTTTTTTTTAGGTTTATGGGTATCGTTTAAAATTCTCAACGGCGATTTGAAGACGATTAGACACGATTTCCAGCATTTAGTAACTGCAACCACAGCTGTAGTAAGAAAAATGGGTTTTCCTGAGATTATTATGCCTGGTGATGTTAGGAATGATCTTTATATTACAATAGTATCGGTAAGTGTTTAGTTGTTGTTTGTTAAAATATTGTTAAGTTATAAGAATTTTGTCCAAAAAAAATATTTTTGTAATTTTCTATAATTTAAATTAACTTTTTTTATGCATTGGGTCAGTTATTATTTAAAAAAAATGGAAGTTTTTTAGTTTGAAGGCATATAAATTAGACATGCATATGTTACGTATATTGTCTATATAGCTCTATTTTATACAGACTTAGTATTTGTATTTTTGTGATAAACTAGAATTTAAAAAAAAAAAATTATTTTATGTATATAAATTGACATTTAGTTTAATACACAAAAATTTCAACAATTTTGTATTCAAGTATTTGTTTTGTTTAGGGTGAATTTGAACGTGGGACGAAAACAAGCCAAAAGAATGCAGAAGCAACGATGTGTGTTAGCGAAAATCATGGTGCGGCAATACCTGTAAGTCGAAAATATTTGGAATTGGCACTTTAATTTAAAATTTTTTTAAATAAGTTTAAAACTTTTATATGCATAAATATACTTGTATATAATAAAACTTAGTGGACAATCCGTAAATATATATATAAATGTCTAATTTATAGCCCTATGAAGTAAAAAACACTGCCATTTGTGGTGTCCAGGTAAATTATTGCGAGCAAATATTAGTTTGAGAACTGCGACTATATTAAGACAACTATTATTCCGACTGTAGGGCGGGCTATTGACCTATTGACTAGTATGTATAATAGGACTTAAACTAATGTATATATTTATATTGGTCCAACAATTAGATTTAAAAATGTCTACACTCAACATATTGTTTTAAAATTCCACATCATAGCCAAACCATTCAAATTGAAATAATTTTTTGAAATGTGTAATGTTGTATTTTTATATTTTTTTATGAATTGAAATACACATAGAGTGTGTTTTTTAACGGCAGTTAATTTAAACAGTTAATGTTTGTTTAATATATTGTATTAGTGACTGCCTTTTTTATGTGTTTCTTTGTTATATATATTAGGTAAATATACATACTTTACAACCCTTATCTTAATATTGGACTTGATATAAAAAAAACGGTTAAATTTAAAAATTAGAAATGAAACATTTTTTAATTTTTTATTTAAAAATTTTTTTTTTTAACAATTTGTGCATAAATATTCGTGTTTCAATTTCAATTTTTTTGTCTTAGTTGGTTGTGTCCATGGGCTCTGGTGAGGATCCAGAAAATATTTACAGATCTCATATTTATTATCAGAATAAAACACCTAAGTGGATGGAGGTCGTTAAGGTGAAATTTTATTTTAAAAAATGGTAATATTAAAATTTAAATTCATAATAAATGGATTTTTATTGGGTAAGGATTGCTTGCTAATGTCTTTGCTACTATTTCCTGTTAGTTAATGTTAAAATGTATCAGTCATAAGGCCTAAGTTTTTATTAAGGTTAAATTATGCTGGGTCATGGAAAATGTAGTATCAAATTTCTCTGTTTAGAACCTTTTTTAAATGTCCAAATTCTAACTGTGCTACCCATTTTTTTCTTGACTTTATTAAAATTTAATATTATAAATTCAATTTACTGTATTCAAAGATATGGATTTGATATAGTTTTTTTTTGATATTTACATTGGCATTAATTTAGAATATTTATGTAAAATTATACATTTTTATTTATGAATTCACATATTTACAATCACTAATATCTAAGGTTCAAATCCCGATCGAGGACTTCTACAATGCCCATTTACGCTTCACTTTTCGACATCGTTCGACTTTTGAGAGCAAGGACAAAACAGAGAGAGATTTTGGACTTGCATTTGTTAAATTGATGAAAGATGATGGAACGACATTGGCCGATGGTGTTCACAATTTAGTGGTTTATAAGGTAATTAAAATTTAAATAAAATTGCTTTAAGTTTCTTTCTTTTTTTTTTAATTTTAAGAATGACGTGTATTAATTTTTATATATTTTTTTATTCTTAATATAGAAAGGTCAACTTTACAACCTCAACATAGAGTGACATCAGTTACCTCAACCCAGTTTTAAATTGCTTTGGCAGTTTGGTATATTATAGATTATAATTGCCCATTAATTAAGCTGCTGATTAAGTGTTTGCTCAGCAAGAGTTTATTTGTTTGTAGTGCCTTATTCAAGGGCGCTACAGCATGAGAGGAGTGGGGATTGAACCCAGGATTTCATGTAGTAAAGCGAAGTGTTCTTATTACTACACCATGCTTTCGATAAAATTTTATGTATTATAAAGATGTAAAAGATGATTTTCAATTTTTTTCAGATTGAGTCCAGGAAATTAGATGCAGGGGATGCCAAGAAGTATCTTCGTCTTCCTTCCTCCAAAGAAGAGATTGAGACAACGAGTCCTGCAAAGTCCCGAGTCTTTCCAAGAGCAGAAGGCTTCACGATGAGCAAAGACATCTTCACGATCTCAACTTTGGTGGTTTCAACTAAACTAACACAAAATGGTAAAAAATATCAATAATCATTTTTTTCTTATTTTAATTATTGTTGGTATTTAGAATAACTTGAAATGAGAAATTAAACTTTTGTAAAAAAAAACTGATTTTTATTGAACTACTTTTAAATTAAGTTTATTTTTTTGTTCGTGAATTTAATTTTTTAGGGGTATCTTCATGATTTTGGATTTTATTTTTATTTTTGTTTTAGTTGATTTACTGGGTTTGTTGAAGTGGAAAACTCACCCCCAGAACTTGGAGAATATTCTGGAATCTTTAATGAAAGTGGATGGGGAAGATATTGTAAAGGTAAAAAAATTAAAACTACCTCTTCGAAAATATGTAAAAACTTACTTTTAAAAAACTCATTATTTTTTAAAATTTTATTATTAGTATTGTTAGTATGCCAAAAAAAAACAACTATTTACTTTTAAAATCTAATTTTTAATTTTAACAAAGTTTAATTTTTATTAAGTTCTTGCAAGACACACTCGATGCATTGTTCGATATAATGATGGAAAACCCTGGGGATGGAAAATATGATTCCATGGTCTTCGAGGCTCTGGTAATTTCTAATTCTATTTTTTATTTCATTTGTTAAATTTTTGTTTAATATTTTACTATATGCATTTTTTATTTATATACTTAATAAACTTGAAAGTCAATCAATAATTAAGGTAGTCTGTTTTAGTTAAATCTGTTAATGCTCTTTTATGTATTTTTATATTGATTATATATACTTATCTTTAATGTAAAAAGGCTTCATGGCTTAAACATTTACTTTTTTTTGGCATAATTGTTTGATAATTAACTGCCATTAAAATTTTGGTTCGGCAGAGGTATGTTTCGTTTATAGTGCCTTACTTAAGAGCTGTAACTGCAAGGAACTAGTGGGGATCGAACCCAGTACCTCATTCAGCATTTGTAATTAGAATGCTTTTATGTGATAAAAACCCTAAATTTTTAAAATACCATTTGCTTTACCTTAAAATGTTGCAAATTTTTTTAAATATTTGTATTTTTTAGATTTATATAATCACTCTAATTGCTGAGAAGAAATTCTTCCACTTCAGAACTGTATTGGATAGTTACATATTGGGTCATTTTAGTGCAACACTTGCATATGAGTAAGTTAAATGTTTTTTTATGACATAATAAATTATATTATAAATTTCTAGGTATTTTGTATAGATGGTTTTTGGAATGTTTGTAAAGTTAAAATTTCGAATTTTTTTTTAAATTAGTTTTGTATATTTTTTATAGAAATTTTTACTGTTTTCATACATTTTTTCTAGGCTAAAATTAATGACAATACCCAAAAAATTTATTAATTGAAAATTATTTCTAAAATTTTAGCGTTAAATTTTAAAAAAATCAGTAACATTAACAGGGAAATTTAAATTTCTCTTTTATTATTAAGCACATGATTTAGAAAAATCGTTATTTTTATTCGTTTTTTAATTTATTTTTAGAAAAATGACAGCTGTTTTAGTACAGTACTTACAACAAGCTGACGACCATTCAAAACGCGATTCTCTTATGAAGGCTTTAAAATCCCTGGAATACATTTTTAAATTCATCGTCAAATCTAGGATTTTGTTTCAACAGTAAGAAATATGTGCATTTTTTAGTTTGTGTTTTTTGAGAAAAAATGGTAAACTAATAAGCCTTTATAAAATTTAAAAACAAAATTTTTTTTTTTTGAAAACATGTTTTTTTTCTTAAAAAAATCGTTAAAAATCTAAAAACAAAAAAGTTTAAAATAAACAATTCAAAATAATTAAATTTCAGGCATTAATCATTTATGCGCAGCACATTTTTTACTTTTTTCTAACCGAGTGACGTAAATATCGATTTTTTTAGCTTTACGATATCCAATGACATCATAGGACTGCCAAAATCCAATTAAATATTTTTTTGTTTTTCAGATTCGACGGCAAAGGGCAAGAAGGATTTGAGGACGGTATCAGAAACGTGTTTAAGGAAATAAACAAGCTAATGACAGTTGACGAGAGTTTTATTATAGCGTTACAGGTATTTCGAATAGGTGTTAACGTTTGTTAGTTAAATATAAGGGTGGGAATTATGTATGGAGTTATTATGGATCTTATGCATCATAAAAGAAAAGTACGACGTAAAATTTCGGACTTTCTGCGAAGTGTTAATAGGTTTCGTTTACAGGTAGATTATGATTTTTTTGTATATATTTTTATCCTCGATGTGGGAAAGTCGAATGCGCGACTTAAACATAGAGTAACATCAGTTACTCCGACCCAGCCTCAAGTTGCCTGTGGCATTTTGGGATATTATATAGATTATAATTGCCCGATAATTATACTGCTGATTAAATGCTGATTTAGCAGGAGTTCGTACCGTTTATAGCGTCTTACTCAAGGGCGCTAAAACATGAGATCAGTTGGGTTTAAACCCACGACCTCATGTGTGGTGTAGCAAGTGTTCTAATCACTACACCACGCTGGCGGTATGATAACCATATACATTTTGAATGTGATTACATTTATGTATTTAACTTATTATATTCTATACATCATATAGCTTGGTAAACGGTATTATATATATATTTATGTAGATACGTAAGTTCTATTTTAAAGCCTTGAAACTTAAAAAAATACTACTGTATGTGGTGCGAGGGTAAATTATTGCGGACATATATTAGTTGCGAGTTGCGACCATATTAGGACAATTAAGATGTAGCCTATAGCACAGGCAATCGACTGGTGTATATTAACACGAATAAAACGCGTTAAATTAAGATATTTAACAGAAATGCTGTTGTATAGATTGTAAATTTTGAGTAGACAGCTATGTAAAAATGCGCTACATAAAAACCTGTTTTTAATTTTTTGGTATTGGAAAATATTTATTTTTTAAATAACATATTGGTTTATGATAATATTTATTTAATGCTTGTCATATAGATTACCGCTAAATGCACTAAAAAAAATAAAATCAATAAAAAATGTTGGCCATATGGCATGATGATTCGGCAATATAATCGTGATAACCAATTTAATTTAAACATTAAAAATTTTTTTTTTTTTATAATTTTTTTTTGTGTTTAGGCAACAGCAATGAAGTATGTCCCAGTTGTTATTAAAGATGTTATAACGGTATTCGAACCCAAAGAATTAAGGTAAATAATATTAAAATTTAAACATATAAAAAAAAATTATTAATATAAAGTAAAATTTTTTGAAAATTAAATATTTTTTTTTTTAATTTTGATTAATATTACCTTAAGATAAATTTTTTATATTTTTATTTAAAAAAAGTATAAAGTTTTAAAGTATTTAATCTATCCGTAAACGCTTAACTAAAATAAAAATAGTGTGCGTTCGCGCGGCTCAAACCAGAAACCTTCCGGCTTGCAACCCAAACCTATGACTGGTATACCACACTACCTGACTCAAAACCTTTAATTATAATTTTCGAATGTTTAGTTTTAAAAATTTGGCGCACAATTTTGAACAGATTAACACAGGATGTTGTAGTGCGCTATCTATACATTACCGCATTCCGTTCTACTAACCTGCGTAAAAAAAATGCAGTTTAATAATATTTACTGATTTTTTATTACGTCATTAGGTTAAATTGGTCGATTATTAAGGCAGTTTTATCTTAAATTTTGTCAAAAACTTTAAGGTCTTTTTTAATTTTTGTTTAATTTTTTGGTTGTTTTATTTAGTCATTTATATTTTTTAAATCAATTTTAATAAGGTTCATATATTTTGCAATATTTATTTAACCTTAATTACACTTTTTAGGCATTTAAAAACATTCAATTTTTTTTAATTTTAATTTTTTTTTACGAAAAATTTCATTTCCGTACGTTCACGTAACTAGCACGAGGATACGAAATACGATTGCAAAAAAACGAGAGAATCCCATTTTTTCTCCCTCTCTCTCGTTTTCGCTCTAATGCGTGCTAGTGTTTAGATAGACCATGGTTAACATTCTATTGGTCGACGGATAAGTGCGTGGTATATGGCGGCCTGTTTAAATATACTTTAATACGGGCTTGCCAGTGTTTGCTTTGGCAGTAATTTAAACATAAGGTCAATTGCTAACCTGTATGGTATGTTAGTCGTATTAGGGTACAGGTATTTTATAGTTTTGTATAATTTTATTGATATACAGTGCCTGAAAGATATTTTAGTAAGAATTTTTTATCGATTTTATTTTAAAATGTTATTTTTAAATGTTATTTTAAAATGTTTTATTTTAAAAAATGGCGTGGCTAACAGATATAAAGACTTTCAGACTTTTAGACATGGATTTTTTGTTTATTTATGGGTTTAAATTGTAAATAGCTGCCTGATATCACAATTTCATATTTTAAGCTATCTTTTAATATGATTTTATCAGACAGTCAGTCTTTAGTTAATAGCCATTTAGTCAACAACTTAATTAAACAAAAAACAACATTCATTTTTATAGTTTTAAGTCAGTTTATGTTAATTTTAGTCAAAATTTTATTTCAATACAGATAAAAAATAAGGCACGGTAATTTCGTAATTTAATTCCAATGAAAAAAAATTGATCTAATTGAATCCCATTGTTAAGCACTTGACCTATTGTTACCTAACTCCAACACGTGACTTTAATTGAACCACGTGACCTTACACAATGGAGCCTCGCCGACGTCCGTCATTCATGAACTCGGTGATAAAACGGACGCCATCGAAACGAAAAATTTCGCAATTTATAATGACACCGTCCAGAAAGAAATTCAAAAGTCTTGGCACGGAGTTGGTTAAAAAGGTCGACCAAGCAGTACTGGCCAATAAAATAAAGCAACCGCAAGGGTATAATAAGTTCTTTCCTTACTAATTGTATTAAACAGTCAAGTAGTGTGGTATACTGGTCTTGTTACTGGATGACCAAAAGGTCTTGAGTTCGAGCCGCGTCACAGCCATTTGATTTTCTTTTTAAATTGGCGTTTACAAATTGCTTGAACACGTCACAACAGCACACTTTTACCCGAAAATATATAACATTTTGCCTTAAGATGTTATGGAAAAAAGTGTCAACTTTTGTTTGTAAAAAAGTTATTTGCGCAAATACGTATTTAATAATTTAATTTTTCGTCAACTTTATTTATTTTTTGTTCGATAATATTATTAACTCAGTTGGTTGCCATATAATTGCTAGTCTACTAACCTACTGATTTATTGTTCGAATTTTATTCAATTTTAAAAGTTTTATAAAAATAGGTCGATTGTAATCACATATTAAAAAACCTCGCGCTGCTTGGACAAAGCGCTAAGTTTTGAATATATATGTCGTAATTTTTGCACGTTTATTTTAAAGGACATAAACGTATGTTTATATATGGTGCCTAGTAGACGGAACTAGATTATTTTATGATGTTTTAATATTTAATTGGTCGTTTACCTCGTTAATATATCGTAAATAATTCGGTTTTGCGTTTAATGATTTAACACGTATAGGTTTTATGCGTTGTTATAAAACTTTAAGAAGGTTATAAAAAAAGCATTTTATATATATAACAGACTGCTTACGTGTTACTAAAAGCATTTCGCGTATTTTTAGTAATCTAAAAAATAATAATAATTTTTTCTAAAACAATAGTTTTTAAATTTTTTTTTAAATAGCATTGCCAAATAAAATTTACATATTTTGATTTTTTCTTTATTTGTTTATTCTTCGTGTGAGAAGGCCGATATTCTAGCCTAAACACAGGGTAACATCAGTTACCCTGACCCAGTCTTAAGTTAATCTTGCTTGTTTAGGATATTATTGATTACAATTACCTGATAACCCGCCTGCAGAATGTACCCAAACACCATACCAGTTTTATAAACATTTTCAAATTTTATTTATTTTAGTCTTCTGCTCCAAGATTTTGTGAAGAATATTCCGACAGAAAAGTTAACAAGACAAAAACTTCAATGTATGAACGATATAGTCCACAGCGATATATTTAAAATACATGGTAGGTTATTAATTATTAGAACACCTAAAAACACATTCAAAATTATGCTAAAATAAATATATTTACTATAAATTAAAAATTTAAAAATTATTTTTTTAAAATTTTTATATAAAATTATTTTTAGATTGTAGACTGATCCTACTTAAAATGATGACAATCCACTTAAAAGATCTTCTTTCCAAAGATGAGGAGCTGGAATCTTGTGGAAGACTTCTCGCTGATATTCTTACTCTTCTAAGATCCAATGATGTGGTAAGAAAAAAAATATTAATTAATTTTTTTTTAATTTTTTTTTCTTCTCTTTTAACAACTATACAAAATAATGGTAAAAACAATTTATAAATTTTATTTTATTTAAAGTCAGTTATAAATTACTACAATTTCAAATTAATTTATTACTATATTATACCTACAGCCGCAGTAAAAGTTAATTTACACCTTCTCTTAAATGTTTTATACCTTTATTCAAAGGTTGAAAAACAAATTGTTTAACTATACTATATACTTTATAAGTTAGCACAAGTTAGGAGTTTTATAATTTCTAGGGTAATACAAAGGGAGATATACAAGAAGTTACAAATGTTTTGTTGAGGACAATAATCAGGGTTGTCATTAAACTTGACAGAAATTCACAACTTGCCGTAAGTTTTTAAACTTTTTAAATTTAACAGAAATTAAATTTTTAATTTTAATTATTACTTAAAAAAAAATTTAAAAAAGTTAATTTTTTTAGTTTGCAAAATAATAAATTAAATTTGTAAAAGACTTACCCAAAATTAAGTAAAGTTTTATAGAATTGTTAAGAATTTATTTGTTAAATTTTTTTCAGAGTAACTTTGTAGCTTGTTTGATTTCATTACTAAGACAAATGGAGGAATATCATTACGAAGCTTACCTTAATTCCTTTCCTCATAAAGTGGACCTTATGGTTAGTTTTTGTTAATAATTTATGTAAAATTTTACATTTTTAAATGGCCTTTATAAATTTTTAAAATTTTTAGTAAATTTTCTATTATTGCTGTTCTTTAAAAATTTTTCTAAGCTTTTAAAATTTTTTTTTTTTGGTTAAAAACAAAAATATTTATAAGCTTTGTTTTGTATTACAGAGTTAGTTTACATGCAACAAATATATTATATAATGATTTATACTTTAAATATTTTAATTTTTTTTTTAGGATTTTTTGATGGAAATGTTTTCAATGTTTAATGATTTAATCACCAACAAAGTTTACCAATCTGATTGGGTTACGATGACATCTTTACAAAATGCGTAAGTTTAGCACATTTTTAGTTTTTGCAAGAATTTATTAGTTATTTTATAAGAAATTTTATAACTTGGACATTAATTAAATTTTTTTTAAATAAATTTGAAGGACCTTTATGAGAGCTATTAAGTTCTTTACAAAAACTTTAAACAAAGAATTTCTGGACGAGGCCTCATTTCAATATCAGGTAAGTTTGAAATTAATTTTATTAGATAAATTTTTTATCAATTTTCGATTAAGGTACATTTTAAATTATTTTTTTAACCAATTTAAAATTTTTTTGTTTGTTTTTGGTTTTATTTAAAAGGCAAAATCAACAAGTTATTTTTTTAAAACACAACTAATGGAGAAAAAAATTTTTTTTGGAGAAAAAAATTTCTTTTGGAGAAAAAAATTTTAAATTATTTTTAATTGTTGTTTAATATTTATTTTTAGCTTTGGAACAACTTTTTCTTTCTGTCTGTTGCTTTCTTAACTCAAGACTCCCTTCAAATGGAAACTTTCACTCAAAACAAGCGACAAAGCATGGTTAAAAAATATGGAGATTTAAGATGTGAGATGGGGTTCGAAATTAGGTCGATGTGGTTTAACTTAGGTAAGTTGGTCAAGACAAAAAAAAATACGAATTGTATGTTTTAAGAGGATATTTAAAATTAAAAAAAAAGATTTTATTGTTATATTTAAATTTAAAATTTAATTTTTTGGAACAATATTTTTTTTTTTTTTTTTTTATAAATTTTTTTTGATAATATTTTTTATTAATTTTTTTTTTGAAAAAAATTTTTATTTTCACAAAGGTTCACACAAGATCAAGTTCATCCCGGATATGGTTGGTCCCATCCTTGAGATGACTTTAATCCCAGAAGCAGAGTTACGAAAAGCAACGATCCCAATCTTCTTTGATATGATGCAGTGTGAGCTACATAGCACTGGAAGTTTTAAATCGGTAAATATTTCAAAAATCAAAAAAATTCAAAAATTTTTTGGAACTTAATTTGTATTGGTTTCACTTTTATTATTTTTGTTATAAATTCTTTTTTTCCTTTTAAATTTTTTTTTATCCTTACTTTTTGTGGTAAAAATCTTAATATATCCTGTATTAATGAAAATAATTTAATTTTTTAGTTTGAATCGGAGATGATTACAAAGTTGGATGTTTTAGTTGAAGGAGGAAAAGGTGATCAGGAATATAAAAGTGTATTTCATGAAATGTAAGATTTTCAATTTACTTATTTATATTAAACACCCTGACCCAGTACCAAGTTGCCTTTGTCATTTTGGTGTATTATTTAATATATTGCTTGATTTTTAGTATGTCTAAATACCAATACTCTACTAAAATTTAAAATTTACTTGTTTTGATCTTATGTGTTTAAAGGTTTTTAAGTTAGTTTTTTTTACCAAATCTTTCTCTACTTTTACAATTTGCTAAAATATACACCCTTACTAATCCTAACTCTATAAATTAATATTTATTTAAAGACTGTTTATTATTATTTTATAATCCAAAACATAATATGTATTGTTTTTGGTACTTCTACGCTCTCTTCTTTGAAGTACACATAATTTGTTTTGACTAAAATTTAAATATTTTCAAAATTCTAGAATGTCAGAGTGGTGTGGGAAGCACAGAATACTTCGAGGATCTGGGGTAGAGTTTGTCAACTTGATTGAACAACTGTTAGGAAAGTTGTTGGATTATAGAGATATTATAAGGGACGAAAACAGAGATAACAGAATGAGCTGTACTGTCAATTTACTGGTAAGTAATTCATTGTTATTTTGAAATGTTACGATTTTTATATTTGTAAAGGTTTTTGTGTTAGTTTGTATGGTGAAAAAGCTATATATATATTTAAATTATCTTTTTTAACTTTTTGTCATTTAATTAAAGTTAGTTGAAATTTTTTTCTAAATTTTTGTATATTTGCTATTCTATTTTTCATATAATTTTTTTTTTTAATTTTAATTTTTGATTATTTTGTATGATTTTAAATCTCTTTAAAAGATAAATAAAAGCCTATAGGGCAGGCAATTGACTAGTTTTTAATAATTTAGAAAACATTTTATTTTTTCTAGAACTTTTACAAGGAGATTCATAGATTAGAAATGTATGTGAGATACTTGTACAAATTATGTGACCTCCATCTTGCTTGTGATCATTATACTGAAGCTGCTTTCACTTTACTACAACATGCTAAACTACTTAATGTAAATAATTGTTATTTATTGAAAAATAAATTAGATAAAGTTTTAAATTACAAGTTAGTAATGGCTTGAAAATCGCAAGCTTTTTTTGTTAGGTCCGTTTTATTTTTAAAAGCTTTTCTTCAAATTTTAAATCAATATTTTTAAAATAAAATTGTCAAAAAAAAATTGGATAATTTTTCCTTACTGTCAATTATTGGACTTACACTAAATTAAAAAATATTTTTTTTTTACCTTTAAAATGTCATTTTAAATATCATAATGTATCACTCTACTGCCTCCTAGTGGACAGATGAAGTGCTGCTCACTCGCAACACGAGATACAAGGATGCGGACACACATCGGGAGCTGAAAGAAGCGTTGTACTACGAAATTGTGGCGTTATTTGAAAAGGGGAAAATGTGGGAGGAAGGGATTAAATTATGCAAAGAGTTAGCTGTACAACATGAACAGGAGACATTCAGATATCAACAACTAGCTGATATACTGGTAAGGGGGTTTTACAGTTTATTTTAATGTCATATTATAAATCAAATTTTTTATATACCTAAAGGTGGTCTGTTTTATATTTTATTAAAGAGGGGTATGCTCTTATTAGGTGTTTATGCTATTTATGAATGCCTGGGATAATATGCCGGCGCTATCTAGATATAATGTAGTTGAATGGAATATATATTTATGTCTGCCCAATTTAATGGTCCCTAAAATAAAAAAATCATTTTATATTAAAGTTATTTCGGTAAATCTAAAGTTAGCAAAATAGATTGAAATTGTCTAAAAAAACTGTTCATAATTTACTATTTTTATTCGCTACATAGCATCTAACATGTTTTATTTTATAGCTTACACAAGCAAACTTGTACAAGGATATTATGACTACAGTGCGACCTGATCCTGAATATTTCTTTGTTGGTTATTATGGGCAAGGTTTTCCTGCTTTTCAAAGGGTAATAAAATATAATAAAAATTATTCTAAAAAATTTTTTTATTATAAAAAAAAAAATTTTTATTTAAAAAAAAATGTTTTATTATTGTTTTTTTAGAATCGAACTTTCATATATCGAGGTAAAGAGTATGAGAGGTTGGGAGACTTCACCTCCCGCATCCTTAATCTTCTTCCCAATGCTCAGAAGATGAAGAATACTTCTCCACCATCTGAAGAGATTAAAAACTCTCAGAGCATGCGTATCCTTTTTCGAAAATTATAAAAACTAAAAAAATATATTTTTACAAAACCTTTAGTTTTTTTTTCAAAATTAAATATTTTATTGTGAAATTACTTATTTCTTATGTGTTCCTTGACTAAGTAATTTAATCAGATGTTCAAATTTATAAAGTCAATCCGATGATGGATGAACCAATACAGTTTAAGGGAAAATCTGTTGAAGACAACATCTTAAAGTAATTTTAAATTTTGAATCTTTTAAATGCCCCAAATTTTTATTTTATTTACAATAGTTATTAAATTTTTAAAATATTGTTTGGTTTGGTTGATCATTTATTTTTGTTTAATATTTTTTTTTTTAGTTTCTACAAAGTCAATGAAGTCAACAGATTTCAATATTCAAAACCGTTTAGAAAAGGACCAAAAGATAAAGATAATGAATTCGCGGTAAGAAAAGAAAAAATTTTTTATTTTTAAAAAATATTGAAAAAAATTTAAAAGTAATTTTTTTTAAATAAAGTTTCTGCATTGTTTTTGACAATTTATATGTAACTATGTTTTTATACCACAGAGTATGTGGATAGAAAGATATGTGTTTGTAACCTCATATCAACTACCTGGAATATTAAGATGGTTCGAAATTAAAGACACACAACAAGTAAAAATTCTTTTTTATTAATTTTTAAAAATATATTTTTTTTTTGACAAATTAAAAAAAAATAAAAATTTTTTAGTCGGAAATTTCTCCGCTTCAAAACGCGATTGAAACGATGGAGAGCGCCAACAGTGACCTCCGGAGGATGATCCTTCAATACCACAAGAACCCAGAAGGACCGATCAACCCTCTTTCCATGAAACTAAATGGGACTGTGGACCCAAGGGTAATGGGGGGCTTTGCCAACTATGAGAAGGTAAAAAAAAAATTTCTAGTAACTTTAAAACAAAATTTTGTTAATTTTTTTACAATTTGAATTTTCTATTTAAATTAAAATAAAATTTATAATATTTTTTCTGTAAATATTTCTAGGCTTTCTTTGTTGAAAGTTACATTAATGAGAATCCAAACGATGTACAACAAGTTGCGCTACTTAAGGATCTTATTGCTAAACAGGTAACATATTCCATCTTAGCTAAATTAATTTTGGTTAAAAATTTAAAACTCGATAAATTCGTACTTAATTTTTATTTTTTTTTAATTAATATTTTTTTACCTGCAAGCTTTATTATTTCCAACTTGCTTTTTTATTTTTATTGTTTTAACAAATCATGATTTAGTTTTATCTTTGTAATCTGTTTTAAAATAAATTTTTTAGGTTCCCCTATTAGAAGAAGGGGTTAAATTGCATGGTCAATTAGCACCACAAGCTCTACAACCTTTCCATCAGAATATGGAGAAGTGTTTTGTAGATCTTAAAGCTACTACCGAAAAGAAATACGGCAAAAGAGTAAATTATTAAATATTTATATTAGCTTATAGAAGCTTGTTAAAAAAATAACTTTTTTTGTAATAAATTGTTTTGCCTCTGTAAAGTTTTAAAAATTTTTTTTTTTTTGATTTAGCCTGCATTTGATGTTGGAAGGCCACTGAAAAAAATCTCACCACAGCATTTGAACAAGAACAAAGCGAGACCAGAATCTATTCTGTCAATACAATCTTCCCATTCTGATGGCTCACCTTCAGATGGGTATGTTAAAAGTGTGTTTTGACATTTTTAAAGGCGTTTTACTCAAGGGCGTTACAGCATGAGAGCAATATGGATCAAACCCAGGACCTTATGTAGTAAAGCCAAATGTTCTGACCACTACGATACGCTGTCCGCTTTTAATACCTATGCACTATAGATATTAGAAATTTTATTAAAATAAGGTTTTTTTGTGTTAGTGCCCCGCCTGACGTGCCAGTAAAGAAATCAGGATCAAGGGTCACAAGTGCTGTTATTCGTTCCACTTCGATGGCTTTTGTGGGCGACCGCTCAAATGCCAATCGTCGAAGCAAGACTTCTGACTGGTTTGTGAACTTTGGTGGCTCAACAAACTCTCTGGATAAGTCAGGAGCCTCACTCACATCTCAAAATAACTCGGCTCATAATAGCACGGTTGAGTTGAGGGAAGAGGTAAATTGAGTTTCAAAAAAATAAAAAAAAAATTTTAAAGTTTTTTTTTATTTAAACTATTTATTAAATTTTAGTTGACCCCTCAACGACCAAGAAGACCAAAAAGCCAAGTTGGGTTATCTGGAGGTGGAAAGTTGTCACAACCTCGTAAGTTAAAATTTGATGTTTTTCCAATAGTTTTTTATTATTATTATTAAAAAATTTTGTTAATTAATTTTTAGCTCCTAAACCGTCTTCCACCCCTAAAGCTCCTCCTCCTCTTCCCGTGAAACATACTGGAGATTATGGAAATTTACCCGGGGATGAAGAAACCCCGAAAAGTAAACCCCTTTCCCCCATCTTAAATAAAAAGGTAAAAATTAAGGGGTCCACATTTTTTCTGGTTTTTGAAGTTTTATATTTATTTAAAAGTTTTTTTCACTTTCAGCCTCCTCCCCCTTTGCCCATTAAACGTCAAGACTCGAGTCCGGGAAAACCCCCAATGACGAAAACCACCCCCAAAAAGGCAAAATGGCCCCCGAAATCGCCGTAGGCTGTGACGTCACGATAACATGCAAATGATGTCATTAATTCAACTAAGCTAAAAAATCAAGTTTAAACTTCAGATCTTGTCGTTAACGATGACGTCATTCTTTTAACGACGTCGCGTTGCTACTAATTTTTTCTCCAAAGTTACTCTTACTTAAAAACATTTCTGTTTGGAAAACAAAATTTTGATTGTAGCAGTTTTTTTAAAAGTTCGGACAATATACACTAACTAAGTGCAGTGTTTTTTTAAAGTTTTTTCGACATTTAACAAATTTATTTATTCGTATTTTAAACTTATACTGATATTTTTGTAACTTTTTTTGACAACTTTTCGCGACCAAATTTTTGTTTGTTTACTGATGTAGTATGATTGATTTTATAAACAAAATTAATTTTTTAAGAAAAAAAGGGAGGTCTAAAAATGATCTGATAGCTCGAACGCTTGCATTTCAAGTAAATTATTCAATTTTTCTCTTTTTAATCTACCCCAATTAACTCATCAATCCACTGATTACATTTTATAAAAGGTTCGATTTTTTCCATGCACTTATTGTCTGTATATCGACCATTTTTTGTTTTATTTGTTTGCCTGCGATACCTTTAGACACGGTATATAAACATGTTACTAAGCTCAGTGCATTATTACTTCTCTTATCTAATCAAGCCATGGTCCAATATTACTTAATCAAGAATGCCTATCTAATCTGTAAGCCCATTCCTTTATTTTTATTTTGTATATTCGGAAAATCATATTTTTTTTGCGTTTTGAATAGTTTTTAACTCTTGCTGTCTTTTAACTAAGGCGGTTTAGCGTGCAATATACTATTTTTTGGCTTTTTTTGTAATTGTTTTTGTCAACAGCGTTTCGATATCTTATGTTATTTAATTTTAATAACATTTGAGATACAAATTTAGGCATAATCTTTAACATACAGACAGATAAACTTCAAGTCATATCAATAATTTTAGTTAAAAACTTATTATTTGGTTTTATTGCTATATTGACATTGTTGTAATTTTGACACTGTCTTTTCGCGTTTTAATTCTTTACTTTGTGCAAATTATTAATCTTGTACTGTATTTTATTCCAATACTAATAAAATAAACAATTATCAAAAAGAAAGAGAATAGTTTTTCTACAGCAACTTTAAAACAACAAGGCTTATTTATACCCTTGTAGAAAATGAAAAAATTGATGCTTTTAAAAAAATATATTTTACTAAATTTTGGTAAAAACGTGATTTTAAGACTTTTGGGCGGGCTTATAACGCAATTCAGCTTATTTTTTGGCAAAATATGACAAAATATTTTTTTTGATTTTTGGTCGAATTTAGCAAAAGCACCAAGGCGCTAAAAATCGCTGTTTTGGGGGGGAAAAGGAAGTCACCGAAATTCGACAAAAACTTGATTTTAAGACGTTAAACTAACTTATATTAGATTAAAAGAAATTTGTTTGCCCCAAAATTTCCAAAATTCTTTTTTTTTATAATTTTATAATCATTTTTTTCACTGCAAGATGGTGCACGAGAGTCGCTTTTTTTCAAATTTTAGTTTGTTAAGAAAACATGATTTTTAAATTGTAAAAAACAGGTTTAAAACTTTAGAATGGCTTATAATATATGATAAGTGCCTTTTTTGCAAAAAAATGCCAAAATATATTTTTTTTATTTTTGGCCAAATTTAGCAAAAACACCAAGGCTACCCATGTAGAGAATGCCAAAAATCGCTGTTTTGGGAAGAAAAAAGAAATCTTCGAAATTTGTCAAAAACTTGATTTTAAAGATGTTCAATTGACTTAAAATAAATTAAAAGGAATTTTTTTGCCCCAAAATAACCAATATTGTTTTTTTTTTAATTTTATATTTATTTCTTTTACTGCAAGATGGTGCACGAGAGTCACTTTTTTTCAAATTTTATTTTTAACAAAAAACATGATTTTCAAATTGTTAAAGACAGGTTTAAAAGGTAAGGATTGCTTATAGTAGGCTGTGAGTACTTTTTTTGCAAAAAAATGTCAAAAGAACCAGTTTATTTGGGCCGAATTTAGTAACAAAACCAAGACAAACTTGTAGAAAATTTCAAAAATCGTTGTTCCGTGGAGAAAAAGTAAGTCACTGAAATTCAACAAAAACCTAATTTTAAAGACAATAAATAGACTTAAATTAGATTAAAAGGAATTTTTCTGCCCCAAAACAACCCAAATTTTTTTTAAATTTTTATAATTCATATTTTTACTGCAAGATGGTGCACGTGAGTCGCTTTCTTTCAAATTTTATTATTTGATGAAAACGTGATTTTTAAATAGTTAAAAACAGGTTTAAAACATTAGAATGGCTTATAGTAGACTGCATGTGCCTTTTTTGCCCCAAAATGGCAAAATGATTTTTTTTTTAATTGCAATGTTTTAAAAAAATATTTGCAAAATTTTGGTTAAAACGTGATTTTAAGACGTTTGGGCGGGCTTATAACCAAATTTCGAAAAAAAAACGGTATACTCTTGTAGAAAATGCCAAAAATTGAAGTTTAAGAAAAAACATTTTTTCGAAATTTTGGTGTAATATAGTACCAATATAGGTCAAGTGGGGTCAACATACTTAAATAAAAAATATCTCTAACTTTTGTTTTACTTAATATTTTTGCAAATTTCTTTATCAAGTATGTTGGTTAGGTCAATGCGCATCTAATGAAACGCTAAATTTAGGGTTTTGAAATTTAGCAAAAATTGTGTAAATGTGTCATAACTTTATTAAATATTAATATTTTTTAACATTTTTTTATAAATACGTTATTTAGGCTAATGCAGTTTAATGGGTATAATTTAAATTTGATTTAAAAATTTTGATTTTTTGTAAAAAAAATTTGACTTAGTGATATATAGTACGAATATAGGTCAAATGGGGTCAACATACCCAAATAAAAAATATCTCTAACTTTTGTTCTACTTAATATTTTTGCAAATTTCTTTATCTAGTATGCTAGTTAGGTCAATGCGCATCTAATGAAACGCTAAATTTAGGGTTTTGAAATTTAGCAAAATTTGTGTAAATGTGTCATAACTTTATTAAATATTAATATTTTTTAATATTTTTTTATAAATACGTTATTTAGGTTAATGCAGTTTAATTGGTATAATGTAAATCTGATTTAAAAATTTTGATTTTTTGTAAAAAAATTTTGACTCATGTGATATAGTACGAATATAGGTCAAATGGGGTCAACATACCCAAATAAAAAATATCTCTAACTTTTGTTCTACTTAATATTTTTGCAAATTTCTTTATCTAGTATGCTAGTTAGGTCAATGCGCATCTAATGAAACGCTAAATTTAGGGTTTTGAAATTTAGCAGAATTTGTGTAAATGTGTCATAACTTTATTAAATATTAATATTTTTTAATATTTTTTTATAAATACGTTATTTAGGCTAATGCAGTTTAATTGGTATAATTTAAATTTGATTTAAAATTTTTGATTTTTTGTAAAAAAATTTTGATTCATGTGATATAGTACGAATATAGGTCAAATGGGGTCAACATACCCAAATAAAAAATATCTCTAACTTTTGTTCTACTTAATATTTTTGCAAATTTCTTTATCTAGTATGCTAGTTAGGTCAATGCGCATCTAATGAAACGCTAAATTTCAGGTTTTAAAATTTAGCAAAAATTGTGTAAATGTGTCATAACTTTATTAAATATTAATATTTTTTAATATTTTTTTATAAATACGTTATTTAGGCTAATGCGGTTTAATTGGTATAATTTAAATTTGATTTAAAAATTTTGATTTTTTATAAAAAAATTTTGACTCATGTGATATAGTACGAATATAGGTCAAATGGGGTCTACATACCCAAATAAAAAATATCTCTAACTTTTGTTCTACTTAATATTTTTGCAAATTTCTTTATCTAGTATGCTAGTTAGGTCAATGCGCATCTAATGAAACGCTAAATTTAGGGTTTTGAAATTTAGCAAAAATTGTGTAAATGTGTCATAACTTTATTAAATATTAATATTTTTTAATATATTTTTTATAAATACGTTATTTAGGCTAATGCAGTTTAATTGGTATAATGTAAATCTGATTTAAAAATTTTGATTTTTTGTAAAAAAATTTTGACTCATGTGATATAGTACGAATATAGGTCAAATGGGGTCAACATACCCAAATAAAAAATATCTCTAACTTTTGTTCTACTTAATATTTTTGCAAATTTCTTTATCTAGTATGCTAGTTAGGTCAATGCGCATCTAATGAAACGCCAAATTTAGGGTTTTGAATTTTAGCAAAAATTGTGTAAATGTGTCATAACTTTATTAAATATTAATATTTTTTAATATTATTTTATAAATACGTTATTTAGGCTAATGCTGTTTAATTGGTATAATTTAAATTTGATTTAAAAATTTTGATTTTTTGTAAAAAAATTTTGACTCATGTGATATAGTACGAATATAGGTCAAATGGGGTCAACATACCCAAATAAAAAATATCTCTAACTTTTGTTCTACTTAATATTTTTGCAAATTTCTTTATCTAGTATGTTAGTTAGGTCAATGCACATCTAATGAAACGCTAAATTTAGGGTTTTGAAATTTAGCAAAATTTGTGTAAATGTGTCATAACTTTATTAAATATTAATATTTTTTAATATTTTTTTATAAATACGTTATTTAGGCTAATGCGGTTTAATTGGTATAATTTAAATTTGATTTAAAAATTTTGATTTTTTGTAAAAAAATTTTGACTCATGTGATATAGTACGAATATAGGTCAAATGGGGTCAACATACCCAAATTAAAAATATCTCTAACTTTTGTTCTACTTAATATTTTTACAAATTTATTTATCTAGTATGTTAGTTAGGTCAATGCGCATCTAATGAAACGCTAAATTTAGGGTTTTGAAATTTAGCAAAATTTGTGTAAATGTGTCATAACTTTATTAAATATTAATATTTTTTTTATAAATACGTTATTTAGGCTAATGCGGTTTAATTGGTATAATTTAAATTTGATTTAAAAATTTTGATTTTTTGTAAAAAAATTTTGACTCATGTGATATAGTACGAATATAGGTCAAATGGGGTCAACATACCCAAATAAAAAATATCTCTAACTTTTGTTCTACATAATATTTTTGCAAATTTCTTTATCTAGTATGCTAGTTAGGTCAATGCGCGTCTAATGAAACGCTAAATTTAGGGTTTTGAAATTTAGCAAAAATTGTGTAAATGTGTCATAACTTTATTAAATATTAATATTTTTTAATATTTTTTTATAAATACGTTATTTAGGCTAATGCTGTTTAATTGGTATAATTTAAATTTGATTTAAAAATTTGGATTTTTTTAAAAAAAATTTTGACTCATGTGATATAGTACGAATATAGGTCAAATGGGGTCAACATACCCAAATAAAAAATATCTCTAACTTTTGTTTTACTTAATATTTTTGCAAATTTCTTTATCTAGTATGCTAGTTAGGTCAATGCGCATCTAATGAAACGCTAAATCTAGGGTTTTGAAATTTAGCAAAATTTGTGTAAATGTGTCATAACTTTATTAAATATTAATATTTTTTAATATTTTTTTATAAATACGTTATTTAGGCTAATGCAGTTTAATTGGTATAATTTAAATTTGATTTAAAAATTTTGATTTTTTGTAAAAAAATTTTGACTCATGTGATATAGTACGAATATAGGTCAAATGGGGTCAACATACCCAAATAAAAAATATCTCTAACTTTTGTTCTACTTAATATTTTTGCAAATTTCTTTATCTAGTATGCTAGTTAGGTCAATGCGCATCTAATGAAACGCTAAATTTAGGGTTTTGAAATTTAGCAAAAATTGTGTAAATGTGTCATAACTTTATTAAATATTAATATTTTTTAATATTTTTTTATAAATACGTTATTTAGGCTAATGCAGTTTAATTGGTATAATTTAAATCTGATTTAAAAATTTTGATTTTTTGTAAAAAAAATTTGACTTAAGTGATATAGTACGAATATAGGTCAAATGGGGTCAACATACCCAAATAAAAAATATCTCTAACTTTTGTTCTACTTAATATTTTTGCAAATTTCTTTATCTAGTATGTTAGTTAGGTCAATGCACATCTAATGAAACGCTAAATTTAGGGTTTTGAAATTTAGCAAAATTTGTGTATATGTGTCATAACTTTGTTAAATATTAATATTTTTTAATATTTTTTTTATAAATACGTTATTTAGGCTAATGCGGTTTAATTGGTATAATTTAAATTTGATTTAAAAATTTTGATTTTTTGTAAAAAAATTTTGACTCATGTGATATAGTACGAATATAGGTCAAATGGGGTCAACATACCCAAATAAAAAATATCTCTAACTTTTGTTCTACTTAATATTTTTACAAATTTATTTATCTAGTATGTTAGTTAGGTCAATGCGCATCTAATGAAACGCTAAATTTAGGGTTTTGAAATTTAGCAAAATTTGTGTAAATGTGTCATAACTTTATTAAATATTAATATTTTTTAATATTTTTTTTATAAATACGTTATTTAGGCTAATGCGGTTTAATTGGTATAATTTAAATTTGATTTAAAAATTTTGATTTTTTGTAAAAAAATTTTGACTCATGTGATATAGTACGAATATAGGTCAAATGGGGTCAACATACCCAAATAAAAAATATCTCTAACTTTTGTTCTACTTAATATTTTTGCAAATTTCTTTATCTAGTATGCTAGTTAGGTCAATGCGCGTCTAATGAAACGCTAAATTTAGGGTTTTGAAATTTAGCAAAAATTGTGTAAATGTGTCATAACTTTATTAAATATTAATATTTTTTAATATTTTTTTATAAATACGTTATTTAGGCTAATGCAGTTTAATTGGTATAATTTAAATCTGATTTAAAAATTTTGATTTTTTGTAAAAAAAATTTGACTTAAGTGATATAGTACGAATATAGGTCAAATGGGGTCAACATACCCAAATAAAAAATATCTCTAACTTTTGTTCTACATAATATTTTTGCAAATTTCTTTATCTAGTATGCTAGTTAGGTCAATGCGCATCTAATGAAACGCTAAATTTAGGATTTTGAAATTTAGCAAAATTTGTGTAAATGTGTCATAACTTTATTAAATATTAATATTTTTTAATATTTTTTTATAAATACGTTATTTAGGCTAATGCAGTTTAATTGGTATAATTTAAATCTGATTTAAAAATTTTGATTTTTTGTAAAAAAATTTTGACTCATGTGATATAGTACGAATATAGGTCAAATGGGGTCAACATACCCAAATAAAAAATATATCTAACTTTTGTTCTACTTAATATTTTTGCAAATTTCTTTATCTAGTATGCTAGTTAGGTCAATGCGCATCTAATGAAACGCTAAATTTAGGGTTTTGAAATTTAGCAAAATTTGTGTAAATGTGTCATAACTTTATTAAATATTAATATTTTTTAATATTTTTTTATAAATACGTTATTTAGGCTAATGCAGTTTAATTGGTATAATTTAAATTTGATTTAAATATTTTGATTTTTTGTAAAAAAATTTTGACTCATGTGATATAGTACGAATATAGGTCAAATGGGGTCAACATACCCAAATAAAAAATATCTCTAACTTTTGTTCTACTTAATATTTTTGCAAATTTCTTTATCTAGTATGCTAGTTAGGTCAATGCGCATCTAATGAAACGCTAAATTTCAGGTTTTAAAATTTAGCAAAAATTGTGTAAATGTGTCATAACTTTATTAAATATTAATATTTTTTAATATTTTTTTATAAATACGTTATTTAGGCTAATGCGGTTTAATTGGTATAATTTAAATTTGATTTAAAAATTTTGATTTTTTATTAAAAAATTTTGACTCATGTGATATAGTACGAATATAGGTCAAATGGGGTCTACATACCCAAATAAAAAATATCTCTAACTTTTGTTCTACTTAATATTTTTGCAAATTTCTTTATCTAGTATGCTAGTTAGGTCAATGTGCATCTAATGAAACGCTAAATTTAGGGTTTTGAAATTTAGCAAAAATTGTGTAAATGTGTCATAACTTTATTAAATATTAATATTTTTTAATATATTTTTTATAAATACGATATTTAGGCTAATGCAGTTTAATTGGTATAATTTAAATCTGATTTAAAAATTTTGATTTTTTGTAAAAAAATTTTGACTCATGTGATATAGTACGAATATAGGTCAAATGGGGTCAACATACCCAAATAAAAAATATCTCTAACTTTTGTTCTACTTAATATTTTTGCAAATTTCTTTATCTAGTATGCTAGTTAGGTCAATGTGCATCTAATGAAACGCTAAATTTCAGGTTTTAAAATTTAGCAAAAATTGTGTAAATGTGTCATAACTTTATTAAATATTAATACTTTTTAATATTTTTTTATAAATACGTTATTTAGGCTAATGCGGTTTAATTGGTATAATTTAAATTTGATTTAAAAATTTTGATTTTTTGTAAAAAAATTTTGACTCATGTGATATAGTACGAATATAGGTCAAATGTGGTCAACATACCCAAATAAAAAATATCTCTAACTTTTGTTTTACTTAATATTTTTGCAAATTTCTTTATCTAGTATGTTAGTTAGGTCAATGCGCATCTAATGAAACGCTAAATTTAGGGTTTTGAAATTTAGCAAAAATTGTGTAAATGTGTCATAACTTTATTAAATATTAATATTTTTTAATATTTTTTTATAAATGCGTTATTTAGGCTAATGCTGTTTAATTGGTATAATTTAAATTTGATTTAAAAATTTTGATTTTTTGTAAAAAAATTTTGGCTCATGTGATATAGTACAAATATAGGTCAAATGGGGTCAACATACCCAAATAAAAAAATATCTCTAACTTTTGTTCTACTTAATATTTTTGCAAATTTCTTTATCTAGTATGCTAGTTAGGTCAATGCGCATCTAATGAAACGCTAAATTTAGGGTTTTGAAATTTAGCAAAAATTGTGTAAATGTGTCATAACTTTATTAAATATTAATATTTTTTAATATATTTTTTATAAATACGTTATTTAGGCTAATGTGGTTTAATTGGTATAATTAAAATCTGATTTAAAAATTTTGATTTTTTGTAAAAAAATTTTGACTCATGTGATATAGTACGAATATAGGTCAAATGGGGTCAACATACCCAAATAAAAAATATCTCTAACTTTTGTTCTACTTAATATTTTTGCAAATTTCTTTATCTAGTATCCTAGTTAGGTCAATGCGCATCTAATGAAACGCTAAATTTAGGGTTTTGAATTTTAGCAAAAATTGTGTAAATGTGTCATAACTTTATTAAATTTTAATATTTTTTAATATTTTTTTATAAATACGTTATTTAGGCTAATGCAGTTTAATTGGTATAATTTAAATTTGATTTAAAAATTTTGATTTTTTGTAAAAAAATTTTGACTCATGTGATATAGTACGAATATAGGTCAAATGGGGTCAACATACCCAAATAAAAAATATCTCTAACTTTTGTTCTACTTAATATTTTTGCAAATTTCTTTATCTAGTATGTTAGTTAGGTCAATGCGCATCTAATGAAACGCTAAATTTAGGGTTTTGAAATTTAGCAAAAATTGTGTAAATGTGTCATAACTTTATTAAATATTAATATTTTTTAATATTTTTTTACAAATACGTTATTTAGGCGAATGCTGTTTAGTTGGTATAATTTAAATTTGATTTAAAAATTTGGATTTTTTGTAAAAAAATTTTGACTCATGTGATATAGTACGAATATAGGTCAAATGGGGTCAACATACCCAAATAAAAAATATCTCTAACTTTTGTTCTACTCAATATTTTTGCAAATTTCTTTATCTAGTATGTTAGTTAGGTCAATGCGCATCTAATGAAACGCTAAATTTAGGGTTTGGAAATTTAGCAAAATTTGTATATTAATTTTTTTCGCAATTCTTTTGCTTTTTTATTACAGATAAAGCACGAAAAATTAAAAACAACCAGTTAAAACAAACATATCTTCTGGTAAGGATTATTTTATTGCAAGTGGTCTCAGGCAAAAAATGTAGAACTGAAAAATCAGTTAGTTACTTACTTTTCTTTTTTGGCAATCAAATGGTCAGTCAAACACTGACAAATTTGCGTTTTTTTTGCATTCGGTTCTTTCCGTGTAGAAAACAGTAATGTTTCTATCAAAGAAAAAACATTTAAAAAAGCCTTTAAATAATTTACACAGTTTGTTGTTTGTTTCAATTGACTTAATTTTATTAATATTTTTAAAATTAATTGATCCTCGAAATTAATATGACTTGTTTAATTTTTGATGTGTCAGCAAAAAGTTAAAATAAAAGAAAGCGTCTGTTCATGCTACATTTTCTTTGCGGTTTTTAATACTAAATATATAACACACATATAAGCATAGAATTTTTAGTTTTACAGATTTGTTGTTACATTAATATTTGAATAAGAAATTGTAAAATGACGTTTGTTCATTTCATCAACTGTATGGCTCTTGCTTATTCACCGTACGTTGTTACTTACAAATCATCAATGCTGTAAGTATAAATTAATTTATTTTAAATTTAACTTAAAATATAACCATGCTTGCCCTTACTATTTTCATTAATTTCGGTACAAAAAGCCATATTTTACATTTTAGAATGAAATTAAAAAAGATAAATTAAAAAAAATGAATTCCTTCAAAGTGTTGAATGTTTTTATTTTTTAACAGCTCTGAATACAGTGCTCTTATGAAAATTGTTTTTGCGGGGTTTGTATATTTAATGACCCAGCTGGGCAAAATGTTAGCCTTAGCCACATTTTTTCCTTCATTGGAACCAACTGAAGCCGGGATGGGGTTTAACGTTATTGGTGAATTGTTGAAGACCTCAGTTGACCTAGCCGATTTAGTGGGCATCTACTTTATCATTAACAGAACTGTCGGAAAACCAGAATTAAAAGGTTGCTTCGCTTATAAATATTGAGTATATATACATTTTTTTTAAACATGATGCATTGTGTGTTACCTTAAAAATGTTATGTTCAAAATAAAATATATATATATTTCATAAAATTTACATTTGTGAATTGTAAACTATTTTTTCTAGTTTTAATCGCTGGAGTAGGTTGGTCTGGTGCCCAAGTATTATTTTCAAATTTGTTAACATTTTGGTTTGGAGCCAGAGGTCTCGAGTTCGATTGGAAGTATATTCAACTTGCAATTGATGCAAACATAACATTGGTAAATTAAAATACCATTTTTCTGGTTAGCATATATTGAGAAACATTTTAAAAAATTGTCGTTTTATAAAAAATAGAAATAGAATTTTTTATTTTTCCACATGACCCAATACTATTATATTTTAGGTTCACATAATTGCAATGTCAGCATTGGTGTGGATTTGGACGAGGAATGACGTCAATCGTTCATTGCTGCCCATTGTCACAGTTTCAATATTTTTAAGCGTATTTCGCACGGTTTTAGTAGAAATTGTGGTGCATGGTTTTTCTTTAGGACCATGGATTTTCTTGGGTCTAAAAGGACTTGTAACCTTTATGATTGCTTGTGTTGCGATGCAATTATATGTCGGCTTTGTTGAAAATTAAGCCTTGCAAGTTCAATTGTATCACAATTTTAAAGTATAAGGGAATTTGAAGTGTTGAAAACTTTCTATAACATGCATTTTAAGTTGTTTTGTTTAAATAAAACCGAAGTAACAAAATGTTTTTTGTTGTTGTCTTAGTGTAATAAAAATTTGTTAAAAATTGTTTTGTTATAAACTGCAATAAATTACTCAAAATAAAAAAAAAGTTTTATTCTAATTCAGAGTATGTATGGAAAATAATTATGTGGCTAAATCGAAGGTGTCAATTATTTTGCTTTGCACAGATACAATATCGTCTTTAGTACTTTCTCCATATAGGGCCTTCCACCATGCAAGACTGGCATGCTTATTTAAGGGCACTTCTATTTCACAGCATTGCAATGCCAAGTCTATTACAGCAATAGAGTGTAGTTGTGGGGATACATCTATACAGTAACTGGAAAAATAACTGTCCTTAAGTATGGCCCAAGATAGATTTGCAATACCATGTTTTTTCCAAGCACGAGGACCAAACAATTGTGAAAGTGATAAAAGGTAATGAAGTAAGTACTTATGTGGAAGTTCTATAGAAACATTGAATTTAAGAACTCGAAGCATTAGTAATTCGCAAGATGCAATAGTATCCCTTAGATCCCAATATTCAGTATTTAGTTCAAGTGGAGGCTTGTCAGAATGTAAGGTATGGTGACATACATTGACAATATCCTGCAGTCTCGTCAGTTCTTCGTTTAACTTAGTTGAAAGGTAGATCGCAGTGGCAGCAATGGTATGTGTGTCATAATCAGATAATTCACATGCTTTGAAAAACTTGTGATACAAAATACAGGCACTTGCCAGAGCAGAGTCACTTAAATTTAACTTCACCACACATTTAAACATAAATTTAACGACTAAACAATGTGTATGATCATCATAGTTAGATGATGACGCCATTTTACCTAAAAAAAAACAAACACACGTGTCTGCGTGGCGTGTAACTTCTTAAACCAACAGTTTTAAAATGAAACAAAACCCCAGTTATTCTAACATCAGACCAGACCAGCATACACTAAAATTTTAAACCCACTATACAAAAAATATACCAACAAAAATACTAAATTTGAAAAAATAAACTTTCCAAACACCTATTCCAACATTTAACTAGTTCCCGGGTCTGTCCATCAACAACCGGGTTTCGAAATTAAGTACCGGTCATGTCGTCGAACCCGTATATTTACGAATGTTGCCAATATCTCTTAAATAAATATAAAAAACAGTTTTTTGACATTTGAACTGCTTGCAATTAAACTTCTTTATTTAAACCCTTGCGATAACACTTCTTCACGAATCCTTAATTTTAACCGCTTCTACATCCGGGGAAAAAGAAAAGAAGAGGGGTTCAAATGTAATGTGTTTTCCTGGTTGGCGCACATGTGCCTGGTTGGCGCACTGTGCCTGGTTGGCGCACTCAAATGCCTGGTTGGCGCACATCGTGATCCAGAAATCTATACCGCGCTTGAATATTTGATTTTAATCGACCTTTTCTTATCTTTAAATGGAATAATATTTTTTCCCTTTTTTTAAAACAAAAATAAGAGAGCAAGTTTTAATAAAGCTTTGTTTTGTGATACACAACAAAAAATTCACAGGTGTGACATAAAAACAATGAAATAAATATAACATATCTCCCTCCCAGGTATTAATAGTAATCGCGAAAAAGAAAATTTGGTAAAATAACGAAAGAAAAAAGGCCCAAAAACGTATATAAATAAAAACACAATTTTTATACGGATATAATATAACAATTCCATGATAAACTTTAAAATACTTCACCTAAATTATAAGCCGCGTGGCGCAATTACCCTCATTGCAATACACGACCACTTGAGGGCGCTATTTTCTGCATTTATCCTTGGGGAAAAAAGCAGTGCATTTCGATATAGGCATCAGAAATACAACGTGACATTATATAAAGTCACAGGGCACATAGTTCATAGAGAATGAAATATGCTCAAGTCTTTACTCAGTAATGTGGTCCGCTTCTTGTCCACTCTCGTACTTTTTCCACATCTTGAACAACAAGTGCTCAAGATCGTGGACATAATTTTTGACATTGAACAAGCGGCTTGTGGTTCTCTTGTCCCAAACCTTGGCACGAACTCTCTTCAAGCTAAAACAAATTAAAAAAAATTATTAAAAAAGATCGAGATAAGAAAAAAAAATGACTAAAAAGGATTACAAATGTACACTTACTATTCTGGGTCGGAGCCTAACTTGACAGCTATATCTTCATACTGTTCTCTGTTATCAGCAATCAACTCAGGACAACCCAAACATGCAAGTTGAGAGGATGCAACTCTGCTTGCCAATGTCTCCAATGGAAGGGTTACCATAGGACAGCCTGCCCACAACACATCCATACCTATAATAAAACATGTTAATTTACTTTTTACAAATAAAAAAACAAGGTGTCTGGCATGATGGTAATGCCACACTATTAGCCCTTGAGCCATGTGTTTACAGCTAAATAAGTCCAACTAGCCAACCCTTGCCCTGGGAAAACTATTGCCTTCAAAATGAAAAGCAAATTTAGATCTTACATAAAATTGTGCATTTCTTAAGTTCTTTAAATCACAAATCATACTTAACATACCAGTAGTATGTCCATTACATAATGGAGTGTCCAGACAAACATCAGCAAGTTGTCCTCGTCTGACATGCTCTTCTTTTGGTGCAACAGGTGAAAAGATAATTCGATGAGCGGCGATGCCACAAGTCTGGGTGGCAAATTTCTTCACATTTGCTTCGCCAACTGCTGGGAAGCGCAAGAGCCACAAAACGCTGTTTGGGACTCGTTTTAGGATCTAAAAATCAAAATAAATTTAAAATATTTTAAACAGATTTTTTTCCCCTAAAAACCTAGTTAAAAACCAAATTTTTTCCCCTAAAATCCTAGTTAAATTTTTAATTAAATGTTTGATTTAATTAATGTATATATATTCACATCATTAAAATTACCCAATATTAATATACAGTTTGTTGTTATAAAATTAAAAAAACACAAATTTTGTAAAATTCTTTAAAAATTTTGATGACTTACATTACACCACATGATCAATGTTGCAGGCTCAATCTTATACAACTGATTGAAGTTACAGTAAACCACACTGTTGCTTGGTAGTCTGTATTGGGATCTACTCGACACAACTATACCACTAGGGGGTTTCTCACCAGTCGCAGCCTTGCTGTCAATCTGTGAAACAATATAAAAATATTTAGTTTTAGAATTTAAAATTTTTGACTTTTTATTAAAATGCTATGTTATTAATACTGACTTGTACAAGTGCAAGACCATTGTTGGCGACATGATTTTCATCCAACTGAACAGTCAGTTGTCCATTTTTGACCATTCCACAAATATTAAGAGCTGCCTGGTTCATTGGAATAACTGGTGTCAACACCTAAAAAATTTTAAAATCGTTAAATGAAATTTTAATAAAAAATAAAAAAATTTAATGTTTAAAAATATTATTTTGGATTTAACATATTTAAAAAAAAAATTATTTAATTTTGTTTTTTACCTGTTTATCTTCCTCATCCTTTACTACAGAGTGGGAATAACTAACTCCACCAAACCAATCCAATGTTTCGGGTAAGTCGTTTGAGTTGACCACACAATAATTATCGCTCACATTTTCCTCCCCAACCCCTTTCACATCAATCACTGCTTTCTCCTGTGATAAAAAAAAGGTAAAAAATATATTTTTTGCACATAAAAGTGCTAAATGAGTATCAATACTGCAGAATACCACCCCACTAAAAAATAATAAATTCTTTAAAAAAAATAATTACTTTTAATTTATTTTTCAATGACTGATATTTGAGTTTTAGCAAGTTTTAGCATATTTTTAGGCACAGAAACTTTCATTTTATTAGAATTTTAAATTTTTTGTCCAACTATACATACCCTCATATGTGGGAACATCTGTGCATGATCACCGATAAAGAAAGTGTGTGGCATGTATGCCAACTTCTCACTATACTGCTCACGAAGGTTGTAGGGTGATGTGACCTCATCAGTGATGATGTAATCCATAAACGTGGCTCCACTAGTGCCGGGGTAACCCAACCACATAGCCTAAAATTCAAGGTTTAAGATTTATTCCGATTTAAGAAGGCCAACTTTACAACTAATCAAAAGGGATTTTTGCCAACCAATTTTTGCCAACAAAAAGTAAGTTTACTAAACTGGCTGAAATGCCAAAATTTAAATTATATATTTCAATAGAAATGTGAAACTTACCTGTATTGGTGCTGGCCTGAGTGAGAATATCTCATTCCTAGCTCCCTTTGTATATCCATTCATGTTCAATAAAACATGGATTCCATCTTGATGGATACGATCAGCTGCCTATAAATCATATATTATTTAAGGTTATTAGTTAGGTATAATTACAATTAGAAGTGGCCAGAAGCAATATAAAATGCAATATTTAATATATACAATATCCAATAATTTTGTTAAACATATATTTTACGAAAATCCTGTTTTTTATACTTGTAAAGTTAAATAAAACCATCTACCTTTCCATTGCATTGGATTTGAGATAGATCAACAAAATGTGCAACTTCTCCAGACACTTTCTTACGAAAATTTGTACCATCGTCTGGGCTCAAAGCATAACAAAACACCTATAATTATTAAAAATGATTAAAAAACGGTATTATTTTTGCTTATGCTTTCATAAAAATGTTTTCCTTTACATAAATTGAAGCGAAAAAAGTAAATACCTCTACTTTGCTGAGGTCATGTACACCAGGAATACTCTGCATCAAATGAGAAGTTGGATGGTTACCAAAATCTGAACTCACATACCCAATCCTTAACTTTCCTCCAGTAATACTCAGTGTACGGGGGTGATCATATGCTGGCTTATGCAATATGTTGATCTAAAAAAGAGTAAAAATTTAGATTTTTAAAATGTTTTTTTTTTCTTTTAGAAAAAAATAATAAAAAAGGTTTATTTAAAAAAAAGGGGACTGCACCTAAAAAATTAGAATTTTTTAAGACTCCAGTTCTGATAAAACATTTAACAAGATAAAAAAAAATTATTATTTACCTTGTCCAGGCATAAGGCTCCATGTCGTGCAGCAATAGCCTTTCTAAAATGATGAGAAAGTGGATATAACATGGAGTGGTGGGGATGGACAGATGGAAGCCTGTTCTTAACCAACTGATCGGAAACAATTTCAACGAGTTTTGCCATCCTTTCTTCATAATCACTCCAATCACAAATAATCTGTTACAAAAGTAAAAATAATTTTGTTACATTTTTAAGGGCCATAAAAAGAAGAAAAAAAAATGCTAATAATATATATACAACGCAAAAGAACAAATTTTAACTTTAAAAGGGTATAAAAAAACAAAAAATTGTTTTTATTTTTAACAAAAATGCACTTAAAATTACCTGTAGGCAATGTGCCAGGTTACAATAAGCATCAGGGAAGTCTGGTTTAAGTTTAAGAGCAGTCCTGTAGGATTGAATAGCAGCGGGAATGCTTCCACTATCCTTATGAACTGATGCTAGATTACTGTGAGCATCTGCAAATGCCGGGTTGATTTGAATGGCACGGGTGTAACACTAAAATAAAAACATTTTTTTAATTAATTGTAAAAATTTGCATAATTCGTAAATTAGAGAACAGTTTAACAAAATTAATTTTTTGTTGTATACTTTTCATTGTAACAGCCCCAAAAAGGTGTACAAAAAATCTTGAATGAATATTTAAATCCAATTAGCCAAAATTTTAAATGTTACCGTTTAAAAACAAAAAAAATATAAAATAAATTACTTGTATAGCCCCTTGTACATCTTGCATTTCCTTCAGTGTATTACCCATGTTAGAATAAGCATCGGCAAAAGTTGGACTTATTCTGATCGCCTCTTTGTAGTGCATTAAAGCTTCTTGCAGTTTGCCCTGTTGTTGCAGAACACTTGCAAGGTTGGAATGAGCTGCAGCAAATTCAGGAAATACCTAACAAAAAATATTGGAATTTTTTTATTTTAAAATGTGCTTAAGTTGCGTTTTTTATATATTTTTATCTTAAACCTGAAAAGGACCACCGTAAAGGCTGATAATAAGGTAACATACAGTACACTAACCCTGTCTTAAGTTGAATTGGCCAGTTTTTAATATAATCGATAATTACATTTTTATTTGGTTTTTGCTTGGTAAAAATTTAAACTGATTTTATCACCTAACCCAATGGCCCTACAAAATAAATCAAAGTAGTGGGGATTAAACCCCAAAACTTGTGTAGTTAAGCAAAGTATTATATTGTTCCCACTACATTATGCTGCTGGTTTTATTAAACCTACCTCTAGTGCTTTGCTGTATAAAGCGATGGCCTCTTCGATAAATCCTTGCTCACGTTTAATGTTGGCCAAGTTGTTGAGAGAGTCAGCATGGGAAGGGCACAAATGCAAAGCTTTGTTATAGCAATCCTCTGCATCTTGAACTTTACCTAAATTTTAATTAAAAAAAATTCACGGTAAATTATACATTTTTTTAATCTATATCACACTACCACATCAAGTTGAATAAAAATTACCCTTTTCTTTTAAAGCATTGGCAAGATTGCAATAGGCATCAGGAAAGTGTGGCTGTAACTCAATAGCTCGCTTGTAAGTGTCTATAGCAAGATCTATAAGTCCTTGTTCATAGTAAACACAGGCTAGATTGCCGTGTACTACAGCGTGATTCGGAGACAAATTTAAAGCACGAAGATAAGCAGCAACAGCTCTGTAATAAAATAGAAGGGATAAACATATATATATATTTTTTTGGGGGGGAATTATGTACTAGAGTTAATAACAGTAATTCCCTTTGGAAATTTAAAAAAACAGATATTGGTTAATATATAATATATGAGATATTCTACCTGTCAAAAATTCTTGCTTCCTTTAACACATTGCCAAGATTAATGTACGCATCCAAAAAGTTAGGGTCCAATTTCACAGCCTAAAACAGAAAAAATACTTAAAATAAAATTTTAAAGTGCAGAGTAAAAATTTTTCTAAAATATTTGTTACTTTAACTTACCTTTTCAAAGTGATGAATAGCCAGCCATATTTCTCCTTGGCTGTTAAAAACACATCCCAAGTTGCTCCATGCCACAGCAAAGTTTGATTGAGTTTCGATAGCTTTCAAATAACACGCCTGACCATTCCAAAGTTATAAAAAAAAAAAAAAATTCAATAAATACATTGCAGTGGTTGAATTTTGGTTGGATTACAGTGTTAAGGGTAAGTTTAAAATGGCTGAACTTGTGCCCTAGTCGTGTTATGGGCTTGGAAAAAAATTTTCCAGCGCAACACGTTGACTGTCTGACAACTATGAAGACAAATTCTCTGATTGTCTGTAAATCTTTTTATATAAATATATAATATTAACTAGGCGGGCACAAGTGTTTAATACAGAAGCAAAAAGGCATTGGTGTGATATCAACAGGTAGAATATTTTTTTTTAAATTTGAGCCAAATGATTTTACAATTTTTAATAAAAAATTAATTTTAAAAATCTTGTGTCCAAATAATATAAAAAAATTGACAGGTTCTAAATAAAGTAACCTTTAAAGATACCACACCATTTAATCAAAATGCACAGTAAGAATGACATGTTTTGTTAAGTTTTGATAAAAAACCTTACACAGTAAGGTGAGGCTGTGCAGTTTGAACAGAAAACGCAGTAAGCAGGAGCCCAAAACACTGTTTTAAATCGCAGCAGCGCGCGAATCGCAAAATGCATTTCTATGACTGAGCCCCAAATTATCATTAAAAAAATGTAGCTATCATTTTTCAAAAACAAAAAAAATAAACCTTTTTTTTTTATTTTACCCAAAATGTTTTTTTTTTATAAAACCCCCCTCCCAAAAAAATTAAAAAACCCCATGGGTGTTTCTAGACACATACTATACCACAGCCTGTATGCATTGTTGGACATTATCTGATTACAGCAAAACGCTCTGGAAAATTTCAAAAATCCACTGAAGATATTTGCCATTTTGTCCTCATCTTGCCAGTAGAAGCAGCAGAGAGCCAGTCGAGACCTTTTTTACGTATGATTACAACAAATGCACAAAATAAAAACAAAAATGAACAAAGATTGTTAATCGTGGTTTTTAAAATTTTTTTGTTTCTATTTTTTTTTATATTTATTATTTATTAAACAAAGTCAAACAATGAAAAATTAAGTAAAACATTCTTTTTGCTTTTAAGCTTGTTTTATTAACTCTTCATTACCGACAAGAGAATAGAACCGAGTACATTCATATTTTGTTAAATTTTGAAATTTAGTATCGGCACCATGCTTATGTTTATAAAAACATACTGATTTAAATAAATTTTATTTCTTATTTTTAGCTTTTTTTACAAATTTTTTTTTTACTAAGTTTATATATATAAAATTTTTTTATGGCAGTATATTTTTAAAAGCATAATTTCTGCGTGCTTAAAAAATTGTTTTTAAAAATTTAGGTGACAGTCTTTGGCACACAGATATATTTTCATTTCTATTTAAACAAGTACGAAGAAAGTAAATCCAGAAAAATGCATTTCTAATTATTTTTCGAAAAAAATTATTATAGAATTTTACACTTAAAAATTTTGACAATTTTTGAAGGTTTACAAAATGCAGTTTTCTGACCCACATTACTTTCTTTGTAAAATTCGCAATTTAGCACCAATGCCCTCATTAAAAACTTTTAAAACAAACCCGTAAAAAACAAATTGAAATGCCATTTGACAATACAATAGCAAATGCTCTGTATCTAAGCAAAGAGGCATACAGAGCACTTGTAATTGCTTGCTAATGACATTTTTTAAGAAATTTGTCGCAAAAAGCAGAGCGGCATTGGAATTAAATGTCGCACGACGCAGCAAAGCGCAACCATTTCAACTTTTGAATGGTTTTAGGGAAACTAACTGACTTGCTAAATATTTGTTTTTAAGTTTTTTTGATAAAACAGAACTGTCTCTTCTAACTTTTGTGGTTTTTTAACCTGTAAAAAAGCTTGATATCTGTGTGCGATCACTTTTTTAGTGATATTTGACATGTCACATAGTGTTGTAAACAACTTTAAATTATTTGCTTTACAATGTACCCAGTCTACCTCTTACTTAGAGTTATTTAATCTACTTTTTGTACAGCTAGTTAGGTTTAAATACAGGTAAAAACCAGCACACATCATGCAGTATACCTTAGCTTCTTCTAATCTACCTAAGGCTTTTAACAAATTGCCGAGGTCACTTCTAACACAGTACAAATCCTAAAAACAAAATTTTAAAATAAAAAATTTATAATAAATTATTTAAAAAACAAACTTAGCACAAACATTAAATTACTACCCACTTCATAAAGTAATATTTGTTTAAACACAGGTTACCTAAGTCAGCAAACACGCTGATAAAACATGACCCGTCGTCTCAAAGTACAAAAAAAACAATTAAACTTACAGGGTTAATTTGCAAAGCAGAGAAGTAAGCATGGACTGCTCCTTCAAGGTCTCCAGCTGTTACAAGTGCAGCAGCAAGGTTGATGTATCCGTCAATAAAATCGGGCTTCAGTCTAACAGCATGTCTGTGAAAACAATAAATTTTAACCTTACATCAGCTTAGAATGTTGTCAACACCTTACAAAAGTAAATATATCTTTTGTTATGTTTTATGCCCTACCTGTAGTGCTCTAATGCTTCTTGCAGTTGTCCTCTTTCTTTGTAAACATTACCCAAGTTTGAGTAAGCTTCTGCTAACATCGGGTTAGTCTTGATAGCGTGCTTTGAAAAATACGCTGACCTAAAAATGTATTCAAGTAAAAGATTATAAACCATTGCCAAAAATAACACACTACCAATAAGAGTAGTAAATACAACAATTTCATTAACCTGCAACTTTATCTTCACCATTTTGTTACTTAAATTGATTATTAAAATTGTTTGTACACCCCAATTACTACTTTAAAATACTTTCATTTTAAAAATAAAAAAATCCACATACTTGTCCAAGCGTCGACATTGAAAGTGAATAGAGCTTAAAAGTAAGAGAACACCGGTGTTGTCAGGTTCTTGTTGCCATAACTGCATACAATGTCTTTCAGCATTCTCGTAATCACCTGATTGATATTCTCGGTGTGCTATTTCTCCCAGTGCTAAAAACACAGAAAAGTTATATATAATACTTGTTTTTATAGTGTAAAAATATATTAAACATACATTATTAACCAATCATAGACAAAAGTTACTTTGAAAAAGTCTAAGCTATAAAACCAAATTGAGGATAGAGTGAATATACCCAAATGCAAATCTATGCAAAGTTGAAATACGGATTCTAAATATTAAATAAAATCATAAAAAAAACTTTAAAATACCTCCAGGATCTAGGTTACCAGCTTGTTGTTGCTGCTGAGGATGGTTTCCATTTATTATAATTTTTTTCACAACTTCGTCTTTGTTTATTTGCGAAAACATTTTTTAAGTAAATTCTATTATCAAACTGAAAACAAAATAATTAACGCATTATTCGTTGCACAAGTAAGTAAATTGCGACAACAACACTTATTAGCCAAGTACATTAAATCGACTGACTTTCAAATTGACTGTCTGTCAGTCTGTTTATAATATTGTTGGTTTTAACCCAATGCCGGCCTATTGTCAACTTTCTGACAAGTTAAACGTACTCTCAGCCTGCTTTGGACTAATTTTAACGCCTTCAACACAAAGCTTAATCTAAGATATTGTAAAGCACAATTAAGATTGTTTTTAAACCTTCAAATTAATATTTTATACCTTTTAAAAACTCTGTAACGAAAACCCGATGCGCGAAAATAAAATGTTCGACAACGCGTCCTATAATCACGCTTTTGTGATTATGACGTCATAAAGGCGTGAATTTTTGTATTCATCCGCCAGTATAAAAGTATTTTAAATTTGTTATTACCACAGTTTTTCGCTTATTTTTTAATTTAAATGGAAACAAATTAGTTAAGTTAGGGTTTGTTTTATATATTAATAACATTTAATTTAAATTATTGAACGTTGAAGAGCTAATATTATTTTTTTGAGTGAGTGACGTATTTAGCGTAACTGAATCACGAATTATAAGGAACAAACCAACTTAATAGGTTGACGTCATTACATGAATAACCAATAAAATCGCCGTTTAAAAACATAAATATATTACATTAGTTTTATATATATTTTTAACCTCGTTCCTCTTATTTATACAACCATAGTACAAACCTTTTGTTTTCATGTTTGTTATAACTTGGGGGTTAACTTATTCTTGTATTAAATTAAAATGTGCTAAATTAGGTTAAGGTTTAACCTGTGGCGATGCGCAGGGGGTAAGACATTGTACATTACCACATGAGGTCCTAAGTTAGATTCCCACTACACTTAAATTTCATTTTTCTTCAATGGTGAAATAAAAAAATACGAACAAACAACATTTTTTTTTTAATTATATTTTTAAGAACACAACATGGAATAATGAAATACTGCATACAATAATGCCAACAAATCTAAATTGAAGCGATATAATATATTTGTTTTCAATAAACCAACTCATCGCAAAAAAGTATAACCATTGAGTTAGTCAGCTAAAACAACTAGTGTAAAAAACAAGAAAATGCCAACAAAACACAGTTTAAAAATACAAAAAATAGTGATATTAACAAAAAAATTATTGAGCATTTTTAAATGCCCTCGAATAAGGCAAGTGCTTGGAGCATACTTTCATCAGAGATATTTATCTGATTTTCTGCTTCTGGGCGCATACCTAGTTGTATCTTATGAGAATTATTCTTAACACTTTTCCGGTCTTCAACAGGGGCCTCAGATTTAGCTGGGGTTGTAGGAATATCTTGCAAACTCTTCCGTGGAGGTCTGTAAGAACTGTTACGCCTTTTAGCACGGTTGTTGTTAAAGTAAAGGGGTCTTTTAGGGGATTCTTTTAAAGAGGATTTTTTATTGTTTATTAATGTTTCTTTTTCTTTGCTATAAGGGGTACAAATATTTGGTTGATTTTCCGTAATTTTAACACAGTTATTAGTCAGTGACTCTGAAATTAATTTTTTATCTTTTAACTTTTCTTCAGGTAACTGCGGAGCATTTGCATTTTCAGGGTTTAAAGATAATTCCAGCGACAACATAGCATTATTCTCTGTTATTAGGTCTTGAGCCTTTTTCCAAGCTTTTGCAGATATTTTTAACGGCTTGTTACTAGCTGTTGCAAAACCAGAACATTCTGCAGGTTTAAGATCACAGTTATTTGTATTTTTTGGAAGTTTATTAATATTGTTTGCAGCTTGTGAATGCTCATCTAAAGCTGTTGGTTCCGGAGCATTGATTTTTAAAGGCAAGATTATATCTGTTTTTAAATTTGATGATTTATCATTTGTTACAATATCTGGATTAACAGTTTGAGTCATTTCTATATCGATTAAAGCATTATTTTCTGTTATTAAATTTTGTGCCCTTTTCCAGGCCTTTGCAGATATTGTTAATGGTTTATTACTTGCTGTAGAAAATCCATTACGTTTCTTTGGATTATAATTATACTTGTCAATTTGTTTAGAATCTTTAAAATTTTTCTGTTCTGTTGTTTTAGAAGCACTTGTGTCTTTCATTTCAACATTTTGTGAAATTTCAAAAGATATTAAAGCATCATTTTCTGTTATTAAATCCTTTGCTTTTTTCCATGCTTCTGCTGAAATCTTTAATGGTTTGTGACTGGCAGTTTTAAATCCATTGCACTGTTGTGTGGGATGATCTGATTTCATGACTTTTGGAACAAAATTGTTTGTTTTTAATTTGGTTGTTGATAGAGGTGAATTAATTGCACTTGGAGATCTAGTTTGAATTATTGTAGAAGGTTTTTTACTTATATTTTCTTTAAATTTATCAATAATATATTGGTTATTTGTACAACTTTTCTTGCTGTTACTGTTAGTAACAGTATTATCTTCAAAGTTACCCATAGGATTAATATTTTCTTTTAAAGCCGAATTATTTAAATCATCATCTTTTGAACAATTTTTTTGCGAAATCTTTAATTTTTTCTCTGAAAATAATAAGTTTTCTTTAAATCGCATTGGCCTCTTTTTTCGTAGTTTTGATTTTTTTCTTGTTAATATTGGGGATGTGCATTGCTTGTTAATTTTAGAATCATTCAGGTTAAATTCACTGTCCACTAACATTTTTTCGAAGTCCCCTTCTGATATTGATATTTTCTCATTGCTAAAATTAAAAAGAAATATAAATCAACATGTTTATTTTGTATATATATATCTTTATCCTCGATGTGGAAAGATCATATGCACGACCTAAACATAGAGTAACATCAGTTACTCCGACCCAGTCTTAAGTTGCCTTGAGCAGTTTGGGATATTAAAGAGGTTATAATTACCGGGTAGTTATGCTGCTGATTAAGTGCTGGCTCAGCAGGAATTTATACCGTTTATAGCGCCTTACTTAAGGGCGCTACAGCATGAGAGCAGTGGGTATTGAACCGACAACCTCATGGTGGTGTATCAAAAACACCACGGGCAGCGTGGTGTAGTGGTAAGAACACTTGCTACACCACACATGAGGTCGTGGGTTCAATCCCCACTGATCTCATGCTGTAGCACCCTTGAGTAAGGTGCTATAAACGGTGTGAACTCCTGCTGAGCCAGCACTTGATCAGCAGTATAATTATCGGGCAATTATAATCTATAATACCCCAAACTACCACAGGCAACTCGAGACTTGGTCGGAGTAACTGATGTTACCCTATGTTTAAGTCGCGCATTCGACTTTCCCACATCGAGGATAAATATATATATATACCACTACACCATGCTGCCAGTCACATTGTTTTAACCACTACACCATGCTGCCAGTCACATTGTTTGTGCAAACTTCAAAAACGTTTAATTAAGGTTTTAATAAATAAAATATATATATATATTCACCACAATTTCGTGGATAAAAGTTTGCATGGTGAAATTTTAACACTTTCTTTTGCCTCCATTTTATTTGTTGATATCTCATTTAAAACACCATGTTCTGTAATATAAAGAAATTACTTTAAACCCAAGTATATCACAAAAAAAAACAATTTAATAAATCCCTACAAACTAATATGATCAGATAAATCCCCACAAATTTATTTGATTTCAGAATATTTTAACAAAAAAACACGTAAAAACAAACGTTAAATTTATAACATTATCAACAACCAAATTTTACCGTTTATTAATTTTTCGTTTTGTATTACATGTTGTAGAACAGCTTCATCAAATTCTTCATCAAAAATATCTAAAGCCATATTTAAATTAGAATTATCTAACGTGTTTTCTCGCACCTTGATGTCATTTTTAAAATGTTTGTATTGTTTATGTAAGAACATGTTTTTAATTTTCCCGGTTCCCGAAACGAAATATTATTTCTATGAAAATTATAGTTGGAAAAATCTTGCTAAAGTAATGGTTTTTATAATAGATTTATTTTTTTTTAAGTATTGTAAAAACTAATTTAATCAATGTATTCAATTTATTATTTATATAAAAAGTTTAAAACACAATGACCACTAGATGAAATAAACGTTTCCATAGTGATTAATGATGCAAAACAAATTTTATTTTGTATTTAAGTTAGTTTTGCGACATTTTCTAGCCCAACACACTAGATAGACTATACACAATTAAATTAAATGCTTTGATTAAAATATATGCGTTTTTAGTTTGGCTGTATATGTTTATATAAGCAACGTCTGAACGGTCTAGTCTGCTAGTATAAAATTGCTACAAAATAACATTTCTTCCAGTCTTCTGGTCATCTGGTGTTAGACTTATTTTAATGTTTTCCAGTACATGATAATTTTTTTTAGCATTTAATTATTGTAAACCATTAAAAACAAGTAATTATCAGATGAAGAAGTAAATAAATCTTATCAAAATGTCTCATAGGTAAGACATTAGATTTTTGATATTTTTTTTATCCTTGATGTAAATGGATCGATTTTACATTCTAAAAATAAAGTAGCATTTGTCACCCTAACCCAATCTATTTTTTAAGCACTTATAACCAGGCATGGAGGGAGGCAGAAAATGTAATTACTGATTTACTTGTTCGGGAAGTTCCAGAAGAACCTCCCAAGCCTGAAAAAGTGAATTAAAAATTTCGATTCTTTTTTGCGAAATATGTAAAAACTATTAGGCCTAAATAATTTTAAAGTAAAACTCGTATTTTTTATAGGATCGTCTTACTGTGTTCCAAACCTTAGCAGCTCTGTACATAAAATATATTCAAATATTAAGAAAATTGGAAGGATGTTATGACCAGGTAGAAAACTTAAGTTTAAGTTCATTTCTTCATAAAGAAAAAATATTAGTCTGCTATTTAAAAAAAATGGCAGTTTAACAAAGTGCTTATAGCTGGTTAAAACTACCCAATGTATTTCTTATAATGACCTTACCATAGCAATAGAACCAGATTAAAGCAAAATCACTTTGAGACTTTGCTAGAATAATGCAACCTCCTAAATATGTTAACTTTCAAGGTTGTTCATCCACAAAAACGAAGGATTTTGAGACAAGTTTTGGATGGAACAATTGGTCGACTATTGGAAGTTAAGGATGAGATGGTCAACCTTGAATTCTCAGAGTTTCATTATTTTGATGACATTTTATCCGATCTAAAGCTTACACCTGTATGTAATTCACTAATAAGTTTGTAACAAAGTAACTTGTAGTTACATATACTAAAATGTATATGAGGGATAGGAGTTATTGTTTTTTGGTAATCTATTTGTTTGTTATATTCTTTGAGTTACACAGGACTAAAAACAAGTTAACCCCTTAATTGTTTTAGAATGACATTGAAATTCCAATTCCAAAGTACTTTATCCACGAGAGAAAAAAGGTTTTGAAAGATAGAGGACAACTGCTTGGAAAAATCTTGGCTAAAATGGGACCAAGTTCAAAAGATTTGGTAACCATTTATATCGATTTAAAATTTAATAAACTTAAAACATATTTTTCGAATAAGTTCAACATTTGGTATTTTTTAAAGGCTAAGGAGGTTAAAAAGATGTCGTTAGAAGAAGCAGTCCGACTTGTTCAGATTCATGAGAGAGCAAGACAAGGAAGGCTAAGAGCAAAGTTCATGAGAGAGATCAGGCTAGAAGAGGAGAGAGAGAAGATGCTGGCAAAGACTGGAGCTCCTACTCTTGATCCGGATGTGGCTGCAACAAGAATCCAAAAAGTTTGAAAAATATTTTTTTATCTATTAAAAGATGTTTCTATTTATTAACATTTTTTTATCAATTCGATTGCTACCTTTTTTTCTATAATATAGATTTGGAAAGGTTTTCTGCAAAGAAGACTTACCAAAAAAGAGAGAGATGAAGAAATGATATTCATCGGAATGGTAAATTTATTAATAATGATTATTATATTTGTGCCTAAAAAAATTGTTTTAAATAATATTTTATATATTTAGGTGCCACCAGTAGTTAAGGCAAAACGAGTTCCCCCCCAAGTTATTGCAGAAAAGACAGAGGTAAATATTAAGAAAAAAATAAATATTAAAATTATTAGCCTAAATATTTTAAAAATTGCCCTACCTATAAAATTTTAAGGTTGATCGACGTGTAACACAAGAAGAAAATGAAGTAGAATATCAACAAGCACTTGTCACTATAAAAGAGAAACTGAGACAAGTGGAAGGCCCAGATATTAAAGAAACGATGCAGGGTCAAATAAGACAATGGTTTATTGAATGCAGGTAATAACTGTTGTAACTTTTAACTTATTTTGCGATTTAAACTTAACATCAATCACTATATAACTGGTAATATAATGCTGCCTGTAGTTTTTTTTAGAATTTTGGACTAGAGACTTTTAGACTTTTTCAAATTTCTTAATATTTTAGCGCCCAGAAAAAATTTCTAAAATTTTATTTGATTTACAACAGAGACGCAACTGGAAAATTTCCAGATTATCCTGATGAGGAAGATGGGGGATCTTCTCTCTTGTTTAAGGAGAAAACTCCAGAGGAGGTAAAAAAATTGTTAATTCCAAAAAACATTTAACATTTTAAATAATTTTTTTTTAAATTAAGGTTGAAGCTGAAATGAAAACAAAGGAGGAAGAGAAAGGCAAAAAGAAAGGGAAAAAGGGAAAGAAATCTGGGAAAAAGTCGGGCAAAAAGAAGAAGGGTAAAAAAGACAAGAAAGGAAAAAAGGGCAAAAAAGGAGATGGAGATGAAGAAGTAATTAATAATTTAATTAAAATTTTAATAACATTTCTTGAAATCCAAAAAGTTTTAACCATTCTTACAAACAATAAAAAACTTAATAAATTTTAAATTTGTGAAAATTTAATATGGATATTTAAACAATTTTGTACCAATAAAAAATAACATAAATATAAATGAATATATGCTAAAACCATACCCCAAAAAAATGGTAATAGTATAAGTTTTTATATTCACTAAACTTATCTATTTTAGGAAGAGGAACCGGGTTGGAAAATGCAAGAGTCAAAGTTTTTACCGGCAATTTCTGAAGCTCATAACAATTACGATGGTCAGATTTGTTAAATAATAGTAAATTACCATTAAAACTATGTTGTATTGAAATTAATTTTTTTATTTTGTTATGTAGGAGTTTGGAAAAACCGAGATGAGTCAGCAAACTTTCAACAAAAGCATGACTCAGTTTTAATCAAGGAGGACAAGAGAGTTGAGGTTGAATCGGAAATTAGAGTTCAAGTTGATGAGTTAATGAGAGAAGAATTAAGCAACTTAAAAATGGTATAATCAGTTAAAAATATTTAAAAATATTGAAATATTTATTAAATTTAAATTGTTTAAATTTTATTCTGTAGGCTTTGGATCGTGATAAGGGTAAAAAAGGAAAAAAGGGAAAGAAAAGTGGAAAAAAGGTAATAACATAATTTAAATATATTGTACAAAAATTTTTAAACTGAATTTGGATTTAACGATATATATACTAATTATTTAAATTGCAGAAGAAGAAGAAGGGCAAAAAGAGTGGAAAAAAGGGTAAAAAAGGCAAGAAGGATAAAGATCTAACAGCTGATCGAACAATTGAATCACTTTATGAAGAAATGGTTCAACAAGGAGTACTTGTACAACCACCACAAGTTAGTAAAACAATATTTCTGAAAAATTTTAAAACTTTTTTCTGGTATTCCCTTTCTTAGATTGAACATAGCACAAATTGCACACTTTTTATCTTTGTTTTATCTAGGTTTCTTTGAGTCAATACCTAGGAGATTACAGCTACCTTGGAACCACCTTAAGACAAGCTGATATTGAACCTATGCCTTCTTTATCTGACGTAAGACAACTAACAGCACTCTATGGGATTTTATCTTTAGGTAAAACATTATTTCAATGTCAATATAAATTTTAAATTTAATAGGTAAAAAAGGTTTTTTGCAGGCTCACAAAATGTCCATGAAAATATGCCCCAGATCAAATCAATTTTGTTAGCTGGTCCTCGTGGAGTTGGTAAAAAGATGTTGCTGCATGCAATATGTACAGAAACAGGAGCTAATTTGTTTGACCTAAGTGCAGAAAATATTGCTGGAAAGTATCCTGGCAAATCTGGGTTATCAATGCTCATACACATGGTGACAAAGGTAAGTAAATTGTATAAAAACTCTAATTAAAAAGCCATAAATACAAATTTGTATTTGGTACTAATAAATTCTTAAACTTGTATATTATCTTTACATCACTAACTATGTATTATATTGCTATATTATTGTAGTTATCTTTTGCTTGTAGGTTGCCAAGCAATTACAACCTTCAGTTGTTTTTATCGGCGATGCTGAAAAAACATTCGTTAAAAAGGCACCAAAAGGCGACAAGACCGATCCAAAACGCCTTAAAAAAGATTTGCCCAAAGTCTTGAAGGGTTTTAAACCAGAAGACAGGTTAGTCAATACTATTATTGTCAAATATTTTGAATAAACAAAATTTGCGTAAAGGCAATTTTAATGTTATATTACAATGCTTTTTTATCTGAATATTTTTCAAAAATCTTATTTAAAAATATTTGTTAATTATCATCACAGAATTCTTCTGGTTGGAACATCTCGTTCTCCTTTTGATGCTGAGTTAAAACCATTTGTGAAATGTTATGAGAGAATTATTCTAATTCCAAGACCAGATTATGCTTCACGATACAGTAAGAAACTATCTGTTTCAAAATACCATAGCTTTTACCAAAATTTTAATGTATTTTAAATTATATAAATTTATGCTAAGCCGAAAACCTATCAGCAGGTTAGTTATGGTACAAGTTTAAATAAATATTATCCTAACTGCTAAGGTCAACTCGAAAATGAGTCTGGGTAACAAAGGTGATCAATGGACGTTCCCCTTTTTTTTACTAAATCCCCTTTAATTTTTTATTTTTTTTGTGTCTTAGTGTTATGGAAACAACTGATTACAAGTCATGGTGGAATTATTACCAATCACATCGATCTAAGCAGTCTTACTAAGATCACAGATGGTTATACTCAGGGACATATTGTTGAAGCAATCAAGTACATCTTAAATGAAAGAAGAATTACACAGGTTGTTAGATATAATTCATGTAAGAAAACTGAAAGACTAAATTAGTGAAAACAGTATTGCAATACTGATATTATTTATTAAGTTATATCGTTACAGCATTTAAACATCTGCATTATTAAGCTAAATATTTAAATTAAAATGTAATTTTTTTTGAAATATTCTATAGCTTCCTAAAAAGCCATTGACTGCAGTTGAGTTTGTTTCTCCACTGGCAAGAATTGATCCAATTTACAAGGAGGAAGAAGAAGCATTCAAGGTAAAAATTTTGCATGAATAAATTTTATTTTTTTTATGTTTTTTTTTATTTTTTGTTCTAAATTAATTTTTTGCACTTGCATGGTTAGTTTACTTATAATTTTTTGTCTCAAAAGACCTGGTTTGGAAAAACTCCTCTCGGCAAAAAGAGAGCAAAACTGTCACAGGGTGGCGAGGAAGGGGAAGACGGAGGTGGAAAGAAAGGCAAGAAGGGAAAAAAAGGGAAGAAAGGAAAGAAGAAGAAAAAGAAATAAACATAACATTTTTTTGTATATTTTGGAAAGACTTTTTATTTTTTTTAAGTTTACATTTTGTTTTTATTTTTTGCATTGTTTTTTTATGAATTAGGTTAGATTACAATAAAATTATGTTGATAAATGACTTTAAAAAAAGAGATTTATTTTCTTTTTACTTTGTACAAAACACAAAACCAAGCGTTAAACAATTTTTTGTTCAAATAAAATTGTGAAAAATTTCCCAAGGTTTGGTATTTAAAAACTCCTCTTGGAAAAAAGAGAGTCGAGGCAAGTAAACCTCCGGAAGATGCTAAGAGCAAAAAGAAGAAAAAGAAATAGTTATTTAGTGTTTTTTGTTTTATCCAAAATGAAAATTTTGTTTTACATTAAAGATATATTTTTAAACGTTTTAGATAATACAAAATTTTATGGAAAATAGTACATTTTTAAAACTAAAATTTAAAACTGTTAAAATGCTGTTAAAAACAAGTACAAAAATATTAAAATTGAATTCATAAAAAAAAGAAACCTTGAAATTTAAAAAAGAAAATTAAAGTTATACACTAATGGTAAATAGCTAAATGTCTGCATTTTATTGAATTAATTTTATTTAAAGTTTAATCGAACTAATTAACTTGCCTAGTAAATTACATTTGATGTTATTGAAAAGATATTTTAGAAATTCGCGGCAAGAATTTTAACTTTAACACTGTCGGTGAGGCATAAAAAATCGTATGTATGTCATCAATAGATAAACTTGTTCTAGGCAAATGTTATAAAAATCTTTCATTTTCCAATGGAAAAATCTCTTAAATGTTTGTTTCAAAACAAAACGCAATGTTTTAATTAATATTAACAATCTGAATGTTATTTTAAACATTAGTTAGGCAACGAAATTTTTGCCGGTCAATTCTCTACTGAGTTGAATAAAGTTTTAGTTTGTTTACAATTGTTTTATATCCACGTTTACATATTAACCTAGATCCTGCAAAACGTATTATTTGTGCTTTTATATCATTAATATTAATAAAAAAATATTAATTTTAGTGTGTATTATGTTAAAAAAGCAATAAAATATATATAAAATTAATAAATAATTGGTTTTGTGCATATTTTTGGTAGTAAATATTTTTTTCTGTTTATTTTTAAAGAAGACATAATTCATAGAGTACGAGAGGTTTGAGATGTCAAGTGGATTAAGGAAGAGGGTAGGACATAGGGATACTCTTCCTCATCATGTGACCAAAAAGAATCAAGCTATAAAAAGCAAATTCCAATGGCGTTTAATACCGTTTCTATTAACTGGCATAGGTAAAAAATAATTTGTCCTTTATTTTAAAAAAATACATTCATGATAAAATATTTGTCATTTTTTGCATAATATTTTTTTTTAGCTTGTGGTGTTCTCATAATGTCAGCAATTGATAGAAGATGGAAAGCAAGTGAAGTTTATACTCCCTTTTCTGCAATAGAGGAAGAGAACCTAAAGGACATGTCAAGATTCTGGGGGAGCTACAGACCCCAAGTAAAACATCATTTTTTTTAATGTGGTGTTAAATTGTTGTAAGTAAAAAATTCAAACAAAATTACAATTTTTTATTTTAGGTTTACTTGGGAATGAAAACAAGATCATCCCACTCTCTTGTAACAGGGTTGATGTGGTTAAAACAAAATGTCCAATACCAACAAGATCTTCCAATTCGACATTCTTGCGAGCAAGGTTAACAAAATAATTTTGTCAATTTATTATAATAAAAAAACTGACAGTGTAGTGGTCAACACTTGGCCCTCCTACATAAAGTCCTGGTTTCGATCCCCATTGCTCTTATGCTGAAGCGCCCTTAAGTAAAACACTATAAACTGTATGAACTCTCGCTGAGCCAATACTTAATCAGCAGCTTGATTATCGGGCAACTGTAATTTATATTATACCAAACAACCAAAAGCAACTCGAGAATGGGACGGGGTAACAGATGTTACTCAATGGTGTCAAGTTGACCTTGCCACATTGAGAATAAATAAATATAAAAATAATATTAAATTAAACTTTCATCACTTTAAGGCGATGGGTTATTAAGGTATGGGTGGTTAGCCCATGACGGGATTAACTTCGGGATACAGGAGATTGTTGAAAGGGGGTTTGTGCTGAGAACTTCATTTGTTAAACAACAGGGTGGAAAACATGGTGGGGATTGGTCATGGAGAATAAATGGAATCCAAGTAAAAAAAATTTTGTTGATGTGTCGTAAAAAAACTTAAGTTTACCTGAATTTTGTATTAGTTTACTTATTACCGCCATATTTTTTCATGCAAATATGTTTGGAATTTAGAGTGGAAATGATAAAGTAACTTTGTCGTTGTTCTTCTATGCGGCAACTGACAGACAAGGTCGTTTGGTTGAAGAAACTGAAACAACAAAAGATGGAATCAGGTTAACTACAATAAAAGGTGTGATGTATTAATAAAAAAACGTATTTTTATTTGATGTTATGGGATTTTAGTAGTAAGTTTTTAGATACTGTTAAAAAAATGTAGTGCCTCTTTACAAACATAGCAATTTTTGGCTTACTTTGACAATGCAAATAATAATGTTAAAGCATTAAATTATAGGTTAAATAAGTAAAGTATCAGGCAGCATAATATCTTAAATTTTTTTTTTTTTAAAGGGGAAACTGAGGAATTGGGAAAATTCACAATCAAATTTCCCCAAGAAAATTCTGGCAAAAAAACAGTTTATCATTTTGCAAGAACCCGGTCGGCAGGTTTGCATAGAATTAAGGAATCGCTGTTGCCAAAAATGCAGATGAAAAAAGAAGGGAAAAGACCAAACGAAAAGTTTTTGTATTACATTAACAGTAATCCCAATAATAACCAACCCACAACTTCTGATGTTTTATTCCATCAGGTAAAATGTGAAATAAGAAAAATATATTTTAAACACCAAAAAAATATGTATTTATTAAAATTTTTTATATTAAATATATAAAAATATTTGTATAAATTTCGTGGAGTATATTTTGTATATTGGTGTAGTTTTGTACCATTTTCTCAAATTTTTAACCATATTTTAACTAACCTTTTAATTTAAGGTCACTTTGGAATTACCGTTCGAAGTTGAGATGGTGTTTGAAAGCGAAAGTAAATTAAATCGAATTAAAACTTTATCTGGGTCATATTTTACTGATAGACTTACCCAATTACATAGCAACTTTGATAAGCGATTTCAAGCAACGTAAGTATATTGGATGTTCTGATTAAGATTATCATCTTTATGTATATCAAAATTTTTAAAAATGATAAAAGAATAAGTGTTATTATATAGGTCTATTTAAATTTAATAGACTACACCACACAAATCAAGTTAAACTTTTTTAAGATTAGTAGCAATAATAAATTTTGAAATACAAATCTAAACTCACCTTTTTATAAATATATTTTAGATTTCCCCTTAAAGATTACAGTACCGATGAAGTCCAATTCGCTAAATCAGCTTTGAGCAATATGGTTGGTGGTATCGGTCATTTTTATGGACAATCTGCAGTACAATCAGAATACCAAAGTGAACCAGTACCTTACTGGAATGCCCATCTTATTACTGCTGTTCCTTCACGGTCATTTTTTCCACGTGGTTTTCTTTGGGATGAAGGTCAATAAAATATTATCCTAAAAATTATATAAATCATAACATGGGCAATTAATAAACTTTTCTTTGGGTTTATTTTTTTATAAGCTCTGCTTTTCTTTTTAAAGATTCCCTAAAAAAGGATCTTCAATTTAGAATGTAGCCATTAGACTGATTATATTAGCCTTTTTAGTACATAAAGTTAATAGGCTATCTAAATAAAAATGTTTACAATGTTTTTAAATGAAAAAAAACTAATAAAGTGTAAAATGATCTAATGACAAAAAATTCAACTTACATCTTAATTGTTTAGGATTCCATGAATTGCTGATAAGTAAATGGGATCGAGGTTTAAGTGAAGAAATTATAACCAGTTGGCTAAATCTAATTAATATTGAGGGTTGGATTCCAAGGGAACAAATACTTGGGGAGGAGGCTAGAAGTAAAGTAAATAAAATATCGTAAAAGATTCAAAATATAATTCTGTCACCAATATATTCCTGTTTCTGAAATTAAAAGAACATGAAATTATGAGTTACTTATTACAAAGGCATGCAGATATTTTAACTTACATCTTAGGTTAGCTAGAGTAATTTATTATTCTTTTTTGATCCAATTCTGTTCAATAAAGGTTCCTGCAGAGTTTGTTGTTCAAAGAAATAAGAATGCCAACCCTCCCACCTTGTTTCTTGCCATTGAATCGATTATTCAAAACTTTGACAAAGATTCAATCAGCGAAGATGACAAGAAGTTCTTAGTAAAAATCTACCCCCGTCTTAAGGTAGAATTTAATTATATTCTACCTACAACTTTAAAAAAAAACAAACATTGTAATTTAATTTTTACCTTTGATTTTAGGCTTGGTACAATTGGTTTAACACAACACAAACTGGCTCCGTACCATTCTCCTATAGATGGCAGGGCAGAGAAGAGGACTCTGACCGGGAATTGAACCCTAAAACCCTTACCTCTGGGTTAGACGACTACCCACGTGCCTCGCATCCTTCAAAAGATGAAAGACACATTGATCTGAGATGTTGGATGGCCCTTGCATCAGGAACAATGGCAAAGATAGCTCAGGTTTTATATCCAGGTCTGTACAAGTTTTTTCGAAAAATTTATACTAAATTAAACAATATAAAATCTAAAAAGGAATATAAGAATATTTTGATATTAAATTAAAATAAAAAGTACTTTTTTTAACATTTTAAAAGATTTATCTTGTTTTTTTAGATGCAAATGAAGCTGACAAGTATAAAGAAACTCATAAATGGTTGACCGACATAAAATTATTAAAGGAGCTTCATTGGTCAAGTGAGATGGGTCTGTTTTCAGATTACGGAAACCACACAGACCGCGTTTCTTTAACTAGAAAAACTTTTCAACCTTCTCAACCAGGTGAACGACCAATCACAAAAACAATTCGCATGACGCGCAACAAACCTAAGCTACAGTATGTGAACGCTTACGGTTACGTCAGCTTATTTCCTTTTCTTCTTCAAGTTTTGCCTTCAGATTCATCGGAGTTAGGTCAATTACTCCAAGACTTAAGAGGACCCGATTTACTTTGGAGTAAGTTTGGTTTAAGGTCTCTTTCGAAGCGTGATCCTTTTTACATGAAGCGCAACACGGAGCATGATCCACCATATTGGAGGGGCCAAATTTGGATTAACATCAATTTTCTTGCTGTTAGAGCATTGAAGCATTACTCTACTATAGAAGGTCCTAATAGTGAGCTTTCAAAGGAGTTATACATCTCTCTTCGTAAGAATTTAGTTGAAAATATGTTTAAGGAGTATTCAAAATCTGGGTACTTGTGGGAAAATTACAATGACATCACTGGTAAGGGCCAAGGGTCTCATCCATTTACCGGCTGGTCTGCTCTAATTGTTTTAATCATGTCTGAACAATTTTAAATCTTTCTTTTACTTCAAAACAGTGCTAGTCTACTTTTAAACCTTATAATTCATTACTTTTATGACAAAATTATGTTGGTCTCCATTTTAAAAGCATTTGCAATGTGGCAATACAAATTTTGCAATAAAAACTGTTGAAACAGTAAACTATTGACTTCTTTTTTTCTAAATTAAGGTAAGATATTATAAAGGTCACTCATTTTTCTCTGGTTTGCCCTTGATGCAGTTAAAAGAGGATAATCTGGTTAGCCAGCTGATTTTAAGAACTCGTGTGGTTGGTTACCGCTACTAGGCGCCAAGCTCCAAAATTTTCACATGCGCCGTTGTGGCCCGAAGGACGACACGGTCGTTCAATTTTAATTAGGACTCAGGGTAATAATTGGCTGCTTTTGCAGCCTGCAATAAACCAGTAACTTTGGCAACGACATAGGCTTAGCGTTTTTTTGTTATGACCGTAATTGGAGTGCAAATTTTTACTAATATTCAAAAAAGTAAGTTTTAAATAGCTTAATTTACAGTTTATAAGCTGTTTAATGTAACGTAAAATTATAGTTTATTATTAAAAAATAGAATTACATATTTTGCAAAATTAAGAAATATTAACCTTTTTATAGATTTAAACAATCGACGATGCAGAGTATTGGTCGTTTGGGATTAACCAAAACATTTCAACAAGGGATTCAATGTAGACAAAACCCGTTTACCAACACACGTTTTAAATGTTGCAAAAACACACCAAAACGAAATTTTTCAAACAAGCAAAGCCCATCAATATGGGAAAAGATTTCAACACGAGTAAACAATTTATTTTCAAAGCGATTTCGGCAATCGGAAAGAATTTATAACTTCTTGTACCAGAGATTATTTTTTAGCAAACCGAAACAAAAATGGATTTCTTATTTTTTCAATTACAAACCACAGAAAAAACCTTTTTATCTTATCGGTGGTGCTGCCTGTTCTTTTTCATGGGAGGAGAGTGCTATAACAGATAATGATATAGAAGAGTATGTAGTATAAATATATTTTTTAAAAACAACTGAAAATAAAAATAATATTTCTAATATTTGTAAATAAGTTTTTACCACATATTGTAAGAACCCAATTTGTTTAAAACTCACAAGCTCTGACGATAAGAATCTGTTTTACATTTAAATATGCCTTAATTTATTTACTGTTATGTAGGCATATAAACGAATTAAGGATGGTAAAATCTGCTCAACCCATGCATGATGTTACAGCAAGTCAACTAATTGACAATACCGGTAATGCATTGTAATATGGTTATTAGTGCTATAATAGTTGTGATGCTTTATAAATATGACACTATTCAACTTTGTGTTTACAGAAAGCCACTTGCCTGATAACTGGGAGAACGTATTGAATGAACCCAATATTAAGATTTGGAAGTTGCCATACAAAGATACAGAATTTATGCAATATAAAGGTGCACTTAATTAACTGTATACCCATATAAAGCTTACAGATATTTTGTATGTTAATATGGGAATGACAAAGGATGTTTTTTTGTAAAGTTTTTGGAAGATTCCATGATGTTTCTGCTCGCCAGTTTTTTGCAGTTCAAGCTGATCATGAATATCGAAGAAAATGGGACGATCTTGCTTTAGACATCGATATTGTTGATGAAAATAAAAAAACTGGGGAACAAATACTTCGTTGGATTACTTACTTTCCAGTAAGAAACAACTTTAAAATAATGTTTTCAAATTTAACAATATTTTTAAAACTATTTTGTATATATATCAAACATGATTTTGTTGCATTACTTATGTATTAATTTTTTTTTTTAAATTAAAATAATTTTTTTTGTAGTTTCCTTTCAATTCAAGGGAGTATGTTTACATCAGACGGGCAAAGGTAATTATTTTAAATATATTCATCTTCTTTGTAAATTCTGCCGTTTCGTCGAATGTACTTTGATTTGTACTTGATTCGATTCTTAGCGGCTTTCATCTCCATGGCACATGTGCATTTGTTGTTACGGCATTTTCTTTTACGTTTGTTCTATTTAAACAGATTTGTAAAGGGTTAAATTGGCATATTTGGCTAGATGATATTTGTATTTTGGTTAAATTTAATTTTAAAAACAATTTTTTACCTTTCTTGCTGAACGCCTTCGCTTTTTTGCCTTTTTCGGCTTGTACCTTCTCTTTCTGTTTAAAAATAACATAGTCACATAAATTTAGATTTCTAATACAGTTACCAAGTGGTTTGTGTATAAATGGGTCTTACCTTTTTCTTCTAGAGCGTCTAACCTTGGTGACCGTTTTCTTTTTCACGATCCTGTAAATCGTTTTTTATTAAGACGGAATGTATTAATTAATATTAACAACTTAACTATGGTGCTTAGATTAGACATAAGACACTTTACCTTGCTCCAATAAAGTAATACATTCCCCTGTCATATCTAAGGATTTTCATATCAACCATCCATTTTAAAACATAAGCCAAAAGTTCGTCATTTTTAATTCGGTAACGAATTTGTATGTACCTAAAATCATGTTAAAATTGTTCATTTAAATTTCTGTGTTTATGGTTAGTATATTTTAATTGTAGTTGTTACTGCAGTATTATTTATAAACAAGTTTTTCCACTTTCACACATTTAAAAGGAAGTAATTCATGTTATTGTGTTGACAGGAACTCAAAAACGTGTCAACCTATCAGTTTCCAGTTTGCTATGTAAATATATTGTAATAAAATGATAGTTTATTTACTTTGAAATAGCCTGTTGTCCTGTAATGTGAAAAGGCTTCAGATCACGAATTGCTGTTTTCACCATTGCAATAAATGTTGGCACTCGACCGCTTGGCACTGGTGCACCTGGAAACTTAGTTAAATCTTCACTGTTCTTTGACGAACTAGCAGTAGTTGATTCTTTTGCCCATTTCTGGTATTTTCGTTGTTTTCTCGTTGATTTTCCTGTGCCTGTCTCTAGGTTATCCCAACACCATTTTTCCCCTGCTGAAGGAATTGGAGCGATGTTGGAGGTCTCCTTTTTCATGCTCGAGCATGTGCTGGAGGACTTATTGGATTGTTGTGAGCGTTTTCGTTTTAGCTTCTTTATCACTTCAACAGACAGCAACTTCCATTTCTTGGGAGGTCGTTTTCCTTTTTGAGATGCTGGCTTCTTGATCGGCCTCTTTTTGTTCTTCTTGGTTGAACTTGGCTTCTTTTTTATCTTAGGTTTGGTATTAGTAGGACCAGCACTTGGAAACATCACCAAGCCAGAGGGTTGTGGGCCAGCACTTGCCAGTGGTGTGCTTCTAATAGCGTTGCTGCAAATACATGGATTCCACAATTTTAGGATACTTTCCGCTCTGTGTACCTTCATTTTGTTGGAATTTGTTGTCAGTATTTCTAAAAAGCGGCTACAGCAGGAGCAAGTATTATCTTTGGATGGCCCAGCAGAATTGCCGAATGTTAACTCACTAGCCTTTGATTTTTTATTCAAAACATATTTTAATAGAGATTTGCTTCGTTTGGTGGGCCGCACATACGTCATTTTCTTTATTCGCTTTGCCTTTTTTTTCTTTTTATATTTTCTGGGTTTCAGACGTGGGGGTCTTTTGACTTTTTTCGCACGATCAACTAGAAATTTCACTTTTCGATCCAAACTTGTATCACTATAGGTTTCAGAAGGTGCTTTATACAAATTTTTTTTGCATTCATTAGAGCTCGATGAAGGCATAATGTTTCCATTAGAAGTACAAGGCGATGAAGTTTTGTTTTCATTTTTTAGCAACAAGTTTAGTCCACTATGGCTACTTGTGCAAGTTTTGGCTTGCTGTTGCTTTTGTTTATTAATACATTGCTGACAGCTGCACCTTTCCTTAGCTGTATGTAGTGAGCCCTTTTTAGCTATCTTTTCCATCATGTTATCGGCCAATAGGGAGCCGAAAATGCTCTCATGGGATAAGTTACCCCTCATTTTTTTAGTGTATGCAATCCCAGATCTTGTTTTGCCAGGTTGGCGAAGAAAATTGCTCACAAAAAACTCTTCATGTTTGTTTTTTCGTCGCCTCGTCTTGGTTTGCTTTTTCGTCTTTCTCTTGCTGGCGTTTTTGGTTTTTGATTTGTAACGCTTCATCTTGTTTCTGGGTTGTAAAAACTAGTAAAAAACAATTACTAGCTTCAGCGAAATTTTTTATTAATTCTTTTTAATTTATAAAATTCAGGGTCCATTATGTTTACTATGATGTCATAATTAAACTTGTTAGTTAATAAAAACAAAGATATTTGCTTAAACTTTTTATTTTGTTTTTCAGATCTTTAAAAAAGATAATATTTTGGCAATCATGGCTAGGTAAGATCTAAAATTTATTGTCAACTCAAATAATAAAATGATTTTGTACCATTTTAAATAAAAATTATAATTGTTAAACTAGCTTATTGCTCTTACTTTTTGGTGTAAAATATATTTTTTGTGTAGTTTTTTTTGAATTTAAAAGTAATTTATGATGTCATAAGGCAAAATGTTTAATTCATAAACATGTAAACAGACTTTTTACCTCACATTTTTGCACATAAAAAAATTTAATTAATATTTTTCCTAACATATTTTACTAAAATTATATATATTTTTGATTTTTAATAGGTCTGTTGACCACCCAAAATGCAAAACAAAGAAAGGAAATGTAAGAGTACCTCTGTATATTTCTGACATGATTATTGTTCCACACAAGAGCATAGATGAACCTGGTTTGGATTATCTTTTAACTTATTGCGACGACCCTCAGACTTCCTTACCCTCCACTCTTTCAACCTGGATAATATATAAAGGTAAAAATTAAAAAAAAAATTTTAAAAGTTTTTTTTTAATTTATATATAGCTTATACATGATAATTTACCTGGAATATAAAATTCTGAAATCCATTTTTAGGTATCCCAAATTATGTTGAGCAATTACATCAGGCATCTTTAAATATTAATAAAAACCGCAGTGTTGAAGTGACAAGAATGATCGAAAAATATGAATACGAAATAAAAAATTTTGAGTCGTCTCAGACCATTGGTAGACTATGAAAATGCAAATTTACTGTTTTTTTTCAAAGCTTTTTATAAATTAAAATAATAAAATTTTAATTAGCAAACAAGATTTATTACATTTTTTTTTTGTAAACACTTTAAATTTAACAGATTAAAACTAAAACTCAGTCAAATGTGAATTTATTACAATTGAAAAGTTTAACAGAAAATTGTAATTCAATTTGAGGCAATTTACAAGTTATAGTGAACAATAAGATAAAGTGAACAATAAGACGTAAAAAAACTTATTTAAAATTTATTTCTTTAAGTTCTTAAGTCCTAGAAAAGATTGCCTTACTATCGAACAACATTATTTATTTAAATTATAAATATATTCGTAAACTTTGCTGTAAAATCATATTTTTCGAAAAAATTTTGTGTGATTTTTTTCTTGCCAAATTTACTTATAGAAAAATCTTTGTTAAAAATTTGTGGGATTGTTAAAATTTTTTTTCGAAATAAAATTGTGTTATGCAACGTTTCTCATTTATTTTAATAAAATTAAAAAAAGTCTAATAAATTTAGAAAGCAACTTAATATCTTGTGTAATAAATAGGCAAAACAAAAAATATATATATTTTCGATTTATAGTTCCCAAAAAAACTGCCATTTGTGGTACAATGTAAATTATCACAGACCAGTATTAGTTGCAAGTTATGACCATATTTAACCAACTAAATTGTAGCCTGTGGGTCTAGTAAAAACAATGTAGTCGAAAAAGCAATTTAACAAAACAAATACAAAATTTAAGAATTAATCTTAATGCTACTTAGGTATCATCTTTGTTAGTTTTATTATTTTTAACCAATTCCGTAAATGTTTGAGCCTTGGCGTCAAACTTTATAATATTTGGGTCAATCGCAAGATGTTGAATTATTTGGGATATAGTGGTAGGGGGCTCTTTCGGGGCATATTTTAAAAGTTCTTTAACTGCAGTCTGACTAGCCTTTCTCCATTTTAATATAAGTCCATTAAGAGTTTTTAAGTTGTCCTACAAAATACAAGGAAACAAATATATAAATACTTTCCCCTTTTTTGTACAAAAGTATTAAATGTATAGGTTTGTTAATTTTTGTGATAATATTTGTGGGTGAAAGGCCTTTTATAGTCAACCTTTTCCCTTCAATTTTACAGTTATATGATTAAAAATTACCTTTTGTTGATGTGTCTTTACTAATTTTAATTTGCGTAATACCTCCTTATTTTTGGACATAATTTCCTTTAATTCTGTTACATTTGTTATATCTTTAACCGATAAAGATTTATCTGTTTCTAAATCAATTGTAGATGCATTACTAACTGTTATATCATTTGTTTCTTGGTCTGATTTAGGTATGTCAGTTTGTATTGTGTTTAGGTCTTTTTCAACTTCGTTTAAGGGTTGTACTCCCTCTTCTGCTTCTAACATCCAAGAATAATCAACATCATCATCAATCTCAGTTGACATTTTATTTCAAACTTAATTTTACAAAATGCTAAAAACAATAAATCGATACAGTTGAGTTACATTATTGATCATATGTATTTTAACAATTTCTTAAAATTTAAAGGGCTTCTAATTAAAAATTAAAACATTTATTCTTTAACATACATCAGCTAGCCTTGATAGAACTGTAGTTTACCTAATACACAAAATCTAAATGATTGACGCAACTACAAAAAGTGAAAAGGGGTTTATAAAATTGTTTACACAACTATACAATTTTAATAACTGGGGTATCTTTATACAAATTACAAATTCAAGTAATTAAAATTTTCTTAGCACTACACATAATGTGATTGCATGAAGTTGTTAATTTATCCATGATAAATCACTTTCTGTAAAATTGTAAACATCGCAAAATTCCAAAGATAAAAATGTTTATCGAGATTCAGTGGAACTGCTGCGAGATCGTCTCCTTCTTCGATCACGAACTGGTGATCTTCGTCTTTGTGGTGACCTTTGCATAATCCGTGGTCGCCGAGGAGGAGATCTTCTCCAAGCTGGAGGTTGTTGCCGAAACCACCTTCCTCTTCCACCTCTTGAAGGAGAGAACTGGCGCTGTGGCATGACTCTTCTGCGTACAGGAAACACAAATTGTACTGTGATAACCTGACCATCTAGTTGTGCCCCATCCATGTATTTCATTGACTTTTCAGCTTCCGCGTGATCTTCATACTCCACATAAGCCAAACATCTTGGATATCCACTTCTTTCAGTGGGCAACTCCACACTTTTGATTGTGCCATAATACTCGAATATTTCTGTGATATGATCTTTGTTAATGTTTTTGGTTAAATTTCCAATGTGAATTTTTGTTGGTTTTGGAGTCGGACTTCGTTTTTCTCTTCGGATCTGACCTCTTCTGGGTGATCTTGATCTTCTCGGAGGACCGTCTCCAGTGGATTGACGTCTTCCTCGAGGAGAAGGACTTGGTTTCCTCTCTTGTGCTCCTCCATGTCCTCTTGCTCTTGGAGGAGACGCAGATGAACTTGAATCACTGCTTGAAGATGATGAGCTGTCTCCCGATGATGAACTCCCAGAAGAACTGTCGCTGCTACTGTCTGAAGAGGATTCCTGACTCTTCCTCTGTCTCATTCGACCTCTTGCATTCTTTTTGGTTTCCCCTTCACCTTTTTCAACACTTACAGCCATGATACTTTACCTATAATTTTGAAAGAATAATATATTTAATAACTAAATAACTTATGCATAAATTTTTTGCTTAACATTTTTTCAAAACATTGTGCAAAAGAACGCATCAGACAATGGTAAAATGACAGTAAACAAAACTAAGTACACACTCTGACACGGTAGAATAGTACGTTTTAAAAATCAGGCATGGTTAATGGTTAGACTGTCAGATGGAGATGGTCAATCAGGCATTACTGGCAACGACAATCTGTCAATTAGAGTAGCAGTAAGTTGTAAGTCGTCTGCTCGTAACTTTAAACTTTTTCAGTCTGCCAGTATTTGGCGTATTAATTAGAACATTAATATTAAAATTAGTTTACTTTTTTTACGTTTATGATTTATTTACCTTGGTTGTTGTTATTCTAAACCAGGAACTTTAAAACCGGCGTTTTAAAAATATTTTATTTGTGGCGGCGTGCTTTTCTAAAATGTTGTCATCATACACCATAGAAATAATATAATATATTCTTTTTTAATTTTTGAGAGCAATTATTATTATATTATAAAAAACTTATTATAAAAAACATAATAATAAACATTTATTGCGATTGAAAAACAGTACGTAGGTAAAATAATTTTAAATAGATTTTTATTTGTTAACATTTGATGCCAATAAACTTTCAAATAAATAAATAAATGTAAACAGGAAAAACAAATTCAATCCCTTACAAATTCAGGTGTAAACAAGTAAATAAAACAACAATTGCAACATTATTTTACATAATAAATGCACAGTAAACATTATAAATTACATTATTTAAATAAAAACACTTATTTACTACAACAGTGATACATATAAATACTAAGTACCTTAAGCAGCATATAAAAATACCTTTAAAATGCAAACCAAGTAAAAAAATAAATAAAATGAAAAATATATTTTAAAAGTGTAACCTACTATGTAAGGCAATCCACACATAAAGCAACCTGTCCTTTAATATGATCTCTACACGGGCATAACTGATGAATTTCAGTGTAACGGCCTGCACAACTAAATAGTTTTTTATTACTCTGCAAGTAGCATCTAAAATTGTAATAATTACTTTAAAGATTATTCAAAAGATTACAGATAAACAATTAATTTCCAGACAATACAGCTCAAGAAAAAAATGAGCTCACTTTAGTAAAAAAATATAACAATTATGGGCCTTAAAGTATATTTGGTGATAAATTTCTGACTATAAACGATATGAACTCTTGCTGAGCCAAAACCTAATCAGCAGCTCAATTATCGGCGCATCACAATCTATAATATAATAAATCGCCAAAGGCAACTCAAGACTGGGTCGGGGTAACAGTTGTTTCTTTATGTTTAAGTTGTGACGTCAACCTTCCCAAATCAAAGATAAATAAATGTAAAAAAAGAGTTGTTATAATATAACAGTATTTACTTACAAACCATCTAAATAACCAGGATAATCAATTTCCTCATCATAATGGTCAGGGGTAAAAAATTCCTTGCATGTGACACCAAGTTTTTCAAAAGTGGAAGGTTGGTTAATAAAACGGTAAAAAGAAGGCTCACAAATTAAACCTCTAGCACTACATTCCTCATTACAGGTTGTAGTTTTACTTGTCGTTACTACCTTAAATACAGAATCAGTAACAATTAAATATAACATTGTTATTGTTTAAACAAATTAACTTATTTTTTATATAAAATGATAAACTTCTTATAATTTAAAAACAAACCTTTAAAGCAGATAATGGTGGCCAAGGGGGCGTAAATTCATTATTACAAAACTCTTGCTTTTCAATTTGAAGTCCAACTCTCTCCATCATTCCATTAAAAGTAAACTCGAAAGGAATAAAAGGCTTTATCTAAAAAAAAAAATTTCAATAACAGCATTAGCCTAAAATTAATATAACTGAAATTAATTAAATTAAAATCTGAAAATACTGACCTGTGGACCATTGAATATTTTTAATATGACTTTCTTTACACTTTCCAGATCATCAATATCTATGGTATAAACATGAGGTGGTCCTGCAAATATATTCCAATGTTTATTAAGTTTTCATGAATTAATAACAACAATTTTACTTTAAAATTCAAAAATTTACCTATATATTTTTCAGCATATGGATGCTGTGATGACAATCTTCTGGTTGTTGGTTTATCCTTAAAGTTAAAAGCAGAATAGAATATAGAAAACATTACTATAAATGCCCAATGACTGGGCTAATTAATTGTAAGGACCTAAGAACTTAAAATCCAATTTTTATTATAACAACAATTTAGGTCTATACTAACTACTATTTTTTTATACTTTATATTTAAATGACTAACTTTATAGAATGTTGAGGCTTTATCATCAGAATCAGGTAATGATGCAAACTTTGGATTAAGAAAAACTGCTCCATTTGCAATTGCCTCCAAAGGTGCTGGTCCCTCAAATGGAAAACCAAGCCCAACAAAAATCTAACAAAGAAAGTAAAATAATTTAAAATTTAATGCTGACATTTGAATTACAAAACTAATATAAGTTTAGTAGCTCAATAAAGTTAAAACCTTTTTTTAGGTACAAATTAATTTTTACATGTATATACTTAATAAAACCACTGGTCAACTTTGAGTAAAGTGCTATAAACGGTATGAACTCCTGCCGAGCCAACATTTAATCAGCAGCTTAATTAACAAGTAATTATAATCTATAATATCCTAAACTGCCAAAAGCAACTTAGGACTGGGTTGGGGTAACTAATGATACTCTATGTTGAGGTTGTAAAGTCGACCATTCCACATCGATGATAAACAATATTGTGCCGAAGTACTGATGTTACTCTATGTTTAAGTCGCGCATTCGACTTTCCCACATCGAGGATAAAGATATATACAAAAAAAAAAATAATAATAATATCAATAAAAAACTTTAAAAAATTAAAATAAAAAAGGAGAATGTTAAACTACCTTTGCTTTTCTTAATAACTTCTGTAATTCACCACCAGGCATAACCCCATAGTTGAAAACGTAAGATGGAATATTTGTCCCATTTTCTGACCTGCTCACAGTTCCATAAATTTCTGATACCTCATGAATAGCATTTAAGTAGGATTCCTTGCCCTAACATAAAAAATAAATAAAAAATGGCCGAATATACGCCAATGGTAAATTACATTTTTTTTATTTTTTACCTCCCAAAATGTATCACGCTTTCCATATACAACAGATAGATTTGACTTTGTGTTGGTGTTTTCGGGTATATGTGATTGGTCGTCAATTACAAATCCCATAAAAGTGTTGTCAGGAGTATGAGCTAAAAACGAAAAATTGAAAAAAATTTCTAAAAAAAATAAATTTGTCTAAAAAAATTGATTAATAATACTAAAAAATTTAGTAAATTTATATTATCTTATAAAGTTTTTAAATATGTCATTGCTTTACTCAAACATTTAATTGAATAAATCTTTTAAATTTTTGCACTAAACTTACGAAACATTGTGTTAAATTGTAGCGAATTTATTTCCCAATCACCCCATACAATATTGTGACCTTTTCGTTTTCCGTAAGCATTGTTAAGAAATTCTGGTTCCGTTCCAAAACTATCAAGCACCCTCATTTCACATCTAAAATAACACTTAATTATTTTATTTTAGTTTTAAAACAAAAAATAAAATTGGGCCAAATAATAGGAAAATTAATAATAAGATTTTGTTAATGTAATTACAAATGGCTTAAAATGCAATTAAGTATGCTCTGCTCATTTTTAAATTACAATTTTTTTTGGTAATTCAAAAATTATACTTACGTTAATGTTTCAAATTTATGACCTGCTATCTTTTTAAACATTCTTACACCAGCAATATCAGTGTAGATGATATCATAAATTTTTCCCTTAAGTGGGCAAAATGTGCGTCCAGATCTTGTCAGGATGTGTAAAAAGTTGCTAAAAAAAACAATATATATTAGTAACTCAAAACCAATTTTGTTCATTATTTTTTAATAAATTACCACGTTGAATATTTTTTAAATCGTGTGGATTTATTAAAGAAAGAGATTAAAAAAAGGGCATTAAGTATTATCGTGCATTAGTTTTTAAAAATTGCATTTAAACTGCATTTAAAATTTAAGTCACGGTTCAAATTTGTAAACCAAATAATTTATCTAACACAAAATCAATATAATATAGGCATTTATTGTTTTTTTAGGTAAGATAGTATTCTAGTGTTTCTCAAATTTACCCTTAGGCTACAGTGACACAATTTAGAAATCTTAAATGTCACTATAGCTGTAAAAATGCTAAAATTATATAATTATCATTTTTTAACATTTTTTATAAAAATTGATTTAATGCAAATTGCCTACTCTTGTATGTGCTTCATTGAATAAGTAAATGTGACCTCATGGCCTAGCAAATATGCAACAGAAATCAGGTCACTCCATTGTACAAGCTCACCAAGTGGTCCTCCTTTGAATGCATTTTTGGCAATATCCCAACCATTATGATCATCAAGCAATCCCATGTGAAATAAGATCTTTTAAAAAAAATTCTCATTAAATATTTATAAAATAAAAGGAGATTGTTCAATAAGAATAGGATAATATTCGGGTTTGCATTAAATATTCATGCATTTTTCTAATAATACTTATAAAATGTAGTATACTGTTTACATTTAAATAATGTTTATATGCAACAAATATAATGTTTATTCGCAACAACCTTTTTCTTTTTCCATTTCTCTACTTTTAACTTAGTTTTTGTGTATTTGACTGCTGCCAACCATTTGTTTTTAAAGCGATTAATTCTTTCTTTTATCCACTTAAAATGAATATTATCTCCAAATATTTCATTTAATTTATCAAAGTTCTCCTTTGTAACAAGCTGCAATATAAAAACAAGCTCAACAAAGATACCTAACAAAAAATTACTTAAATATTTAACAAATAAACATAAAAATAACTTTATATTTTATATTTTTGCAATTTTTATTTCTAAAGTTCAGTTTTTCTAAGTTAAAATAATATAAAAATCAATACTAACTGTCTCCTCAATTGGAGTTTCAAATGGAGGAAGTTGTGGGCTTTTTGGACACCAATCCTCAACTTGGCTTAAATATCGATAAATTGAACAATCAAAACCATCTACACCCCATTCTAAATAACAACTATCACTCTCCCACATTTCTTTTAACCACTTTGACAAAAAACTGTTAGTAAGTTAAATCATGACTTTATTGCATAATTTCAATCATACCTTTATTAAAGGCAAAATTACTAAACCAGAATAATAATATTTACCTCAAATTTAATTTGGCAGTGAGTATATTCTTCCATGCTTGGCAGTGAACAGTTACTCTTTGTTCCTGTAGTAATTTATAAACAAAAAAAACTTCAATAGAATTTTAATAAAATGAGGAAAATGATTTTATTAATTCCAAAAATGAAATACAAAAAATATTTGTTATTTTTCAACCGAGTACTTAATTTATTAACTTATTATTTATAACTTCACATTCACAAAAATTTAAAAAAAATCAAAATTTTAAACAAAATTTTAGAATAAATTTTTACCATTTGATAAAATTTCTTTATTTAAAACTTGTTGATCCAAAAATCGAACCATTTCTATTTGAGTTTGTTTATGTTGTGAATAAACTCTTCCTACAATAGCTTTGTTATCAATATGTGCAACTAAAAAACAAAATATTAATAAAAATTTGTTGGAATTTGATTAACTTTTAACGTTAAATAATTTCTTTATATTCAACTTTTTTGTATATAATTACCTTGATTATTTGTTGAATATAATCCGAAATAAAAGCAGAAATTTATTCCCAAAATAAACAGCAATATTTTCCTAGGGAATATTTTAAATCTTCCAAATACACACGCATTTGTAAAATACATTGCACTCTCTATATACGCCAACGGCAATGCCACAGTAGTAGTAGTTCTGCATTTCATAATAACCAAATTCCGAAACGCAATACAAGTTAAGCAACTACGTATCAAAAATCCCCTTAACAAATACTTGGAACATCACAACAGTGCGCGCACGCCCACTGGCGGATTCAGTTTTTGAGCTCCCTAGCGCCTTTATTACATCATATCCGGTTTAAGGTACAATAACAATGTCTGCCTGCTGATTAGAACGTCGATAGAATTAAAAGCGATTTATTAGAGGTAAGAAGTCAACTTATGCATATATAATGCATATATTGACTTTTAATAAAACATGATTATAAAAATTTTACTATTAAATGATTGACTTGGTAAATTAATTGTATTAAAGCTGATTTAATTGTTGTTCAGAAATATTATTGTCCTTTACAATGAGGACGTTAAGTTATATATTTTTAATACTAACTTTATTGAGAATTGGGCGTACTGAAAATGTAAAAACAAATATAAAAGAAAATTGTAATAATTCCTGCCAAAATACTTATGTAAGTAAAATGGTGTAATATATAATTTTTCTAGATGTTAAATAAGTCAATTATTTTTTTATAGATTAAACTTGGAAATAAGTATTTTTAATGTAACTTATAATTTTTATTATTTAAAATTTATTTTAGAATGACACTACATCATGTAATAGAGGGTGTCGTTTCTATAGCATTTCTGAATGGACCACATTGTCCGATAACAGCTCAGATATATTAAAAGTTTGTAACGAAGGTGAATAAAATAAAAAAAACATTATCTTGTTTTTAAATTGAGTATACACGAAACTTAATCAAATATGATTTTTTTTGCATTAAATATTTAACTTGTTTTTCTAAGCATGTAACGAAGCATATTATGAAGCAAATGAGCAATCATTAATGTGTCTTTCTGGATGTGATAAAGCTGCAGCCATATCAAAAATAAACCTTGATAATAATGTAAGAAATTTAACAATATTAAAAAAATCAGTTCAATATTAAATTAGTACTTAAAAACACAATTTAAATAGACCTTTTATGTTTAAATCAAATTACTGTATATAAGGTATTATCTACTTTATAAATTAACAAATTTATTATATAACTTGATATTTTTTGTTTATAGAAAGAAATTTTGCAAAGTAACCAGGATTATGCTGAAGTAGGCAATTTCTTTGGCGTTAAAGAATCCCAAGAGACAAATATACCAGAGGTGGATAATAGCTCAACTAATAATCAATATAACAAAGTAACGATATTACTTAATTAAATTTTATTTTTAAAGTTTTTCCAGCAACCAATGATGAAAGAAATAGACAATATGATGCGAGAAATGATGCAGTTTGCTGCTGGTTCTTTATTTTTAGCTGATTCTTCTCATACGAGAACTGAAGTTATTGAAATTTTGGATGGAAAGCATCATGAAGTTATTTTTATTGAGGTATATATATTTTTTTAATTCACCTATTGTCGGCAATAGGGATTAAACCCAAGACCTCATGTGGTAAAGCTAAATGTTTCAACAACTACCCCAAAGCCGTTTTTGTGTTGAAAAACAACTTTAAATAGGTTTCTTTTTAGTTTGGCCCTGAAATTAACACCCCCGCAGACAAGAAGTTATTTCCAAATACCGATACACTTGGATCAAAGACTACATTAGAAGATCGTGTTGAATCGAACATTCCAAGTTTTTTAAACAGGTTAATATTCAACATAGTACACAGGCTATTACTTAGCAAGGTTTTGTTTAATAATTGGTTTTGTTTACTATAGGTTGAAGCCAAGAAATAATTTTGAGTTTTCAGAAGAAGAATGGGATAGACACATCCAAGCATTTCCAAATGTTGGACATTATTGGAGTGGATTTCTCGGGCAGGTTGAGGATTGGTGGGATTGTTTCTCAAAGTAATTTAACCAATTTTAAATTGTAGGCGTAACTTAAATGCAAAAGTCAGTAGCTGGAATTCAATGCTTGAGTGTATTGATAAGTGAATTGCTATGGTAAATTTAAAATTACTATAAGTATGTTTAGCACATTAGTTCTGAAACTATTTAACTTAACCCATCGTTTTACAGAAAAGCCGGTTTGCCAGAGCTAGTGCTTGCTATTTTTTGGCTGTCAATCATTTTTATTCTAATGCTGACATGCTGCATACAATTTAAACCCAACAAAAAGGTATTTATCTAAACTACTACACCTAAATACTACCTCACGATCTGTTGCAATAACAGATTTACCTTTTACAGTTGAGTATAAATGGAGATTTGTCATTTATCCGAGATACAAAGGGCAATTTACCAAGTTATATGCAGACCTACCCTTCCCCAGCTTATTGTAAAAAATCTCCTTACTACCAAGCATCTGTTCTTGAAAGTTTACCGTCATATGAAAAGGATCCACTTCTAGTTGACTTGGAATTAGAATAGAAATTGTGTTGCTTGTTATATGTACAGTGTAATAATAAGAATATTGTTTTAATAATGTGCACTGTTTAACTGTTTGCCTAGATCTAGCACCTATAAAGAAACATATGGAAGCATTTATTTTACATAACCATAAAAAAATTTCAAAATGTATTTGTATCCTAGAGCTAAATCAAAGTACATTGCTTAGTTTTAGTTACATGTAACATATATAATAAACATTTTTGGTGGGTAGTATTTTAAAAGTACGCAATATATATCATGTGTGATTTTACGTGAGAGTACAATAAACTGGATATTAAAAAAAAATTTTTAAACTCTTAGTTAAAAAAGTTTTAAAATAAAGAAGGTAACACACTTAAATTTTATGTAATTTCTTAACATGATTTAACAGTGATTGCTTTTTAGAGTAACTCTTATTGCAAATTATACACACATGATTATTTTTACTAATTTCTGTGTGAGTTTGACTGTGTGCTTTTAATCCCTGTTCTCGAGTAAAGGATTTGTCACAAACAGCGCACTGAAATAACTTCTGTTCGGAATGCACAGTTTTTTGGTGGCCAAGAACATGGCTAATGCTGTGAAAGGACTTGCCACATATTTCGCATTGGAACGGTTTTTCTCCTGTGTGTATTCTCATGTGCGTAATTAAGTAACTATTACTTTGAAACGTTTTGTTACAGTTTGGGCATGTGTTTTTTGGAAAACCACCAGAATGTAATTTCTTATGTCTGTCCAATGATGATTGGTACCTGAATTCTTTACCACATTCCTCACATGCGAACGGTTTCTCGCCGCTGTGGACCCTTAAATGTACTTTCCAATTTCGCTTAGCACAAAATCCTTTTTTACATATATCGCAAGTAAACGGCATTTTTCCCTGGTGGGACAGCAGATGTTGTTTTAACAAACATGGCCTTGTGAAACGCCGACCACATTGTGGATGTGGGCAAGGGTGGAATTGACACTTTGGTTGCCTTAAATGTGTTTTCTGATGCTCTTTCAATAATTCGGTGCTAGAAAAATCGTTTTGCCTTAAAGAGCTATGATTTTGATTGGTAAGGAGAGTTTCTGAAGGTAGCTCTATGATGTATTCATCATCGGCATTTAAACCTATAATATTTTCGTCTTCAAAATTATTTATTATGTTCTCTACTTTGGCAAACGTCTGAATATTTGTTATTAAATCACAAGACTTCTTGAAATTTTCTGTTTCTTCAATCATTTGGGTGTTTAGAATCTGTAATTCTTGATAAATTAAAAAATTTGCCTTATTACCAGGTTCATTGCATATTATTTTATTATCAGTAACTAATAATTTGGGAATGTCCTTTCCAAAATACAAATTATGTAATTTTAGAAGTTCTGCAAAATTTTTTTTTAACATCACAATTTCTTCTAGAACAAGAGAAGTGAACATGTTTTCTAGACAAGGAAGACCAGGAATTTTTACAGTTTTAGACATAATAAGGAAAAAATACCATTTACTAAACCTAGTCAACCAAATTCGAAAATTATTTTTCAAATATCTAAATAAAAAGAAAAAAATTTCATGCATTAAAAAACATGCAAAAAAAGTAACAAAGTTAAATTACTTTGGATCAATTGTGAAATTATTAATGTCTGCAACAACGCCAAAATTCTTATGAGTTTTTAAATGCCGTTGAACATGAGACTTCACAACAAAACCTTTACTGCAGATGCCACATTTAAATCGGCGATCATTGTCATGGTATTGTGTGTGCTGCCTCAACCGTGTCTTGGAGTGAAAAGATTTATCACACCGATCACAGTCGAAAAGTTTTTGTCCTCGCAATTCATGAAATCGTTCATGCTGCGTAGCATGACCTGGTAAATTAAAAGCCTTCCCACATACTTTACAGTTAAATGGTTTCTCGCCAGTGTGTAGTCTTTTGTGGCCTACCAAATAAGCAGCGGTTTGAAACCGTTTCAGGCAAATATCGCACTGGTGTTCACGGTCGTTCCCATTGTGTCTTTTCGAGTGAATTCGCAGTGCTGATTTAGTGAGAAAGGTTTTGCTGCATACTTCGCACATAAATGCTCGCACGCCGGTATGTACAACCATGTGATCGCGTAACATCTGTTTCGTGACAAACCCCTTCGGACAGAGGGTACACTTGTGCGGCCTAACCCCAGTATGGTAAAAAGCATGTTTTCTAGCATCGGATTGGCACTGGTATCTTTTCCCGCATATATCACACTGATAAGGTTTTTCACCTGTATGCGAGCGCATATGAACTTCCACATTTGTGTTGGTTGCAAATAACTTTCCGCAAACTGGACAAGGACATTTTTTATAGTCAGGGTCATGCTTTCGGGTGTGAGCATCCAAGCTTCTCTTTGTTGTATATCCTTTATCACAAATGGCACACACGAAACGCCGCACATTTTCATGGGTTGCTAAGTGGTTGTTAAAATTGTAACTTCTGGTAAACTCCTTTTCACATATATTACATTTAAACACTTTTGGTTTGGGAGCTTGGTTGTGAAGGATTAAATGCCTTAGTAGCAATTTTGTATTTTTAAATAGCCTGTTACAAACCATACAAGTGTATCTTCCAAATATGTTTATTTTGCCCAGATGCGTTTGTTGATGAAATTTCAAGACTTCTTCAGAGGGAAATTTTTCATAACAAATGCTGCAAGTAATTATATAGTCTGAATCATATGGATCGTCAATAATAGGACCGGGTGGAGGCAATGGAATTTCTTTCTGCGTTGGCACTGGTGGTTTTGAAACAGACTTTTGAGAACTTTCTGGTGCAACAGAATTTGAATTACCAGCATTTGGCTGAACAACATTATTAACCCTTTTTTTCACTATTACTTCCATTTTTTTGGTTAAATTATTCTCAACAAATTCGTAGGACAGAATAGTTTTGTTTGAATCATCCCCCTTATTTAATGTTGCTGTCTTTTTCTTGCTTGAATATTTACGGGTAGAGGGCTGTTTTGACTTTTTTGTATTAGTTGTTTTCTGTAATTCATCGCCGATACTTTTATCTGTGCTTTCTGAAGTTTTCTTGCTTGAATTATTGTGAGTTAATACATGTATATTCATTTCAGGTATAGACGAAAATTGAGTACCACATATTGGGCAAACTCCTTTCTTTCGCTTATAATCATTTATATGGTTATCGAATAAATGCTGCAAAATAAAATAACGATGCTTAAATGTTTCGTTGCAAAATTCACAGACAAATTCACCGGTTTTATTCTTTTTTTCAATATGCTTGTTTTCATGTAATTCCTTCATTTCAACTGTAGCAATTTTTTCCGAACATAATCGACAATTGGTGTTGGGTAATAATTTCTTCAACGGTGCTTTTAATTGCTTAATATTTGTATTATTTTTTTGTGAATTTATGACATTCCCAGAAGCTTTACCAATATTTGTATCCTGTTTTTGCAAATTTATAATATTCCCAGTAACTTTAACAAATTTTGTATTTTGTTTTTGCAAATCAGTAAAATTCTCAGAAACTTTAACAATATTCGTATCTTTTTGTTGCAAATTTGTGAGATTTTCTGAAACAGTATCCACATTCGTACCTTGACTTTCAAAATTTAAATCATCCGATGCTTGAATTACACTTGTATCTGGACTTTTAACAAGGGGGACAGTTTTAAAAATCCTAACAAATTTTTTGCCATTTTTAGTTTTAACAATATTTGCTAGTCGATTATGAAAATTAGGGACTGTAACTTTTTTCACATTGTTGATGAAGATTTTCTTGTAACAATCAACCTCAACAGCAATCTCTCTTTGTATGGACCTAAGTTCTTGAAGTAATGAATATCCCACTGATGTTTTGTCAACTTTTTTAAGTAAGTCTTCTTCATTGAATAATTCAATAACGCCTCCAGATGAAAATTTATTGTTTTTGATATTTTTCAGGTCCAACAGATTGTTCTTTATCTTTTTTATTTCGTTAAAAAGAAGGGTAACAATCGTTGGCAATACTCCATGATTTTCTTTTTTTATAGACATATTTTTTGGTCTGTATTGTCAGAGTTTGGTTTATAATTAGTCAGTTTTTTGATGACACATTAGTTTTAGAAGCTTGCACCTATTAATATCCTAAAACCTAAATTTAAAAAAAAAAATTAAGTACATTATTCAAAACACATCAAAATGTATCTAGCACAAAACATTTTTGTTGCTATAACAGCATACTTTAACAAAACCCGCAACAAAGAAAACAGCTATTTAACAATTAAAATAATGGTTGTTTACAGTATGGATACAAAGATAAAGCTTTTAAATAAAAAAAAGGAAAAATCGCAAAAGAAGAGACAATAATTAGAATGTTAAGAAACTATTTTGTAAAGCAAATAATCTAACTCTTTTATAATAGAAGTCAAATATTAAAATTCGATTTAAATGAATTTGAAAAAAACTGATGAAAAAAACGCTAAAATGGTATATAATTTTTAAAACAATATTAACTGTGTAAATATCAGTTCAAAGCATAGAAAAAGTTTGCAATTCTTGGTCCTATTTTAATTTTACTGTTTTACTCTTCATGCGATTTCATATGGTGTACCAGACTGGTTTTGTGGGTATACGATTTGGTACAAAGTTCACATGGGAAAGCCTTGTTTTCAGTTCCATGTATCTCAGTGTGCTGGAAAAATTGGTCTTCCTCATCAAACCCCCTACCACAGACTTCGCAGCGATATAACCTGTCTCTGTCGTGAGTTTTTAGATGTTTTTTGACATGACTCGGTGTTACAAATCCCTTGCCACAAATTTCGCAACTGTATGGCCGTTCTCCTGTGTGAAATCTTTTGTGAACTTGTAAATACTGTTTCATTATAAAAGTTTTGTCACAGATATCGCACTGGAATGGCCTTTCACCGGAATGAAATTTCATGTGTTTTTTTAGGTACTGAGAATCACTGTAAGATTTCTCACAAATTTTGCAAGTAAATGGTTTCTCGCCTGTGTGAATTCGTCTGTGCACCACAAACAAACTTTTAACATGGTACCCCTTTCCACAAGCGTCACAAATGAATTCGTAACCTTCACTGTGGTAGGCTTTAAAATGGGCCGTACGAGCATTGGAGGTTCGAAAGTTTTTTCCGCAAATTTCGCATTTGTACGGCATTTCACCTGTGTGTATTCTTTCATGAAGCTTATTATGCTCGAGTGATTGGCTACCCTTACCACAAAATGAGCATTTAAACGGGCGTTCTTTTGTATGGACCACCCCATGACGGATCACTGATCTTGCATTTTTAAAAGCTTTGTCACAAATAGTACAATGAAATTTTCTTTCTTCTTCTGCAGAAGAATTGACAAAGCGGATTTTGGGTTTGGTTGGTAATCTTTTGGATTTTCTTTGAGTTGACATTATACTCAGTTGATACTGGTATTTGATAACCAGTTTGATTGATATTTGTTAAACAATATTTTGCTATTTGCTCTTATTAATATCCTAAAAAACCTAAATGTGAAAACAAAAATTATTTACAAGATAGATCCTATTATACTGGACACAATACATTTCTATTGCTAATCAGCACAATTTAACAAAACAAAAAACTAACAATTAGTCTATTTCCAAATAAAATGGTTATATACATTAGGATACAAAACAACAAGACTATTACTAAACAAAACAGGTAAAGGTTTAGTAAATTTTAGAAATGCTAAAATTTTTCAGGATTTTTTATTGAGTTAAAAAATTAAACATGCAATTAATTTTAAGCAAAAAAAACAATTTGTAACCAAACTATAAATTTAAAAAATAAAATTCAACTTTTTTAAATTTGGTTAAGTATGTTTCAATTACAAAATTAGTTTTATTTTAAGTATATATTTAAAACCTTTTTACAAAAATTTTAATACATTAATGGCATAAACATTAAAATAGTTCTACACATTTAGAGTGGGTCTGAATTTTAGTTCGACAACATATCCAATAGTTACAAATAAATTACAATAACAAAAACAAAAATGTACAATATTTTGAATTCAAATTAAGACAGTATAATTTTGGCTTCAAAATTTAAATATTATTGTATTCGCAAATTTTTATGAATGAAATATCACTATAAATACCGTACTTAACTATTCTTCACAACAACACCTTAAAGAAGATCCATATTTGTCTGCAGTTATTCACTGTTCCACCTTTACTGAAACTGCAACAGCTAAGTTGTTACCTTCATGGGATTTCATGTGGTGAACCAAACTATTTTTGTGAGTGTAAGATTTGCTGCAAATTTCACATGGAAAAGCCTTTTCTTCAATCCCATGAATGGCGGTGTGGCGAGTAAACTGTGCTTCGTCATCAAATCCCCTTCCACAGACCTCGCAACGAAACTGCTTGTCGTTTTCATGAGTTTTCTGATGCTTACGAACATGCGTCGGCGTCACAAATCCTTTGCCACATATTTCACAGTTGAAAGGTCGCTCTCCGGTGTGGAATCGCTTGTGAACTTGCAGATACTGTTTCATAAAGAAAGCCTTGCCACAGATCTCACATTTAAACGGCTTAATGTCAGAGTGGAATTTCATGTGCTTTTTAAGGTATTGAGGATCTCTGTAAGACTTAGAACAAATCTTGCAAGTGAATGGTTTTTCACCTGTGTGTATACGCTTGTGTGTAATAAACAGGGATCTAACGTTGTAGCCCTTTCCACAAATGTCGCAAACAAATTCATGACCATCAATGTGGTTTGCTTTGGTATGAGCTGTCAGGGCATTTGAGGTGCGAAAATCTTTTCCGCAAACTTCACAATGGTATGGCTTCTCTCCTGTGTGAATTCTCTCATGTACCTTTGCATGCTCGATCGATTGACAACCTTTTCCACAAAACGAGCATTGGTATGGTCTTTCTTTGGTATGTACTAATCCATGACGAATAAGCGACCTTGCTGTTTTAAAAGTTTTGTTACAAATGGTGCAAGTTAAATTTTTAACAGTTTTCAACGGCGGGGGGGCAATGTGAATTTTAGAATGGATTTCTAATATCTCAGTTGTTGGAAAAACCATTCCACAATCGTTGCAAGTGTAACCTAGCTCCTCCTCATCATGAACAACATCCAAGGTTATCTCGTGCATCTCTTCTCCTACCCCTCCATTTTGTTCGCACATAAAGTTCACTTCATTCAGACAATCCTCTTCTGCTCCTTCGAGAATCACAGTTGACGAAGAAGACTCAATATTAGTGAGCTGATCATCGTTGATTTGCTGCAGAGGTTCATTGAATGTATAATCCGAAGCCTTAAAGAAATTCTTTCCACGAAAAACATCCAAAATCCGAGCAAATGTTCCGATTTCAGTCTGAAGTTTATCATGAATCGATCTCAGTTCCTCGAGTGTGTTGCCCTCTTGTGGTTCACCTGCTACAACTTCACCCATTTCATCGCTGTTGACTTCGAGGGTGAGTTCAAAAGACGACGGAAACACTTCTTCTCTTAAGTTCTGCAACTCCAAAACGTCATTTTGCAGTTTTTTGACTTGCAAAGAAATAAGAAACTTTTCATCCATTTTTTAAAGAAATTTTTGGATTGTTAAGAATTAAAACTAAATTTTTATTTGCATTAATCTATTAAAAAGAAAAAGCATTGAATTATTTGCGGTACTGGTACTTTCTTGTTAATAATATTTATTTAGATAATAAAAGAAAGATACACTATTGACTTTCTGACCAAATGCTTTCCAAAAAATGCAACTATCTAAACTATCTTCAACAATTTTACCTGGTTATCAGATTATCGCATATAAAAGACAAAAATTGCCGACGGACAGATTTTCAAGACTGTGTAAATGTCCGGTGTTAGCAAAATCGCGTTATGGCTATTAATAATTTATTTAACTAATATTAACAACAATAAGATATAAACAATTCGCGCTAACATCTTGAATATTTACCTTTTCGTTTTTGGGGCAATGCTATGAACGAAATACTTCGGAGTAGTCAGCGACAAGAAAACTTCTGTTCACATTTCACATCGCGATTACAACAGTTGGTATTCATCCGCGCTTGCCGCCATTTTATATAACCACGCTAATCTATTTTTTCCAAAATTTTATTTGTACAATTATTAATTTTGTTAAAGACTAAATTACCTTTTATTTTATAACTATTTATTCTGAAAAATATCAAAAATAGTTATTTAAAAATTAACTTCTTTACATTTTGTGACAAAAATTTATTTTTAGAAAGACGCCTAAAATTGTTTAATTATTAATTTTAAAATAAGAACAATATTAGCCATTAAATTAACACAAAACATTAAAAAGTATGTTATTACCCAATACAAATTAAAAAGAAATATAGGAAAATTTAACTAAATATTAAATTTAAGCACAACTGTTGTCACCATAAACAAACCTAAGCTTTGGTATTAAAAAATAACATACCAGATATTAAAAACTTTGTAAGATATTTTCTATTAAAAATAATGTTTTATATTCATCAAAAATCTTTTTTTATTTGTGCTAAAAATTTATTCGACTTTTTGTCCTCAATTTAATTTTCCATGACGTCAGGAGCAATCATGCGTGCCGTTACTCAGCATTTTTAATAATAGTAAATAAATAATATTTTTAAAGCACGAGTTTTAAAACAAACAAGTAAGGAGTAATGGCGAGGCAAGGGTTGGACTAGGAGGTGGATCGTTGCCCATAATTGTTCAAGTTTTTGGTAGAATATAAATAAATTTTCATTTTTTTTAATAACACTATTTCTTTATGTAAGTAGTCAGATCAGGTGGTGCTGATAAAGTTGCAATTCTCTAAAAAACGTCTTTATTTTTATAATTCAGATGGGCATAAAACACATTATATTGGTATTGTCGGGTAAAGGGGGAGTAGGCAAAAGTACGTTATCTGTACAAATAGCTCTGGGACTTAAAAATGCTGGAAACACTGTTGGAATACTGGATGTGGATCTGTGTGGCCCTAGCATTCCAAAAATGCTAAATCTTGAGAATAAAACCGTGCATCAATGTGACCAAGGTTGGTTACCTGTCTATGCTACACAAGATAAAGCTCTGTCTGTGATGTCTATTGCTTTTTTGCTAAGTCACAAAGATGACCCGGTAATATGGAGGGGCCCAAAGAAAAATGCAATGATAAAGCAGTTTATTGATGATGTGTTTTGGGATGACTTAGATTACCTTGTCGTTGATACTCCACCTGGTACTAGCGATGAACATTTAACAGTTGTGGAATGTATGAAGGGCAAAGCAGCTGGTGCTGTGTTGGTATCTACACCCCAATCTGTAGCAGTAGCTGATGTTCAGCGTGAAATAACTTTCTGTCGCAAAACTGGAGTAAAAATTCTTGGAATGGTGGAAAACATGTCGGGGTACAGCTGCCCACATTGCAATGAATGTGTTCTTGTGTTTTCACAAGAAGGGGCAGAAAACCTTGCCAAAAACAATAACATACCCTTCTGGGGTCGAATACCTTTGGACCCCACGATTACAAATTCATGTGAAGGTTTATTGGATCCGAACCAAATTAATACGGATGCGAAAGCTGCTATAACCCAAGTTATCACTAACCTTATCGAGGCAACAAAATAAACGAGTTATGATTAATTTATTTCTTATTGCAAAGTTAAACACGCAGAATGTGTACCGGTGAGCTTTAAATTAGGTAAAGACAACAAATTATCAAACACACACTAATTCACTGTTGCATAATGCCTAAGCAAGTATATTAAAAGGCACGATAAAAGAGAAATTTTTAAACTAATTATATGACTTTTAGATTTTTATTTTCAGCATTGTATCGTACCCAGAATATTTGTTCTTTATTACAATCGCTGTTGGTAAGCCGCCCACCCAGCATTGCGGTATTCTGTTGCCTCGGCGACCCTGTTAGGACTTTCAACAATTCCCCTTCCCACTATAATTATATCACTTCGTCGATTTCTTATCACTTCATCTGGGGTTAAATATTGTTGTCCCAGATCATCCCCCCCTTGTGCTAATTTGACCCCTAAATGAATATATTTAATTTTTGGGTATGTATATTTAAATACCATATATTAAATGGGTAATGGATTAAATAAATTGGTAAAGTCGATTTCATAAAATAATTAGGTTTACCTGGTGTAAAGTGTATAAAACCCGGATTATGAGAAACTTGCGAAGTACAAATAAATCCAATAACAAAATCAGGGTGTTCTTCTGCGAGCTTAATTGTTGATTCTGTGTATGAATCTATGGCTAAATTTCCCTAGAATAGTATAAAAGGTTAAGCATATGACAAAAACAAAAATTCAAGATCTTACGAATGTAGTTACAAACGAAAATGGATAGCATATAAAGTTTTTTAACAATATACCTTAGTACTCATTTGGGCTATAAGCAAACATGCTCTATCATCTCTTCCCCTTACAACAGATTTTAAACCCTTTAATATACTTGATCCAGGTACAGAATGAGCATTGATAATATCAGACCAGTCCGCTATCTTAAACATACCAGCTAGAAAGTCGAAAAAAAAAACTGCTAAAATTTTAAAATCTACAACTGCTAGAGTTTTTTTTTTACCAATAATCACGTTACTATCGCCTGAAAACTTAAGTTACAGAGCAAGTCAAGTACAAAATATAGATAAAAAGGGGTTTAGGGCATAGTATATATACTTTAATATTTAACATACAATGTCATACCTCCATATTGTAGTTTAACTGTATTTCCAATATCTGCAAACTTTCTGTCTTCAAATAAAAGAAAATTGTGATGTTTTGCCAGCTTAACCAGCTGTGAGCTTACATTTGGTGTAAAATCATCCAGCGCATCAACATGTGTTTTTAAAGCACAAATAAGCGGACCTTCCAAACACAAAAAAACAGTCAAAAACAGAAAACATTAAAAATTTTTAAGTTGCATATTAATCAAATTAGTTTATTTAGGGTATTTGCTACCCAATGTTTAGGTTGTGAAGTCGGCCTATCCAAATCCAGGAAAATTTCATTTTAAAGGGGATTTATCACAAATCATAGTTCACCAATATACCTAATGTGTTGGCCAGTTCTAACAACTCAAATGAACTTTCAACATCAGCAGATAAACACAAATTGGTTTGCTTTACTTCCATTATGGTAAATAGTTTACTAGCTAGGGCATGTTTGCAATACGAGGCTCTTTGACCGTAAGACTCGATTTTTCTGTTATTTCCATACACTTTGGCAGAGGTTTGTTCCATTTTCTCGATAACAACTGGTGATATGGCTTTAGCATTCGAGGATTGATTGGTTGATATAAATTGTTTAACCTAAAACATTTAGCAGTAAAAGTAAAAAAGAACAAAAAATTAAAAAAATAGTAGAAACCTGTTCAACAACAGTAGAATCTATTTCTCCAGCTTTGCAAAGAACCTCCACAACTTGTGTTAAGGTTAAAATGCTTTTCAAAGTAATTCCTTTTCTTAGGAGTGCTTCAGTTCCTAAAAAAGAACAAAATAATACATAATTATATATATTTACACCATAAAATAATAGACTATTCATTTTAATTTTTCTATTAAATTTTAAATAATTTCCAATATCGGTTACCTCCTTGTTGTCTGTTTAACAACACAACTGCATCACTAACAAGTAACCCATGAGCTTCAAGTAGATTTGCAGTTTCTTGTACACTGGAACCAGTTGTTACAACATCTTCTACAATTAAACATTTATCACCTAAAAGTAAAACTGGAATTAGTTTCGAAAGTATTTTTTGTATGTTATTAACCTCAATTTGAGAGAGCCACTTCACAGCCGTGACTTAGTGTAACATTTATTACCCTAACCCTATCGTTTAAATTGCCTTATGTTGCATCGCTTCAACATTAAAGCAGCAGGGATTGAACTCATGACTTAGTGTTGGGAAGCCAAGTGTTCTTACTTCCATACACCACTGTCAATATTTTAACAATATAAAAAGATTGCAAAAATTTTATCCGCTTAAAAAGTTGTTGTAAGAAAAAGTTACTAAAAACAAACACTTAAACTTACCTTTTTCGTAGCACCCTTCCACCATCTTTTTAGTACCATAATCCTTAGCTTCCTTTCTTCTAATTAACATAGGAACATCGTACTTGGTTGACATACAAGTTGCCATTGGTAGGGCAGTGTAAGGTACTCCACATATTGTTGAAAATTCAAAGTTGGCCTCCTTTGAACAGGAATATAAAAGATCTGACACTTTTATTAGAAGACTGGGGTAGGAAATTATAACCTAAAATAGAATAAAAATATTTTATTTAAATGGATTTATTGGTCAAAAAAAAACTTTACTAAAAAAATTTTCATGATAGTTAAATATTAAATTATCGAATATTATACCCTTAGGTCAATGTACACTGGTGATTCGATCCCACTTTTTAAGGTAAAAGTTCCAAATTTGATGGCATTTATTTTATACAGTTCCAGTATTAGGTCATGGTGGTTACTACTAGCTCCCATTATTTACAGTTTAAATTTTCTAGCAAGAACAAAAATAAATGAAGTTAAATATTACAAACAAAATAGTGCATTTAAAACATTAAGAAAAAATAAAGCAAATAGTTTCAAGATAAAACTGACATTAAAATAAATCTACTTTGCTTTAGAAGGGCTCTTCATAGTCTTTAGATTATATATAAGTAAAAAAAATAAAGCAAAATTTAAATAGTTTTACAAGGTGGCATAATACAGGCTGTGGTTTGGTATACAAGCTCTAATTAATATATTACGGTTATAAGCCCTATAGAAAGTATAAAACAAAAAATAAACATGAGAGCGAATATATGTTCTTAATTGAACATTTTTAATATTTTGTTAACCATAGCACAGAAGTACAGCAATATTTATCAAGCATTTAAATTGCTGACCAGGTTAGACAACTAGTGTAAAAGAAAAACTAGGGTACAAGTACCCAATTGTAATGCATATTTCAACTTTTATCAATAGATCGCAGGTATTTATGAAAATGAATAATATTCATTTCAGTTGACTTTAAAAAACGATTTTTAAAAGTTTTTTTTAGCTCCTTAAAGCTTCAAGTCTCTGCTTCATTAAGTCTTCTTCCTCTTCTTCTTCACTTTCACTCTCTACTTGTGGATAAGATGCAGATGGGATTTCAGCATTAGGATGTTCAGGAAGTTTACCAAGAGCACCTTGAGTTATTTCAAACAAAACTTTATCGATTTCATCCTGTGCCGCTTCGTCTACCTCCTCGTCCTCATCCAAGGTGGAGAAGGTGTCTTCCATCATCTCTTCAACTATTCCCATTTTCATCATTTCTTTGGAGAGCTCCATCATTGAGTCTCTAACCTCCGAGACTTTAACTAAAGATTGCATCATCTTCATAATATCTGTACTCTTCTCAAAAGCACCTGAAACACGGACCATCGAAGCTTGATTTTTTATCCCCATTTCAACAGAACTAATCTGAGCTTTGGAAGCGTAAATCCGACTGACTGCTTTCCTTGCATTCACAACTTCTTTTGCGAGTATTGCACAGGTGGTTTTATCCCCCTTTTTGGCTGCATCCTTCAAAGTCTTTTTAACCTTATCTTCTTCTCGTTTTATGTTTCGAATTTGACGGTCCAACAAACGTGATTCTTTTCTTAGTGCTGAAGTCATCTCTCTTACTTTTGCCCGAGGGTCGACAGGTGGAGTTTTACCAAATAATCCCATTTTATTTAAAATTACCTTCTACAAAATAAAGTAAGGTAATTCATTTTTTATTAACATACATAACATACATACAGCAGTACAGACAGATATTTATTTTAAATTAACTAGTAAATATACGGTCTTACTGAATTTTAAAGTGGAACCACTTGACATAAACTATATAGACAAACACGTGACTATGACTAATATTTGAATATCTAGTATACAAATTTCGGGATTGTGTAAATAATTTTTGAAGTAACTTTACAAATAATTTGTCAATCAAACTATGTTGGTATCCAAGTAAAAACTATGCCTGTAACATTTACTTATCGTATATTAAAATTGCCTAAAAGTTATTTTTATAAAATAGCATCACCTTACAACTTTACATCCTAACGCAAAACGTATAGGATTCCCAAAATAGTATTTTCTAAAGTAAACACTTTAATAGTTTTACAAATTTGGCAAAGATATATTTTTTATACGCAAACTTATGGGAATAAAATTTTATTTTTAAATATAGATAATAGATTTATTTAAATAAGTAAACGTTATTTGTAACAAGTTTATTCAAACAGAAGTAACATAAAATTTAACTTTTAAAAATAAGAGTTCACGTGGAAAGTGTTTACTCTTAGATTCCGTGTCCATTAAGTTCGCGCTGAAATCAAAGTTTATTATTAAACAGGTGACTACATAGTATTAAGTTGTTTTTCTAATATTTTGCGTCGTTTTTTAATATTTTACTTTGCATTGGATATAGCAATATAAAACTAAATTGACTAAGTGATTATGTTTAAGTAAATAAAGTAATATGGAGTCCGCGATTAGGCATGTTTCAACGGAAAGTGATGTTGATTTGGAAGAGCTCGTAAGATGCGTTACACTGGGAAAATCAAGAGTAAATACCTGAATCTTATGTTTTTAATATAATTAACGTATTTTTTTAATTAATAATGAGATTACATTGTATGCCATGGTCAGAAATTAAATTGTAAACCATTAAATAATATTTAGTAATTTCGGCATGTTTTAAATCATGTATATATATATTTCATTTTTCTTTTTATATTTATTAGATGAATCCCAACAGTCCTGAAAGCAAAGAGTTAAAGCGGTCATCCCCATTTTTAATTGAACAAGATTTTAACCCGACCAATATTTTTCTGCCAACAACAAACTCACATGACTCCGACAAAAACTCTACCTTCCCGACATTTTCAAAGCGCAATAAAGTTGACTTTGAGTATCAAAAAGACGAAGAAAAAAAATTGGACATTGATAATCTGCTCGCAAAAGTTACTACTAAACCAATTAAACCCTTAAAAATAAATAGGGATCCTGTAAAAGTTGGACCCATTGTTAACCCCATTGTTAAAAAAAGTGTACGGAAAAGGACATTATATCATGATGCGAACGAAATGTTGATGGATGTTCCATTTTCCAAAAAACTAAATTTATCTTCAAATACAACATTAGGTAAGTAGTGACCCCTTAAACAAAAAGTAACAAAATAATTAAACATTTTATTGCATAATGCAATTAATTTTCATTTACCTTTCACCTCTTATTCATATTAAGACGATAATATTTCTTTTGTAGAAACTTCCTTAATTCAAGTTCCAAAAATTATATTAAAGACAAAACAAAAGGAAAGGGGACTAGACTTGAACAATGTTAAGGATACTGAATGCCCATCGCCAAAAGTAAATAAAGATGTTGATTTATTTTTGAAATCCACCACTGAAAAAACAGGACTGTTAAAAAAAGAGAATAAAGTATCCAATAGTTTACATGCTACCTTAAACAGCAATTTGGAGGAATTAAAAATAACCAGGGATAAAAATCAAGTGCCTTCATCACAAATTACCTTAAAAGATCAAACTGTATGTAGTGAGACACAAAATAAGGAAAAAATAATTGAAAATTTTACTGATTTACAAATTCCTCATAATAACATTACTGCCACAATACAAATTTTACCGAATAAAAAAACAGATTCTGAAATGCCAGAAAAAACAATACCTACATTATCTTTATTGGTGAACAATAAAAAATCGAACAATGAAATTGAACAAGATCCTACCCCGAAACAAGACAGTTTGAATCAAAAAAATGAGATTATTAATGTAGATAGCTGTGGTTCTAATCAATCTAAAAATGTGGCAGTAGATATATTGCCATCAAATTTAATACAACCCCTTCTAAATGAAAGAGCTGTTAAATGTCCAGATGGCAACAAATTTCTGGAGGTGCAAGATATTATTATGAAACAACAACCTACTAAAGACACTGATACTATTAATGATACTCGATGTCAAAAATCACAAGATAAAATTATCAACTTGACAAAAGATACAGTTAAAAATTCAGATCCAGAGAACAAAAAAGTTCTTGATATGCAAGATATTAATATGAATCAACAACCATGTACCACTACTGACACCATTTCTGACATTACCATTACTGACACCAGTTCATGTCCAAAATTGCAAGATAAAGTTGTTGCTGTACCAGTTGATTCTGAACCATCAGTACAAATGATTAAAACTAACCTTGAAGAGAACAAGCCCCATGATCAAGATGACCTACAATGTGATATTGTTGTCCAAGTTACTGCTTTTGAAGATCAATTGGAGAATGATATTAACAAACCAATGGACAGTTCAGAGAATAAAAATGGTGAAGTTGAATTCTTTTTTAGCTCTAGCTTATACATAAATTAAACCGTGACTTTAACGATTTATTTTTTTTAGATTCGGAAAAAATTCACAGTGACCGTAAACCAATGGACAGTTCAGAGAATAAAAATGGTGAAGTTGAATTCTTTTTTAGCTCTAGCTTATACATAAATTAAACCGTGACTTTAACGATTTATTTTTTTTAGATTCGGAAAAAATTCACAGTGACCGTGGTCCCTTAACAATACCGGTACTTGATAAAAGCAACAACAATAATGCCAAGTAAAATAAATAATAATTATATATTTATTTGTACCCTGATGTGCCTTGTGACTTTCAATTTAATTAATTTCATTTTGTTATAAGTGAGAGTAATGCCAAACAAGGAAGAAGGCTTCGAAAAAGAAAAATTTTACCCCCAATCAAGGTAATCACATCTTTAAAAAAAATAAAGCCTGCTGTTATTCTAGAATGTTGTAAATGGTATTAAGACACCTGGCCGAATACAGTACCACGGAATCTCTTTTTCAATGTTTATATTATAGGTTAGACAAACGCCGATGGGTTTACCCAAGCCTGAAAGACTTGCAAAGAAAAAGTTCAGTTTGGAAGAAATCTACACCAACAAAAACTACAGTACTCCTTTGCCCAAATCTTTGGAGACTATTTTCGAGTTTCCAAAAGAAACGAAAGATGGTTCACTGAGGTAAATTTTGTGTTGCTGTTCAAATTCAATATTGATAACAGTTCAAAACTTTTTGTTTTACAACTTCATTTAGGTATTCAGAACGAAGAAAGAAAATAAGAGCTATGTATTTTAACACAAATCCTGCTGATAGAACACCGAAACAATCAAAAAAGGTTTGGAATTACAAATTTAAAAACGCTTCTAAAATAATTTAGAAAATTTATATACATATTTATGCCAATTTTAAACTAGAAAATTATATTACAGAAAGGGGTGAAACTAAAGTTTCGTGCTACAAGGAGTAATAAATCCAACAGCGCAGAATCAGACAACAAATTATCCACGATTTTATCGACCCTTGAACAACAACTAAAATTAAACAACTTGTCGTGATAAAATAATATTATTAAAATTTTTATATATGTTTAATTAATGCGTTTGTCGAAAGTATAATAAAGTTACACAATTTGTTTGATGCTTTTAGTGTTATTTTGGTGCCGATTTTAAAAGTTAAGTAGGCTAACATGTAAACATGCGAATATTTTTAAATAAATTTTTTTTCCAAATTTTAAGGTTTACTGACAAAAAATATCTGTGAAAACAAAAAATAACAAAGTTAGTATTTTAAATAAATCTTTTTAATATTATCTGAGTTGTTTTAATAATTTACAAGAAAAACCCAACTCAAAAGTTATATTGTTTGAAAATTTGCACAAAAACAATCAAGCAGCTGTTCTTAACATAGTAAGGCCATGCACATTTTGCAGTTCTACATATATATATATATATATTTATTTATATACAGCAAAGCATTTATTTAAAAATAACAGAAATATACAATTAATTTATTTGTACCCCAATTTTTATGCATCAAACCCAAAAAATACCGAAACAATAAAATGTAGAAATTAATATACTCAGTACCCCACATATTAAGAAAGGTATTTTGCAAACTGGTAGTTTAAACAATTCGTAGTTAAATCATGCAAAGAAACTAGGTAACTGGGAACAAATGGAAACAATTAGAAATGTGCAAAAACAAAGTCTTGTTATTTTAAAAAAATGAATAAAAAATGTGTTAATTAGTGTTAGGTTAACCAGTACCATAAAACAAATTGAAGATTTTCGTGTTAGTTAAAATATGTATAAACACCCAACAACTGATGGCATAAATAACAAAAACAAAAAAGGACGGATTTTAATCGAGTACTGCTCTGAAAACTATATATCGTATCATTAAAATAGCATTGCATAAATATATTGCATTGAAACTTAGATAGTAGTAAAAAAAAAATTAAAGTTAATTTATGTACGGGTTTTATATTCTAAAGCTTGGTAAAGTTAAATAGAAATCATTTAAAATAAAGACACTCAACTTTTAACATGAATCTAAAATAAGCACCAAACACTACATTTTCACTGCACGAGTTAACACAAAAAAACTGAAAAATGTACTCATCAAAAATGAAGTTTATAGCAGTAATTCATTGCCCAAAAAAATGCATGCATAAATGTTCTTACAAATAAATAACACTGCAATTATTACAAAAAAGTTTATAAGTAAATACCATGTAAACATGAGTACTAGTTAATAAAAAATGTGTTCGACTTGTTATTAATTTTAAACAAAATTACATGCAATAAATAACTAAAAACTAATACAAAATAGGTGTCATTCGGTATGCTATTAGTCACTAAGCCATTGACTTCCTGCATTACTTAGAGTCAAAATTTATTGGTTGAAAAAGCAGGCAGTATGTTCATACAATTAAAAAAAATTTGTTCATAAAAACCAAACCACTAATGTTTATTTTAAATGGTGGGCAGTAAAATAATAACACTTTTATTGTTTTATGTTTGTTCTAATCTTTGATACCGATATCAATTAATTTAAAGTAATTTAACTTTTAAATCAAATAATTTAAGGTGCTTTACATGAATTTCATTAGTTTTCTGCCAATGGACGTTCTATCTGTACCTTTAACATTTGGTAAAACTCTTTACTTAAGTTACCGATTACGCTTTGCTTTTTTAAAAACTCCAAACAAGTCTTTTGGCCTAATCCCAAGTATTTCATCGTTGTGATAAAAGTCCCAAGTTGCCCGAACGTGATGTTACATATTTCCTCGTTTGCAATGTCTCTTTCTTCTTTCGATAACGAATTCCAGGTTAATCTTGAAAAATGACTTTTTCTTTCGGCATTTACAGCGTCGAAAAATGCTGCATTCCAAAAACGGAGAGATTTCCAAATAACTTGATGTTTTAGAGAACTGTACAGATAAATCCTCTCCCCTATGGTCTGGGATTTTGACCCATTAAGCTCTTTCATCCCATCCTTAGACTTATCAGAAGTTGATGAACTTGATTCATCAGATGGTGAGGACGCCTCTTCTTCACCTGACTCTTCTGGTACTTCGTCATCATCCTTAGTAGGGTTTTCTTTATCATCTACTTCATTTTGATCTTCCAAAGACTTCTTTTCTTCATCCCCAAAATGCTCATTTAATTTTTCCTTGTACGAATTAATTTCTTTGTTAAACCAAATGTTTGCTGTCTTCCAAAGCGATGGTTTGGGTTTATGATTTGTTGTATTATTAGACTTTTTCATCATATTAAAGCCAAAAATCTTGATTTTTTTAGTTTTATTTTCCCCATTAACACCAGTCTCATCATTATCAGAGTCAGATAAATATTGTGTAAAATCATCCATATCAGGGCTATCAAGTTCAACTGGCTCTGTAGCGCTGTTAAATCTCCAAGCTTCAAATTCAGGCACATGATAATAAGTAAAGGCCATGTTCATTAAAGTTTTTGCTGGTTTAAAATCGTCAGCTTCATAACATTCAAATAAAACCAGAGCAAAACTCTGCGATAACTGGCAGAGTGTTGTTTCGTCAACCTGCTTCGAAACACATCGTTGTTTATCGATGTATTTGGCAAAAAGTTGCCTGCCCAAGGGTGTTTGACAAAGCTCGCCAAATTTTTGTTTATTTTCTGTGCTGATATCGATACTAGAATCAAATAACTGTGCTACATGTTTTTCCATGAAAATGGCATTTTCGAGATTTTCTTCGTCATTTTCGGCTGATATCTCTGCATCGGAATCTGGTATGGAAGCAAGAGAAGTGTTTGTTGAACTACAATGCAGAATATTCTCCGTAAAATTGTCCTCTTCATCAACTGCTTCGTCTACAACGTCATCGATTACAATTTTTGGCACCTCTTTACCATATTTTAATTGGTTACAATTTGGATCACAGTTAATCACGCTCATTTTTAGTAGGTACAATTTATTTTATAGTAAGGACGTAAATAGAATTCATAATTTTTTTTTTTTTGATACCAATACTTATTGATTAAAAATCTCTGAAAAAAAGAAAAGATATTAATAATTAAAAGTTTAAATATGATTTATGGATTAATCAGTTAGCTTGATGAAAGTATTAGGAAAAAAATAATTTATGTATATTTATAACTTACTTACGTACATTAATGACGCACACCGTTAACCCATTAATAACGTTAAGGAAACCGGTTCGGTACCGGTCTCACCTGCCTACCGGCATGTAGAACGGTTACCACACAGTACCGACAAAATATTAGTTTCCTTACCTCAAAGTCGACCTAAATACTTTTTTCTAATTAAAATGGACAAAAAAAAATTAAAAATACTTTTGAATCTTCCAATAAAGTTATTTAATTTTAAACGATATTCGCACTGTTTTATAAAACTGAAGCACCATAATTTTTTTAAGGGACTATCCCCTACAAAATTCTGAAGATATGTTGCAATAATTTGCATGTTAGCGATAAATTTATATAGATTTATTAAGTTAATAATATCCCTGTTTGATGATAGATTGAAAAGGGTATTTTTGTAATAAACGATTGTGATAAAAAGTTGTTCCACGAAATTATATTGTCGCAATAATTAATTCAATTGGCGCAATTGCATTTCGACGTATTTCGCAATAGGCCTACGTTGTACAGCTGTATTACAAATTAACTTAAAACATCTTATATTAAAATCGTATCTGTTTTACTGGTGCTAAAATCTAGTAAACTCTTCGCCAGTTTACTTGGTGTACTAGGCCTACATTTTCTTACTGAAATCACTGTTTAATTTACACATTTACCTCAACTAACAATCGCTAAGAACCACTATTTTAATAAGATTCAACTCAAATAACCTACACCTACACGTCATCGATCCTTCTATGATAAAAATTAAATCAATTCTTTTTATCATTAAAAGATTAGTAACGTTACAAAACATGTGTAATATTATAACCCTTTACTATTTGTTCGTTTACCAAACGTACGTATAGGGCAGAATAGTGGTCATTTGGTCAAATCGGATACTAAACAAAAGATTAAATCCAAAATTTGTCAATTTAATTGCATCATAATTAATATTTACCGAACTAATTACGTAATTAGTTTTGACCACGTGTCTATACCATTTATATGATTTAGTATGCCAATGCAACAAAAAGACAAAGTTTTTAAACAAATTTTACTGTTAAACGTTTAATAAACCTATATTTAAAACAGATTTGCGCAATTTTTTTGGGCATAAAATAGTGTGGCGCAATTTATTATACGCGAATAGCCCATTATAAAACTTAGGCTTATAAATATATTACTATTAGAGGTATTAAGGTTTATGTTATATAGATTTGACCGAACTATCAGATAAAGGTGCTTCTAATAAATAAAGGATTATAGATCTATACAAATAGGCTTACCACGGTTTGTTTAGGGTATTATATCAAATACGGCCATTGCCTCAGATGTTGATGGTATTATGACTCTAGGTTATTATGGCAACAAACACAGACTGTGTGAGGTACTGTCGGATATGAGCAACATGTGAACTGTTTGTTTAGATTATCTTAATGGAAATCTCTTGTAATGTCCAAAGTAATCCACTCGCCAACTATGAGGAAGGAAGTGCATTATTGTTGGCAACATATGTTTTATTTAATAGCATATTTAAACACTAGCTGTAAAACTAATACATCAATAGGCAGTTTTTAAACATAAAAATAGTTTTGGTATTTCCCATTACATTCTGTTTTGTTTACTGTATTTTTTTTAAACTTGTTAATGAGTTAAAAAAAACTTAAACCAAAATATATAACAAGCATCAGGTATGTTACATTTACAGGAAAACCAACTAACATAACTACAAACTTTTTATTCAATTACATAATAACAAGGTAAGTGTTTAATAAAATGGTTAGCAACATGATAGTAAAAAAAACTAAACATACTATTTAAATACAACATAAAAAATATAAATAAAAAGGTAACATTTAATGTTAAGTACTACTTTCTGTAAATGATATGACATATTTGATTGAATTATACAAAAATATAGTTATTATAATTTGTAAAAATATTTTTTATACATGTAAATTGTATTAGAAATACAATTTTTTTATTTATATTACTAAAAACATAACTTAAGCAACAAGTGTGTATTAGAATCGACAATTTAAAATAATACAAAAAAAGTAATAAAAAAATCGGTTTAACCAATTAAATAATTTAATGCAACTTGTACCCAATGTAATATAATAAAAGGTAAAATAAATAAAGGTAAATATAAGATTTGGTCATTGCTACAAATAAAACACATATGCTTTAAGTAAAAGTACCTTACTCCTTTTCAGATTTGCTATCTATAACACTTAACTGTAATGAAGCCTTTCGATTTTCTAGCCTAAAATCAAACAATATTTTAACAATAGCCTATTGAAAGTTGTATTACACACTTAACATCAATACATTAAGTCCTGAGTTTGATCCCCACTGCTAATATATTATAGCTTTTTTTAAGGCTATATAAGAAAGTGGGTAAATATTACTTTAAGTCCAAACACTAAATATTACTTTAATAAGTCCAGGGTTTGATTCCACCACTACCATACTATAGCCTTATTAATTATTTGCCAACAATACTTTAAAAATATTTTTATAGTAATGAAACTTTACCTTTTAATTATTTGGCTTTTCCAGTCTCCAATCTTCAGAATGAATAAAAAAAGAAAGACTAGTACTACCGTATATCCCATCATCATATACAGAAATGACATAGGATGACTTTCAATGAGTTGTCCTACTGGAATGGGTAAAACCATTTCTCCTAATGACCCACCAACGACAAATATACTAGCAGCTCTAAAAAAATTGAATATTTAAAAAAGGGATATAAAAAAATATTTATTTTTAAGTTATGTATAACTGACCTTCCATCCACTGTTATATATCGTTCAGCCCACAAATAAGTTGAACCATAAACACTAGAGGCAGCAAATCCCAGTGCTGCCACGGCAATCCAGAATATAAATTGATGTTGTGCATAGGATGGTAAAAACAACATTACAAATAAGGATATTGACATCAGAGAAATATCAAAATATAAAATCTCTAAAAAAATAAAAAATTTAAAAATAAAATATCAAAATTAAGAAAAAAATTAAAATCACTTACTCTCTGGCGCAAATTTTCTTGATAACAACACCGCACAAAATTGGCCAACTGCAACGCTTGCGAGAAAAGCAGTGTTAAGATAAGATGCCTCGTCTTTCGTATATCTGGCACCTGGAATATCACTTACAGCAAATGTGTAGAGGAATGTTAAAAATGAAATAGAAACCCCCATATACACAAAGTAAAAGAAAAATAGGAGAAACAGGACTCCTAATCTAAAAAGAACACCAAATTACAAGATTATGTTACAAAAAAATGTGGCAAGTTATTTTATCATTTAAGTACCACTTAATGTTATTACAAAACAATATTTATTTTCTGATATACCTAAAGGTCGGATTTTCTTGGTTTAGTTTTTCTTTTCTGGATTGCGAAGATGCAGTTAGGTTTGGGGTGAAAATTTTTAAACAAATAAACCATAAAGAAACTATTATGCCGCAGCATGTAACAATAATGTAAAAAATACTTAAGTAAGGTAAATTAGTGCCATCAATCCAATGCACATCTCTATACACAGTTTCTGTAAAAAAATAAAATAACTTGCATAAAATTAGGTATTGTATATATTTAACAACTGAACTGCAAAAATTTTTTGTTTAAATTCTTTTACCATTTTCGTAAGTGTTGTTGCTGTTGTAGACTTCATTTAAAAAAGGTTTGGCAATGATTGGTGTAACAGCACATCCAAAACAAAAACAAAAATGCAAGAACTGCAAAATCGGATCGGACTTTGTACCCCATAATACCAGGCAAAACACATTTCCAACTAAAAAGAAATATTTATATATTTTTTTTAATTTTCTTTATATACCATTGCTTAAAAAAAATTTATAAATTAAATAAAAAAGGTTCTTAAAATTATGATTTGTAAATAAATTAACTTTTAAAAAAGATTCTTAAAATTATGATTTGTAAATAAATTAACTTTAATAAAGTTAAAAAAATACAAAAACTTACCCGTTTCAAAAGCACCCAAACCGAGTGAGGTTACAAAAGAAAAAATATATAAACCAATCATGGATAGAATAACAGGAGTAAAAAACAATCCAATTGACATTAGTAAAAGTGATATGGTTATGGTGATTTGGATGTCAACCCGACTAAAAAAATACAAAAATTTTAAATAATTTACAAGCTTTTTTTGCCAAAAAATTTATGGTCAATTTTTCCATGCTTGTTTTTACTTGCCTTTCTGAAAGACCACTTATAATAGAACCAATTAGGTAACCAGCTCCTCTGGCAATTATCGCTGGTGCGACATCTGCTGTGGTTTTTTTCATGTTTTCTGCTAAAGTCGGTAATGCTAGTCCCAAGATTGTCAAGTCCAATCCCTGTTTATTTAAAAAAAAAACAATTTATTAATATGAACAAAAATTAATCATTTTTCTTATTGTAAATTGCACCCCAAACAGTTTTAACCAATTAAAGCCATTGCTATGAAAGATAATTAATATTTTTAAAACAAATATTTGCATATTAATTTACCTGCGCACCGCAAATCGAAGTTCATTATTTTTTTAAGGCTTTTAATTAGCACATAAATATCCCCTTTAATAGACTATGTATATTTTGTACTTACTGTGACAAAAAATCCTGTTGCCAATGCGATTGTTTTCAAGTTTCTAGAAAAGGAATGTTTTTTACATAAAATATCTTCATCATCTTTTTTGGTCTGTAATTCTGTTTCATCTTTATCAAATTCTGAACGTTTTCTATATCCCACAATAAAGGGTTCAGTTGGATTATTTTCCATTGTATTATTAAAAATACTGTAAAAAACATTAAAAATTAATAAAATGTTACAATTTTTAATTTTATACTTGAAATACACATTAAATAAAGCAATTTACAAAAACTAAAAAAATCGTATGTTTATGTAGCATACATTTCTTTTAACAACAATAAATTTTTAATAAAATTAAGTTAAAGCTGTGCCACTTAGTCTAGCGTATTTATTATTTGAATTTTATCAATTCTAAACGCTTAGTTACTAAAACATGCTCTGCATTTATACTGAACAGTTACGTGGACATTTGAATAACTTCCTACTCTGCAGCATACGATGTTAAATGGCTCCGAAAACATGAACATATCACTGTGCGTGTATTAACCAACAGACCATTTTTAACATATGCGTTAATATATTAACAACCTATCTGCATGTAGCTCTTGCGTTTATGCGCTATAAAACACCGTTTCAAAACAAAAAATATCGCTACACGTGCTTTCGCAGCTGTTTGTTTATTATGATTGCGTCACTAGATCGGCATTCGATTTTTATTGAATATCAAACCGCAGTCTAGACTACAACATTGTTTTATTTTTATTGATAAAAGTAATAAACATCTGAATTAATAAACAATTTTGTGAGTAAGAAGTTGCGTAACTATATATTATTTACAAAAATTACTGAACAGTTCGCGCACTTTTTTAGAAAAAACGCAACCGTATCTCTCTGATGCTTCTTATATGAGCTTTACTAAACCTTGCGGTTTTATTTATTTTTTTACTAAAGTCAAATGTCGTGAACGTATGTGTTAAGCTTGAGTGAAGGTAGGCAAAGTGTGCAACTAAAGCGTAAATGCGGTTACGGTTTGCCTTAAATCTTATCTAAAGCTTGTTTTAAGTCTCCATGGAAATTGACATGCTTCGGTACGATATTTTTGGCCAGGGTAATGGCTTTTTTATCTGTTTGATAACAATCATATTGACTGCGTTGAAATCTAGATATCCTAAAGCTATGTTTATCTTTGAATATCAATTTTGTTACACATGTCAAACACCACAAGTAATGTTCTTGCCATTGTACTAGGCTTAACTGCATTTTTTGTTCGGTTGAGTCTAGAAAAAATGCGTCAACTGCTGGCACACACAATAGGTATGTTAACTTTTTACAAAAGTTGTTTTAAATAAGTCTGCAATTTGATTTGAGTTAAGATAACGGAAGTGTTTTCTTTCATCCATATTATAACCACGCTATTATAGGCTATTTTTCAATTAAGTTCAAACAACGGTATAACTATTAGTTATTACTGTATGACAAATACTGTTTTGAATTACCTAATAAGTTAATAAATTGCCTATTTTGATGTGTTTTGCCCTTGGGTATAGTGTTATAAGTTTAAACTGTCTACACTTTACCTAAAAAACATTACGCAATCTATTTATTTAATAGAGTCTGTATATAAATTCCAGCGGGTATTTAAAGCAGCAAAATTATACAAAAAATCTGATACAACAATTTAAGTAAATTATTAGGGAAACTTTAAGGAATTAAATACAAATCACATATAAGTTCTTATTAGTTTTTGTACAGTTAGCTATAGGGGAAAACAGCAGATATTTAGCGGGAACTTTACCAAGGCTTATATATTGTGCCTTTAGAAACAAGTAAAAATATGAACATAATAGAGTAAAGTATAATATTGAATTATTGTCATTAAAAATATTGATTTCAATTTAATTTACTTAAGCAAAATACAAAAAAATAGCAAAAATTAATGCAATACCAGAACAATATTGTTCCATGTCCAATTTACACAAGTGTTTTTTAGAAAAAAAAGCGCTTAAAATATTTAATATTTTTATTTTGGTACCACGGACCATTGATTTACTATACAGTCTTCCCCAACCGACACAAAAGTCTTATCATCTAACCAGTCTACACCGTTTATTATGCTCTTGGGATGGGCCGCTGTAGAACAAAAAGCAGGGTTAGCCGAAATCAGCAAAAATGTAAATAAACAAATAAAAAAACTTTAAAATTGGCTATAAAAATATATAGAATTGATTGTATTCTTAAAAATGTTGTCAAACTTTTATATTTTCTTAAAACTGAAAAAAAAATTTAGGTTCAATAATGTATGTATCTTTATGTAGTAAAAAAATTTAAACCCTCTTTTAGCATGTCTATATGGCCACCATTTTAGGTGTGCTAATATCTTTACATCTTTAAAAAAAATGTAAAATCCAACATATGTGATAACTTATTTTACCTGGAAACTGATAATCTTTTCTTGTTGTCATGTCCCAAAGAATAATAGAGACATCGACACTTGATGAAACCAAAAATTGACTGTTGGGACTCCAAGCAACATAAGTTATTTTGCTTTGGTGACCATACAGCACTTTTGTGGGTTTCTAAATAAAAAAATTAAAATATAATATCAATAAATTTTATAAAAATGTACTATTTCAATAGGTAATTCTATAATATAAACAATTTAAAAAATATTTTGTTAAATTTTATTACTCCAGTTTAATAATAAAAATACTTTTATCAATAAAAGGTAAAATGTTTGATAATTTACCTCCAGTCCATCACAAAGCTGATAAAACTTAATTTCTTTTCCGTCACAAATCACAAATTTTGAACCGTCGGGCGAGATTTCTAATCCAGTGCAAGAATTTTTTAATTTAAACGAGACGTCGGTTTTTACGATGTTGTCTCCTTCTATGTCAAACACATCGCATGTTTGGATTTCGGCCGAAAATCCTTCTCCTTTCTAAAAGAAAATTCATAATTTTTGGGAATTTTTACTCAATGTATAATAATTTTATTTTATTTTAAAATTGGCGACAAAAAATCTAAAATATTAACCTCTCCACTTGCAAAGATTCGGTTACCCTGTGCAGATACTCTTACAGGGGCAGAAGTTTTGTGTGGGAAAACACAAACTTTCTTCATATTTTTGAGCAAAACAAGCTGTAAAAAACAAACAAGTAAGATATAGGCACTAAAACTACCAGTTAATAGGCACAATTGTAAAAGAGATGAACACTAGTGGCATGGTGTAGTGTTTCTGGTAAAGACACTTGACTTCATTACATCACCTGGGTTTGATCCCCACTGCCTTTATGTTGTAGAGCCCTTAAATCAAAGTCAGCTGGGCCAAAAGCAAGTTTGCAGAGTTATTTATCAAGCAAATATAATTTATATTACCTAAAACTGACACAGTCAATTTAAGAATGGCCCGGAGTAACTAATGTGACTTTATGTTAGGCTGTTAAGTCAGCCCTGCTACATCAAGGTTAAATAAATACAAATTATAAGCTGTTCATGTTTTTTTTTATCATAAAGCAGTTTTTACCTCGTTTGCACATGCAACTACCACCAATCCCTCTTTAGTGATAGCTAGAGCAATTGGCTGAGAATCAAAGGAGACAACATTCTCATTAGAATATTCTGAACCGTCAGCGTTTGTGTATCGAATTTTATCATCAAAACCAATGGAGATTAACTGGTCTGTTATAGGGTTGTAGACCATGTCACTTACCTATAAAAATTTGAATGTAAAATTTAAGGATTTTCAACTATACTAAGCAATTAATTAACAGCAAATATGTAACTTGCATTTTATGAAATTAAAAAGAAATGTGTAATTATTTTAGGTAAGAAAATTTTAAAACAATATTGATGATACCAACTACGATAATGACACTTACATATTAAAATTTTAATAATAATTGATGTTGCAAAATATGATAACGACGCTTAATATTATGATGATTAATGATGTAAATTTGCCATATTAAAGATAAAAAAGGTTATGTAAATATTAATAACAAAAATTTTGAATACAAGAATCAGGCATGAAATTAGGAATATTGCAAAATTAAGAAAAATAGCTATATCACTTTAAATTAAAGTTTTCCAAAAATGACTTTAAAATGCTTTCACGAAACAAGATTAAATTAATATAAGTGTACGATTCAAGTACTGAAGACATTTAAATTCTTACTTTAGCTGCATGACCTTTGCCTCGGAATCTAACCCCTATTCCAGTGTTTGGGTTCCATTTTACAATAATTCCACTCCCATCACCTGTTTAAATAAACCCAATAATTATACATTATATATAAGTTATTCTGTGTAAGTTAATGCCGGCAATGGGGTTAGTGGTTAAAACACTTGGCTTTACAAAAAAAGGTCATTGGTTCGATTCCCACTGCTTCCAGACCCAAATCAATTGGCAAGTTAATTATCTGACACAATGCTTAATACCCAAAACTGCCAAAGGCAACTTAGACTGGGTCGTGGTTACAAATGTTCCTTTATATTGGGGCTGTGAAGTCAGCCTTCCCCCATCAAGGATAAATTAAAACAAACAAAAATTAAAAAGGTTTTTATTTTTTAAATAACAAATTAAACTAGATCATTTTCACATATAACATAAGATTTAAGTTATTTAGATTGAAAAAATCACATACCTGTGAATATTGCTTCTCCCTGTTTGGTAGCAACAGAAGTTATAGCAGCTTTGTGGCCACTTAAAACAAGAAGAGGGGTACATGGGTTGTTCCTGTCCAAATATTTGATCTCACCTTTGAATAATAACAAGGATGTTATAATGTCCACATAAAACAATAAACCTAATTTTTATATATTTTATTAAAAATAAAATGCTTACCGCTTAGGCCTACAGATAGAATATGATTGCCAGCCCACAAACAGCCTAGTTGTTGATAATCAATGGAGCTTTCACTTTTGCCCATATCAAAATCACTTAAAATAAAACAAATAAAAAACTTTATATGCATCTTAATACATTTAACCCAATTTCAATGGGCTGTTTAGGTAACATTCACAAAACAAAAAGTAACTAAATCAGCAGTCAATTTATTTGGCAAAATGCACAATAATATATAAAACTGTCAAAGGCAATTTGAGACTGGTCAGGGTAACAAATGTTATCTTATGTTAAGGCTGAAAAGTCTTTTTTTTTATATCGAGGATAAAGATATACAAAAATAAAAATATAAAAGCTTTGATAAATTTAACCTCTGATGCAAATTTAAAAAATCTTATATATAGATAACTTTTAAATTTTTTTTTAATTAGGAAAACCAATACTTTTTAATTAGTTCACTCACACAACCAATTGTCTTGATTCTGTGTTCCACAACTTAATAGTTTTATCTGCTGATGCTGTGATGAGTTCACTACCATCTTTATTGAAAGATAAACTGTAAATCCCCATTGAATGAGCTTTGTCTTCCGCCAACACGCCAAGCTAATAATTAAATTATTACAAAAATTACCTCAGATTACATCTTTATGTTTCTTAAGAAACTTTCTGCATAGCATTTCTTTTATAAAAAAATATATATTTTTCAAAAAGGCAATATCTGCCTGTTTACATTTTTAAGATATTTTAGGCCAAAACTAGGCCTGTTTTTAATTATATTTTTTGTCACTTGAACATTTTCCAATACTATTAGTATTATTTATTCTTACATGTTCGCCCTCTTTTGCTTCGTAAATGTGTACCGACCCGTCCATGTTTGCTATTGCAAAAACTTTTCCGTCAGGGGAAAATCGACAACAATCTGGAAACCTTGATCCTTCCTACAAAAAATTCATTATTTTAATAATAACCGGCAGCGTACTGTAGTGGTAAGAACACTTGCTATACCACCATAGGGTCGTGTGTCCGATCCCTACTGCTCTCATGCTGTAGCGCACTTAGGTAAGGCGCTATAAATGGTATGAACTCCTGCTGAGCCAACACTTAATCAGCAGCATAATTACTGGGCAATTATATTCTATATAATATCCCTAACTGCTACAGGTAACTCGTGCCTGGGTCGGTGTAACTGATATGTTTAGATCGCGCACTCGACCTTCTGACATCGAGGATAAAGATATATACAAAAAATATATATAGGCTATATACTGTATTAAAAAATTTAAATACTTTTTACTAAAACCCCTAAAATAAATACAGTTTAGACCATATTGAGGTAGTACCTACCCTTAATGATGAAAACATCTTAAATGGTGGTCCTTTATAAAACATGGTTACCAAATCATCGCTACACACTAGAGCCCGGTAGGGCCGAGTAGTTTTTAAATCCACCGAGGTTGCTCTTTTAGACATGCCATCTAATGAACCAAGTGTATTGCCAGAGTCCCAAGAAATAACAGAAGCCTGCCTGTAAACAGTAATTTTTTAATACATCTTTAAAATGACATTGTCAAATCGATAATATTTTTTTATTATAGTTTTATTAGCCTAAACGTAGGTGGCTTGTGGCTATTTTGATTGCATATAGCATTTGTCAGTGTAGAAATACTTCGGTATATACATTAGCCAATAATTGGGTTGTTAATTGTGGATAAAAAATACTTACTTGCCCTTTCCCTCCCCACAAACCGCAATCCTTTTGCTTTCTCCATCCCAAGCAATATCTTTAATTGGTCCCGAAATTGGCTGAAATTCGTTCTACAACGTAAAGTAAGAAATTAAATCATAAATAGCAAACTAACTTATTTTTTGTTTACTTATTCAATCAGTTTTATGAGTTAACATAGTAGTTATATATATTTTAGGCACCTTTAAAAATATTTTTTACATAGAAATGAACTTTTGCCATATTTCAGTAAATTAAAAAAAAATTATACCTTTAAAAGATGTTCCTCTTGAGTAGTGTCCCAAATTCGAACTTTACCAGTTACGTCTCCAGAGCAAATGTAGAAACCAGATGGTGCATATTTGGCACACGTAGGCTTTTTTGCATGTTGACTGTAGGAGTAAAAATTCTTTGGTTCCTGTAAGCAAAAATAATATTTTGAAACATTTATAAAATGCACCACAATTAAATTTAATACAAAAACTATAAACACAAGGGAAAAACAATAAAATAAATTTCGTAAATCATAACATATCAAAGTTTCAATAAAATAAATTTATATAGATACACACCTCCAAATCACGAACAATAACGTTCCCAGCACAGCAATAAAGAAATTTTTTAAATTTTGGGTCAGCGCCTAATACCGTAGCTTGACCTCTTTCAGTTTGTGGAAGACCAGCAAATGAGCATTCTAAATTTTATTAAAAAATAAATCAATTTTTTTTTAAATTGCCTTTTTATACTTTAGGAATAGTGTAACCTTGAAAGATATTTGATGAAAAATTGACAAAATTAATTTTATAATTTAAAACATGCTTAAATTTTTTTGTTCAAAAAAACTTTACACATAAATTTATTATCAAACCTATATAATCTTTTGTTTTTAATATTCAATATTTTAAAATGAAAAACTTACTTTTTACAATTTTACTCATATTGTCTTATATTTTCTTTTCTAATTTATAAATTAATAACCCTGTAAGGATAAAAAAATAATTAATATTACTTTACTATTTACACAAAGTAACAAAAACAAGTTTACAATTTTTGATAAAGCAATTAACAAAATAATAATATAATTGATTGATTTTTTGCTAAACCCACTAACAGACTAACAGAATAGCCAAGCCCATAAACTAAAGCTATAGAATTTTGCTTAAACTAAAACATTTGACAATAGTAAAGGCTCTTGATCACGTTTATATATTAGCAATCAAAATATTCTTTTCATTTATTAACAATTGGTTTGTTTATGATCAGCGCGGCGGAGTCTAACCGGAAAATACCCATATAAGGAAAAGTTTTCGTGACGTAGAATCACTCAAGCCTTTATTTGCCATTATGACATCACGACATGTGCTCAATAAAACACCACCACGTGGTCAGTACAATTGTCCTTATTTCGTCATAATTCAAACCAAACAGCTGACTGAAGGTCGTCAGTTTATCTATTTTTTCTGATCACGGATTGTTTGGTTTAGGTTTACAACAATTCGGTCAATTTCCGTTCCTTTTAAGGGTTTTATCCTAATATGGCGGCATCAGCTAGAAGAGTTACAAATCTACTCTACAAGGTAAAACATAACGAGTTTATTCTTTCAATTTTTGTTGTTCCTGTTCGACTTTTATAACTTTCGTTAAATCGCATTAAAAAAAATTTCCATGTTTGCCAGTAAAAATATCAATATTTCTTGTGTTAAACTGGTTAAGTCATTTTTTAACTGTTTTTATTTTTTATCCTCAATGTTGATTGACTACCACAGTACTACTATCTGACTATGTTACACTGTAAACATCCTAAATAACCAACCCTTTTAAAATATTATTCTCCAGCAATATTGATATTCAAGGCACTATTTACAACATTTATTTTTAGCTGTACTGTCTTCTTAAACAATATAACAGTGTAATTGCTTATTGCACTTTTTATTATTTATTTAAAATTTTTCAGGTATCTAAACTCTCGAACACCCCAATATTACAACGATGTGTACATGCAACAGCTTTGCAGGTTTAGTTTATAAGTTACAAATTTTGTATTTTTGTATATATAACCTTCTTTTCTTAACATTTTGCTACTAAATCTCTTTTTTTAACAAAATTTAATAACAATTATTTAGAAAAAGTTGGCTGTACCAACTGCCAGCAAACCGACTGAAAAATTAGCTGTTACTATGATACCAGGGGATGGTATTGGACCTGAACTAATGAACTCAGTAAAAGTAAATTCAAGTTTTATTGTTATATAGTTTTTAATAACTAAAATGTATAAGTTCGGCTTGACAATAACAGCAGCAGTAAATTTACTTTTATTCAGGAAAGCAATGTTTATATACAATTCTTTTTACTATTTCTAACTTGTTTTTATTGATTATTTTTATGCAGTTCTTTATGTGTTTAGGATGTGTTTAAAGCAGCAGATGTGCCGATAATTTTTGAAGAATTTTGGGTCAGTGAAGTACAAGATAGATGCTCGGAAGAGCTTATTGATTCACTGCTGGTCTCTTTAAATAAAAACAAAACTGCTTTAAAAGGTAACTACTTAAACATATTTAAGTAATAATAAATAAAATATAAAAAAGCTCATTAAAATTTTAAAAATATACATCATTTTGTTATTAGTTTTTTATGTGTTGGAATTTAAAATTACCTTTGCACTATTGATCTACTTACCTTTACTTGAAATTAATTTATTTTTTTACCTCTAGGTATACTTGCTACTCCATCTTGGTATGAGGTTGGGGATTTACAATCTGTTAACATGCACATCAGGTAAACAATTCTATAGATTTGCCCATGCACAACAAACATTGGTTCTTCTTTTGGTAGGCCCATAAATATATATGTATAGTTTTTTAAGCTCTGTTATATATACATTTTTAGGATTAAAATTAACAACACGTTGCTTAAAGTATTAGCAGGCCTAATCTGTTTTATTGTTGTATATATATATATAATTTAAATTAAAAATAAATTTTAGGAAAAAACTTGATTTGTATGCCAACGTGGTAAGAGTTAAGAGCATTCCTGGAATCAAAAATCGTCATGGTGATTTAGATCTTGTTGTCATCAGAGAACAAACAGAAGGGGAGTACAGTGCTCTAGAACATGAGGTACTTGTTTTTATTTGTGTCTGTTTTTATGATGTATTTATAGTATTATGTCAGCTATTAAATGAGTTTTGTTTTGATATTCTCTTAATTTTTTAGTGTTTTTTAAAAAATTATTTTTGTCGGATGGTGTTTCTGTAAACAAGTCATGGCCTAAAAAAATTCCTGTTAAATTAATCATTTTATTTTTGTTGTGATAACAGAGTGTTCCTGGTGTGGTGGAGTCTTTAAAAATTATCACGAGAAAAAAATCTGAGAGAATTGCTCGATTTGCGTTTGATTATGCCAAGCGCAAAGAAAGAAGTAAAGTTACTGCTGTACACAAAGCTAATATCATGTAGGTTGTTTAAAATTTATATAAATAAATTTTTAAATTGTATTTTTAATGTAAATTCAAATATATTATCTTTTTAATTTTTAGTAGGTAATTAGTTAAACTAGTTGATAACCCGCCATACTGTTGGGATTTTAGTTGTCGTAATATTGTCGCAACTCTCAACCATATTTGCTTATAATAATTTTACCCGCCGACCACAAATGACAGTTTTATTTATTTTGTAGACTTATATATTGGACATATATGTTGTCCACCAAGCTCCGTTATGTATAAATTTCTGATTTATTTATTTGTTAGCAACAGTTTGTTAACATTGTTTCTTAATTTTTAGACAATAAAATTTCATGTTATGTATATACAATTCATAATTGTGTTTTTTATTTGAAGGAAATTGGCTGATGGTATGTTTTTAGATTCTTGCCGAGAAGTTGCAAAACTTTATCCTGAGATAAAATTTGAATCCATGATAGTTGACAACACTTGCATGCAGGTATAAAAAAAAATTATTTGGATAAATTACAAAATATCAGGTTTCGGTTCTGATTCCGATCTTAACGTAATTTAAATTTAAAGTATAGTTTCGTATTCTGATTTAAAATGTCAGTTTTTTCTATAAAATTGGAAAATCTTGTGTTAAAATTTTTATTTGTCAAGTCAAATTACATTTTTGAATGCTTTTTTGTGTAATTCTTTAATAAATAAAGTAATACAGTCAGCTGATTTTACTAACTACCCAATCTAAAGCACAATAGTAGGTTTTGAATTAAAATTCTAAACATTTTTTGAGCTAATTTTATTTTTTTAGTTAGCTTCAAACCCCTCTCAATTTGATGTTATGGTAATGCCGAACCTCTATGGCAACATTATCGACAACTTAGCTGCTGGATTGGTCGGTGGAGCAGGGGTTGTGCCTGGGGAGAGTTACAGTCCTGACTGCGTGGTGTTCGAAACTGTGAGTTTTTAATTGTTTAAAACTATGCAAATTTATTTACGGCAGCGTTTTTTTAAACATGCATTACTAAACTTAAAAAAACTAATCTTGATATTTTTTTATAATTTAATATTTGTTTATTAATTTTGAAATATTTAATCTTTGCTTTATTTCTTAGGGGGCTAGACATCCATTTGCTCAAGCTGTTGGACGTAATATTGCCAACCCAACTGCCATGATTTTATGTTCTATTAATATGCTGTTTCATTTGGGGTGAGAATTAACTCAAAAAATGTTAAATTGTCTAAAAAAGACTTTTTAAAATATTTTTTGTGTATTGTTTTTATATAATAATTTTTTGTGTTTTTTTAAATTAAAATTTATGCTAGAACTTCGGTAATTAGTGAGTAAAGCATATATTTATTTAATTTTTTAATCAGAAAATGATGTCATTCCAAAACGGAATTGTCATTTTTCAATATGGAAATGAGACATAACATAATTATTTTAATGATTATTTTGACATTTATTTATTGTCTATTAAGCTCATTTACATAAATGACTGTGATTTTATATTCAAAAATATTTTTAATGGTTTTACGAATACATATAAATCTATATTTAAATATTATTTTTATTTTAGACTTAATACCCATGCTACTCTTATTAAAAACTCTCTCTTGAAAGTTCTAAAAGATGGAAAGGTAACTTGAATATTTAGTTTTATTATTTTCCTTTAAATTAAAAAAAATTTAACTAAACTGTTACCTAGATTCGAACCACCGATCTTCGGGGTTACGCAACTACAACCGAATTCACTCACGCCGTTGTAGCAAACTTAGGAAGAGCCTAAGAAAAAAATTCAGTCCTGTGAAGTTGTTTATTATTTTGTATTATTAAATTTTTGTTATGTTTTGTTCTTTATACGGTGCCTGATTATCATTGTATAAGTGCTACAATCATATCTGTTACTTTGTTTATTTTTTTTCAAGTTTGCTTATTATTTATTACACATATTATTTGTTTAAAAAGTTCAACGTTAAAGATGCAGTTCTTAGTTCAAGCAGAAGTTCAGCTGTCTTTGTTATTTTTGTTTATTTTTTCGTTAGACTTCAAAATTATATGTTGTATTTAGCAATAAAAAAATTACCACAAAACTAACTGTAATTTTAAGGCTATTTAAATTCAGAAAAGTTACATCACTTTTGGCATTATTAAGTGTTTTTTTAACACTCAATTTTTTGGTATTGTGACGCATAATAATTAGGGAATTACCGCGCCGTACTACATTCTATTAATAAACTTAACCAAATCCTTCATTTGATTACATTACAAGTATGTGCCATGATGATGCATTGCTATGGTATAAAAAGGATATTTTTCAGTGTAGTTGGACGTCACAAGTTTTTAGCCTGCAGCTAAGAAAGAAAAAGATTACAAAAGTTTAAGGCTTTAGAAATAGATACGAACATGTTAATGAATGTTTACTTACTTTATAGCTCTAATGTAGTTCAATATTACTTAAAGGCAGTTATGACAATTAAGTTTAGATAAATGAAACAAAAAGTCGTTATATAGGGTTAAGCTTTGTTTATCTTAACTTATATATATCGTAATTTACAGATAATTAAAGCCTTAAGTAGTATAAGCAATTATGATTTACTTAATGAGCAAAGTTCTATTATTTTCCGCGATTGTAATTGGTGTAACGTCAACCTCGTTTGACCTAGAACAACGTAAGTTTTCACTTTTCGAGATTGTTTATTTAATTTTTAATAAGTATTGTTAATATTTTATTTATATTTTAGTGCCTGACCCAGTACCTGAGCTATGTTTTGAAGAGGTTGGTATGGTTTGTAGATCTAGACTTCCGCGCTGGACTTTTGATCCAGTTACAAACCAATGCAGAAATATAACGCACGGTGGTTGCGGATTCTTTAGAAATCAGTTTGAAACTAAAGAGAAGTGCGAGCAAACATGTAAAAGAAATCCATTTGACCTTAGAGATTTTAATAGTAAGTTATTTTTATTAAAGTAAACTCTGTATACTCGCCTAGCAGTCATATATCGATTTTATTTTAACTTATAACTTATAATTTTAGGTGATTCTCAGTCCTGTACCTTTCAAGCAAATTGTAAGTAGATTTGTGTTTTTACAAAGTTTTATATGTATATTTGTTGCACTATAAAATAACTCAAACTTGTTTTTAGTGGGCGGAGAATGTGAAATAGACCCTAATGTTCTCGACATCAGATTTTGTCCCGGAGCCACAAACGGTATTTCAAGTAGAGAGTGCAGGAATAGAGGTTGCTGTTACCACAACCAGTTCCAAATCTGCTACCACAAAGCAAGTACGTAGAATTTTTCTATAAAAGTGTTGTTTTTATCTTACCTACGTGTTACTCTATTGTTTAATATTATAGGTGCCTTAATTGAGGGAAAATGCGAAATAAATTATGCTTCTGAAACGGGATTTTACGGAAAGCTGAGTTTTCAGCCGCTCCAGTTTTATCCTTCAGGATGGGTTGGAAATTTACATTTCACAGCACCTGTTACTGGGTCTCTTTGCGTAAGTACAACGATATTTAAACATATGTTGCTTAAGTAACACTTCTGTTTTTATTGACAAGAATAAAAATATAGTTTTGAATAATTTTAGTTGCTGAAAGATGAAAGCGAGCCTAATGGCATTGTCTTAAAAACAAGCACTTTTAATAACCGAACAACGTTTTTAATGGAATCTACATTAGATATATACCCTGGTCAAACTACCGTAGTTTTGCTGACTGGTAGTTTCGGTAGCTCCACTGCACTTTCAAATGGAAATTGTGCTAGCATAAATACCCCATAAATAATATGATGTATGTAAAGATTATTTTTAAGAGTTGTTGTTGTTCCTTTTTTATAATTTCGAATAGTAATTTAAAACACATGTTAAAATAAAATAAATACTATTAATTGTTTTAATCCAAACAGTTCTTGAATCAAAATGTAGGTCTGATAGGGCAGGTTAGGTTTTGTTTATTTAAACAACGTAGTTAGATAAACACTCAGTATAACAAGCAAAACTGTCCTTTTATAGGTATAAAGTGTTATCTAGAAGGCTTAAATGACTTAAATTGTTACTCTTATCACGAACATTACCACATTTTAAATAAGAAAGCAATAAACTCTAATCAGACACAAAAAACAAAGGCATTCGCACAAAAAATGAAACAAGTAGTGTTTATGACGTCATCACGAGCTTGACATTGTTCTGTGTGACGTCACTGGACTTTCGTCGGTCGGCAGGGTTTGGTCCTCACTATTTTGGAATGTTACCCGCTTAATAGAAGAACGACTTACGTAAGCACTAGAACTAGTGGGTAGAGAATGAGCTTGTTTAAGCACAGAATGGTTGCTGCTGTTACTCAACGAGATCCGACGCAGGCTCGCTCTTCGCCATTCCTTTAATTCATGTACTGGGGGTAAAACGGACTGTTTAATTACCAGCAAATCAGCTGGCAATATTACCACCAATATAATAACGTGCGTACACCATTATAGGCATAGCTTTACATGATAATGAGATTTAAAAAACTTGGTATATTTTATATGATTTTTGTGTTTTGGCGCCAAATTAAAAACATAAAATGTAAACAACAGAAGACTATTCTTAGCCTGATATTAAAACAAAAAATACTTGGTTATAAATTTACCTGTGGGTGGAATACTCTGTTTTCTAGAAGAAGAAGATGAGGATAACCTCTCATTTATCTCTTCCGGATCAAACTCTTCCTCGATGCGATCCTGACGGCGTAAGGTCCCACGGTCGACCGGACAGTTCACACTGTCACTTTTCTACATACAAAAAAAGGTTTTTGCAATCAATTTTATTATAAATTAAAATTTAAAAATAATCAATTACTAAGCTTTTAAAACTATTAATACGCATGGGAAATCTAGACGATCATTTATTAATATACCTGTTTGGTAAACCGCCATCTTCTCATTCTCTGCCCATAATACATAGCGATCGAATCACTGTACTGTTTTTTCATTACTTGGCGCCGCAGCTGCGTTTCTGAAAGGCGGTTAAGAGGTCGAGGGGGTAACATGTGAGACGGGGGTGGAAACGGCTCGCTAGAAGCTGGTGTAATAAGTGATGGCTCTGACGCACTAGTCTCCTGGCACAAAAACGTTTTAAAAATGCGGTCCGTTTCCGAGTCAACGCTGCAACAAAAAATATATTTAAATAGTGACACGGTTACAAGAGATAAAAATCACTATTTTACAACATTGCTACGCTACTTATTTGGTGTGTTATATTTAAATTATTTTAGATTAATCTTCATATTTGTAGTTGTAATTATAAAGTAAGTTACCAGTAGTCCCTGTCCATGGTGTATCCACAAAATGTGGGTGACTGGTATTCCATTCGCGGATTTTTAGTCGTGTTAGACCTTCGGAACAACCTAGAAAAGCTCCTCATCCCTGAAGAGCCTCTGGAACTACTCGAATGCGAGCTCAAGCTGTCGTTTGACTCGCTTTTTGAGCTCCGACTTGACTTTCCTCTTCTTCCGATCCCGAATATTTTCATAGAAGAGGGCGAGGGTGACGTTGGGGAGGATGCTCCCGATGACGTAGTTGACTCTGGCTTGGTAGTGTACTTGCATCGCTGGTTACCATAGTAACGATAGGAAGGAGCGATTGAAGTTTGGTCATGTCCGTAATATGGAGATATAGCTATAAATAAAAAAATAAAAAATTTTAATAATTTAGTAACTATTTGGAAGTAAATTGAGTATTCTATTACTTGTTATTTGGTTTTATTACTTGTTAACCAATACTTACTGTTTCGGTAATCATCAAAGTTTTGCGGCCTTGTCACTGACTCTCTTGAATACAATTTTTGACCCCTTGGTGAAGCTGAATCAGAAGAAATTGGACTTCGTTGGTCACTTAAAAATACGTCATCAGATGACGTACTCTCGCCTCTGTGCAGCATTGGATTGTGTTTTGTGCTGGTATCTTTATAAATCTTTTCTAGGTTTGCTTTTTGGTGACTTTTAAGCTTGTCTATTTTACAAGATACTTTGTCGCTTTCAGAAGAAGTTTTAGAAATATTACTCTCCATAGGTTTGCGTTTTTGTTGTGGGGTTAGAGGCAGCGTTAAATTAGACTTAGAATCTTTGCGTTCTTTATTAATCAAACAGGCGTTGTCAGCATATGCATTAATTTCTGCAGGGTGTGTATTGTCCACGCGTGTGGTGCCAGCGCGCATCTTGTTAAAGCTGAATTGCCGCCTGCGATCGGAGGCTGGGATTGTCGATTTTTTTACTGATTGATTGCCTGCTTGGTTATTGACGCCTTCTGACATAGGGCAACATAGCAAAGCCGGTGAGCGCTCAATAATAGCGGTAGTCACTATTACATTAACCTGCCCACGAGAATAAATTCGTTACTTGTCGCCTTTAATCAAATTAAGGTTAGACTAATGAAAAGATAGGAACCGCAACTTATCGATTTAACTTGGAAGTGTAAACTAAGTTATAAGGGTACAGAAATCGCAGTGTACATGTATATTCTCTTTATAGTATTTTAAAAAAGAAAACAAAGACGAAATAATTTTTACAAGGCACAATATCGTATCATAACACACTTTTACCGGTTTGGTATTACTTGGTGTTCCAATATCAGGATCGGAACGCCTTACATCAGGACGGTGACCTTCTTTGTATTGTTTTAAAGTTTTGTCGTTGTATATTGTGGGGCTACCTTCTAATTTCCAGCTTGACGATGTTTGTCTGTCACTCTGTCTAGGAGAACAACTTTCCTGGTTTATTCCTATAAAAAGGTAATTTTTTTTTTAAAACTTAATTTGCAAAGGTTTTCAACACATAAAATGCAATGTTGCTAAATATTAAAAAAAATAGAATTTGTCATACTTTCTTCTTCAGATTCAGACGAAGCAAGGCCCCGTGAAATCAGCCTTTCCGAGCTTGGGGTGCTTCTAGGCGAGTGTTCGGTGCCGCAGTCAGTGTTGAGACTAATTCGTCTATAATCATTATCAGAACCCTCATGCATTTCCAGTCGATCGCGAGCATTTCTAATATCTATCTCGTTACATTCTAAAGAGTTTCGTAAGTCCCAAAGGTTCATACCTTTTGTAGGTATAGCACATTCTCGTTTTTCATCTTGGGGTAAAAGTTGTACGCCTTCGTCGTCCTGAATGCTCGAATTCGACGACGATTTGTTGTCTTCGTTGTTGTTGAACTTGTTGTTTTGAATCATGGTGTCAGCAGTTTCTTCAGAAGTCGACAGTGAAGAGCCTGTTATAAGATTGTGTGGTAATCGCATTTTTGTATGGTTACCAGTTGCTGAAGGATAAGTGGTTGTAACATCGTGGCTCTCGCTTAGATCGGAAGCTTGATCTTCTATCACTATAACACCACAGTCAACTGTTTCTAGTTTAAAGTTTGTAATATTTTCAGACTGGGTTTCAGTTGTATTTAGTATTTTAGGTAGGTTGTTGTCGTATACAGATTCAACAGAACCTAGACATGGCGAACAAAATGCAGTAATAGTTGGTTTTTTCAAAGTATTACCATCGATATCTACATTTTCCTGGTCGTCGATGCTTAGTGGAAATTTAGTACAGCTAGGACTTGAAGAAATTGGCTTTATCTGTGACGCAGTGGCTTCGTTTATTTCACTAGAATCGAAATAAGTGGAAGTGTTTTCCGACGAAATCGTTAATCCAATATTTACCTTGTTGGTGGCAATATTAAACGTAGCCTTAGTGTCAGTTAAATTGTTTTTCTCTAAATTTTCTTTGCCTTCAGTTGACATGTTTCTTAAACCACCAATCCTGTATCGTTTAATAGGAGATGCTGTTTCGACATCTTTTTCTGCACCTTTTTCCGAATTTTCGAGACTTCTTGCTTTTCTGAAAGAACCTAGTCGCTCTCTTATACTTTCCACTACACATGCAGCAGACTCTTTCCAAGATAATAGATTCAACGACAAGGCTGTTGAGCTATCGTTGTTACTTTTATTATTAGCATTACATTCCCCGTTTAAAATCTGTTGTTTTCGCGCAGTTTCTACTGTACTTTTTAGCCTCAGTTTTCTCATAACACTTCCAAAATCCATTAGAGTAGACTGTCTGGTCTCGGTGACCGTCATCTTGTTAATGTTTATTGAATTACAGTCGGCGTTACCTAGTACGAGCGGCCTTTCCGAAATGGAACAACCAGCCGACTGTTTTTCTAGTTTAGGTGGTGGCCTACTTTCGACGATATTTGACAGCCGCGTCGAATCTTTGATTTGATCGGAAAAGGACGGCGTGCAACTTTCGCTGCTTTCTTTAGAAGTTAAAAGAACGTCGTCAAATTGCACTATGGTATCTTCATTAGTTCTTTGATCAAAAGCAGGATCATTTACGTCCATTATTGAACTGCAATACCTTAACAGGCAACACAAGGGCGTGTAAATTCCCAAAATTAAATACCAGAATTAGCATTCTATAAAACAAATTTAAAAACAAGGTTAGTGTATAGACTACTAATAAACATAAACCCTTAGCCCCTTACAAAACAAAGGGTGACTCTTGTGTTGACACCAGACTCAAGTCATAACAAGATTACAGCGATCTCCTGCACTAAAAGCAACAGTCTTTCCGTTACCCTTTTCGAGTATACTGTGTGTTGAGCTTGTTAACGTTTTTTGACAAGCTTTAGAAATTCTCTTAAAAGCCGATCCATAAATCGATCGGCTTCTTTAAACACACTGATCATTGATTGATCAGCGTCAGCACGTCACACCTGAACTGAGGTGATTAGTGTGGTTTCGATGTCCGGAAATTATATTTTTGAGGAATTTTGTGACGCGTATGTAAAACGCCTAATATTTTATAATATTTTTCCGATAAAATAAAAAAACGTAAATTTTTTATGGTATTATGTAATTAACACTGACCTAATAACCTATATTATTATTTTAAAATCATAAAAAATATATTATTTAAATTTCAACTGTATTATTGGTATTGGCGCTTTATATTGGAATACAGTTACAATATTTCAATGTGCTGGATAATAATATAATGCCACGGAAAATTGCTTCGGTTATTTAGCTAGTGTAAATTATTAATTCGCCGTTTCCCCTATCCCCACACACATGCTTATAAGCTGATTATTATCTGACTAAAAATTTCCCATGTTTATAAATAATTACACGCCGCTCGAATGCTTTACAGGAAAAAAAACAAGCAAAAAATGTCCATAAACATAATATTATATAAATTCAATTAGTTAAAGATTTTAGCTTTTAAATAAATAACTATATTTTTATAGAAAGGAGTTTATTTAGCAATAGTTTTAATAATCGATATTTTATAATAGTGGAAAAATTCGCAAATATTTCGAAATTTAAAATTTTAACAACACGTGTTTGAAATGGCTAAGAGGTGTCAAATATAATATTGAATTTACTTTATATAAGAGCTGCATATATCTTTATTATCTGCCTAAGTGTTAAACACAATAAAATAATAATCTATCAACTAACAACTGTTTATTGGTTTTCTTGCATTACATACCCTTGTTAAACTGACTGATAGACGGAAAGATATTGATAAAATAATGCTCTCCGTTTTTACTAATTGCAATGTAATATAGGTTTGTTTAATTAAACACTCATTTCTATGCGCGACGTGTTCGAAAAATATTAACGAGCATGTGCGGTCTGCTTCTGACGAAATCAATATCTTTAAACAAAATGAATAATTCATTTAGAGGCTGTAGCTATACTCATGCATGTATGATGCTTGTTATAAAGCTGTCATAAGATAATTGCGCGTCTACTGGGTGCGTGCTGTAGAGAAAGCGTGTGGTTTTTTGCTGTTTCGTTAGGCTGATTAAAATGCCCTAGCCAAGTAAAGGGAGCATAAATACCTACCACCACTGCATTGAGAACGTAAAATATTTTTTACATGCACATGATCGTTTAGATCATGATATATTCATTAATTTTGACCTATAGCTTACTTAAATTGACCAACAAGCATGCCTTTAACGTAATATTCCCTATAGTATAACGCCCATCATCGCTTATTGTATAAGAATTACTGTCCGTCAACTAAAATATATAATTTATTTATTTATCGATTGGTTAAATTTTGCAATACTAAACAATTTTTTTGTTTTGTTGACCTATAAATTTGCTGTTGTTTTACCATAAACGGTTAATAACTGAACTTTTAAAATAATTTTAAAAAATTGGAGGAATATGTTTAAAGATTTATAAGGAAATTTCATTTTTACAAATGGTAACCTAATGCTAATGTTCTCTAAATGTTTTGACAAAAAAAAATAAAATCTTAAAAAGAAAAAATATTTTATAGGCATTCATTTTTTAATACACATGTTGGTTTAGTTTTTATATAGAACACATATTAGTTTTATTTTATTTTTTTTAATTTTAATATTTTGAGGATAAAAAAATATTATGTCCAAAATGTTTTTACACCACTCGGAACTATTAAAATACATCATCGAGGGATGTATCGTATGCACTTGTAGTTTGTAAATATCACACGTAATTCAGAAATAATGGTTGCATAATAAACAAAGAATAAAAAATCGTGCAATAGAGGCTAGTGTTTAAAAAATGGAACAACAACACAATCAAAATTAATATGAAGTGAATAGAATAGAAAACGCATTAATCTGCTATTTCGGTTAATTGCTATATTATCAAAACTGAAAAATTTTGGAACTTTTCCTAAGAAAGAAAAAAAAAAAAATTTTTTTTTATTTTTCAGTTTTATTTAATAACTTATTTAAGTAAGCATGTTAAGATGTATTTTCCTATTGGTTGGCCAAAGCATCTTTCAGTAGGAAAAGGAAGAAAGTCATGTTTGAAACGAGTTGTTTCTCTAGCTTGCAATCGTTATCGGATGCTATTTGCTGTTTTGACTGAAACTACAATAAGCATTTGGCACTGCAGAGTAAGTCAATTTATTTTAAAATGAACCCTTTTTTTGCTTTATTTAATATTTCACTTAATTTGCAAACAACAATTAATGCTTTTTGTATTCATTTACATTTTCACAGTTAAATAGTATATAAGTTTTATTTTTGTTTATATCTTTATCTTTGATGTGGGAAAGTTGAATGCGCGACTTAAATATAGAGTAACATCAGGTACTCCGACCCAGTCTCGAGTTGCCTGTGGCAGTTTGGGATATTATATATTATAATTGCCCGATAAATACCGTTTATAGCGCCTTACTCAAGGGCGCTACAGCATGAGATCAGTGGAAATTGAACCCACGACCTTATGTGTTTACAACCCTTCTTTTTCTTTTAAAATAAAATTTAAATTAATTTAACAGTTTCATACTATTAACACAAAAACTTTAACTAAGATGTTTTGTAATTTTGCAAATTTGCATTTTTATAACTGTAAAACTTTAGATATTAAATTGATTTTACTTTTTTGTAGCCTTGTGTTGAAATAGTTTGTTACCAGCGTTGTCATGAATCGATAACAGGAGTTGGATATAATGATTTGGCGGAATGGAGGCAGGATAGCAGCATGTTGGCTGTTACCGTAAGTTTATTAAATCAAAAGTTCTGGTTTAAAATGCTAGATTTTTTTTTATTAATCTCACAAAACTTTAAATTATTGTTTGGGCTAAATTTTCCTTTTTTTAAAAAAACTTGATTATTTTTAGACGAGTTTGGGATATTTACTTTTCTTTCACCTTGAGCAAGATGTAAAAGGAGACAGAGGTTTAACTTTGTATAACTATCATCAAACTAAAACCAATCAGGGAGATTCGAATGATGGAGTTCCTGCATTAAGATTATCGTTAAAAGCAAACGTTAATTATAAATCACAAATAACCAGGTAAGCTTAGTCGATAAAATTTTAGTTTTAGATTTATTTTAAAATTTAGTTTATATACCCTATTATTTTGACCATAAATTATTTGCTTATTTTTTTTATAAAATTAATGGTTAGTGTTAGAATTTAGACCCATTCACTTTATGCTATATAAAATAGATTATAAAGCTATATAGACAACAAAATTACACATATTTATGTCCAAATTTATAGGACTCAAAAATGTGTAAAAAAAAATTTTTGTGCACAGAAATTTATCATAGGCAAATATTAGTTGTGTGTTAAGACAATATTACAACAAATAAAAACTTAACAGAATATACACCTTATAATATATTTTTTAATGTGTTTTAGCTTGTCATGTGTTAATGAGGAATTATTGGTGACGTTACAAGACGGAAGACTGGAACTGTTGTTGTGGGATTCAGTGACTGAGGGATGTAAAACTGTGGCTTTATGGGATATTCCATTTTCAGTAGATCTACATGTTGCAGGTTAAAGCATTTTTTTTTTAATTTAAATTTTTGTTCTGAATTGAAAAATTTAAAAAAAAAGTATTATTTTTTTAGGTCACCAAATTAAGAATAACATTTACATACTTCATGCTGCATACAGCCATTACCTTGAAGGCTTTGCAGTTGTTCTTAGTGACGGTCGTGCAGCTTTAGTTGCTTTTTCACCCGAAAGTGATGTTGAAAGTATGACAAGAGACACAGAAATAGTGGCTTGGAATGCAAGGGGAATATGGGCTCCTGGACTTAAAAATGCAACTTGTGTAGCAGTGAATAATAAATATAGGCTGCTGGCATTCGGGACGGAAAAGTAGGTTTAAGTGTTAATTTGCAATTAAAGCGATATCAATTTTTTAGGTGGTTTAATTAATTATTACGCTAAAATTGCATAGTGGTAGGAACACTTGGCTTCATTACATTAGATCCTGGGTTCGATTCCCACTTCCATTATGTAGTAGCGCATTTAATTAAGGATCTATAAACAGTGTCAACTCCTACCTACACCTAATCAGCATCTCAATTATCAGGCAATTATAATCTATAATATCCCAAACTGCCAAAGACAACTTGGGACGGTGTCAGGGTAACTAATGTTACTCTATGTTTAGGTTGTGAAGTCAACCTTTTTCTAATTGAGGATAAATAAATATAAAAAAGAATGTAAAAATAAAATTTGTTTTATTTTTGTTTAGGGGTGATTGTTGTGTTTATGCAATAGATGATGTGACTGGAGGTTTGCAACTCTCACACACTATTGCTCTATCACCAACTCACTACCCTAACAAGTTTAAATCTGTTGGTAAGTTTAGTTAATGTTGAAACTTTATAACAATAAAAATTACATAAAGTAATAAAAAATAAAGTAATAGGTGTTGGAAATTTGTATATAACGATTTATTTGAAATAAAAACTTATTTTAATGAAAGAATAAGTATTTTTGTATATATTCTGCATAGTAAAATTAATTTTTTTGTTTTTATGTAAAAAAACTTTAAGTCGAAAATTAATTAATTATCATTTAACAAAGTATTAAATTAATATTCACATATATTATTACAAAATATGCTCTTTAAAAATTTATAAACCAGCGTTTGAAATTTACAATCATACATAGAAACTCTAACAATATTATTTTTACCACACTGGCCCTATGTAGTTATATTCAAGTACTTGCAAAATAAACAAAAGTTACGGTCAAGTGGGGAAGTTGTTTAATTAGAAATTGGTCAAAATGTCATAATGAAAATGTGTAGTGCTACTTTAAGCTCAATCAATTGCTTGTACAATTACTCGAAACTATTTATAAAATTTTTTTAAACAAAAATCAAAAATGCAAAATTTTTTTATTATTGTCATCCAATTTAATTTATTATGCATTTGTATATTAAAATATTAATAGTAATTTATACAATTTATAATAAGAGATGTTTGGTATATTGATATTTTGATAATTAATACTATTTTTAATTTGTTTTTGAAATTAAATTTTATGATAAATCTAGTTATGATTTTATTAAATAATGATTGTTAATCATACTATGATAAATATATGACTGGCATTATGCAGACTAAACAAAAAAATTAGTAGAAAAAAAATATATTACATTTCTCAAGTAAGGCTAAAATTAGCATTATCAAACCAATTTTTTTTTAATTTTTAACATATTCATCAATAATAAAATTATTTAAATTTTTTTTAGGAAATTTAATTTTAATTTTTTTTAGGAAAATAAATTTTTATTTTTTTTTAGAAATTTTATTTCAAATTTTTTTAGGAAAATTAATTTTTATTTTTTTGCAGGGTCGGTTCTTAAAATTGATTGGTCGCCTGATGGTTGTGCATTGTCATTATCTTGGTTAAAAGGAGGATTATCGATATGGAGTGTATTTGGAGCTTGTTTAATGTGCACCCTTGCTTCTGATCGAGCTTATAGTAATGATGGTTCACCAAACTTGCAAGGAGTATTTAAATCTATGGTAAAAATACTTTAAAATTTATATTTTCTTAAATTTTTTTTGAAAATAATAAAGTCTAAAAAAATTAGCTTTCCCTTTTTAAATGTTTTTAAACTATTTTTCTATAAATTTAGTTATTAAAAAAATGTTGGTTGATCTATATTACCATGAATTATTTATCTGTGTTGGTGGCTAAATATTTTATAGTTAATTAAACTTTTAATAAAAATTTTTATGCCAAATTTTTTTTAAATAATTTTTTTTTATGTTGTGTTTTTTTTCGTCTCTTATAATAATTGACTTTTTAATTAAATAGTGTTGGGGTGTAGAGGGCTACTACCTATGGTTAATCAGCGAAAGTTTGTTGTCAAAAACGTTGTCAACAACCAGCAACAACATCAACATTTCGTCCCACAACATTTCTAAAAAAAGCGACGATAAAAGCGAACAAAATACTGATATTAAAACGAACAATACGCAAATTGAACAGCCTAACTCAGAGACAAAGAAAAAAATTAATAAAAAAACTGCGCGCCGTAAACTAAACACAGAAACTGATAAACATATTAATGACGAAGCTAATGGGAGTTTAAATGGTAACAATACTGAACTTGGTCAACTTTTACAAGTGCAATTTGTCAAGAGTTCGCTTGCTATTAACCCTTGTATGGTATGTAAATAATTAATAATTTATTCAGATACCAATCAACATTTAGAACTTTAAATTTGAAATTAAACTCAAAAATCCTAGGAATTTTAAATTAAATAAAAAAAGTACTTATTACATTTTGTATCACAATTTTTAGCCAATTATAAGACTATAAAAATAACTAAATTTAATAAAAACATCTTTAAATTATCTTTTATAAAACACTTAAAAAAATTTTTTTTCTAAAAAATTTGTGTCAATATCTTTTTTTCCGTTTATATTCAGGCTAACCACTGCCACATATTGATCCATGGCGAAGACCGAATGTTTATAAGTTGTGGTGAACGTGCAAAACGGGCTTCGCTAGCGAGCAGAGTCACTAAGAAACAAAGACACGCCAACTCAGTCTCAAGTTCTCATAGATTAAACATGAGGTTGTCACCTATGAGAGAAAACCACAGATCACCTAACAGAAGGAGGTAAATTGTTTTAGGTTGTGAATATTAAATTTAAGGTACTATAAAACGGTATATGAAAATAATTAAGTTAAATTTATATTAATGGTAGGTTTAATCATAAGTTTAATATAAAAAATGTTTTAAATTAAGAAAATAAGTTTAATATAAAAAATGTTTTAAATTAATTTTTTTTTTGTATATAATTTAAAATAAATTTAAAATTTTTTTTTTTTAAATGCCTTTTTTAAATTTAAGATCAACGCCAGGGTCTTACTTTTCTGCCACTAGTGGTCTCACTCAGGCCTCCCCCTCCAGCACGATCTCTCCTATTGATGAGAGAGCACGGGGAAAGATCAAGGAAGAGGAGAATGAGGAAGAGGGGGGAATAGAGGGGGAGAAATTTGCATCAGCAGTGGCTAACAAGCAGTGGACGGTCATCCAATTTCCTTTAAATTATTTGGCAACTAATTGGCCAATTCGGGTAAGAATATTTTTTTTTAATTTTATTTATAAATAAATTTATTGGAATTACTAGTACTTTTCAGTCCTTACTGATTTTTTTTCTCCTACTTTACAATCGACCCTGATTTTCTTTCTCACTATGGTTTTTGCTAATTCTCTCTCTTACTTTATGATCTTTGCTAATTTTTCTTTGTACTTTTTGGCCCCAAATTTTTTTTTTTATACTGCTATTGTAGATTTTTTTATATAATAATTTATGCTATTGGCAATTCCTAGTGCGATTAGGTACACTAGATGTCTTCTGCCATATTTGATGAATTTTATCCATTTTGCCTATTGCCAGTGCACTGTAAACTGCACTTTATATAGTTTTAACGCTTATAAATTGAATATATATAATATTGTCTTTTAGAACCATATTAAATTTATTTTAATTTTTTGTTTTGCATACAGTTCACCGCAGTAGATGAGTCTGGTTGTTTTTTAGCAATAGCTGGTTATTACGGACTTGCACATTACACTGTTTTATCTCGAAAGTGGAAAGTATTTGGGAATATAATGCAGGAAAGAGACATGGTGGTAACAGGTAAATACCATTCTATCAAAAATAAAATCATTGAAAAGTTAAATTGTTCAAAGATTAAAAAAATTTAAAAATTTTAAAGTTAAAAAAAAATTGCATTATATATTGCTCATAATAACATGAGATATAAAATTTATTTTTTTTACTTGTCTACCAGTACAACATTTAAATTTAAAGTGCACAATAAATTAGTTTTTTTATTTATATTATGGTAGGTGGGTTAACATGGTGGAGAGAATATATAGTTGTTGCTTGTTATAATGTATCTGACCATCAAGACGAAATTCGGATTTACCCTCGTATTACTAATCTGGATAACGCATTTGCTTGTATTAGGCAAGTTAAATCACAGGTACATAAATTTTAAATTTTTCTGTAAATTAATTTTTTGCTCGTATTTTTTTATTTCTTTTTTTCTTTTATTTTAGATTCTGCTTGTGAACATATTCCAAGATTTATTAATTGTTTTTACTTATGATTGCCGAATCAGCATATTTGTTATATCTCATGATGATAAAATGTAAGTGGTTGTAATGTTAAACTGACATAAAACAGAAAAATATATCATGGTTATTAATTTTATATAAATTTTCTTAAAATGTTTTTTTTTTTAGAAAACATCGGCCTTCAGTCCAACTTCGCACCCTACAAGAAATCTCTATGGCTCGATATGTACCCTACCCTGCCCTAGTGGCCTCTGTGACCCTGACTGCTCTTCACATGGACACCACCACTAGAAGGTCAACCTCATCTGCTGCATCCGGATCGTTTCTCCAGAGAGAAACTGAAGTGATTATTGTGAATGTTGCAGGTACTAAACCTTTTTTTTATGATTTTTTAGGCCTTCTAAAAATTGAAATTTATTTTATTACTAGGAAGATTATTGTTCCTCCAAAGAGCAATGGATGAGGAGGAAGAAGTGGGAGGAGTAGGAGAAGGCGACTGGAGTGCAATGAAGTTTAATTCTCCAGTTGTTCTTGCCTCCTGTGTTGAGAATATCTGGACAACTCCACATAAAAACAAGTAAAAAAAAATTTAATTTTTTAAAAATTTTTTAAATTTAAAACAAAATTTTTATAAAGAGCAAAAGTCCACCTCACTGATGCTCTCTGGTTGGGATGCGGTGGAGCCGGGATCAGAGTCTGGATACCACTCTTTCCTCCTCGTCACTCGAGGCATCTGAGTGCAGATGGACCCAACAGAAGAGGATTTCCAACTCAACTCCTCACAGCTCGTAGGATCACACTCACCTTTACACTCGACTCTTGTTATCCACTCGCTGTGTTGTTTAACGAGGCTGTTATACTCGGAGTAACTTGTGAGACGGTAAGTTTGAAGTAAAATTAAAAATTAAAGATATTAAGAAAACAATTTTTGTAGATTCGTAATTTACTGCACGTTTTTTACTTTTTTGGTGTCTCGTAAATTAGAGTACCTTGGATTTTTTTACATTTATTTATTCTTGATGTGGGAAGGTTGACTTTACGACCTAAACATAGGGTAACATTAGTTACCCAACCAATCTTGAATGGTCTCAGGACATCATCTAGTAAAGCCAAATTTTTTGACCATTTTATTCGCATTTGAAAGCTAACTTTGTTTCAGTCCTAATATTTTGATCATAAAATTGTTCTGGTTTTTAAACCTAAAATTTATATTTTTCCTTTAGTTGCAATATCAGAATGTAGAGATGCAAGATAACGAAGAAAAACGAAGCTCGTTACAATTTTCAACCATCGAACGAACTTGTGAAATATTTTTACATCAGGTAAGTTAAAAAAAACAATAAAAAATGCAAAATTAAGTAATGTTTAGGCGTCTTATTGCTATTTAAAACTTTTTTATCTGTAATTTATACAAAACTTAATTCTGTATTCATATATTTTTTTCATTTTTGTAATTTTAATTTTTAACTAATTTTTCTGATTTAAATTTTAAGATTTTACTTCAACTTTTAAGAAGAAATTTAGGCAGTCATGCCTTACAGTTAGCTGCTACTTGTAGGAATTTAACTTGTTTTCCTCATGTGCTTGAACTTATGTTACATGAAGTAAGTAAAACTATTTATCATAATATTTCAGAATTTTGAGTTAAATTTTTAGTTGAGTTGAACTTTGAGTTAAATTTTAAGTTAAGTTGTGGTAAATTTTAAGTCGAAGTAAAATTTGAGTTACATTTTAAGGTAAGTTAAGTTAAATTTTGAGTTTCAGTTTGTGATGTAAAATTTTTTTTTAGGTTTTGGAGGAGGAGGCCACTGCATCGGAGCCAATCATGGATCCTCTACTTCCCACAATCATCAAATTCCTGGAGGAGTTTCCAGAGTATCTTCAGACCATCGTGCATTGTACTCGGAAGACTGAAATTGCATTGTGGGAATATTTGTTCAACTCCGTTGGAAGTCCAAGAGAATTATTTGAGGTTTTTAAACTTTTTCATAAAAATATAATTTTTTAATTTTTTTTTTAAATTAATTTTCATATTTTTTAAATACTTTTCTAATTTTTTTGTTTTTAGGAATGTTTGGAATTAGGTCAACTTGAAACTGCTGCCTCGTATCTTATTATTTTACAAAACTTAGAACAACTTTCCGTGGCTCGCCAGGATGCCACAAGATTGTTCGATCAAGCGTTACAAAGTCAACAGTGGGAGCTGGCCAATGATATCGCAAGATTTTTAAGAGCAATAGGTAAGCTTAAGATTTTACCTTTTAAATATTTTTTTTTGTCAATTATTTTAAAATTCTTGCACTTGAAATAACTGTATTTTAAATTGTTTTTTTTTTTATGACAATTTTTTATTCTATTTTGTGCAACTGTTTTTTTTTATTTTTAAAATTTGAAATTAATTTTTTTTTAATATTTTGTAAAAAAGTTCAAGATGAGTTATTGGAAGAATTATGTCGAAGTGGTATTTTAATATTGGTGATAGTACAATTAGTAAATACCTAAAAAACTAGTTCAAAATAAAAAAAAAATTAAATAATTTAATTAGTTTTATGGTTTAGTTTTAAATTAAAATATGAAGTATAGTTAGTTGGTTTTGGGTAGTTTTATTTAAATAGACCTTTATGTTATTTTTTGGCTAAATAAATGTATTATTCATATAAAACGCATTCAGAAATCAAGGATAAAAAAATATTCATAAAGTAAAAAAATTCTTCATAAGTTGTTCAAAAATTTTTCAAAAAAAAATTTCAAAAAAAATTAATTTTTTTTTAATAGGTGATGGAGATGCAAGTGCCACCCCCAGACACCCTACTTTACTAAACGCTAACATTTACCCCGCCGTTGCCCCCATACATAACACCCCAGCTGAACAAGAATCATTTAAATTCAGGTTTGTATCAAAGTTGTTTTTGTTTGGTTAGGTGATAGTGTTTTGATCTTTATGGTTTTAGAAATTTTTGAATGAATTTTAGGATTTTATTTTTTCCAGTTTCTGGTGTAAAAAAGTTTTTTATTTCCTATAAAAGGGAGGGAAGAGGTATAGATTTATAATGGCTTGTGTGATTACAAAAAAATTCTGGTAACACATTTAAAAAAAGATAAAAAAAAATTTGGGTTAAAAAATTTTGGTATCTTTGTAAAATGATCTCCACTTTCTAACCAAGTATTGACGAGCGCAAATCACTGGTCACCCGACAATATAGTATGGCCCCCACTCACGACAAAGCTAAGCAACACAAAGAGTTTCCAAAGCGAGCTACCTCTACTCGTAGTGCTCCTACCACACCCGCTATTAACTTAATCGAATTTAGGTCAGATCGCAATTCAAAAACTAATATGCAACGCAAACTAAAAATCATGCTAACCAGAACACTTAACTGAGTTTTTTTTGCAGACTAAACTTTGTTAAATTCACAACTAAAATAAGCTAATTTATGTTTTTTATTAAAAATTGACAATTTTTGCATATTTAATTAAACAACTAAACTCTAATACTGGCACACAAATTAAAATTTTAAAACTAACCCCATATTTCATAATTTTTGATGCCTTTTTTCTTAAAACTTGACTTTATTGGGGTGAATATAACAATAAAGTAGCAACTTCCTTACTAACTTTCGAACAGCTCAAAATCTCAAAGTAGTAACCCATGTACGCCGGAAGACATTGCTACAACCCCTGTTGCGCACATGAATCGCCGACTCACCTCGAGAAGTTATACCGAGTCATACTTTGATCTGCATCCAAGTAAAAGTCCTTCATCCTCTTCTACTATAACATCTCCTGTTGCGCAGACGCAAGTTGGACTCCATCATCCTTATATTCATCGTTATCCTGTAAGTTATTTTTATTTTAAAAAAAAAAAATTTTAAGATTTTTTTTATTTTTTGTAAAAAAAATTTTTCAGTAAAATTTTTTTTTTTTTTTTTTTTAAATAAAAATTTGTAATTTTTTATATTTTAGGAGCACCCCCACGTGCATAGGACATTGCAACATTCAGTTAGTCACCCTATAACTAATTCTAGCAATCGTTATAAACGGTAATAAAAAATAATTTTTGTAATAACACCATTTGTGTTTTAGATATACCCATATTAAAAAAAAATTATATGAATTTTTATTTTTTAATAGTAAGATAAAAAATATTTTTTATGCTTTTTTAAATTTTTTTACAGGATTATTTTTTGACTTTTTCTTGAACTAACATCTACTTTGAGCTTACTAACATATTGCTTGCGACATTTGCATGAAAATTTAATAACTAAATATTAGTTAAAATTAAAATACATTAATAAATACTTGTACTTTAATATAATTTTTTTTGTCTTAACTATTTTTAAATTATGTGATACGAAATTGTTTTCAATATAGATTGTCAGGGGAAAAAGAAATATTAAATAAAGAACAAGTGGCTTCAGATTGTGCTGAACATTATTTTCTTGATGTAATCTTAGCTAGACAAGTAATTTAAATTTATTTATATATAATCTTAATTTTTTTAATTATTTTGCAGAAAGAAATATTACTATACGCTCGTTAAATAAAAAATGTTATTGATTTAATAAATTTTTAGTTTTTTTAATATTTTTTGTAACTTTTTTACTTACCATTGGTAATAAAATTGTTTTTTTTACAATTTAAAAAAAAAACTTTTTAGTGTGTTATTTATATACATTCAAATACTCGATATTAATTTAAGATTTAAAAAAAAAAATTAAAAAAAATTTATTTCCAGGCACGGAAAATGTTGAGCGAGCGAAGAATTAAAAATCTTGGAACATTTGCAGCTTATGTTGACTTCCAACTTGTACCCTGGTTAAGAAAGGAAAGATGTAGGGCTGCTAAGTAAGTTTTATCAACCCAAAATTTGCAGTCTTTGAGGCTATACCTCAAATTTCATTTATCGATGTGCTTTTTTAAATTTTATATATTTTGTTATTGGTGTATTTATTTTTTTTGTTTACATTTTTATATGTGTTAAAGGGTTGAAGACGCTATTACAAGTTTTGAAAGTCTGCATTGCGATTTTGAGTGGCCCTACCCAGCATTCACTCACTCAAGAAATCGAAACAGTATAAACAGTGGTACATATTACAAAATTAAATTACTTAATGTAAATTAAAATTTGTAAAAAAATCAGTTAATTTTTAGGTTTTGAATAAATATATTTTAAATTTCCATTTTTTTGAAAAAAAATCCGACTTTGTGTTTTTTTTTTTTGAAGGTGGAACGCCGAAACATTCTCAATCTTACACCGACCTCGGTTCTATTCAAAGTAGAGGGCCGACAGTTGACAATAATTTATTAGTACAATCACAATCTCTTTATTTCTCACAAGCAAAAAGAAATGGCAAGTTTTTTATTTGGAATTTACACAAATTTAAAAAAATATAAAACAATATTTAAAAATGCATTTAAAAGCATTTTAGATGACCTTTTAAAATTTATGATTTAGAAAAATACCCGAAATTTAATTAATTTTTTAAATGTTTTAGATAAATTATCCAGTTTATCCCCAAAGCGGGTTTACAACTTACAAGATGGAGGAAGCATTGGAACAGATGAAGAGACTGGAAGCGGGATATTAACTCTACTCTCAACCAAGGAAACGGGATCAACTCTTACCCTCACCACGATAACCTCCGAGGTCTCGGAGTCGAGTTATACCTACGAGGATTCGACTTTTGGAGCAACATCGGAAGATTTACAGGATAATGTATCGCCGGCGATTATGGATTATAACGATAAGAGGGGTTCACCTAGAGCGGAAATGCAGTTACAGTAAGTATAAATATTTATTTTTTTAAATACTAGCTAAATGCCTGTCCAACTGGTTGCATTTTTTTTCCTGATTGCTTACTATTGAATTACTTACAATAAAATATGACTGCAAATTGGATTTATATACCCTTATACATTTTAAAGGTCTATAAAATGAACCTACATATAAATTTATTAAGTAAAGTTATTAACTTTTTTAAATTGCAAACTGCTTCTACAATGTTTGAATATTAGTGATTTGGTGATATTACCTGAATATAGACTTGGCAACTCGGCAAAATATCTAAATTAGCTTTTGCAGAAGGTTTTTTTAATTTTTGTTATTCTTTTTTAGATATTTGCTTGAGCTTTTCCTTGAATCTTTATGCTTGGAGTGGTCAGTGTTAATATGTCTTATGTTAAGAGTGCCCTATCATATGGACAGATTGGTTAAAACCATCAACGTTAAAGAAAGTAGCGATTTTAGTGAAGCGTTAATTCCACTGGAGGTCCTACAGCGCACTAGGGACTGTTTATTACAAATCGAAAAATGGGCGATATCACATTGGTACTTGAATTAAATTTTATTATTATTTTTTATAAATCAATTTTTTTGTTTTTTTAAATCGAAATTTTTTTCAGTCCTGGTTATAAAGCAGTATTGATTCAATTAAATACATATATACAATCTATTTATGACATCACAAACTCACGAGAAGTCGCTCATGCTGAACAGCAAGCTATATTAGCCAACCAACATGTAAGTAAATAATCAGAGAATTTTTTTTAAAATGAGAATTTTTTTTAAAATTTTATTGTTTTTAAAATTTTAAAGAAGTCCCCTAACATAAACCTGAATCAAGTACAACCAACAACTCAACAAATACCAAAAGTAGAAGAAACTAATTCTTCAACTTCAAACCTACAAACAACCAGTAGCACAAAGGTATTAAAAAAGAAACTTTTGTTAAGTTTTTGAAAATTTTTTTAAAAATTATTTTTTGTAGCGACGACAAATTGTGCCGGGGTCAGCAGTTCATTATGAAGACGCAGCATCTTCCTTTGGAAATAAATCCTCCGAGTCTCCTCCTCGAATCTCTTCTGATAAAAAATCTCCTGCATCCATGATGGAGAGGACACGAAGATCTAGCGAACCTTGCGAGAACAATACCGATTGTTTAGTCACAAACGGTGAATCTGCTCACACAAGGACTCCCTCCTCTCCTGCTAAGCTCCTGTCTCCAGAGCAAACTCCTCTTCCAAAGAGCAAAATTTCTTCTCAGGAGGAAAATAACGAGGATATAGAATCAAATTCTACTCCACAATCTTTAGATCATTCAGATGGTGGGATTGAAGATTTTGATGATCTTAGCGAGGAGGATGAAGAGGAGGGTAACGGATGCGCAGTTTCATGATTTTTTCTCCTCATCCAAAATTTATTTTTATTTGATGGAATATATATATTTTTAGCAAATTTTTCCTTTTTTTAATCTTAAAATGTGTTACAGTATCTGCAAGTTGTTGGTATTGGGTAATTATATAACTACTTATTTTTATTTATTTTGTTACTGAATTGCACTTGAATACTGGTAACATTCAAAAAAGCAGCTCAAAGTACTGCTTCAATAAATTGTAATGGTTTTAAAATATTAAATAATACCCTATTAGATTTTGTTGCATTTGTAATAATAATACATGTGCAAACCTAAATGCTAAAATGGGTGCAATTTTAATTTACTATCCTAACTAAATATGACATTTATTTTTACCATGCTTTTTACAGTGAAGACATAGAATTATTGAACTAACTTGATTAGTATTGTTATTGTACCTCCTTATTGTAGTAAAGTTCGCACACTTCTTAGTGTGTTGTATATCATGCTCGCTTCATATAAATTATTTAACTACGAATAAAAGTCTAAAGAATCGCCTTAAAAACACAATTTTTTTTTTGAACTTTGTTTTTTTTTCGCCACATTGTTTAACGTCGTTGTAGTGATGACGTCATGCTTACTCGTGAGCATCGCGAGCGTGACTCAGCAGTTTTTCCTCGGTCGTGAACCCGATGTTACAACCGCAGCACATGTACGCCTTGCTATCCCAGTCGTCGGTCTGATCCATTCTACCTTCCTCTATTATCATGGTTTGGGGACTAATGGAATATTCCTCACTTTGGGTAGGTTCCTTACTTTCTTCAGCGGTTTTTGGCGACTTTTCCGACTGTTTGAAAGAAGTTTTAGCCGTATGTGGTTTTTCTGGATGACACTGCTGCAGGTGATTTCTGTAATCTTCGACCCAGCGAAACCAAATATCGCATTTTCCACATTTTTGGTATTTAGCCTAAATAAAAAAATTGCATGGCTAAGAAAGGATTCAAAATAAGATTAACAGTTAACTTACCCTGTAGTCTAAAGTAGTTGTAGTCTTACCGGCTTCCTAAAAAAACATTAAAAAAGAATAAATGTATGTTACATTTTTTTATTATGAGGTAAAAAATGGCGTTTTTTGTATTTCTTTACTTAAAACATCTAGTAATTTTATCCTGCAAATTTATACTAAATATTTAGTTTTAACTAAACTGTCATATATAATTAGTTTTAATTACATCTCTAAAATGGCATCTCGAGAAATGCTTATTTCTGTAACTTTTCTTTTTAAACCTCTTTCTGCAAAGTATACATTCCAAGTCGCTTAATGGCCGCTGTGGGTGACTCTGTTAAAAACAAATATCTTAATTGTAACAGTAAGCTATACTATTTCTAATACTAACTCTGGTTAGACGTAATTAAGTATTTAAACTAGTGTCCCCAAATATACCTCCAAGATATGTTTTAACAATTCTTCTTCACGTTCACAACCGAATCCGCACCACGAACAACGGTGCCTGTCGACTGCTCCATGAATACTTTCCTCATGCAACTTTAACATGAGCATAGAGCTCATTTTGGTGTGGCAATATCTGCAACGAGCTCCGCCTCGGCCATAGGGCTGCGATTCTGTATATATATAGTAAGCTAGCTTTAAACTGCTACGTTTTAAGGCTTAATAGGAAAACAGCGACTTGTTACTTTATTGTGTTATACAGATCAGTTATGGCAAGACTAAACTCCAGCGGTTTTATTTTTACTAAATTGTAACAAGGAAAACATCGTTTTTACGTGATATTGGCGATTGAAAATCACTTCTAGGGTGAGCTGCATTGTAGTCAGCGCTCCTATTTGGATACTGTGCCGCTAAATACCCGCCTGGTTGACCGAAAAGTGAAGAGCTAGACATGTTGTTGCTGTCCAAACTGGCACTAGCGTTTGGGTGAACAGGTTTGGTAAGCAACTGCGATAAGATTAAGCGGTTGTTGGTAAGTTAAAACTAACTGACTACTAACTCAAAATAGACAAATAATTGTCTTTTATCTCCATAGCTAAATAGGGTATGTCATATTTTTACCTGCATTGCAGTATAAGGATATACGTTTGAGGATCCAGAATTCGTTGCTTTGGCAAATCCTTGACCTTCATTTTCGGGTAACGAATACAAACTTTCGGACATATTAGATGGTCCTAGTCAACAAAATGTGTTAAAAATCCAAATAAAATGAAGATTTTTGGAGTAGAAAATTCTACAAAATGAATGCTGTGTTGATGACATCACAGACGACATTGTTGATTTAGAACGGAGGCCAGAATGACGAATAGAAACTGAGCAAAATAAATTGATATAGGGTTACCTAGCAACATAATACATGTCAGCCTAGGCCTAAAATTGAATTATTTTCTGTCTACTGGTAATTAAAATAGGATAAGATTTATTTTTGTAAATTTTTTTAACAAATCTTTAGCAATGGTTTGGTTAATGAGTATTGTTACGTATACTTTTCGTCTAGTTACTGCCGTTTCTATTCGACAACTCATAAACTAGTACAGAGTTCAGTATATAACATTTATTTACAAAATATAGACTAGCCCCGCAACGACCAAACACAACCGTTCAGCAGGTTCTTCAAAACGTAACCCTCTTCGATGTAACACAACATATTTAACGCAGTAATTCGCGCTAAAACTTAACACGCCTTATCAGAAGGTGTCAAGATAGATAAATATTTTACTAGACAAGTACAACAAAGATTGGGGCAACTGGGATGTTTACGCCGTTTGTTACTGTATTTCCGACATTTATTAATATTATTGTTACAAAAACGTTCCAGGTTCGCTTTCTGCTAGATTTAAACAGACGTTCTTATTGGCAATACGCTTTATTAAAAGCAGGTTACTTGCAATATAAAACAGAGTATACTTAAACGTTCAAAGTAAGACTGATGCAACATAAAGCTACCACGCTATCGCAGAGAGAAATAGTTGCGCGCCGTTACTTAGTGCGTAAGCATAATCAAACCAATCAACGCTCCCGCGTCACAAACTAAACTTAAAATATACAAAGTAATCATTTTTTTTGTATACGTAACTAACATTCGAAAATTATAATTTAAAATTTTGCAGTATAACAAAAGAGGTACTTTGTTTTTATTCATTGGGCGATCTAACAGATGCTATCCATGTTTGTATTACAGTTGATAGCAATCAATATGACTTCTTAAAACAAGTAATAAAGAAAAAAATTATTGAATTTTATAAGTTATCTAAACATTCTAAATACACTTTTTAATCGAAATTTAAAAAAAGTTTTTTTAAAAAGCATTTTTTTTTTGATTTTTTGCAAGGATAGGCTTGTTGTTTTTACTTAACTTGACTAAAAATAAAAAAAAAATAAAAAATTTAAAATGTTTTTCAAATTAGACTTGAATTGTCTTTATAAGATATTGCATGCAAAAACTGTAAAAAATTTAGATTTGAAGTTTAACTATTTTAAAACAACACCATTAGACCAATAAGTATATTTACAAAATAAATGAGTAAAAACTTCTAACATATACGAATATTATGACCTAAAATATTCCATCTTGCGAAATTCTAAAATTAAAATTTAAAGGTTTTATTACATTAGCATTGGTCTAGCTTGAATATAAGATAAAAAAATTTTAAACAAAACCTTTTAAAAATAATTAGGGCCATTTTTTATATGTACATATTGACAAGTTTGGTGGGAGGTTTTACATATATAACTAATGTTGTTATGTTGCAGAAATTACAAAGAACGAATCTAAGAATAATTCCAACAACCTGCAACAAATAAGGAAAATGTTTCTTTCTGACCGACTTTTTTATGCTTTATTTTTTTTGTCTTATCGTCTCTAGAAATGTAATTAACGTTTATGAGTCACGCGACCAATTAGTACCACTTGAGTAAGCAGATCTACTGATGAGCTATCGCAACGGTTTGCAAACCAATGCTTAACTACATCCATAAATAACTAGAATGATACGTCATACTAAAATCACGAGTAATAATTATTAAAAACTATATCTCTGCTTTCACGACGATTCGAAGCTTAACTTTAGGTTTAACAGCAGAAAACCTTGGGGGGGGGGGGGGACCAAACTTGTATGCAAAAAAAAATACTTGGGGGGGGGGACCAAACTTGTATGCAAATCATTGCTTAACTACATGCAAAAATACCTTAAGAGTACATCATAAAAAAAATAATAAAATGCAAAAAAGTTATTAAATTTTTCAATAGATTTTATAAAAATGTGAATTCAAAGGCGTTTTCATGACTTTTGGTTATATGGTATCAAGGAAAATAAAAAACATCACTAATTTTTGTTCTACTAAATATTTTTGGAAATTTCTTTATCTAGTATGTTAGTTGGGTCAGTGCACATCTTATAAAACGAATTTTTTTTTTGTAAATATGTCATAACTTTATTAAATATTAATACTTTTTAATAATTTTTTATAAATACGCTATTTAGGTATTCAGAAAAATTTCGTAAATATGTCATAACTTTATTATGGTTCGAAATCTTAGATTTCGAAACATATTGTTATTGTCAGTGTATTTATTATGGTTCGAAATCTTAGATTTCAAAACATATTGTTATTGTCAATTTTATTATTTTTATTCTTACTTTTTCGAATTTTAAAATAGAATAAAAGAATTTTGAAATAGAATTCTTACTTTTTTGAATTTTGAAATAGAATAAAAAATTACCTCAAACTTTTGTTTTACTAAAAATTTTCGCGAAATGTTTTTCTTGAATGTTAGTTAGGCCAATGCGCGTGTAATAAAATACAAAATTTTAGGTTTTGAGATTTCATAAATTTTTAATAAAAGTTTCATAACTTTTATGAATATTAATATTTTCGAAAAATATTTTGTAAACACGGTAATTGGACCTGTGCAGTTCTAACACAACAATTATTTTTCGATTTAAAATTTTTTATTATTTTTCAAAAAATTTGTATGCAATATCATTGGCCAAAAATATCACGTGACCTAATGAAAACCAAAATAAAAATTACCTCAAACTTTTGTTTTACTGAAAATTTTCGCGATATGTTTTAACTTAAGTGTTAGTTAGGCCAATGCGCGTGTAATAAAATACAAAATTTTAGGTTTTGAGATTTCATAAATTTTTAATAAAAGTTTCACAACTTTTATGAATATTAATATTTTCGAAAAATATTTTGTAAACACGGTAATTGGACCTGTGCGGTTCTAACACAACAATTATTTTTCGATTTAAAATTTTTTATTTATTTTTTTAAAATTTGTATGCAATCTCATTGGCCAAAAAAATCACGTGACCTACTTAAACTTAAAATAAAAATTATCTCAAACTTTTGTTCTACTGAAAATTTTTGTAAAATGTTTTATCTTGAATGTTAGTTAGGCCAATGCGCGTCTAATAAAATACAAAATTTGAGGTTTTGAGATTTCATAAATTTTTAATAAAAGTTTCGTTTTATCTTGAATGTTAGTTAGGCTAATGCGCGTCTAATAAAATACAAAATCTTAGGTTTTGAGATTTCATCAATTTTTAATAAAAGTTTCATAACTTTTATGAATATTAATATTTTCGAAAAATATTTTGTAAACACGGTAATTGGACCTGTGCGGTTCTAACACAACAATTATTTTTCGATTTAAAATTTTTAATTTTTTTTCAAAAAATTTGTATGCAATATCATTGGCCAAAAATATCACGTGATCTAATTAAACCCAAAATAAAAATTACCTCAAACTTTTGTTTTACTGAAAATTTTCGCGAAATGTTTTATCTTGAATGTTAGTTAGGCCAATGCGCGTCTAATAAAATACAAAATTTTAGGTTTTGAGATTTCATAAATTTTTAATAAAATTTTCATAACTTTTATGAATATTAATATTTTTGAAAAATATTTTGTAAACACGGTAATTGGACCTGTGCGGTTCTAACACAACAATTATTTTTTGATTTAAAATTTTTAATTTTTTTTCAAAAAATTTGTATGCAATATCATTGGCCAAAAATATCACGTGACCTAATTAAACCCAAAATAAAAATTACCTCAAACTTTTGTTTTACTGAAAATTTTTGCGAAATGTTTTATCTTGAATGTTAGTTAGGCCAATGTGCGTCTAATAAAATACAAAATTTTAGGTTTTGAGATTTCATAAATTTTTAATAAAAGTTTCATAACTTTTATGAATATTAATATTTTTGAAAAATATTTTGTAAACACGGTAATTGGACCTGTGCGGTTCTAAAACAACAATTATTTTTCGATTTAAAATTTTTAATTTTTTTTTAAAAAATTTGTATGCAATATCATTGGCCAAAAATATCACGTGACCTAATTAAACCCAAAATAAAAATTACCTCAAACTTTTGTTTTACTGAAAATTTTCGCGAAATGTTTTATCTTGAATGTTAGTTAAGCCAATACGCGTCTAATAAAATACAAAATTTTAGGTTTTGAGATTTCATAAATTTTTAATAAAAGTTTCATAACTTTTATAAATATTAATATTTTCGAAAAATATTTTGTAAACACGGTAATTGGGCCTGTGCGGTTCTAACACAACAATTATTTTTCGATTTAAAATTTTGAATTTTTTTTTTTTAAATTTGTATGCAATATCATTGGCTAAAAATATCACGTGACCTAATTAAACCCAAAATAAAAATTACCTCAAACTTTTGTTTTACTGAAAATTTTCGCGAAATGTTTTATCTTGAATGTTAGTTAGGCCAATGCGATCTAATAAAATGCAAAATTTTAGGTTTTGAGATTTCATAAATTTTTAATAAAAGTTTCATAACTTTTATAAATATTAATATTTTCGAAAAATATTTTGTAAACACGGTAATTGGACCTGTGCGGTTCTAACACAACAATTATTTTTCGATTCAAAATTTTGAATTCTTTTTTTTTTAAATTTGTATGCAATATCATTGGCTAAAAATATCACGTGACCTAATTAAACCCAAAATAAAAATTACCTCAAACTTTTGTTTTACTGAAAATTTTTGCGAAATGTTTTATCTCGAATGTTAGTTAGGCCAATGCGCGTCTAATAAAATACAAAATTTTAGGTTTTGAGATTTCATAAATTTTTAATAAAAGTTTCATAACTTTTATGAATATTAATATTTTTGAAAAGTATTTTGTAAACACGGTAATTGGACCTGTGCGGTTCTAACACAACAATTATTTTTCGATTTAAAATTTTTAATTTTTTTTCAAAAAATTTGTATGCAATATCATTGGCCAAAAATATCACGTGACCTAATTAAACCCAAAATAAAAATTACCTCAAACTTTTGTTTTACTGAAAATTTTCGCGAAATGTTTTATCTTGAATGTTAGTTAGGCCAATGCGCGTCTAATAAAATACAAAATTTTAGGTTTTGAGATTTCATAAATTTTTAATAAAAGTTTCATAACTTTTATAAATATTAATATTTTCGAAAAATATTTTGTAAACACGGTAATTGGACGTGTGCGGTTTTAACACAACAATTATTTTTCGATTTAAAATTTTTAATTTTTTTTCAAAAAATTTGTATGCAATATCATTGGCCAAAAATATCACGTGACCTAATTAAACCCAAAATAAAAATTACCTCAAACTTTTGTTTTACTGAAAATTTTTGCGAAATGTATTATCTTGAATGTTAGTTAGGCCAATGCGCGTCTAATAAAATACAAAATTTGAGGTTTTGAGATTTCATAAATTTTTAATAAAAGTTTCATAACTTTTATAAATATTAATATTTTTGAAAAATATTTTGTAAACACGGTAATTGGACCTGTGCGGTTCTAACACAACAATTATTTTTCGATTCAAAATTTTGAATTTTTTTTTTTTTAAATTTGTATGCAATATTATTGGCTAAAAATATCACGTGACCTAATTAAACCCAAAATAAAAATTACCTCAAACTTTTGTTTTACTGAAAATTTTCGCGAAATGTTTTATCTCGAATTTTAGTTAGGCCAATGCGCGTCTAATAAAATACAAAATTTTAGGTTTTGAGATTTCATAAATTTTTAATAAAAGTTTCATAACTTTTATGAATATTAATATTTTTGAAAAATATTTTGTAAACACGGTAATTGGACCTGTGCGGTTCTAACACAACAATTATTTTTTGATTTAAATTTTTTTATTTTTTTTCAAAAAATTTGTATGCAATATCATTGGCCAAAAATATCACGTGACCTAATTAAACCCAAAATAAAAATTACCTCAAACTTTTGTTTTACTGAAAATTTTCGCGAAATGTTTTATCTTGAATGTTAGTTAGGCCAATGCGCGTCTAATAAAATACAAAATTTGAGGTTTTGAGATTTCATAAATTTTTAATAAAAGTTTCATAACTTTTATAAATATTAATATTTTCGAAAAATATTTTGTAAACACGGTAATTGGACGTGTGCGGTTTTAACACAACAATTATTTTTCGATTTAAAATTTTGAATTTTTTTTTTTTAAATTTGTATGCAATATCATTGGCCAAAAATATCACGTGACCTAATTAAACCCAAAATAAAAATTACCTCAAACTTTTGTTTTACTGAAAATTTTTGCGAAATGTATTATCTTGAATGTTAGTTAGGCCAATGCGCGTCTAATAAAATACAAAATTTGAGGTTTTGAGATTTCATAAATTTTTAATAAAAGTTTCATAACTTTTATAAATATTAATATTTTTGAAAAATATTTTGTAAACACGGTAATTGGACCTGTGCGGTTCTAACACAACAATTATTTTTCGATTCAAAATTTTGAATTTTTTTTTTTTTAAATTTGTATGCAATATCATTGGCCAAAAATATCACGTGACCTAATTAAACTCAAAATAAAAATTACCTCAAACTTTTGTTTTACTGAAAATTTTTGCGAAATGTTTTATCTCGAATGTTAGTTAGGCCAATGCGCGTCTAATAAAATACAAAATTTTAGGTTTTGAGATTTCATAAATTTTTAATAAAAGTTTCATAACTTTTATGAATATTAATATTTTTGAAAAGTATTTTGTAAACACGGTAATTGGACCTGTGCGGTTCTAACACAACAATTATTTTTCGATTTAAAATTTTTAATTTTTTTTCAAAAAATTTGTATGCAATATCATTGGCCAAAAATATCACGTGACCTAATTAAACCCAAAATAAAAATTACCTCAAACTTTTGTTTTACTGAAAATTTTCGCGAAATGTTTTATCTTGAATGTTAGTTAGGCCAATGCGCGTCTAATAAAATACAAAATTTTAGGTTTTGAGATTTCATAAATTTTTAATAAAAGTTTCATAACTTTTATAAATATTAATATTTTCGAAAAATATTTTGTAAACACGGTAATTGGACGTGTGCGGTTTTAACACAACAATTATTTTTCGATTTAAAATTTTTAATTTTTTTTCAAAAAATTTGTATGCAATATCATTGGCCAAAAATATCACGTGACCTAATTAAACCCAAAATAAAAATTACCTCAAACTTTTGTTTTACTGAAAATTTTTGCGAAATGTATTATCTTGAATGTTAGTTAGGCCAATGCGCGTCTAATAAAATACAAAATTTGAGGTTTTGAGATTTCATAAATTTTTAATAAAAGTTTCATAACTTTTATAAATATTAATATTTTTGAAAAATATTTTGTAAACACGGTAATTGGACCTGTGCGGTTCTAACACAACAATTATTTTTCGATTCAAAATTTTGAATTTTTTTTTTTTTAAATTTGTATGCAATATTATTGGCTAAAAATATCACGTGACCTAATTAAACCCAAAATAAAAATTACCTCAAACTTTTGTTTTACTGAAAATTTTCGCGAAATGTTTTATCTCGAATTTTAGTTAGGCCAATGCGCGTCTAATAAAATACAAAATTTTAGGTTTTGAGATTTCATAAATTTTTAATAAAAGTTTCATAACTTTTATGAATATTAATATTTTTGAAAAATATTTTGTAAACACGGTAATTGGACCTGTGCGGTTCTAACACAACAATTATTTTTTGATTTAAATTTTTTTATTTTTTTTCAAAAAATTTGTATGCAATATCATTGGCCAAAAATATCACGTGACCTAATTAAACCCAAAATAAAAATTACCTCAAACTTTTGTTTTACTGAAAATTTTCGCGAAATGTTTTATCTTGAATGTTAGTTAGGCCAATGCGCGTCTAATAAAATACAAAATTTGAGGTTTTGAGATTTCATAAATTTTTAATAAAAGTTTCATAACTTTTATAAATATTAATATTTTCGAAAAATATTTTGTAAACACGGTAATTGGACGTGTGCGGTTTTAACACAACAATTATTTTTCGATTTAAAATTTTGAATTTTTTTTTTTTAAATTTGTATGCAATATCATTGGCCAAAAATATCACGTGACCTAATTAAACCCAAAATAAAAATTACCTCAAACTTTTGTTTTACTGAAAATTTTTGCGAAATGTATTATCTTGAATGTTAGTTAGGCCAATGCGCGTCTAATAAAATACAAAATTTGAGGTTTTGAGATTTCATAAATTTTTAATAAAAGTTTCATAACTTTTATAAATATTAATATTTTTGAAAAATATTTTGTAAACACGGTAATTGGACCTGTGCGGTTCTAACACAACAATTATTTTTCGATTCAAAATTTTGAATTTTTTTTTTTTTAAATTTGTATGCAATATCATTGGCCAAAAATATCACGTGACCTAATTAAACCCAAAATAAAAATTACCTCAAACTTTTGTTTTACTGAAAATTTTTGCGAAATGTATTATCTTGAATGTTAGTTAGGCCAATGCGCGTCTAATAAAATACAAAATTTTAGGTTTTGAGATTTCATAAATTTTTAATAAAAGTTTCATAACTTTTATGAATATTAATATTTTTGAAAAATATTTTGTAAACACGGTAATTGGACCTGTGCGGTTCTAACACAACAATTATTTTTCGATTTAAATTTTTTTATTTTTTTTCAAAAAATTTGTATGCAATATCATTGGCCAAAAATATCACGTGACCTAATTAAACCCAAAATAAAAATTACCTCAAACTTTTGTTTTACTGAAAATTTTCGCGAAATGTTTTATCTTGAATGTTAGTTAGGCCAATGCGCGTCTAATAAAATACAAAATTTGAGGTTTTGAGATTTCATAAATTTTTAATAAAAGTTTCATAACTTTTATAAATATTAATATTTTCGAAAAATATTTTGTAAACACGGTAATTGGACGTGTGCGGTTTTAACACAACAATTATTTTTCGATTTAAAATTTTGAATTTTTTTTTTTTAAATTTGTATGCAATATCATTGGCCAAAAATATCACGTGACCTAATTAAACCCAAAATAAAAATTACCTCAAACTTTTGTTTTACTGAAAATTTTTGCGAAATGTATTATCTTGAATGTTAGTTAGGCCAATGCGCGTCTAATAAAATACAAAATTTGAGGTTTTGAGATTTCATAAATTTTTAATAAAAGTTTCATAACTTTTATAAATATTAATATTTTTGAAAAATATTTTGTAAACACGGTAATTGGACCTGTGCGGTTCTAACACAACAATTATTTTTCGATTCAAAATTTTGAATTTTTTTTTTTTTAAATTTGTATGCAATATCATTGGCCAAAAATATCACGTGACCTAATTAAACTCAAAATAAAAATTACCTCAAACTTTTGTTTTACTGAAAATTTTTGCGAAATGTTTTATCTCGAATGTTAGTTAGGCCAATGCGCGTCTAATAAAATACAAAATTTTAGGTTTTGAGATTTCATAAATTTTTAATAAAAGTTTCATAACTTTTATGAATATTAATATTTTTGAAAAGTATTTTGTAAACACGGTAATTGGACCTGTGCGGTTCTAACACAACAATTATTTTTCGATTTAAAATTTTTAATTTTTTTTCAAAAAATTTGTATGCAATATCATTGGCCAAAAATATCACGTGACCTAATTAAACCCAAAATAAAAATTACCTCAAACTTTTGTTTTACTGAAAATTTTCGCGAAATGTTTTATCTTGAATGTTAGTTAGGCCAATGCGCGTCTAATAAAATACAAAATTTTAGGTTTTGAGATTTCATAAATTTTTAATAAAAGTTTCATAACTTTTATAAATATTAATATTTTCGAAAAATATTTTGTAAACACGGTAATTGGACGTGTGCGGTTTTAACACAACAATTATTTTTCGATTTAAAATTTTTAATTTTTTTTCAAAAAATTTGTATGCAATATCATTGGCCAAAAATATCACGTGACCTAATTAAACCCAAAATAAAAATTACCTCAAACTTTTGTTTTACTGAAAATTTTTGCGAAATGTATTATCTTGAATGTTAGTTAGGCCAATGCGCGTCTAATAAAATACAAAATTTGAGGTTTTGAGATTTCATAAATTTTTAATAAAAGTTTCATAACTTTTATAAATATTAATATTTTTGAAAAATATTTTGTAAACACGGTAATTGGACCTGTGCGGTTCTAACACAACAATTATTTTTCGATTCAAAATTTTGAATTTTTTTTTTTTTAAATTTGTATGCAATATTATTGGCTAAAAATATCACGTGACCTAATTAAACCCAAAATAAAAATTACCTCAAACTTTTGTTTTACTGAAAATTTTCGCGAAATGTTTTATCTCGAATTTTAGTTAGGCCAATGCGCGTCTAATAAAATACAAAATTTTAGGTTTTGAGATTTCATAAATTTTTAATAAAAGTTTCATAACTTTTATGAATATTAATATTTTTGAAAAATATTTTGTAAACACGGTAATTGGACCTGTGCGGTTCTAACACAACAATTATTTTTTGATTTAAATTTTTTTATTTTTTTTCAAAAAATTTGTATGCAATATCATTGGCCAAAAATATCACGTGACCTAATTAAACCCAAAATAAAAATTACCTCAAACTTTTGTTTTACTGAAAATTTTCGCGAAATGTTTTATCTTGAATGTTAGTTAGGCCAATGCGCGTCTAATAAAATACAAAATTTGAGGTTTTGAGATTTCATAAATTTTTAATAAAAGTTTCATAACTTTTATAAATATTAATATTTTCGAAAAATATTTTGTAAACACGGTAATTGGACGTGTGCGGTTTTAACACAACAATTATTTTTCGATTTAAAATTTTGAATTTTTTTTTTTTAAATTTGTATGCAATATCATTGGCCAAAAATATCACGTGACCTAATTAAACCCAAAATAAAAATTACCTCAAACTTTTGTTTTACTGAAAATTTTTGCGAAATGTATTATCTTGAATGTTAGTTAGGCCAATGCGCGTCTAATAAAATACAAAATTTGAGGTTTTGAGATTTCATAAATTTTTAATAAAAGTTTCATAACTTTTATAAATATTAATATTTTTGAAAAATATTTTGTAAACACGGTAATTGGACCTGTGCGGTTCTAACACAACAATTATTTTTCGATTCAAAATTTTGAATTTTTTTTTTTTTAAATTTGTATGCAATATCATTGGCCAAAAATATCACGTGACCTAATTAAACCCAAAATAAAAATTACCTCAAACTTTTGTTTTACTGAAAATTTTTGCGAAATGTATTATCTTGAATGTTAGTTAGGCCAATGCGCGTCTAATAAAATACAAAATTTTAGGTTTTGAGATTTCATAAATTTTTAATAAAAGTTTCATAACTTTTATGAATATTAATATTTTTGAAAAATATTTTGTAAACACGGTAATTGGACCTGTGCGGTTCTAACACAACAATTATTTTTTGATTTAAATTTTTTTATTTTTTTTCAAAAAATTTGTATGCAATATCATTGGCCAAAAATATCACGTGACCTAATTAAACCCAAAATAAAAATTACCTCAAACTTTTGTTTTACTGAAAATTTTCGCGAAATGTTTTATCTTGAATGTTAGTTAGGCCAATGCGCGTCTAATAAAATACAAAATTTGAGGTTTTGAGATTTCATAAATTTTTAATAAAAGTTTCATAACTTTTATAAATATTAATATTTTCGAAAAATATTTTGTAAACACGGTAATTGGACGTGTGCGGTTTTAACACAACAATTATTTTTCGATTTAAAATTTTGAATTTTTTTTTTTTAAATTTGTATGCAATATCATTGGCCAAAAATATCACGTGACCTAATTAAACTCAAAATAAAAATTACCTCAAACTTTTGTTTTACTGAAAATTTTTGCGAAATGTATTATCTTGAATGTTAGTTAGGCCAATGCGCGTCTAATAAAATACAAAATTTGAGGTTTTGAGATTTCATAAATTTTTAATAAAAGTTTCATAACTTTTATAAATATTAATATTTTTGAAAAATATTTTGTAAACACGGTAATTGGACCTGTGCGGTTCTAACACAACAATTATTTTTCGATTCAAAATTTTGAATTTTTTTTTTTTTAAATTTGTATGCAATATCATTGGCCAAAAATATCACGTGACCTAATTAAACCCAAAATAAAAATTACCTCAAACTTTTGTTTTACTGAAAATTTTTGCGAAATGTATTATCTTGAATGTTAGTTAGGCCAATGCGCGTCTAATAAAATACAAAATTTTAGGTTTTGAGATTTCATAAATTTTTAATAAAAGTTTCATAACTTTTATGAATATTAATATTTTTGAAAAATATTTTGTAAACACGGTAATTGGACCTGTGCGGTTCTAACACAACAATTATTTTTTGATTTAAATTTTTTTATTTTTTTTCAAAAAATTTGTATGCAATATCATTGGCCAAAAATATCACGTGACCTAATTAAACCCAAAATAAAAATTACCTCAAACTTTTGTTTTACTGAAAATTTTCGCGAAATGTTTTATCTTGAATGTTAGTTAGGCCAATGCGCGTCTAATAAAATACAAAATTTGAGGTTTTGAGATTTCATAAATTTTTAATAAAAGTTTCATAACTTTTATAAATATTAATATTTTCGAAAAATATTTTGTAAACACGGTAATTGGACGTGTGCGGTTTTAACACAACAATTATTTTTCGATTTAAAATTTTGAATTTTTTTTTTTTAAATTTGTATGCAATATCATTGGCCAAAAATATCACGTGACCTAATTAAACCCAAAATAAAAATTACCTCAAACTTTTGTTTTACTGAAAATTTTTGCGAAATGTATTATCTTGAATGTTAGTTAGGCCAATGCGCGTCTAATAAAATACAAAATTTGAGGTTTTGAGATTTCATAAATTTTTAATAAAAGTTTCATAACTTTTATAAATATTAATATTTTTGAAAAATATTTTGTAAACACGGTAATTGGACCTGTGCGGTTCTAACACAACAATTATTTTTCGATTCAAAATTTTGAATTTTTTTTTTTTTAAATTTGTATGCAATATCATTGGCCAAAAATATCACGTGACCTAATTAAACCCAAAATAAAAATTACCTCAAACTTTTGTTTTACTGAAAATTTTTGCGAAATGTATTATCTTGAATGTTAGTTAGGCCAATGCGCGTCTAATAAAATACAAAATTTTAGGTTTTGAGATTTCATAAATTTTTAATAAAAGTTTCATAACTTTTATGAATATTAATATTTTTGAAAAATATTTTGTAAACACGGTAATTGGACCTGTGCGGTTCTAACACAACAATTATTTTTCGATTTAAATTTTTTTATTTTTTTTCAAAAAATTTGTATGCAATATCATTGGCCAAAAATATCACGTGACCTAATTAAACCCAAAATAAAAATTACCTCAAACTTTTGTTTTACTGAAAATTTTCGCGAAATGTTTTATCTTGAATGTTAGTTAGGCCAATGCGCGTCTAATAAAATACAAAATTTGAGGTTTTGAGATTTCATAAATTTTTAATAAAAGTTTCATAACTTTTATAAATATTAATATTTTCGAAAAATATTTTGTAAACACGGTAATTGGACCTGTGCGGTTCTAACACAACAATTATTTTTTGATTCAAAATTTTGAATTCTTTTTTTTTTAAATTTGTATGCAATATCATTGGCTAAAAATATCACGTGACCTAATTAAACCCAAAATAAAAATTACCTCAAACTTTTGTTTTACTGAAAATTTTTGCGAAATGTTTTATCTCGAATGTTAGTTAGGCCAATGCGCGTCTAATAAAATACAAAATTTTAGGTTTTGAGATTTCATAAATTTTTAATAAAAGTTTCATAACTTTTATAAATATTAATATTTTTGAAAAATATTTTGTAAACACGGTAATTGGACCTGTGCGGTTCTAACACAACAATTATTTTTCGATTTAAATTTTTTTATTTTTTTTCAAAAAATTTGTATGCAATATCATTGGCCAAAAATATCACGTGACCTAATTAAACCCAAAATAAAAATTACCTTAAACTTTTGTTTTACTGAAAATTTTTGCGAAATGTTTTATCTTGAATTTTAGTTAGGCCAATGCGCGTCTAATAAAATACAAAATTTTAGGTTTTGAGATTTCATAAATTTTTAATAAAAGTTTCATAACTTTTATAAATATTAATATTTTCGAAAAATATTTTGTAAACACGGTAATTGGACCTGTGCGGTTCTAACACAACAATTATTTTTCGATTCAAAATTTTGAATTTTTTTTTTTTAAATTTGTATGCAATATCATTGGCCAAAAATATCACGTGACCTAATTAAACCCAAAATAAAAATTACCTCAAACTTTTGTTCTACTGAAAATTTTCGCGAAATGTTTTATCTTGAATGTTAGTTAGGTCAATGTGCGTCTAATAAAATACAAAATTTTAGGTTTTGAAATTTCATAAATTTTTAATAAAAGTTTCATAACTTTTATAAATATTAATATTTTCGAAAAATATTTTGTAAACACGGTAATTGGGCCTGTGCGGTTCTAACACAACAATTATTTTTCGATTTAAAATTTTGAATTTTTTTTCAAAAAATTTGTATGCAATATCATTGGCCAAAAATATCACGTGACCTAATTAAACCCAAAATAAAAATTACCTCAAACTTTTGTTTTACTGAAAATTTTCGCGAAATGTTTTATCTTGAATGTTAGTTAGGCCAATGCGCGTCTAATAAAATACAAAATTTTAGGTTTTGAGATTTCATAAATTTTTAATAAAAGTTTCATAACTTTTATAAATATTAATATTTTCGAAAAATATTTTGTAAACACGGTAATTGGACCTGTGCGGTTCTAACACAACAATTATTTTTCGATTCAAAATTTTGAATTCTTTTTTTTTTAAATTTGTATGCAATATCATTGGCTAAAAATATCACGTGACCTAATTAAACCCAAAATAAAAATTACCTCAAACTTTTGTTTTACTGAAAATTTTTGCGAAATGTTTTATCTCGAATGTTAGTTAGGCCAATGCGCGTCTAATAAAATACAAAATTTTAGGTTTTGAGATTTCATAAATTTTTAATAAAAGTTTCATAACTTTTATGAATATTAATATTTTTGAAAAATATTTTGTAAACACGGTAATTGGACCTGTGCGGTTCTAACACAACAATTATTTTTCGATTTAAAATTTTTAATTTTTTTTCAAAAAATTTGTATGCAATATCATTGGCCAAAAATATCACGTGACCTAATTAAACCCAAAATAAAAATTACCTCAAACTTTTGTTTTACTGAAAATTTTCGCGAAATGTTTTATCTTGAATGTTAGTTAGGCCAATGCGCGTCTAATAAAATACAAAATTTTAGGTTTTGAGATTTCATAAATTTTTAATAAAAGTTTCATAACTTTTATAAATATTAATATTTTCGAAAAATATTTTGTAAACACGGTAATTGGACGTGTGCGGTTTTAACACAACAATTATTTTTCGATTTGAAATTTTTAATTTTTTTTCAAAAAATTTGTATGCAATATCATTGGCCAAAAATATCACGTGACCTAATTAAACCCAAAATAAAAATTACCTCAAACTTTTGTTTTACTGAAAATTTTTGCGAAATGTTTTATCTTGAATGTTAGTTAGGCCAATGCGCGTCTAATAAAATACAAAATTTGAGGTTTTGAGATTTCATAAATTTTTAATAAAAGTTTCATAACTTTTATAAATATTAATATTTTTGAAAAATATTTTGTAAACACGGTAATTGGACCTGTGCGGTTCTAACACAACAATTATTTTTCGATTCAAAATTTTGAATTTTTTTTTTTTTAAATTTGTATGCAATATCATTGGCTAAAAATATCACGTGACCTAATTAAACCCAAAATAAAAATTACCTCAAACTTTTGTTTTACTGAAAATTTTTGCGAAATGTTTTATCTCGAATGTTAGTTAGGCCAATGCGCGTCTAATAAAATACAAAATTTTAGGTTTTGAGATTTTATAAATTTTTAATAAAAGTTTCATAACTTTTATGAATATTAATATTTTTGAAAAATATTTTGTAAACACGGTAATTGGACCTGTGCGGTTCTAACACAACAATTATTTTTCGATTTAAATTTTTTTATTTTTTTTCAAAAAATTTGTATGCAATATCATTGGCCAAAAATATCACGTGACCTAATTAAACCCAAAATAAAAATTACCTTAAACTTTTGTTTTACTGAAAATTTTCGCGAAATGTTTTATCTTGAATGTTAGTTAGGCCAATGCGCGTCTAATAAAATACAAAATTTTAGGTTTTGAGATTTCATAAATTTTTAATAAAAGTTTCATAACTTTTATAAATATTAATATTTTCGAAAAATATTTTGTAAACACGGTAATTGGACCTGTGCGGTTCTAACACAACAATTATTTTTCGATTCAAAATTTTGAATTTTTTTTTTTTAAATTTGTATGCAATATCATTGGCCAAAAATATCACGTGACCTAATTAAACCCAAAATAAAAATTACCTCAAACTTTTGTTTTACTGAAAATTTTCGCGAAATGTTTTATCTTGAATGTTAGTTAGGTCAATGTGCGTCTAATAAAATACAAAATTTTAGGTTTTGAAATTTCATAAATTTTTAATAAAAGTTTCATAACTTTTATAAATATTAATATTTTCGAAAAATATTTTGTAAACACGGTAATTGGGCCTGTGCGGTTCTAACACAACAATTATTTTTCGATTTAAAATTTTGAATTTTTTTTTTTTAAATTTGTATGCAATATCATTGGCCAAAAATATCACGTGACCTAATTAAACCCAAAATAAAAATTACCTCAAACTTTTGTTTTACTGAAAATTTTTGCGAAATGTTTTATCTTGAATGTTAGTTAGGCCAATGCGCGTCTAATAAAATACAAAATTTTAGGTTTTGAGATTTCATAAATTTTTAATAAAAGTTTCATAACTTTTATAAATATTAATATTTTCGAAAAATATTTTGTAAACACGGTAATTGGGCCTGTGCGGTTCTAACACAACAATTATTTTTCGATTTAAAATTTTGAATTTTTTTTTTTTAAATTTGTATGCAATATCATTGGCCAAAAATATCACGTGACCTAATTAAACCCAAAATAAAAATTACCTCAAACTTTTGTTTTACTGAAAATTTTCGCGAAATGTTTTATCTTGAATGTTAGTTAGGCCAATGCGCGTCTAATAAAATACAAAATTTTAGGTTTTGAGATTTCATAAATTTTTAATAAAAGTTTCATAACTTTTATAAATATTAATATTTTCGAAAAATATTTTGTAAACACGGTAATTGGACGTGTGCGGTTTTAACACAACAATTATTTTTCGATTTAAAATTTTTAATTTTTTTTCAAAAAATTTGTATGCAATATCATTGGCCAAAAATATCACGTGACCTAATTAAACCCAAAATAAAAATTACCTCAAACTTTTGTTTTACTGAAAATTTTTGCGAAATGTATTATCTTGAATGTTAGTTAGGCCAATGCGCGTCTAATAAAATACAAAATTTGAGGTTTTGAGATTTCATAAATTTTTAATAAAAGTTTCATAACTTTTATAAATATTAATATTTTTGAAAAATATTTTGTAAACACGGTAATTGGACCTGTGCGGTTCTAACACAACAATTATTTTTCGATTCAAAATTTTGAATTTTTTTTTTTTTAAATTTGTATGCAATATTATTGGCTAAAAATATCACGTGACCTAATTAAACCCAAAATAAAAATTACCTCAAACTTTTGTTTTACTGAAAATTTTCGCGAAATGTTTTATCTCGAATTTTAGTTAGGCCAATGCGCGTCTAATAAAATACAAAATTTTAGGTTTTGAGATTTCATAAATTTTTAATAAAAGTTTCATAACTTTTATGAATATTAATATTTTTGAAAAATATTTTGTAAACACGGTAATTGGACCTGTGCGGTTCTAACACAACAATTATTTTTTGATTTAAATTTTTTTATTTTTTTTCAAAAAATTTGTATGCAATATCATTGGCCAAAAATATCACGTGACCTAATTAAACCCAAAATAAAAATTACCTCAAACTTTTGTTTTACTGAAAATTTTCGCGAAATGTTTTATCTTGAATGTTAGTTAGGCCAATGCGCGTCTAATAAAATACAAAATTTGAGGTTTTGAGATTTCATAAATTTTTAATAAAAGTTTCATAACTTTTATAAATATTAATATTTTCGAAAAATATTTTGTAAACACGGTAATTGGACGTGTGCGGTTTTAACACAACAATTATTTTTCGATTTAAAATTTTGAATTTTTTTTTTTTAAATTTGTATGCAATATCATTGGCCAAAAATATCACGTGACCTAATTAAACCCAAAATAAAAATTACCTCAAACTTTTGTTTTACTGAAAATTTTTGCGAAATGTATTATCTTGAATGTTAGTTAGGCCAATGCGCGTCTAATAAAATACAAAATTTGAGGTTTTGAGATTTCATAAATTTTTAATAAAAGTTTCATAACTTTTATAAATATTAATATTTTTGAAAAATATTTTGTAAACACGGTAATTGGACCTGTGCGGTTCTAACACAACAATTATTTTTCGATTCAAAATTTTGAATTTTTTTTTTTTTAAATTTGTATGCAATATCATTGGCCAAAAATATCACGTGACCTAATTAAACCCAAAATAAAAATTACCTCAAACTTTTGTTTTACTGAAAATTTTTGCGAAATGTATTATCTTGAATGTTAGTTAGGCCAATGCGCGTCTAATAAAATACAAAATTTTAGGTTTTGAGATTTCATAAATTTTTAATAAAAGTTTCATAACTTTTATGAATATTAATATTTTTGAAAAATATTTTGTAAACACGGTAATTGGACCTGTGCGGTTCTAACACAACAATTATTTTTCGATTTAAATTTTTTTATTTTTTTTCAAAAAATTTGTATGCAATATCATTGGCCAAAAATATCACGTGACCTAATTAAACCCAAAATAAAAATTACCTCAAACTTTTGTTTTACTGAAAATTTTCGCGAAATGTTTTATCTTGAATGTTAGTTAGGCCAATGCGCGTCTAATAAAATACAAAATTTGAGGTTTTGAGATTTCATAAATTTTTAATAAAAGTTTCATAACTTTTATAAATATTAATATTTTCGAAAAATATTTTGTAAACACGGTAATTGGACGTGTGCGGTTTTAACACAACAATTATTTTTCGATTTAAAATTTTGAATTTTTTTTTTTTAAATTTGTATGCAATATCATTGGCCAAAAATATCACGTGACCTAATTAAACCCAAAATAAAAATTACCTCAAACTTTTGTTTTACTGAAAATTTTTGCGAAATGTATTATCTTGAATGTTAGTTAGGCCAATGCGCGTCTAATAAAATACAAAATTTGAGGTTTTGAGATTTCATAAATTTTTAATAAAAGTTTCATAACTTTTATAAATATTAATATTTTTGAAAAATATTTTGTAAACACGGTAATTGGACCTGTGCGGTTCTAACACAACAATTATTTTTCGATTCAAAATTTTGAATTTTTTTTTTTTTAAATTTGTATGCAATATCATTGGCCAAAAATATCACGTGACCTAATTAAACTCAAAATAAAAATTACCTCAAACTTTTGTTTTACTGAAAATTTTTGCGAAATGTTTTATCTCGAATGTTAGTTAGGCCAATGCGCGTCTAATAAAATACAAAATTTTAGGTTTTGAGATTTCATAAATTTTTAATAAAAGTTTCATAACTTTTATGAATATTAATATTTTTGAAAAGTATTTTGTAAACACGGTAATTGGACCTGTGCGGTTCTAACACAACAATTATTTTTCGATTTAAAATTTTTAATTTTTTTTCAAAAAATTTGTATGCAATATCATTGGCCAAAAATATCACGTGACCTAATTAAACCCAAAATAAAAATTACCTCAAACTTTTGTTTTACTGAAAATTTTCGCGAAATGTTTTATCTTGAATGTTAGTTAGGCCAATGCGCGTCTAATAAAATACAAAATTTTAGGTTTTGAGATTTCATAAATTTTTAATAAAAGTTTCATAACTTTTATAAATATTAATATTTTCGAAAAATATTTTGTAAACACGGTAATTGGACGTGTGCGGTTTTAACACAACAATTATTTTTCGATTTAAAATTTTTAATTTTTTTTCAAAAAATTTGTATGCAATATCATTGGCCAAAAATATCACGTGACCTAATTAAACCCAAAATAAAAATTACCTCAAACTTTTGTTTTACTGAAAATTTTTGCGAAATGTATTATCTTGAATGTTAGTTAGGCCAATGCGCGTCTAATAAAATACAAAATTTGAGGTTTTGAGATTTCATAAATTTTTAATAAAAGTTTCATAACTTTTATAAATATTAATATTTTTGAAAAATATTTTGTAAACACGGTAATTGGACCTGTGCGGTTCTAACACAACAATTATTTTTCGATTCAAAATTTTGAATTTTTTTTTTTTTAAATTTGTATGCAATATTATTGGCTAAAAATATCACGTGACCTAATTAAACCCAAAATAAAAATTACCTCAAACTTTTGTTTTACTGAAAATTTTCGCGAAATGTTTTATCTCGAATTTTAGTTAGGCCAATGCGCGTCTAATAAAATACAAAATTTTAGGTTTTGAGATTTCATAAATTTTTAATAAAAGTTTCATAACTTTTATGAATATTAATATTTTTGAAAAATATTTTGTAAACACGGTAATTGGACCTGTGCGGTTCTAACACAACAATTATTTTTTGATTTAAATTTTTTTATTTTTTTTCAAAAAATTTGTATGCAATATCATTGGCCAAAAATATCACGTGACCTAATTAAACCCAAAATAAAAATTACCTCAAACTTTTGTTTTACTGAAAATTTTCGCGAAATGTTTTATCTTGAATGTTAGTTAGGCCAATGCGCGTCTAATAAAATACAAAATTTGAGGTTTTGAGATTTCATAAATTTTTAATAAAAGTTTCATAACTTTTATAAATATTAATATTTTCGAAAAATATTTTGTAAACACGGTAATTGGACGTGTGCGGTTTTAACACAACAATTATTTTTCGATTTAAAATTTTGAATTTTTTTTTTTTAAATTTGTATGCAATATCATTGGCCAAAAATATCACGTGACCTAATTAAACCCAAAATAAAAATTACCTCAAACTTTTGTTTTACTGAAAATTTTTGCGAAATGTATTATCTTGAATGTTAGTTAGGCCAATGCGCGTCTAATAAAATACAAAATTTGAGGTTTTGAGATTTCATAAATTTTTAATAAAAGTTTCATAACTTTTATAAATATTAATATTTTTGAAAAATATTTTGTAAACACGGTAATTGGACCTGTGCGGTTCTAACACAACAATTATTTTTCGATTCAAAATTTTGAATTTTTTTTTTTTTAAATTTGTATGCAATATCATTGGCCAAAAATATCACGTGACCTAATTAAACCCAAAATAAAAATTACCTCAAACTTTTGTTTTACTGAAAATTTTTGCGAAATGTATTATCTTGAATGTTAGTTAGGCCAATGCGCGTCTAATAAAATACAAAATTTTAGGTTTTGAGATTTCATAAATTTTTAATAAAAGTTTCATAACTTTTATGAATATTAATATTTTTGAAAAATATTTTGTAAACACGGTAATTGGACCTGTGCGGTTCTAACACAACAATTATTTTTTGATTTAAATTTTTTTATTTTTTTTCAAAAAATTTGTATGCAATATCATTGGCCAAAAATATCACGTGACCTAATTAAACCCAAAATAAAAATTACCTCAAACTTTTGTTTTACTGAAAATTTTCGCGAAATGTTTTATCTTGAATGTTAGTTAGGCCAATGCGCGTCTAATAAAATACAAAATTTGAGGTTTTGAGATTTCATAAATTTTTAATAAAAGTTTCATAACTTTTATAAATATTAATATTTTCGAAAAATATTTTGTAAACACGGTAATTGGACGTGTGCGGTTTTAACACAACAATTATTTTTCGATTTAAAATTTTGAATTTTTTTTTTTTAAATTTGTATGCAATATCATTGGCCAAAAATATCACGTGACCTAATTAAACTCAAAATAAAAATTACCTCAAACTTTTGTTTTACTGAAAATTTTTGCGAAATGTATTATCTTGAATGTTAGTTAGGCCAATGCGCGTCTAATAAAATACAAAATTTGAGGTTTTGAGATTTCATAAATTTTTAATAAAAGTTTCATAACTTTTATAAATATTAATATTTTTGAAAAATATTTTGTAAACACGGTAATTGGACCTGTGCGGTTCTAACACAACAATTATTTTTCGATTCAAAATTTTGAATTTTTTTTTTTTTAAATTTGTATGCAATATCATTGGCCAAAAATATCACGTGACCTAATTAAACCCAAAATAAAAATTACCTCAAACTTTTGTTTTACTGAAAATTTTTGCGAAATGTATTATCTTGAATGTTAGTTAGGCCAATGCGCGTCTAATAAAATACAAAATTTTAGGTTTTGAGATTTCATAAATTTTTAATAAAAGTTTCATAACTTTTATGAATATTAATATTTTTGAAAAATATTTTGTAAACACGGTAATTGGACCTGTGCGGTTCTAACACAACAATTATTTTTTGATTTAAATTTTTTTATTTTTTTTCAAAAAATTTGTATGCAATATCATTGGCCAAAAATATCACGTGACCTAATTAAACCCAAAATAAAAATTACCTCAAACTTTTGTTTTACTGAAAATTTTCGCGAAATGTTTTATCTTGAATGTTAGTTAGGCCAATGCGCGTCTAATAAAATACAAAATTTGAGGTTTTGAGATTTCATAAATTTTTAATAAAAGTTTCATAACTTTTATAAATATTAATATTTTCGAAAAATATTTTGTAAACACGGTAATTGGACGTGTGCGGTTTTAACACAACAATTATTTTTCGATTTAAAATTTTGAATTTTTTTTTTTTAAATTTGTATGCAATATCATTGGCCAAAAATATCACGTGACCTAATTAAACCCAAAATAAAAATTACCTCAAACTTTTGTTTTACTGAAAATTTTTGCGAAATGTATTATCTTGAATGTTAGTTAGGCCAATGCGCGTCTAATAAAATACAAAATTTGAGGTTTTGAGATTTCATAAATTTTTAATAAAAGTTTCATAACTTTTATAAATATTAATATTTTTGAAAAATATTTTGTAAACACGGTAATTGGACCTGTGCGGTTCTAACACAACAATTATTTTTCGATTCAAAATTTTGAATTTTTTTTTTTTTAAATTTGTATGCAATATCATTGGCCAAAAATATCACGTGACCTAATTAAACCCAAAATAAAAATTACCTCAAACTTTTGTTTTACTGAAAATTTTTGCGAAATGTATTATCTTGAATGTTAGTTAGGCCAATGCGCGTCTAATAAAATACAAAATTTTAGGTTTTGAGATTTCATAAATTTTTAATAAAAGTTTCATAACTTTTATGAATATTAATATTTTTGAAAAATATTTTGTAAACACGGTAATTGGACCTGTGCGGTTCTAACACAACAATTATTTTTCGATTTAAATTTTTTTATTTTTTTTCAAAAAATTTGTATGCAATATCATTGGCCAAAAATATCACGTGACCTAATTAAACCCAAAATAAAAATTACCTCAAACTTTTGTTTTACTGAAAATTTTCGCGAAATGTTTTATCTTGAATGTTAGTTAGGCCAATGCGCGTCTAATAAAATACAAAATTTGAGGTTTTGAGATTTCATAAATTTTTAATAAAAGTTTCATAACTTTTATAAATATTAATATTTTCGAAAAATATTTTGTAAACACGGTAATTGGACCTGTGCGGTTCTAACACAACAATTATTTTTTGATTCAAAATTTTGAATTCTTTTTTTTTTAAATTTGTATGCAATATCATTGGCTAAAAATATCACGTGACCTAATTAAACCCAAAATAAAAATTACCTCAAACTTTTGTTTTACTGAAAATTTTTGCGAAATGTTTTATCTCGAATGTTAGTTAGGCCAATGCGCGTCTAATAAAATACAAAATTTTAGGTTTTGAGATTTCATAAATTTTTAATAAAAGTTTCATAACTTTTATAAATATTAATATTTTTGAAAAATATTTTGTAAACACGGTAATTGGACCTGTGCGGTTCTAACACAACAATTATTTTTCGATTTAAATTTTTTTATTTTTTTTCAAAAAATTTGTATGCAATATCATTGGCCAAAAATATCACGTGACCTAATTAAACCCAAAATAAAAATTACCTTAAACTTTTGTTTTACTGAAAATTTTTGCGAAATGTTTTATCTTGAATTTTAGTTAGGCCAATGCGCGTCTAATAAAATACAAAATTTTAGGTTTTGAGATTTCATAAATTTTTAATAAAAGTTTCATAACTTTTATAAATATTAATATTTTCGAAAAATATTTTGTAAACACGGTAATTGGACCTGTGCGGTTCTAACACAACAATTATTTTTCGATTCAAAATTTTGAATTTTTTTTTTTTAAATTTGTATGCAATATCATTGGCCAAAAATATCACGTGACCTAATTAAACCCAAAATAAAAATTACCTCAAACTTTTGTTCTACTGAAAATTTTCGCGAAATGTTTTATCTTGAATGTTAGTTAGGTCAATGTGCGTCTAATAAAATACAAAATTTTAGGTTTTGAAATTTCATAAATTTTTAATAAAAGTTTCATAACTTTTATAAATATTAATATTTTCGAAAAATATTTTGTAAACACGGTAATTGGGCCTGTGCGGTTCTAACACAACAATTATTTTTCGATTTAAAATTTTGAATTTTTTTTCAAAAAATTTGTATGCAATATCATTGGCCAAAAATATCACGTGACCTAATTAAACCCAAAATAAAAATTACCTCAAACTTTTGTTTTACTGAAAATTTTCGCGAAATGTTTTATCTTGAATGTTAGTTAGGCCAATGCGCGTCTAATAAAATACAAAATTTTAGGTTTTGAGATTTCATAAATTTTTAATAAAAGTTTCATAACTTTTATAAATATTAATATTTTCGAAAAATATTTTGTAAACACGGTAATTGGACCTGTGCGGTTCTAACACAACAATTATTTTTCGATTCAAAATTTTGAATTCTTTTTTTTTTAAATTTGTATGCAATATCATTGGCTAAAAATATCACGTGACCTAATTAAACCCAAAATAAAAATTACCTCAAACTTTTGTTTTACTGAAAATTTTTGCGAAATGTTTTATCTCGAATGTTAGTTAGGCCAATGCGCGTCTAATAAAATACAAAATTTTAGGTTTTGAGATTTCATAAATTTTTAATAAAAGTTTCATAACTTTTATGAATATTAATATTTTTGAAAAATATTTTGTAAACACGGTAATTGGACCTGTGCGGTTCTAACACAACAATTATTTTTCGATTTAAAATTTTTAATTTTTTTTCAAAAAATTTGTATGCAATATCATTGGCCAAAAATATCACGTGACCTAATTAAACCCAAAATAAAAATTACCTCAAACTTTTGTTTTACTGAAAATTTTCGCGAAATGTTTTATCTTGAATGTTAGTTAGGCCAATGCGCGTCTAATAAAATACAAAATTTTAGGTTTTGAGATTTCATAAATTTTTAATAAAAGTTTCATAACTTTTATAAATATTAATATTTTCGAAAAATATTTTGTAAACACGGTAATTGGACGTGTGCGGTTTTAACACAACAATTATTTTTCGATTTGAAATTTTTAATTTTTTTTCAAAAAATTTGTATGCAATATCATTGGCCAAAAATATCACGTGACCTAATTAAACCCAAAATAAAAATTACCTCAAACTTTTGTTTTACTGAAAATTTTTGCGAAATGTTTTATCTTGAATGTTAGTTAGGCCAATGCGCGTCTAATAAAATACAAAATTTGAGGTTTTGAGATTTCATAAATTTTTAATAAAAGTTTCATAACTTTTATAAATATTAATATTTTTGAAAAATATTTTGTAAACACGGTAATTGGACCTGTGCGGTTCTAACACAACAATTATTTTTCGATTCAAAATTTTGAATTTTTTTTTTTTTAAATTTGTATGCAATATCATTGGCTAAAAATATCACGTGACCTAATTAAACCCAAAATAAAAATTACCTCAAACTTTTGTTTTACTGAAAATTTTTGCGAAATGTTTTATCTCGAATGTTAGTTAGGCCAATGCGCGTCTAATAAAATACAAAATTTTAGGTTTTGAGATTTTATAAATTTTTAATAAAAGTTTCATAACTTTTATGAATATTAATATTTTTGAAAAATATTTTGTAAACACGGTAATTGGACCTGTGCGGTTCTAACACAACAATTATTTTTCGATTTAAATTTTTTTATTTTTTTTCAAAAAATTTGTATGCAATATCATTGGCCAAAAATATCACGTGACCTAATTAAACCCAAAATAAAAATTACCTTAAACTTTTGTTTTACTGAAAATTTTCGCGAAATGTTTTATCTTGAATGTTAGTTAGGCCAATGCGCGTCTAATAAAATACAAAATTTTAGGTTTTGAGATTTCATAAATTTTTAATAAAAGTTTCATAACTTTTATAAATATTAATATTTTCGAAAAATATTTTGTAAACACGGTAATTGGACCTGTGCGGTTCTAACACAACAATTATTTTTCGATTCAAAATTTTGAATTTTTTTTTTTTAAATTTGTATGCAATATCATTGGCCAAAAATATCACGTGACCTAATTAAACCCAAAATAAAAATTACCTCAAACTTTTGTTTTACTGAAAATTTTCGCGAAATGTTTTATCTTGAATGTTAGTTAGGTCAATGTGCGTCTAATAAAATACAAAATTTTAGGTTTTGAAATTTCATAAATTTTTAATAAAAGTTTCATAACTTTTATAAATATTAATATTTTCGAAAAATATTTTGTAAACACGGTAATTGGGCCTGTGCGGTTCTAACACAACAATTATTTTTCGATTTAAAATTTTGAATTTTTTTTTTTTAAATTTGTATGCAATATCATTGGCCAAAAATATCACGTGACCTAATTAAACCCAAAATAAAAATTACCTCAAACTTTTGTTTTACTGAAAATTTTTGCGAAATGTTTTATCTTGAATGTTAGTTAGGCCAATGCGCGTCTAATAAAATACAAAATTTTAGGTTTTGAGATTTCATAAATTTTTAATAAAAGTTTCATAACTTTTATAAATATTAATATTTTCGAAAAATATTTTGTAAACACGGTAATTGGGCCTGTGCGGTTCTAACACAACAATTATTTTTCGATTTAAAATTTTGAATTTTTTTTTTTTAAATTTGTATGCAATATCATTGGCCAAAAATATCACGTGACCTAATTAAACCCAAAATAAAAATTACCTCAAACTTTTGTTTTACTGAAAATGTTTGCGAAATGTTTTATCTTGAATGTTAGTTAGGCCAATGCGCGTCTAATAAAATACAAAATTTTAGGTTTTGAGATTTCATAAAATTTTAATAAAAGTTTCATAACTTTTATAAATATTAATATTTTCGAAAAATATTTTGTAAACACGGTAATTGGGCCTCTGCGGTTCTAACACAACAATTATTTTTCGATTTAAAATTTTGGATTTTTTTTTTTAAATTTGTATGCAATATCATTGGCCAAAAATATCACGTGACCTAATTAAACCCAAAATAAAAATTACCTCAAACTTTTGTTTTACTGAAAATTTTTGCAAAATGTTTTATCTTGAATGTTAGTTAGGCCAATGCGCGTCTAATAAAATACAAAATTTTAGGTTTTGAGATTTCATGAATTTTTAATAAAAGTTTCATAACTTTTATAAATATTAATATTTTCGAAAAATATTTTGTAAACACGGTAATTGGGCCTGTGCGGTTCTAACACAACAATTATTTTTTGATTCAAAATTTTGAATTCTTTTTTTTTTAAATTTGTATGCAATATCATTGGCTAAAAATATCACGTGACCTAATTAAACCCAAAATAAAAATTACCTCAAACTTTTGTTTTACTGAAAATTTTTGCGAAATGTTTTATCTCGAATGTTAGTTAGGCCAATGCGCGTCTAATAAAATACAAAATTTTAGGTTTTGAGATTTCATAAATTTTTAATAAAAGTTTCATAACTTTTATGAATATTAATATTTTTGAAAAATATTTTGTAAACACGGTAATTGGACCTGTGCGGTTCTAACACAACAATTATTTTTCGATTTAAATTTTTTTATTTTTTTTCAAAAAATTTGTATGCAATATCATTGGCCAAAAATATCACGTGACCTAATTAAACCCAAAATAAAAATTACCTTAAACTTTTGTTTTACTGAAAATTTTTGCGAAATGTTTTATCTTGAATGTTAGTTAGGCCAATGCGCGTCTAATATAATACAAAATTTTAGGTTTTGAGATTTCATAAATTTTTAATAAAAGTTTCATAACTTTTATAAATATTAATATTTTCGAAAAATATTTTGTAAACACGGTAATTGGACCTGTGCGGTTCTAACACAACAATTATTTTTCGATTCAAAATTTTGAATTTTTTTTTTTTAAATTTGTATGCAATATCATTGGCCAAAAATATCACGTGACCTAATTAAACCCAAAATAAAAATTACCTCAAACGTTTGTTTTACTGAAAATTTTCGCGAAATGTTTTATCTTGAATGTTAGTTAGGTCAATGTGCGTCTAATAAAATACAAAATTTTAGGTTTTGAAATTTCATAAATTTTTAATAAAAGTTTCATAACTTTTATAAATATTAATATTTTCGAAAAATATTTTGTAAACACGGTAATTGGGCCTGTGCGGTTCTAACACAACAATTATTTTTCGATTTAAAATTTTGAATTTTTTTTTTTTAAATTTGTATGCAATATCATTGGCCAAAAATATCACGTGACCTAATTAAACCCAAAATAAAAATTACCTCAAACTTTTGTTTTACTGAAAATTTTTGCGAAATGTTTTATCTTGAATGTTAGTTAGGCCAATGCGCGTCTAATAAAATACAAAATTTTAGGTTTTAAGATTTCATAAATTTTTAATAAAAGTTTCATAACTTTTATAAATATTAATATTTTCGAAAAATATTTTGTAAACACGGTAATTGGGCCTGTGCGGTTCTAACACAACAATTATTTTTCGATTTAAAATTTTGAATTTTTTTTTTTAAAATTTGTATGCAATATCATTGGCCAAAAATATCACGTGACCTAATTAAACCCAAAATAAAAATTACCTCAAACTTTTGTTTTACTGAAAATTTTTGCGAAATGTTTTATCTTGAATGTTAGTTAGGCCAATGCGCGTCTAATAAAATACAAAATTTTAGGTTTTGAGATTTCATAAAATTTTAATAAAAGTTTCATAACTTTTATAAATATTAATATTTTCGAAAAATATTTTGTAAACACGGTAATTGGGCCTCTGCGGTTCTAACACAACAATTATTTTTCGATTTAAAATTTTGGATTTTTTTTTTTAAATTTGTATGCAATATCATTGGCCAAAAATATCACGTGACCTAATTAAACCCAAAATAAAAATTACCTCAAACTTTTGTTTTACTGAAAATTTTTGCAAAATGTTTTATCTTGAATGTTAGTTAGGCCAATGCGCGTCTAATAAAATACAAAATTTTAGGTTTTGAGATTTCATGAATTTTTAATAAAAGTTTCATAACTTTTATAAATATTAATATTTTCGAAAAATATTTTGTAAACACGGTAATTGGGCCTGTGCGGTTCTAACACAACAATTATTTTTCGATTTGAAATTTTGAATTTTCTTTCTTATATAATACACCTATTTATAAGATGCAATCATGGTACATTCACTATATATGTACTGTCTGACTGTACAAGTTGTTGATAAACAGAGCATTGTAACATATACATAGTTTAACGTATACCAGCCTTACAACAGCTGTTTACCAAGTGTCTGATAAGGCAATCAAACATGCTCGAAGTAAGGTAAGCGAATTTTTAGTAATCTGCGCTTTTTTTTAAAAATCACTGAAAAAAATGTCTGTACCTATTGTTTTATTTTTAATAATTGAATATAAATATTTCTTAATTTATAATTTAATAACGAATATTTTACAAAACAAAAAAATAAAATTAAACAAAATATTACTATAGTTAAAACACTAACATAAATACGTAATGGAACAAACGAAACATATCACAAACACAGAAGTCTAATAAATTGCGTTGTGATTAGAAAAACAGTTGAAACTATAACAACAAAACGTAATTAAATATTTAAAAATCAAATAAATAAGATTAAACCTTTTTAAGAATGTGCAGACCAAACTAATATTTCCGTCAAATGAAACATGTTTGTGTTTAGAAATTCTTTGTTCTTTTTTTTTAGAGGGAGTTTGTTCTTTTGTTTTTAGAGAAAAAATAACTTAACTGGTCACAGTAATTTGTTGGTTTGCAAACAACCATTTCTAATGTTTTCGTACAGCCAATAATCGAGTACGAATAAAGTTTTTATTTGTAAATAGCAATTAAAGTCATAATCCTTATATGACCATAACAATTTGCATAATTTAACGTTCCTCTTCAGAGTAAGAACCAGTGAGGCAGATGGCAGGTTGATCACGTGATACCATAAAATGGCGCCACAATTTTGCTATTTAATCACAGCGTGTTGCAATAATAATTCAACAATATAGGTTCAAACATCATTTTATCACAGCGTGAAACATTTCTGTAGACAACCTTTTCTTGCGCAGAACTACAACATCTAACATAGAAAAGGTCGGAGTTCACGCAGCCAGTTGCAAAGGTCTGAGATTGTTGATTGGTATTGGTAAAACGTAGATTTGAATTAGCACAGGCATCTAAAAAAATAAATTAATATTTAGAACACAAGCCCTTTGAACATGTAGACGTAATCGAATCATTATTTTAGATTAATTATATTTAAAAATATACAAATAGCCAAACTTACTGCATTGCCCAGGCAGGATAACTACGTCATCAATTGCAATATCGCCCCTGTAACCTCCCCCCACAAAAGCTTCAATACGGAATAAAACGTCCTTGAATAAAAAAATTAAAATTAAAACATATTTGTAAAGCAAATAAATTACATCAAGGCAATTGCTTCACTCAAGCTTAATATTAGGTAAATTATATAAAGTGTTTAATAACTTACAATTGCGTTAGGTTTGGGGGTAAAGTTCACTTTAATTCGTTTCCAATCTTGGCCTTGGTCACCGCTCACCCTTCTAATATTAACTGCTGAACGCCTTCCGCTGGTCAATTTTTGAACAGTTCGAATACCGAGTTGACCAATTTGTTTCTAATTAAAAAGTTTACATTTTAAATGCAAGTGCCAATTCAAAATAAGTAAAACAACACTTCGCGTTAATCGTTATTTAAATATTTTTTTTATTTTGTTTATGTTATACTACGAGTTGAAATAGTAATATTCACTTACCCCAAACATATTGTAGTTAATGTCCACGCAATAAGGTATAGGGTATAGTTTAGCACTTTGAAGGCTGGCAAATTCATTTCGCTTACGCGGGCCTGATGTCTCGATGTACATATAGTAGCCTGAACATTACAAAATATTAGTTTTTAGCGTAGGTTTTTAAAATCGCATAATGAATAAGTAAAGGTGTATTTAGTTTTAATTTTAATTTAACCGTTTATTTACCTTGGCCGGTAGTATGATCACCCCTTGGTCCGGTTTGTAAACTTCTGGTTGAGCCTTGGTTTCTAGTCCAATCAAAGTTGTCAGTAGTTTTATGCTGTACCCAGCCACACATCACCTCTTTTGAACGATCGTTAGACGGGACATAGGCCCCAAGATCTCTGTTGGAGTTTCGAGTAACTGGTGCAGGTGGAACTTGTCTAACGCCTTGTTGACGGCCGGCATCAAATGTACAAACTGCAAGTAAACACAAACGTTAATAAAGTTACAATTCCGACCTTTTGATTAAGTATTACTTAAACAAAAACCAAGATAAGATGCTTACATGACATTCCGGCTATCAAGGTGCTTTCTAAAGCTAGATTTCTGGCAGCAGCACTTGGAGTCGTGGTTCGTGTTGTTGCTCTAACAGTTGTTGATGTCGCTGTTGTTGTGGTAGTTGTTGCAGGCGTGGTTGTTGTTGTAGTTGATTTAGTTGTCGGCGCGGCTGTTGAAAGCGGACGAGGCCTTAATGCACCGGACAATGAGCATAAGTTGCTGGCATCTGATAAATACAAGTTGGAATTAGAAATTTGGTTTGTTTACCAGTTTTTGATAGCTTAATAAAACGAAGCTTTGTTATTACTTACCACAGGGGCCTTCAGCAGTGCAAATATCATCCAGAGCAACATCACTTTGAAAAGATGAGCCTCGAACTCCGCTAAACTGAAGTTGTAGAGAGTCGCCCAAAAACGAACTCTGATCGATTTCAAACCGCGCCATTTCCCAGTTAATGTTTTGCGACCCAATTTTGTTGTATACCAAATTGCTATCAACGATTTGGCTTTGTTGAATTGACTTGCGAGTACTAAAATATAATATTATTGTTTAATTTCAAGTAAAGTTTTATTGATTGATACATATCGTAGCACATCATTATATGCATACCTTATGGTAGTTGTAGAAACAGTTCGGGGTGTAAAAAGAGCATGTATGTCTAAAGAACCAATTCCCTTTCCAAACATATGATGCCAGACAACAACGCATCGTTTACGGTTTGTTACAGATAAAGAAGGAGTTTTTATAACGGCTGAGTCATTTATTTGTCGAGGACGACTTCCCTCAATATAGATGTAGTAACCTGTTTAAAAATTCACATTTAAAACTTTGTATGATAAGTTACCCAGTTGTTTCAAGTACAAACTATGTATATTACCTTTTCCAGATGTATGATCGACTTGGGGACCTGTACCAGGACTTGGCGAGTTTGTAGTTATCAGAGACCAGTCAAAATCATCGTTAGTAACTTGAGTCATTCCACACATGTTCCTCGATTCGAAGTTGCAGGAGAAATCTGTTGGATATTGTGGCCTTCTAAATACAGTGGTTGGTATTTGTGTCGTAGTTGTTGGTCGACTAGTTGTTGTTCTTCTTGTAGTAGTTGATCTCCTAGTAGTAGTTTTTGGCCTTCTTGTGGTAGTTGTTCGCCTGGTTGTAGTTGTTGGTTTTCTGGTAGTTGTAGTTGGTGTAGTGGTGGTCGTCGTTGTAGTTGGAGTTGTAGTGGTAGTCGTTGTAGTTGGTGTGGTCGTAGTAGTGGTTGTAGTTGGTGTTGTAGTAGTTGGCTTTGGTGTCGTAGTAGTGGTTGTAGTTGGTGTAGTGGTGGTCGTCGTTGTAGTTGGAGTTGTAGTGGTAGTGGTAGTCGTTGTAGTTGGTGTGGTCGTGGTAGTGGTTGTAGTTGGTGTTGTAGTAGTAGTTGTTGTAGTAGGTTTGGTCGTGGTAGTCGTTGTAGTTGGTGTTGTAGTGGTAGTGGTTGTAGTTGGTGTGGTCGTAGTAGTTGTAGTAGTTGGCTTTGGTGTCGTAGTAGTGGTTGTAGTTGGTGTAGTGGTGGTCGTTGGTGTTGTAGTGGTAGTGGTCGTTGTTGGTGTTATAGTGGTAGTCGTTGTAGTTGGCTTTCGTGTCGTAGTAGTTGGTCGCCTGGTAGTTGTTGTTCGTCTGGTCGTTGTTGTCCGCCTAGTGGTGGGCGTTGTTTTTTTGGTTGTAGTTGTTGGCTTTGTTGTTGCAATTCTTAGGTTTGCTGCATTTTTACAACCTCCAGATGTTATTACAATGTCGTCCAAAGCGATATCTCCTGTGAAACTATAACCAACTTTTCCTTGGAAAATAAACTGAACCGCTCGAGATTGATCACTTGATTTAAATTGAAAGCTTTGGGGAATCCATTTATTACCCTGGTCACCTTGTTCAACAAACTGTGCTTTAAGAACAGATGGCGTTTTGTCAGTCATTTCTTCTTTGCTGTAAACCTGTAATTTAAACAACGTCACATTATAAAACAATACTTAAACAATGAGCGGAATTAACTAGGTTGTAATTACTTGTTAAAATTCTATGGAATTAAATCACAACACATCTTAGTAAAATCGTGTTAGGCTTACCTTAAATCCTCCAATTCCAGCACCGTACATATGCACGTAAAATCGAACACAATATTGTCCAGGAACCAACTTTGGAGTAACAAGTTCAGCGTAATCATTGATCTGACGTGGGGAAGATGCTTCAATAAACATGTAAAATCCTTCCTCCGTTTTCTAAAATATAAATAATAAAATTAATCTAAAGCCTGTGGGAACTATATAAGAGATTTCTAGAAAAGTCACAAGCTAAGTAATATCAAGACATTGTTATAAGTTACCTTAGTATGATCATTTGCGGGTCCAGTACCACCACTTGTCGTCGTACCACTATTTTTCTCCCAGTCAAATTTATCTTTATCAGCTTGTGTAAGGCCACACATACCCTTGTCCGTGTCAAAATCACAAGAGAAAGAAGTTCTAAGTTTGGGAGCTGCAATACCGGTAGAGTCAGAATCTAAAAAAAAACAGTAAGCTATGTTTAATTTAATTCATATTCCCTTTTGTGATATTTTTGTACTGTAACGCCAATACTTTGTTTATGTTAATAATAGGTACTTCAGGTTTTCTAATTTAACTTACCGCATTCGCCGTCAGTGATAACGATGTCATCAATAGCAATATCACCGGCATATCCTGTTCCTGTGGTAGCCTCAATAACAACCCTGATTTGAGGATAACGACCAGTGCTACCTCGATCTCCTACGATTATAGAATCTGAAAGCAATGATGTATTTTAAGTATTGGGTTTTAAGTATTACAGTCGATTTCTATTTTGATTACGTATTTAAAATTAACAGAAGAAGATTTAAAATGCTTTTAATTTTACCATGTGCAATGTTTGTTCCAAAGTTGAAAGAGGTTGCAGGTGCGTCTTCGTACTATAAAATAAAATACAATTTTAATAATTAAAAATTATTTTTATAACGTTTAAAATGTTTTTATTAAACTGGGGTTGAAGTTAGCCAGATTTTAATCTTTACTTACCGGTAATTCTTCTGGTGCTTTATTTTCCTGAAATTCAAAAAAAGAAACAAATTAATTTTAAGAACAAAACTAATAAGAAGATATCTACTTCGCATTACTTAGCTAATAACATTTAGTTAATTAAATTAGTTACTAACCTCTTCGAAAGTATGAGGGTCGCTGCTTCCAATCTTTTTAGAAAGTTCACTCTTGGAAACATCAACAGACAAGGAACGCCAAGTGTTTCCTTGATCGCCAATCTTTTCATCAAGAACTTTCGACACAGAGTTAATTACTTCAGAAATCTAAACAAAAATGTTTGAATATTAATATTACTTTTGTAGTAAAAAAGTTATTGGTTTGGATAGTTACAATACAGATAATGTTTTACAGCTTAATTTAAATTTTTACAATTTTTTTTCTTATTTTCTGTAGTTATATTTAAATCTTTTATTTTATTTACCTTAAGTTTGCCAGTCTGTTTTCCCCACATATGGTAATGCAGTTTTAAGCAATGCGGCCCAGTTGTTAACAAAGGTGAAATAAGCCTTGCCACGTGGCCAATTTTTCTTGGCGATGAAGCTTCGATAAAGAGATATTTACCTAGAAAAAATTAATTAAATTTTTATACCTCCAAGAGCCACTTAAGCAAAATGTTACAATTATGGTTTAATATTTTAAGTGTATTGTGTGAAATCGTGAGAAAATAAACAAGTTCACTTAAACTAAACGCGTTCAAGCATTCTTTAACACTTGCGGGAAAAATAACATGACTTTTAACCTATGTTCTTTTACAGCACAATGTAAGTATATTACCGCCCTAGGCACCCGGCAATAAATATTTCCTAAACTGTTTGGATAACTAGACTGAAATGTCAACGTGGTCATGATCTAAGCTTGAGATAGCGATCAATAGAATTTGTACCTCGAGGGTTAGAACGATCACCACTCGGTCCTGTTGAATGACTTGGTGTGCTCCCACTTTTGTGGCTCCAATCAAAATTGTCTGAGGTCGATTGTCGCCACCCGCAGAAGTTTGTATCAAATGTACAGTTAATACCTGAGAATATAAACAAATTGGTTAGTGATTCATTACAACCAAAGTGATCGATACTTTAATCAATCTTGTTGTTACAATAAAGCAAAGAAGCTTGGAACATTGTTTTTACTTGAATATACTGGCGGTGGTGGCACTGTGCTTCTTGTCGTTGTGGTTCTAGTTATTGGCCTTGCAGTTGTAGTTCTTCTTGGTCTGGCTGGGTCAGTTGTTGGTGAGGTTGTTGGTTTTCGAATGGTTGTCCAAACGACAAGTCTTGGTGCGGTTGTAGAAACAGCGCTGTCGAACGAGCACAAACCGTTGCTTATTTTGATATCATCAATGGCAATATCGGACTGGTAGAAATAGATGTAAGCTTCCCAGTAGAATTGTACTGACTGTTAGAAAATACGTGTTTATATATTTGAAAATGATTTAAAAACGCTTTAACAGATTTAGAAAGTGGTTTGTTAGGCTACCTGAACGTTCGGTTTTCGGCGATAAGAGAGAGTCTTGGTGAACCAGTTTTTGCCTTGGTCTCCGTGTTTTTCCCATAAAAGAACTTCGTGACCATAATCGTCAGTAGTTCTAAATATAAAATAAGACATAGCTTAATTTAAATGCTTCTTAAAAACCAATATCATGTGTTAATATTTATTTGAATGTACAAACCTTTTCTCAAAGGCATATAATCTAAGACCGCCCATATAAGGTCCCAGCATGTGGTAGCTGAACGTAACACAAGAACTCTGCTGGTTGCTCATCCACGGGGTTCGAATGATTGCATTGTCACCAGGCCGTGCAGGGTCAGAAGATTCAACAAACATGTAGTAACCTAATATTTTTAATATTAAATATTAATATTTTTAATATAAACCTAATATTAATATTAATATTTTTAATATAAACCTAATATTAAAGAAAACTACATATAAGAACTGAACACCATTTTTTTGGTAAGAATACTAGGTCTCAAGTAATAAACATTTACCTCGCCCAGTTGTGTGATCTCCACTTGGTCCAGTCGCTCGACTTGGGGTTGGTAGCCTTGTTCTTTCCCAGTCAAGTTGATCCAAGTTGTCTTGGGTAAGCCCACATGTTCCTGCTTCGAAGTCGCACTTGAAACCTCGGGATAGCTGAGCAACGATTGGGGGCAATGTCGGGAGGACCATAGGAGGAGGTGGGGTACCAGGGGAAGAACCTAAACAAATACAAATTATTAAAATACACTCTACCATAGTATGTATGTGGTTTTACTTATAAAAGCTGTTAATTTTTGTTTGTATTGATATCAGTTTAAGCCTACACGCTTAGGTCAATTTCTAAGCATTGATGTGTCGTCACTAAAAGCCTTAAAGTTGATAGGCAAAATTTTTTTAAGTGTTAGTAATCTCGCAAAAAATTCTTTCTCTTACTTTCTCGGAAAACGGCGCGAAATCCTGTGTTCGTGTCGCGCCTGGGGTCAGATGTGAAGATAATGAACATGTTGTTACCAGTACTTTTGACCTAAAACATAATGTTTTTAGTTTAATTAAGATTAAGCTAATATAATTAAATTATTTTGTTTAATCGACAACACAATTAGTTCATGTGAAACACTGCATTTGACAATGATAAATGCAATTTGTTAATAGCTTTATATAACAATCAATTAAGGGCAAGTTCAAAGCGCAAAAGGTATGTATTGCATAAGTGCTTTATATATCTAAATAGTACAAAGGATACTTACAACTAGGTCGGCACTTTGCGTTCCACAAATAGTTTTTAAAACAGGCGCTGCACCATTTACTCCGTCGTGAATTAAAATTGCATCATCTTGACACAAAGTTGAATCTGTGACAAAAACAACAAACATTAAGGAAAACGCAAAGTGAAGGGTCAGATATTAATAGTGCTGTGTTCGAGTTTCAACCCACCTTTAATATCAACGCCCTTAAAGGTGACTCGAACATATTTGTTGGGTTTGACTGTGATATTCCAAGTGCAGTGGGATTCTTTGGGGTAAGGTGTCGGGTAGTTGGGACTGCTGAATGATCCACTTGCTTGATTGACAAAATCTTTACCACATCTGTCGTAGGTGCCAGGGGCTAAAAAACAATATTTTAATTTGAATACTGCGGTATTGATTACCTGGAAAACTAGTATATATAACATAGATTGCTAAGAAGATTCCGAAATGCATATTAAGTTTATTTGATTATGACCTTTAACGATAAGATCGTCAGCTAATATTTAATATAATTTATCAAGAGTATATCTGTAAACATTAAATCGCATAAATCTAAAGGAATTTTACCGGTTGAATTGACTAGATAGTTTGTATATTGACAAATCAAAATGTCAAGCAAGATATATCAGACTTCACCAAGCAAGCGACAATACATTAACAAGCTACTTTTATAATGTACAAATTGTCAAATCATCTTATAATTCGGGCGTGTCCGGCATGATTTCAAACCAATTAGCGTCGATAAGCGGACGATATTGTTATATTACATAGAATTATCTCCATTAGCCTGCACTTACCGCAGTTGTAAAGGTATTTAATTTCCTCAATGTCATAGGCACTCATTCTTTCCCGCTGACCAATATGAGGTTCCGGCTTACGCTTCGGCGTTACCTTAACATTAAACATAACATGGAATTACATTGCTGGTAAATGAAAAATGACTATTGTAATCAAATACAGTTAATAAAGGCTGTGATTCATTAGTATGGTTAGGTTATGAACTTGTTAAATTACCTGGATAGATGGAAGGTAGACCTTCTTTGAGAAAGCATTCTTGCTGTAGTGCATCACACTGTTGTAATCGTATACAACTAAGTTCTGGGTGTTGTTGTACTTTTCAAAGTTCATTGACATATCTGCACAAAAAAGTGTTGCATTTAGAGTGATATATGATATCTTGATACAACCTATTTGAAAACCAATAGCACTCAAGGTGGTTAGTTCAACAATCTTATTCTTTAAACGTTTTTTTAGAGATTACATTTTGCCAAAAGGACTTGAATGTATTAAAGTAATATGCTTTGTTTTTACCTTTTTGTATGTTTTGTTCTAGAATTTTAACGTATTGGTCTCTGTCGCTACGCGAATGCTCATGTTGAAAACCAACGACATGCATAAGCTCGTGAGCCACAATGCCTTTGGCTAAACAACCGGGAATTCCGAGGGAGACTGTCTGTGCCGAATAACCGGTCCTGCCTACGTAGGCCCAACACCTTCAAAATATATTTTGTTATTGCAAAAAGTCAAAGCGTAAATAGAACACAAGATAATATCTGAAATGTAGGATGTTTATCAAGCTATTTTTAACAATTTGGCAGTAAAAAAATAAATTTTATTCAAAAGATTTGAGGGGAAAGTTAGCTGTAATTTTGTAATAATTTACCCTTTCACGTCGTTGATAAAAATATATGCAATCTCCGTTCTTCTTGGCACAAATCGAATACATGTGTGCTTTGAGTAAAGAGCCATGGCGCTTTTGATCGTACCGACGTGTGTTCGATCTAAAAAAAGAAGTCGTGACTTACTAAATTGTTTTAGGTTACATAATAAATTAATGTATTGGTTTTGGGTTTGAGTGCTTACTGTATTTGCTGGACATTTTGAACGGGATTCGGACAAGTCCTCTGTTCGCACCTACAGTTGTTTTTGGCCATTTGTCCCCGCGAGCTGCATTGAAGTTTTGTCTCTGCAATGAAAATAATATATCATACCTATTTGCTTAATTAAGTTTCTTCCGCCTTTGTTATGGAAGCCAAAATTTGCCCTAAGTCATGCGGGCGACATTTTGCTTATAGCCAGCAAATTTAGGCATTTCGTGACATTTTTTAAACTAGAAACTAAAACTGGCATCCTGTCCTAGATGTCATACTCTGACAGTTCCTTGATTAATCTTTGTTTAAATCGATGAATTACGTTGATTGTTAATCAAATTCAGGAAATTCCACCGTTACAGAATAATAATTATAACAGTTTGGCAAAAAAATCCAATTTTAGATCATATATTCGTGGTAATAAAGATTAAAAACGCATCAAATAAAAACCAACTTCATTGAACCGGTTGTGGACTACGTCATTGGAAATAATCATATTATAAATAATGACAAACAAATACTAACCTCCAATTTAACAATATCCCCTTCACGCATTCCAGTGACGTTCAGATCTATGTAAAAATAAACGTATTTACATCATAAAATTTTGCTGCATTAAACAAACAAGCCAAAACTTTGTGCGTCTGTAATGTTAACGTTATTTTTATGTGAACCCATCACGGTTTGGTTTAATAAATGTTGAAACGGTGGAAAAAATTAAACTATCACGTACATTTTACAGTTTTAACAATTAAATTTAGATATGTTTTGCTTTGGAAAAAAAACTAACAAATTTTAGCGATTTTTAAACTAGTTTTACTTACGTTGATTGATACTGACGATCCTAGAGAAAGTGTCCAAAGATTCAAAGTATTTCTTAATATTGAGTTCTCCTTCTTCATCTTCATCAACGTATCCCTCCTTCTGTTCCTTCTCCAGAACTTTCTTTTCATCTTTATTGTCATCTTCGGAAGAGATTGATTTCTTGCTCGGAAGTTCGTTTTGGACACTGGCTACAACAACAACCTGTTCTCCAAGACTGAAAAAAAAAACAAATTGTGGTTGTGACTTAAGGTTAAGGTATTTGATATTGATATCATAAAGGAACTGTTGTTTGTTAAAAATGTCACATTATGCAGGAGAAATGTATAATTGCGTAATACCACTGATAAAAACAGTAAGTTTTTGATATACACGTGAAAAGGATTAAGTGAAACCCGGACATTGCTCGAAAAACCCGCAGAAATTCTGTGATTTCCAATGAGATAATTTTAATCTTATTTTGCAATAACATTTCTTATATATATTAGTTGTGGTAATCTGGAAATTTATCTTTTCAAATAAAAACAAGTTATGCCCTTAAGAATATATCAGTTACTATATGCTTACCTGTTATCAGTTTCGTTGGCTTGCATATAGTCTTCATAATTTCCATACACCGGAGGTGGTGTAGTTTGTGGCGGAGGATTTGCAGCCAGTGGTTTATTAGGCGAAACTTTGCGTCTTAAAAGATTATTCAGAATGTCACTGACTGAAAATGAGCCGGTATTGGGTCGAACCACCACAGCATCTAAGCTGGCATCGGTTGTTATTGGTTCGTTTTGTAAATTTTTTGAGTCTAATATTGTGGGTTGAATATTTGACCGTCTTAATCGACTTATTTCTTCTAATTTCTCGCGTGCAATTGAACTAGAATTTGCTGAAAACAATAACACATTTTAAATTAAAACTTATTTTTTTAAACAAAGTTATAACAGGTGTATATATAATTATATAAAGATTTAATTATCGGTTTCAACAACAGGCTGAACGAGAATCCTGTCAAAAATAGCGATTAATCTTATTACGTAGATTTGAAGTGAGGCCATAGTTAGGCGATGACATAGCCTGCACCAAAATGAACAAAATGTAGCTTCGAACATTATAAAAGACCAAAGTGATATCTCTTATGCGGTTTTGTATTCTGATTACATATGTGGGAGTTAGCCATTATCCCAACACATCAAGCAAGCGTACTACAAGCAGGTAGTTATTATCGTTACTTAAGGTTTCAATCTAAGTGCGCAGTGTCTTTGAATGTGAAGCCTTACATCTGTTCTAGATTGGAGTTCAACTGTAATTGGGAGGTCGTTCTAGTTGTGGTTGCTACGTAGGAAGGAAGTGGACGCACTATGCCCTCGAAGTCTTAGGCTATTTCGAACAAATTACTTAACGCACTATGACGTAATACACGATGTTAATGCGCTTTGTGACGTAATAATTAAGACATAACAGCAAGTCAAGCCGGGTTAATTTTTTTATTTTCTAATTTTTTTTTAATTATTTCCGAAAAACTCAAATGCCTTTTTATGAATGGTTTTTTTTTTAAATCAATTTCCCGCAGCGGAAAATTGTAAAGTTTGCGACGTCAATATTTGAAATGTTAAAAGTGTAAGTAAGCTAATACTAAGAAAACATCGTGTTTCGTTTTTAAAGAAAACGTTTAAGAAAATCTGTACAAATTTTTGAACAAAAGTTTATCAAAAAATATTAAATTGAAATCATTATTTTGATCTAGTGTGCAAATTATATTCGCGTGCGCTGTACTTTATTTAAAATTAAACTTTTAATTTCATAACAACTCAAAGTGTTATTAGCAATTGTAAATTACAAACTGATTAATGTTATTAAATTGATACCGGAGCACTTTGTAAGCGCGGCGGGCTTTTAAATCCTTAATGGTCGAAGCAATTTAAATGTATCATAAACATATTAATAATTATAAAAGCCTTTTAATACTGATTGAATTAACGTAAGCAATGGCAGGTCAACTTTAAATACAACCCGACCGCCAATCTCTAATATTTACGTTAAACGGTCAAAAAATTTGGTCTTGATTTGAGATCAGAAATCCGATAACGAGGCCTTAATCCATATTCTACCAGGTAAGTTAAGGCTTATGGCGACAATTACCGTCAACTACGGACCACGGTTCGCCGAAAGCTGTTTAAGATTTACAAAACAACGCAATGCCAAGACTTATGCCGAATAAGTTAACTTACGCTCTTACAAAAAGTAGGTTTTTTCATAAAATTTAATTTTATAAAAAAAAAAATTAAGAACCGTAAAAGTAATAAGAAATTTGGCGAGGGCCGTAAAGGTAAAAAGCTCGTTCGAGGAACCTAAACTACTAATGATCATATCTATGTTATAGAAACGTGCGATGTCTGCTATTATTCAGTTTGAAACCAGGCCCGAGTAATTAGATTTTTTTTAAATTTACCCTTATTTAATTTTGTAAACTTTATATTTAATTAATATTTAGTTGCTTCTTACCTGATAAAATTGAGATAAATAATATAAATAATGCCACTGCGGGCGATTGATTTAAAAAGCGAATCATTTTTTCTTCTGTGTTTCAGAATTTCGTATTTTTTGTACTTCTTCCAGAAATTAAAAATCGTCCCAAGTATATTCGTTTTCTTACAGTTTTCAGTTTTTTAATATTTCTTCTGGCGTTTATATTTTTGTTTACCGTTTATTTTATTATGTATCTAAACAAAAATAAAACCAGATATATTTCCCCGATCTTAAGAAACTTCAAGTTTCTAAAATAATTTTTTGTTTTCTTGATATCTTTCAGCCAATGTATCTGATAACCTTATCTCAACATTTAAACACTGACTTTATTTGAAAAAGCAGAGGTGCACGTTGTTATATAACGCCGGGCAGCATCGAATTCTCAACCAGGAAAACGAAAAAGAAAAAAGGCAAATGCCCGGAAGGCATCGGCCAATGAAATTACATCATTTGTTAATAAACTCGCATAAGCGCTTAGCATTTTTGTGCACTCAGAAAAAATAGCGATTTTTAAGCTAAGTGCTCAATATATCACAAGCAAGCTTACGCATAAACGTATTGTTTCTCCTTTAACTTGATTTGGAAATTCTAGTAACAGACAATCACACTATTTTTAACCACAGGTCGTTTTACTTTACTTTCAAATGCGTCGACATCTAATCACATTTAGATTAGAAATATCTAGATTTATTTGTGATCTGTTTTTTGTTGTGGGTTCAAATTATTTATGACTAGTAGGACTTATTTAGCAAAGTGACTTTCATTTCTAGTAGTACAATAAATACTAATTCAACACACGACTTTATGATTACTGTTCCAAAAAAATTTCATAAGAAAAACAACGGATTAAAGTTTTATAACTAAATTTGAACATTTTCGAATAGCCATCATTTTTTTCCGTTTTTTTATACAAATATGGTCATGCTAAAACTGAAACAAAAATTCAAAATTAGCTAATCCAAATTTTTAGGAATATTCGCGTAAAAAATTATATGCTAACCAGACCGCGATTAATTCTAACTCCACATATTTGTTAACCTTACCCCATAATAAAACCATTATTATAGAGTTTAAAAATAAATTTAACGGACATAACTGTGTTATATAATTACTACCCAAAATTATCAGCATTTTTGCAAAATATTTTTGACAAATGGAGCTAACGTTTTAGTTAGCAAATGCGCCAGAAAAAAGTCAAATTGATTAATGTTGTAAAATTTTGTTATTTGTTGAAATTTTACCTGTAAAAAATTTTGGCTACTAAAATAGATGACAATGACTGTGTATTAGGCTATCTATCTTTATGCTTACGTGCTCTAATAAGGTATAAACAAGCGTTAAAATAAAACAGTGGCGTAATAAATGACCGCTTCATTTGATAAGGAAGCAAAACATATCATAGATTCTTATTTCACCGTATAAGGCGAATTAATTTAGTGATTTTGAATTTAATTTTGCATTTAGTAAATTTTAATAAATTCAAAATGTCAGCTGTAAGCACGCAATACATTACGTAAATAGGATCAGTGTGTGTGTCATAGTGACAATACAATACCCGGCCGTTTAAACGCGGAATAATATATTAAAGGTTGTCAACATATTTTGGTTGGTTTTGCTAATCTAACTTCGCGCTACCGCGTTTTAGCAAAACTTGTTTTTTTATTTCAAGTTGTTTTTTTAACGACATTTCAGTTTAATTTTAATCAAAAACAATTAAATAAAGACCTGGTTAATATACATTATGACTTAGTTAATAAGAATGACATAGCTATTTTTAAATTAATGTAAAAACTCAATTTATTTGATGGCTGTTATGTTTTGTGTTAATGTATTTTTTACTGGTTTAATCCTTAATCAATAACGAGAAAGTATTTAGTGATGAATTACTTTAAAATGTGTATGCAAAAAACGAACCATAATCAACAGCGGATACGCGAAATTAAAATCACTCTTTTTCTTAGAAGCTTAATAAACAAATCAATTCTTAAGACTTTTACTTAAATTTCAATCACGATCCGGTTTGTCTGTGCAATAAGAAATTACCGACGGTCGTTAAGGAATTAATCTATACGTGAATTTGCAACAAAATACTTTTCTGTCTGCCATACCAGACATATCAAGTCTCTTTTTAACGTAATTAGGCTCTTTTTGTTTATTAAAAACATTATTGGCCGGTCTTTGATTTTATACAAAGGCATACATTAAAAACCAAAAGCATGATATGGCATAGCTTGCGATAACATATAGAAACTGCCATTCGAAATGGTGATAAAGCAAATATAAAATTAGAAAAATGAAAGCGGGGTCAAATAAATTCATTAAAAAAAAAACGTGTTTAGACATTTGAATATTAAACGTACAACGATTTTTTAATGTGCTTATTGTATGTAAAATAAGGTAAAAATTAAACAATAAGTTCTATATAAATACCAATTAGACAAATTAAGTAACGTTTACGGATATACAACTATATGAAACATCCGACTATACTTAACAAATGATATATTTATAGCATATTTGAAAACCAAAAAATGTCCTAAAATAATTTTTTTAAATGTCAAAATCAAATTTAAAGTTTTGGCAATTTTGGGTAAGGCGTGTGACCCAGCGTTTAATTATCATAAATTAGCAAAATTTAACGTGAATTATTTTCTACGAAAATCACTTTTTTTGTTCGATTATAATCATTAGGGCAATTAAACGCTATTAAAACTTGGTCTATAAGTGTTTAGTGTTAACATTTCTCACCGTTATTAAATATGCTAAAAAGACACAAGTTTCCCCAAATAAGAAAAATCAACTTTAAGAAAAAAAAAAAATTTAAATTAAATTAAATAAACAAATTCATACCGAGAAAGCCAAGATGATTCCGTTTAAGATATTCCTTATATGGAATTGCCTTGAAATTCGTTTAAAGATGTCTTTATTTTGGGCTGCAAAATGTTTAAAATCGTGATATGGCTTTAATGCAAAACGTTCTTCATAACCTAAATACAAAACAAGTTAGTAAAAGACAATGCTAACCGTGCCTTATCACTGTTTAGGTGTTCTACAACAAAAGATAATCCGATTTCTGAGTTTTTTATAAATAAAATACAAACAAAAATGCGTTAAAATAATATAAGCTTATCAAGATTATTTTTAATTGAAAAACGGTTTTTGCTATTTTTAAACCAGTTGAACAACTAACTTAAAAACTTAAATTCTTATTATTATTTAAATATGCCATGTATAAACCTAAATGTTAATACTATCTTGCAATATAAATTTGTATTTTACTGTATAATTTTACGGTAAAAATGGGCTAAAAATATAACAAATTGTTTAGGCTAGTTTGTAAATTAAAAAAAAATAATAAATTTCAATATTAAAGAAATGCCGTTTTTAGCAATTAAAGTTTAAGCCGTTTAATAATCTTCTGTTTTGTTTATTAACAAAGTAGAGACCGCAAACAAACGCATGGCTCCTACAAGGTGCCTTTAATAAAATATTGACACCTCAAAATCGGAAACAAAAAATTTCACAAAATTAAATTCGTTTGGTTTAAAATAAGGCCCGCCGTCTATCTGACCTAGTTATTGCGGTCGTTATTAATTTACAAAACAGGTTCTATAAACAATTTGACGTAGCATTAATATTTATGTGTATGCTTTATTTTACGTATGTTATATAAAGCAGAGTTATAAAATTTTGCTTAAGTACAAACAACCAAATTTACACATACACATAGAGCGCTATTTTTTATCATTAATCAAATGTGTCAAGCAAAAAATTTAACATTTCAACGGGTAATTTCGCTTTGGCATATTCTAGCAAGCATGACTTTTTTAAACGTTTAAAAATTTAATTTTAACCAACGCAAAAATTAATACTGACTCCCCATGTTTGCGTAGTAATGTTTCAAAACCCACGTGTTTTTAATTATTAAACATTTTTCGTGTTATATTAATAGAGTTTCATACGTAAAAGTTACATTGGTTTTGCGTGATAGTCGATTAGATTCTAGTTTTTCTTTGTAATTAGTTAATAAGAAATGTCATTACGTGTGAAGAATTTGGAATGCAGGCCAAGTCGTGGGTGGGACCATGCATTTTTGCTAGTTAACTTTTTTAAAACAGCCTCAATTCTCTTTAAAATGTAAATCTCATCTTTAATAAATATTAATAAACGTGATGTTAATAAATTTCTTTTTTTTCATTTTTACGGTTTTTGTAAAAGTTTTTAAAAAAAATTAAAAAATGGTATAAAAATTTCTTGGATGACATTTACAAAAAAAAATATTAAAAATTAAAAAGTATTAAGGATTTGGAAAAATTGGCAAAAAGGATATGGTTTTTCTAAAAAAGTTTTAAAAAAATTAAAAATATGATACAAAAAAATTTTCAGATGACATTTACAATAAAAGATTATTAAAAATTAAAAAGTAATTGGAAATTGAAAAGGATATGGTTTAAAATTTTCTTTTGAGGTTTTAGAAATTTTATTTACAGGGCTATGAATGACATCATCTATTTATTTTCATGTGCGACTATTTCCTAGCAACCGCACAGCCCCTAAACATGTATCAGTAGCTACCAGTCGCGCCCAAAATTTCAAGAGAAAATTCTGCTTAACCAAAAAAAAAACTTTGAAGTTTATGTAAATTTGTTTAATTTCTTCTCGGAACAAATGTCATTGGGAAAATCGGTCGTGTTATTGTCCGAAAATCGACCACTATTAATACGAGAACCGCTATGTAAAAATAAACACGATTTTTAACACAACGTCTTGTACTTTTGTACTTATTTAATTACAGGCATTTTCTCTTGTTAATATACCTGTCAATCTAGTAGTAAGGTTTCTTTATTTGGATATATCGGTCAAATAATAAAGCGATTTGATAAAATTCTGGCAGATTTTGAATAAAAACTACAGATTTTTATCTTGTAATTTAATAACACCACGCGTTATTTATGGCTAGTTAGTAATATTATTTTCAAGAACTCAACAAAATTTAGTTATATTTGTATCGGAAAAAAACACGTAACATATTCTTAAATTTTGCAGATTTAAAATAATATTACTCAGTAAAAATCAAAGCTTAAAATATTAATAACGCCTACGTTTACTATAGTAAAACTTTTGATAATTGTAACCAGTTTTAATAAATTTAACTTGAAAAAAAACGATTAAAATAGACTGTAGACACAACTTAAATGTCAACAAGTTAAAAACTTTCCGTTATTGAGTCTATAGACCAATGTATAATATGTCATTTTACCAAAATAGATGTACATATTATTGTTATTACCTAATTTATAATAAATATACCAAAAATGGTTATCAAAAAATTTTAAAGGATTGCTACATTAGCAACTTAGTGTAATTAATAACCAGGTCAATCAATTAATTAAGGCATTATGTAATGCATTAACCTTTTAAGGGCTTGCGGCATTCAAAAGACACCGAATTAGTGTTAAAAATATTTAGGTAAAACACACATGCGGCGGTTTTTAAAGTTATTTTAATGAGTTTTATGTTGAACATGCCAAGATGTAAACACAGAAATAAACGAAGGGCAGATTTCTCAAAAAAGTTATTTCTCTCTACCTGTGAAATATAATGTTTAACATACACTTATCGAATAGTTTAATATAATCCCTACTAATTAATAGCTTGCACGTTTTAGCTATCTTTCACCGCTTGTTTTGGCCACTAGCCTATACAGGCTTTAAGTTTTTGCATAACATATAATTAAATGGACATTTGAATCTTTATTAAGTTAACCTAAGATTGCGAGGATTAACATTTTTTTGAGCTGTAAACATGTAATGTCAAATACATTAGGAGTAAGTTAAGTGTTCTAAAAATAGCAATAAATAATTGCAATGGTCATTAAAAATGCATACAATTTGGATAAGTCATTGCTTGGGAACTTATCGATATCTGCATTAAATTTCAATCCAACAGCTGGTTTTTAGAAATTCCTTTCCGGTCTAGACTTAATTTCCAAACCGTGCATCCTCAGTTTTATTATAGATACTTTCAGCAACAGGTTCTTATTTTCCTATCGGAAATTAGCAGCAGAAGTAAAGTTGCATAATTTCGGAATTCTGACTTTTTATTACCATTGATTGATTCAAATCTTTGATTTTTTCTCCCAAAGTGACATTTTTTGCACTAATTATAGTTTTTTGAACTATGCCGGGAATTTTAATTTTGCAATAAGAAATTAGACATAAATCAAAGATTTTGGCAATATGCATAAAAATTAATTAAAACAAATTTAGAAACTAAATTTCATTTCCTGTTTCGTGCTCAAAAATAAATTAAAAATTCGGCGAATAAAAAAATTTCGACAAAAAAAGGTCACCTTAAATTTTAGCCAAATTTGCATTTTCCGAAAAAATAAAATCAAAATATGGGCTTCCAGGAAAACATTTAACTGCGAACCTCAAAAATAGACTTTAATCCGTAATCTGTATTGTGAAAAAAAGATTTTATTGTGTTAAAACCTTAATCCACAATGGAAGGTGATAAGTCTAGTATATTGACTGTCATATTAGCCATTTTTGTGAATAAAAAAAACCGTAATCAGGATCAGACGATTTTTCGTTTCACAAAGTCTAGTTAGGCTTACACGTTTTTCGTTTTAAAATCTTAGTTTTAAGGAGAAGTGCCACCTTTATTTTACACACGTTCTGAAATTAACAATAATTAAAAGAAAATCCTGAAAAACAACACGACGCTCATATTTTTGTTGTATCATAACACGGTTATTAAATTTCGAAAATATATGAATGGAAAGGTCAAACGAACTGGATTGGAATATTTTTACAGGCCTAAAATCTGGTACTTATTTGCCAAAGTTCAAACAGTCAAGCAGAAGTGGTGTGCCTAATACAAAACGAGACAGTTGACACACATCTGGAATTATGCGTTTATTTTTAGATCATTTTCGACCAGCGCGGTCATGTTTTAATGATAAAAACCTGGATTTGAATTGTTTTGGCATTGATGTTGATTTTCTCAATTTAAAAAAAACAAATTATTGATCGCCTGAATAAATTTTCCCATAGAAATGATATATCAACGTACGTGTGTGATGTCATAATCCCGTACTGATGATTAATTAAAAAACGAAATACGCACGCGTAAGCGTTAAATTAAAAACAACAGGCTAAGTACGTAAGCAACTGATGGCAGCAAATAGCTAATCCGTTTTTTAGCCAATGTCAGGCTATATAGGACCGTCCTATAGGATTAAGTCGTTTATTTTTAAGGTTGAATAATCAAGTTTTCATAATGTAGCCTTATAAGGAGGCCTACATAAGTTCATGACTTAATTTTGTGTTTTGGTATAAACAAATTTTATTGTTCAATGATTAAAAATTGATAAACAACCTACGCTTTTACTCATAAATATTTATACACAAAAGTATTCATTTATACCGCAAAATTATTAAACCAAATTAAATAAACACTTAATGAGTGATTTTTTATAAATATCTAACTTTATAAGAAAATAAAGTCATGTTATTAGGCTGTACTGAAAATTCCATGATATAAGCGTTGTAGATCGTTATAAATTTAAGTGAGCCTGAAATAACTTTCCAACAAAGATTCCACACAGTAATGTGTCCAAAGTACTTTAACATGCCTTGTAAGATTACCACGGTTATTTACATTGGGACGATGAATGGCTTTAGCGCGGTAATGTTTCTGTGTTTATGTTAGTAGCGGTTTTGTTCTACATTAACTATGCCATCACGCACCGCTTGATTGTATTCGTATCAACACTATTAACGCCAACTGCAATCCATCGCTTCACTAATTAAAAATTCCAGGTAGCACAAGTCGGAAATCCCCTTTTTATTTCCTTAACCTTTACGCTGTGATGCAAATAAGAAAGTAAAACGCTTTTATAAAGTCAGTTCATTATCGTTGCTTGAAAAGCGGATAAGTTTGTTTACAAGTTTGAGAAACCGTTCCATGAAGAGCCTAGTACCTTCAAAAAAATATCTCATGAAATTTGAAAGTCATTAGCTGAAAACGCGCCACGCGACTTAATATGCTACATGAAGCTATTAGTTAACGCACATACAGGCTTTAATATGGCCGCTTGTATTTCCAAAATAGGCTTCTAATTGCAAGTAGAGCTGTAATTAAATCATAAGGACTTTGTTATGTCTGCTTGCAGGCATTTGAGGAATTTTCCAGCCTTACTTAAGATCAATAAGCGATTGTGAGCCATTTCAAAGCGATTTAGTGTAAGTTATTAACGCTGTTATGCCGGTGTAAATACTAGAAATCGGATCACAGTATTTCTGTTTATTTTAAATCCGCCATTCATTATAAAGCATTACGTTATTATATGTGAACACACCCAGCGTGTTTCGAATTCGCAAAGGTTTCAATACCACCACGACTATCAATCAACTGAATGTAAATAAATAATTGGACCTAAGTCAAGCAGGGTCGAAATGAAGTAAGTTCATATTTTTCGTTCTAAGATCGAGAGGACAAATTGGCCAAAGCTTAATTTTTACCTTCTCGATATAGTTACCTATTCCATTTTTTTCTAAATATGTTTTGACCTCATTATGCCATCTGTTAATTAATTAACCTAGTACTTAGAACTTACTATAGACAAGTACCAGACATATATTGACGCAATAAAATTAAATTTTTATTGCATATATATCATATAAGGGTTTATAAGCTTAAAGTGCTTGCATATTATGAAACTACATATCGTAATATATTTTTGTTTTATAGGATAAAGTTCACTTTTCCTACGTGGTCTGACGCATTTTAAGTGCAATAACATAAACGAAAATTAAAATTGACGTTTTTGTAAATGCCAAAAAAAATTTTGTACCCAAAAATTAATTAATTTTTCTAAATTTTTTTTGCATGTAAATTGCGAATAATTGAATATGCAAAAATTTTAATTTTGCAGCATGTAAAAAAGGCAACCGAAAAAACGATTTCAAAAAAGGTAAAAAAATCCTAATCTTCACAGGATTTTCGTAGATTGAAATCTATCTAAAACACTTTGAAACATAATAAAAACATTTCGTCATTCCTAATACCATGACTGGCTTTATTGTTTTAAAAAACGACCAAAAAAAGGAAAATACCCATAATGTGCTAACACCGTGTTGGAATGGAGAAATAATTGGAACTATTACCTAGAAAAAATATACAAAAACTAACTGCTGAATATTCGCGTAAAAGCTTTTTGCAATTTGTAATAATTTAAAGCCCTAACTTTATAGTTACAGGTGCTTTTGATATTCGTAATAATAGGATATTCGTTACTTTGTATATCATAAAACAACAAAAAAATTCAAACAAAATAATAATTTTGATTTTAAGAAACAGTCTGTTAAAATAATTAATATTTTTATATCATATTTAATATCTAGTTAAACTTTTATTGTTTATTTATTGTACATTAAAATGTATTGGAATTTTTTCACTTTAAAATAGTTTATTTCATAAATAATTTAATTTTAAAATCCAAGAATTTAAAACGTAAAACCTAAGATTTCATAGCGCGGTTAAAAACGTATATAAAACCACCCAAAAATGATATAATTATAAGACAAAAACGTCTATTAAATATTTATATTTAATTTTTTAAGATATATTTAGTTTTGTTTATTATTAGCCTGTATTTAGTCTATATTAATATGTGTAGTGTGATTGCTACATTAGAATATTTAATGGACAGATAATCTGTTGTAAGATTAACGCGCCGTACCACGGTGTATCAGTACATTTTTTGGCTTGTTTACTGAACTCAGATATTGGTTTTCACGGTGAGCTTGCTTTCGAAAATTTCTATAAAACCTAGCGCGAATCTAAAGGCTAATGACAAAGAAATTTAACGGTTTGCAACCACAATTCAATACAATTTAGTCTGCTACCCTAGGACAACGCATTTTTACATCCTAAAGGTACTTGAAAATTTTTTAGATGCAGAGTCATAGCTTGATAAAATTGTCACCAGCGCTTTCCGCGGACGCTTTTTAGATTTTGTGGCTATTTTAATCCCTGAAAACATAAATATAACAAAAGAAATTTATGACCAACTAACCACTACAGCGTCACTAATAATATAGGAACGACAACTCTTAGTGAAGTACATTTGTTAGTCATTGCTTAAGCGATTATCAAAAACATAATCGACCCATTGTACTTTGTGAGTAATATAGGAAAGTAAAATTTATTTTAAGTGACAGTGAATAAATATAGAATTGGTTATGAAGTCATTGCGTTAATTGTTGTGCTTAATCTAATAATTGTTTACCAGCAGTTGGCAATTCAAAGTTCTAAGAATAAGGAGGAGAATCAACGAAATGTAGCTTGTGCCTTAAGCACCACAACTTGAACTAGGACAGTTTCTTATTCCTTCTTTGCAAAACATAAGTGGGCATTTAATTTAGATCAAATACAACCAATTGGCTATGAGTTACAATGCGGTCATAGCCAATTAGGCTTATAACCTACCCTCTTACCAGTAGAACAATGGCAACAATAGATAACTGCGTAAACAACTTTTAACACAATTCACATATCCTTGACTTTTGGTTAACGATCAAGGATATAGATTTCAAAAAAGAACCGGTTTTATTATTAATAGTCTACGCCATTTATTGTGCTAACCAATAAGTAATGTCTCGGTAAAATTTAAGTGCCAATATAGCCACCACTTACATCCCAAAAAAGGATGTAAAAAGGAAAGTTAAGTTATAGGTAATCGATAATAGCACATTGTTCTTATTGTTAGATAGCGACATTATTATAACGAAATTACATTACTTACCACAACGTACTTTTTATGAACAAATCCTGCCAAAACTTTTCCACGGATTTTACTTATTAATCAGCTTCCTTAATTACTGTATTGGAAGTTTAACAGCATATACATTAAACTGATTGCCAGTTAATTAATTAAAATTATTGGGAAAAAATGGTAGTGCTCTTAAGGTAAGGAAATGTAAGACCTAGGAGTTGTACATTAAATTGTGTACCATAAACCAATGTCAGTTTTTTAACCGAAACAGTCATTTTTTCCATTAACAATAATAAGAAATGCTTTAAATGCTGTTTAACATCATTTTATCAGAAATCTGACAAATTTGATCCGGTATTATATTGAAAAATGCCACAAAATACTTAATTGGCAGCAGTTTAGGAGTAAGCCTATAACTTTACTTAAAAATAAGCTACACCCACTCGAATGTCGGCCTATTATTAGTTCAAATTTTGCGCATTAAATTGTATTTGAATACATGTTATTGTTGTACAATAGCCAGTTTGTCAGGATTTGGATTTTGGGAAAAAAGGTCGTCGGATTTAATGAAAAAATTTGCTGAAATGACAGTTAATAGCCTACAGTCAACATGACCTTTTGCAAAACAAAGTTCAATGTTACTGATTAATATTTCAGTTAGGCTACAAATTATTCTAAAAACTATACGTAAAATAAAGTTATAAAAGTAATATTTTGTAAATGCCTATTTGGTAAACACTGTTTTGCCAATATTTGAACTATTTGAACAACGAATGCAGCCTTGGTATTTAAATTTCTTTGTTTAAGCAGCCTTAATATGCCTTACAGCACGTTATTTTTGTACTCCAATTTGTACGCATTTTACAAAAGCAACATTTTATCCGACCGTTAAGACCTTAATATGCAACCACTAAAAATTTAAATAACAAAACAAACTGGTTTGGTGGGATATTTAAGTATGAAAATAATGTCTAATTCGATTTTAAGACTGGCAAAACAACACAAAAACCACACAAGCTAGATAGACAATAATGCAAAAGGAAAAAGGCAGTTAAACAATAGGCCTTAAGTTTATGGTTTTTTCTTATACCTAATACTTCTATTTAATGACAATTTAATGAATGTAAATAATAGGTATTTTTGGTAATATACATTTTAATTTTAATTAAAAATTGAGTTTAAAACCCACACCTACGTTGATGTACTTAAGTATAGCACATTCGCCCTATTATTTGTGTCACGTTTTAAAGACTAAATGATAATATTTTGGAATTGAATATGTCTAATTATACCGTCATTAACTTTCAATATTAAATGTTAAGTGGTTAAGTATTATTGTACATCAAAACATAGCTGGAACATAAAACGATACACTTAAGAAAATATGCAACATTTCAAGGAAAATATTTAAGATTTGTGTGAACAGAAAAACAAAAAATTTACGTAGGCCGCAAAGTGCTGACCAGCAAGTTTAAGAAAAAAAATGAAGCTAATAAATATGGACACAAGGTCTTAATAGTTTAGGGCGTTTTTTGCACACCTATAATTGAACTTTGGCCTTAAAATGATTAAACATTGTTAAAACGCCTAATAATCGGCCACAAAAACTAAAACGGAAACAAGATGGCCCATTTTTTACTTTTTTTGCTGTCAAGACAGCTAACTGCCAATAAATTTGCAAGATGCTTACCCTATCGGTACAAAACAGCAGTTTTCAGTACTTTTTGGGTGTAATAAGATGTCATTTTTAACCAAAGAGTTAAACAAAGTCATTGAGCGATCGATTGTAAACCTAAAAATATAAATAATTTCCTAAAAAGATTTTTGACCGAGCAATACTTGCCCTAAAGGTGACATTAGCAGCTCGTTGTCGAATTACGAACGTCAGCGAAACGAAGATTAGCAATTTTCCGATCGCTTATCGCATACGTAAATGGCACGCCATGTTGGCTGGCAAAAATGTTTATAATCATAAAATATTTAGTCTTTTTTTAGATATATTTTGATGATTTACTGAATTTTTTTTAGTCCCAGATTATTAATACAATATATTTAGTTGAATACTTGGAAAACCAATTTAAATACTTCACTTAATTCCAAAATCATTTTGGTTTGTTTCCTAATATAGAAAGTAAATCTTTTAATTACCTACAACAAAGTTTTTTGTGATTTAATTATCGTCTAAATAAATTTCGGTAAATAAAAATCACAAAAAGCGGTTTAATTTAAGGCCTTGCTCAATGGTGCCGCTAAAGGCGTACAAGCCTATAAGTATAGCTGCAAAAAAGTGACTGGTAGGAACACTTGCTACACCACCATGAAATCGTTGTTTCAATTCCCACTACTCTCATATTGTAGCGCTCTTGATTTAGGCGCTGTAAACGGTGTGAACTCCTGCTGGACCAGCACTTAATCAGTAGCATAACTACCGGGCATTTATAATCTATATAATATCCCAAAAAGCTAAAAGGCAACTCGAGACTGGGTCGAAGTAACTGATGTTACTCTATGTTTAGGCCGCGCATTCGATCTTCTCACATCGAGGATAAAGATATATACAAAAGGAAAGATTATTAACATAATTATAAATTCATCTTTATTTGAATGAAATTAACTAAATGTCACTATTATAGGCAATGAAAAAATACTTTACAATACATGGCAGATAAATAATTAAGTGCAGTGATCAAAATATAATCTCTTATAAGAATATGGCTTAAAATGTTTATGCAATAATAAAAAGTAACACTAAGTTGATGATTTAGGATGTTTTTGGTCATTAGGATGGCAATAATCAGTCTGCGCAGTGGATTTTAGCGTGTTGTACATTTCTTTGTCTAAATGATGATCTAGCTCTGGTTGGTGTCGAGGAAAAGCAACCATGTCTTTTCCTGTTTATTTAAATTTAAAGATTAACAAAATACACAAGGGGCTAGCCTATAGTATTTTCTTGTTGTTAAACATTTTTTTAAAGCTACCTGCAATTTTTTTAAGTTCTAATCTTGTAGCTGCGTTATCCAAACCAGTTGGGTTTTTGGTCTGACTGTAATCACGTAACGAAGTTTGCTCAAAGTAATGGTCATACTGTAATATTAACATAAAATATATATTTGTTTTATTTTAAATTAAAAGTACATGTTAAGGTAGGTTTTGTTGTAAGAGAAAAACACACCTAATTAAACTTTTATTTAGTTGCGTTTAAACCTGTGATGGTAGAGGCCGATTTTCCAAAAGTCTGTGTATATCAAACCGTTGTTCATTCCAATTTCCAATCAAAGTTTTCCCGCTGTAACTACTTTCCTTTGTTGTACATCTCCAACCAAATTGTGTAAACTTTAACTGGTCGTGCGTATGGGTCCATACCTCCCCCAAACCTTGCAAAGTTTAAATAGTCAGACTTTCAGAGCATTAATATTGCAATAAAAATGATTAGAATTTGCAACTGAAAGTTTAATTTACCTGAAGCACGTACCCCAGAACGAAAAGCTGGATTGGTATTAGTCTCATTAAGTGCCATAATAAGATTTGGTTAAAAATCCTTATTTAATTCTTATTTGGAGAACTAATTTTGCACTTTTCTCCAAAACTTTTTTCGCTCCCGCAGTTCCTATAGCAACCAAACAGTTCATCTAGTGGTACGCCGGCTAAGTGTGTAATCTAGTTTATCCTCAATTAATAAAATGTTTTTAGGCAAAGATCAATAAAAAATCTGTTCCTGCTATCTAACTATAGTTTAAACTTAGTATTGTAAATTAAAATGTGCAATAGCTGCCTAACTATAGCTTACACTTATAACATATCAAAACGCACTGTCTTACATGCAACATAGAAAGGCGGTTTACTTTTTGCGACGAAAAATCATGCATTTAAACAAAAAAATGTTTTAAACTGTTTGAAAATCACATTAAAATATTTAGCTTGGCTTTACAAACAAAAGTTAAATACATACAACAGAAGTAAATTTTTGACATACCTCTTTATCGCTTTAGATAGCATCTTCCTTAATAAATCCAAAATAATTTACAACATTGTAACTCCAATTTTCTAATTTTATAAACATTTTACCGCAAAAACTAAGTCTTCTTTACTACTAGCTAAAAAAAAACTACAACAAATAGGTACAGACAGACCGTTAGAAAAAAAACGAAAATCGAATTTGCCTTGAGTCTTGAAGCCTGGAGCCGAAGCAATACTACGCTGAAATTTAGGGCAAAAGAATTAACACTAATTTGTTATAATTTTCGAGCATCTCAGTACATTTTCCTTTAAGCAGTAGAACAAAATAAAGCATAATATTGAGGTTACGTATGATTTTATTAATTTGATATACGAATTAATACACTACACAAATGAGCAACACCTAATACATCTATACTATAATACCCACTAATTTCGACATTGTACATTCTATAATTATGTTAAATATTTAAGTTCACATATGAAATTAACATTGTATTTATACAGGTGATATGATATATTGAAGTCAGGTAATAATTAATATGAGACATCTGCTGTTCAAAACGGTGGTATATAGATATGGTGTAATAATACCTTATTTGAAATATTAGAATTTGTTGAATTAAACGATTGCTTATAAATTACTGAAATAAGAATTACGATCACACATAATTATTGCAGATAGAAAATCCACTGTTTTTGTACATTAAATTAATAACTACTATACACCATTTACCAACCAAAAAAACGTATCCAAATTTTAAAAAAAATTGTCACAAAAAATATTTCCTAATTTTCCAAAAAAATTTATCTACATCTTATACCCATAAACAAATGTTGAACTTAAGAGATAGCAGCTACAGACAGAGGTACACCACGGTTCGGCAAGTAAGGATTTTTTCGTTCCACCATTTTAATGCAGTCGATAATGGGGCATACACTTAGGCATAAAGTACAACCAGTGCAAGTATCCAAAATCTTGGGCAAGTGAGTATCCGGGTCAAATGTAATGGCCTGATAACCTGAGTCGTTACAAGCCATGTAACATTTACCTAAAAAATGTCAAGAAAACGGCAATTTTTATACAAGGTTTTATAATTATTTTTTTACATGGCTTACTAGTAATTTTTACACATGGTTTTTATAGTGTTTCTACATGGTTTGCATGGTAATTTTATATAGTTCTTATAGTATTTTTTCACATGATTTTCATGGTATTTTTTACTTATGGTTTTTTAGCAATTTATACACATGGTTTTATAGCAATTTATACACATGGTTTTTTAGTTTATTTTAGACATGGTTATTAGTTCCAAATCATTTTTAAACATGGTTTATAGTATTTTTTACACATGGTTTTCATAGTTTTTTTAAGATGGTTTCATGGTAATTTTTGCATGGTTTTTATATTTATTTATACATATGGTTTTATAGTATTTTTTACACATGGTTTTCATAGTTTTTTTAAGATGGTTTCATGGTAATTTTTGCATGGTTTTTATATTTATTTATACATATGGTTTTATAGTATTTTTTACACATGGGTTTATGGTAATTTATGACATTGTTTTAAATGCATTTTCACACATGTTTTTTTGGTAATTTTTACACATGGTTTTATATATTATGACATGGTCACATAACCCACAGACATTAGGTTACATATTTATGTATTCAAGTTACGAAATATGATTAAAGTTTAGGCCGGGTAGTTAAACCACAAACTATACCCATTACTGGATTAAATTCTACTTAACTATTATATAATTATGTATATTTCAATATGCGTAGTTGAAATAAAATCCGTTTGATCTAAAGACATTTTTTTTTGCCTTTTTAGAAAAAACGATACAATAACGAAAACGGACCGAAAGGTCTCAGGTTCGAATCCCACCGCAGCAATTCGCCGTTAAATCCAGGAAAAACATAAGAATTTAAATGTAATTTAAAAAAAAAATAAAAAAAACATTTTTTTTAACTTACCGCAGTTAATGCACATATCTGGATCAATTAAAGCAACCACTTGTTCCCGATTGTTCAGATCTCCGTAAGTCCCAATTGCCTTTAATGCATTGCCAATGACGTCACTTACCTAAAAAAGCGCAAATTGTTGAAATTTAAATAAAGTAAATAAATCAAAAAAAAAATTAACATTTAAAAAAACGGAAATTTAATGAGTTAAATAGTATTGACATTTTTAATGAAAATACCAAAAAGTCATAAAAATTATATAAAAGTTTAATAACAGGTCGCAAACGTAGAATAAAAACAACGAAATTTAAACTTTTAAACCGCGATTTCTAGCCGTGAAAAAAAGGCAAAATACTTTGAGAACCGAAATAAAATCCAATGATATTATTTCCTACAAGCCAATAATAAACTCATAAACAAATATGTTTTGCATTACAAAACTGTTCTATCCTTTCCCGTGTGAATATAAGGTTAAGATACCCAATATACAGTTTACAAAAAGAAAAAAAGATATTATACATATTTTTATTTACGTATGCCCTATATATAGATTGCGAAAAAACTAACAAGCATAATGGATTAAAGTCCTGGGTTCGATCCCCACTGCTTTCCTGCTGTAGAGCCTTTGAGTAAGGCGACATAAACGGTATGAACTGATAAGCCAACACTTAATCAGCACCCTAATTATCAAGCAACTATAATATATAATATCTAAAACTGCCAAAGGCAACTTAAGACTGAGTCAGGGTAACAAATGTTACTCTATGTTAAGGCCGTAAAGTCGACCTTCCCACATCGAGAATAAATAAATGTAAAAAAACAATTACATTTATTAAGAGTTTCAATAGGTAAATAATTTGTTTTTTTTATTACATTCTAGTAACATTTTGCATCTACTTACTGATGGTATAGTCTTTGTTGGAATGTAAATTTCCCTTTTTTTAGTTTCAGATGCTTTGTGCTCTTCCAGAAGATTCGATTTGATCTTTAACTCTGAAGTTATCCCGTTTCTAGCTTTCTTATCGTCCCCAAAATTCGCCAAATCCTGAAATAATAAAAACAATTTTACCCGATTAAAAATGCTTAAATATTAACATACTTTTTTAGGATATATTTAACTTACTTTTCCTACTATTTCGCTAACTCTTTCCACCTTTTTGCCGAGTTGGTGGACCGGTGTAGGCTGACTTTGCCCGTCCCAGTCTTTCAATTTATCAATACTTTGTAGATATAAGAGAGTCTGCAAACCACTCACATAATCATCAATCAATGTAAAGTCCTGGTTCTGGACAGCACTACAAACCTATTACAAAATAAACGTTAAAATTTGTGTATTAAAATAATTAATAAAATGTATATTTTGTAGTATTGATAGTTGTTTAAATTATAATTTTAAATACACTTATCTCTTGCTAATAATCATCGATTTCTTAGAAAAATCGTTGGACAACTGACATTTTTAAATCTGTTGTTTTTTATATTTATTTTTCCTTGATGTGGGAAGGTCGACCTTACAACCTAAACATAGAGTAACATCAGTTACCCCGACCCAGTCTTGTGTTGCCTTTGGCAGTTTGGGATATTATTGATTATAATTGCCCGATAATTAAGCTGCTGATTTAATATTGGCTTAGCAGGAGTTCATACCGTAATTAGCGCTTTACTCAAGGGCAACAGTAAGGATCGAACGTAGGACTTCATGTTGTAAAGCAAAGTGTTCTGACCAATACACCACGCTGCCGGTTTTTACAGCCCAAAGGTCGTCTAGAAACATATATTTAACTTACCTGTAATACAGATGCCCCTGCATGTAGATATTGCATACCAGCTTCTGCTGAATCAATCCCACCGGTAGCTAGTATGGGGAATCCCGGGAATTTTCGAGCAATCGTTGAGACAGCTCGTAATGCAATTGGGCGAATCGCGTTACCTAAAAAAAGAAGTACAAACTGGAAAATGTAAATAAAATTGGACATTTTTAAAGTTATACTATAATGTTAATGCCAGTACAGTTATTATGACAAATTTAAGCCAATAAGATTTAAAATATTTTATTTCAAAATTGTGTTAAAATCAAAAATACAAATAAATGTCAAATATCGAAATCTTTAGGCTTTACTATGTTTTATTTATAATTCTACCCTAATCTTTTAAGGTCGTATTACAAAATATTGCGCAAAAACGTACGTGAACTTACACGGTCCTACCACTACCAAACTAAGCATTCTGATTGGTTGAAACCACTCAAGCGCACTAAGTTTTAAACCATTGAGCCAAACTGTGGTCTGATTTCAATGTGTGGTAGAATGAACAAACACAAAAAAAGTCGCGTGATTTTGAAGCCAATATAGTTAAACAAAGAATAAAATGAAAAAGCAAAGAGATTTTAAACTTATGTAAAATATTCTATAAAACGAATAAACAGAAAACTAACCGAAAATTTAAATTAAAACCGATATAATAACCTTAAAAATAAGGTTATTTTATTTAACCAAATAAATTCCTATTTTAAATATTCCAGTTAATTTCTGATTTAATTTAAGGGTAAATTTTTAAATTAAATTTTTTTTTTAATTTTTTTGGGAGTCATTTAAAATTTTCTCACCCGAAACCCCTCCGTAAGTTGTTCTCTGTTGTTTCCCCACCGCCGGCCATGCTGAGGTGTTTCCCCTTAACCCCATAAGTCCCGACACTGTATTTGTGGCCGTCACCCCGTCAGCCCCACCTTAAACAATTAAATGAGTAAAGGTAATAAAAGTTGAAATAGACAATGAAAATTTAAAAAAAATTATAAACAGTGTTCTGATTGGTCCATTACAAATCACATGACCTACCTGTTTTTGCTGCTCCCGCGATATCATCAATGTTCGTAACATTCGGGGTCAATTTCGCAAAAAAGGGGATTTTTATAGCCGCCCTCACCCACTTGCAGATGTTCAAGACCATGTCTGGGTTCTGCCCGCAAGCTAGTCCCATACCCCGTTCACCCATACCATGGGGGCAGGATAGGTTAAGTTCTAACGCATCAGCCCCTGCGTCCTACGCAAATTACCCAAGTTAAAATTATTGACATTTAAAGAAATATAAGTTTTTTTTATATTTTTTTATTATATAAATGCCAGGATTGATTTTAAAAGCAATATTTTTATTTTGTATGCCCTTTTTTTACTGATTATTCATACATCAATTGGGATACAAATGTTTTGAATAAGTAATTAAAATTATAAAAATAATTTTTTTACCTCTGCCATCTTGGCTAGTATTGTCCAATCCTCTTCAATAAATCCACACATAATACTTGCTATCAAAATCTGACAAAAAAATTAAAAAAACGCTTTAGTTCCGTAATTAAACATTAATTATGCGATACGCGAGAAGGCTAATCATAACCATGCCCCTTTTTCTGGCATTTTTAAAGATTATTAGCTTTCAATATAAGTCTGATCATTTACCTCCCAACTTTATTTTTTTTGGCAATCAAATACTTGTTCTTTTAGTCGGTGCTATTTAGTAAAAAAGTTAACATAGATGAGTATGTCATGCGTGCATCTTGCCTTTGTTTTACAGCATTCAATCTTTACTCAGCACATGAAACTGTAAAGTTAAGGCAAGTCCACACACACAGTTCTTCTTAAACTACAGCCTTAGATAGGGTATCCCATAAGCAAAAACTCAATACCATAAATTTAATTTTTCGAAAAAAAAATGTATTTTATTAATTAAAAAACAAGGCCAAATTTAACTTTCTGTAATTAATTAGCGCCGTCAGATGACGCTACACATCCGTTAACGTTGACAGATTCCGCGTACGACAAGCCTTTGTTCATCAGCATACAACTTTGTTATGTAGCTGTCAAGCAAAGCCCTACCGTCCAACCGAGAATAACAATATCGGCTCTTATACAAATTCTAAGCGCGCTTTCGTTATTTTTAGATCGAATTTTTCTTATGAAAAGGTCAGCAATTTTATTCAAATTTTTAAGAATTCCTTTTAAAGGGAGAAATTATCTTCACGGGCTAAACCCTGTTAAACTGCCCCATTACGCTATTTATAACATTATTATAATAAAAATGCCTTAAAAAGCTATACTTTTGGCGAAAAATAACAGATTATTATTAAATTAAAATAGCTTAAAAATCAGTTACTACCAATACCTTTTCAGGAAAGTCTCGTTTCAGTTCGGTCACACTTCGACACCAATAAGTGCATGTTTTTTCACTGATTAGTTCAATGTTAAGGAATGCCCCCTGACCAGGACCAAACACGTTACCAGAGGTAGTACCACGGACTATACGAGGCGAGACATTAGTCACAATATCCTAAAAAATTAAACAAAAAAATTTAGCAAATCATATGATCTTTTACAAATTGTTAGGTACCCAAATACATTTCGTCTTTATTATTCCAAGAACTCGATAACACAACTGGTTAAAATGAAATTTTACCTTAAAAAAAACGTGATAAATTGAGCTGTTTTAAACCGCAAAATTGGCTTTGCCATTTACTTGTACAGTTAATTTTAATTCAAAGGAAAAATAATAAAGCGAATTGGCTGCCTTATTTGTGATTTCAAACAGTAATGCCTTTAAGTGTAATAAACCCCCTTAATCTATAGTTAAGGCAGTGACAATGGATTTTACAAGTCATGAACAAGTGTTACTAAAAGTGGAATTTACATTTGAAAAGGGATAAAAAAGGGATATTAAATATAATACTTATACGTGAATCCCCTTATGCAAATGAGGTAGCGCAATATCAAAACAGTTACGTAATCGTTAAAAAATTCTAAAAATCCAACAAACTTGCCTTTTCGAGAGAGAAAGTCTTAGTTAAAGCAAACCCCCATCCAGCCTGAAAAGCTCTTCGGATCATAGCAGAAGTTGTGGTAGGTGGCGCACTTGCAAGTCCGAACGGGTTCGGGAAATGCAAACCACACATTTCGACACTAACATCAACATTATCTATTGCGGTAAAGAACTTAGGCAGGGACGGCTCACTGGGTATGGTTATGTCACCAAGTTTCTATATGGAGGTATTGAAATGTTAAGTTAGCATTGTAGCCCAAAGACTTGTTTATTTTAGGCTTTATAACGTGTTTATTATGAATAAATAACTGTATCTTATAAAAATTTTAAAAAAATCATTTTTACCAATAGTTTTTCTAATGACATTCTACCATTTAAATATTCGTTATTTAAATACAACAACTAGGAAAATGTACAAAAATTTATCTAATTTTAATTGAAATTTACCTGTAAATATCTATGCATAAACCAGGCCGCTGTTTTTCCATCGTTAACTGACTCAACAGTCGTGTTTGCCACTCCGGCTACATCGCCACCAAAAAACACCCAAGGTATATTACATTCGCCTGTTGCCGAGTTAACGTCAGGCAGTTTCCACGTGTTCAATCTAACAGGTGACAAAGCGTCGACGACTTAAAAAAGAGATGGATTTTCATGAATGAAAATGGTGCGAATTACAATTTTTCTTTTTTTAATCAGTCAAAGAGTATCAATTTTAAATTTGGTAAAAATATGAACATTTAAAGTCAATAAAGGTAAGCTATATCAGGTTATACCTATTATAAAGTAATAAATCACCATTAAAACTATGAATTTATGTTTTAAAAACTAATTCATCAAAATTTAATTCACAAGGTCACTGCTTTTAGTCATTGATCAACGTAAGTAAACAAATACAAACAAAAATCTGAATCATATTCCTTATAAAATTTTAAACACGTTTTAATTGAACAACAAAATTTAAAATGACTAATAAAAATTTGGAAAACTGAAGGTCAATTTTTTTATTTCTATGCTATTCTTGTGAAATTTAATAAAATTCTGACAGTTAGTTTGATTTTTTTTAAGTTAGTTTTTCGTTTTTAAACCTAACTGTAAACTCATTTATGAATGGGTGTTACAACCACTTAACAACGTAATAGTTGTTTATGAACAACAAATTTCTGGTTTAATACATTATCCTGAACTGCCAACAAATTACTAGTTACCAAAGGAAATTACCGTTTACCTAAGCCTAAGCTATCAACCTGTCTGACCTGGCCCAAAGCAAATTGGTGAAATTCTTGGCGCTGAAAAGGCACGGTTAAAATTGTCATGCCAATGAACTGGCAAAACGAGACGGCCCGTCTAGTTTGGCGAGAGAAAATCGCGTCTGCGCTGCGAGAATCAGCACTTGAAAAAAGTCAATATAAAACTAACCGTGGTTCCGGTATAAAAGGGTGTCCCAAAGTTTACGACTCTATACAACCTTAATTATTTCTAACACAAAAGAATGTCAAACCTCATTTAATTTTGTCTCAGAATTTCTCAGACTGGAAAAACATGAATTCCTATTACAAAGTTTAACAACTAAAAGCCAGTAGAAAAAACATACAAAAACAATGATTCCAAGAAAACAAAATTCGTGACGAAACACTTTTATGATAGATTAACAAAAAACACAAAAATAGATACCCTGTACTTAACCTTCTCGAGTTTCCAACACCTCTAGTAAAACCACAAGGCTAAAAACAGGCATGTTAATGTTTAGTCAGGATAATATTTAAAGTTAAGTAGCATAGTGTATTTACCAGACGACTGCCTTTCAAAATAGATTACTGGTAATCAAATTTAATGCGATTTAAGAGTACGAAAAATCTTCGCGCCATTTTTAAAATTCGAACCACTTTCTATTTTTACGGATTTCGCTTATTTCTAACCCTGCTGTTTACGACAAATTTCTTGAAACTCGCTCGCATGACGTCATAGCATACACATGTGGGTTTCGCACTCGATCATGGAAGAGAAAAAAGAGAGGGGTGCGCCAATGACGTAGAAGAAAGAGAGAAGTCAAATTGTTTTTCCAGGGCACAAAACACGAGGTATTGTAGGCTAGGTATTATAATAGTAGACCCTAAATCGTTGTTATCTCAAAATAAAACGTGTTAAAACTATATTCCAAATTATTATCAAAAAACTATATCCACAAATCGTTTTATCCTCGATGTACTAAATCTAACTACACATTCTAAACATATGTTATATGTTACTTTGGCTAGGGTAACAGCAATCTTTTTTCTCCAGTCACTAGTGCTAGTTCGCGATATCGTTGACCTGTGTTTAATTACAATACTACACTAAACGAACTTACACCGCGCATACCAAGTTACTATAATACGCAAAGGCACAACAGTCAGAAAAAGCACCTACTTAAAAATACACGTGTACTAGCGAACTTACTTTAAAAACTGCAGAAAAAAGTGAAAATCTAAAAAGTTAAAATTCTGTTCTTGAAAACAAGATTTCTTCTTAAACATAATAATTTGGTTGTAGAACTAGCAAAATACATTAAATTATGCCTATAAATAACTTGTTTTTTGTTTAAAAATCAAATAACTTACAGACTTTCAGTGAAAAACATTTTTTTAACACTTTCAGATTTATTGCTTTAATTTAATATACAAGTTTACCTTCTCTGTGTCGTAACAATGAACACTAGCAGGTAGGCACTTTTCTCCAGATTAACTTTAATTCAACCGAAAACAAACCGCGTAAGCAAATCTTACCAACTAAAAACACCTTATAAAACGAAACTGGAACAACTCTATAACTTGTTGCAATATCAGATAAGGAACGATGACTAATAACCACGCGATGGTCATTTACCAAACACAAAAAAAAAATTTTTGTTCTAAAATTATAGGACATACTGAATTGATGAAATCACCAAAAAACACCTCCAAATTACACGGGTCATTTGAAAACTTAAGTAAAAGCGTAGGCCTAACACGAGTATATTAAATAGTTGTTTCAATAAAAAACCAACAAGCGTAAATTTAATAAAACAAAAATATTAAAATAATACCCAAAATTAATTTTTTTTTTCAATTTTTTTAATAATTGTTTTTACCTTTTTGATCTGCTAGCATGGACCCAAAAGCGGAAATGACGTAATCAGCTTTCAACCTCACAGTTTGATCTTTATCCTCGATCCATTTTCCGCTCTCTAAATCTTGCTCCGTCCTACAGAAGAGGACTCCGGTGATCTTACCGCTCGGAGACAGGAGGACTTCCTGTGGAGAATGGAAAGGCATTAGTTCACATTTCTCCTCCCGAGCTAGGTCCATCTAAAATTAAAAAAATATTTAAAAATTTTTAACAAAAAATTTTAAATTTTAACAAAATAAAATATAAAAAATATTAAATTTAGTTTTTAAAATTATTAAAAAAAACACAAGAAAAAACCTATTAAAATAAAATTGTTTACAAAACAAGAAATTTATAACTAAATTAGGTAACTGGAGAGTCACCTAAAAATTTGTTTTGTTTATTTAAGACGAATTTATGCGTTTACACAACAGTTATTTCCGACAAAAACAAAAAAGTTTCGCAACCGAATTCCGTAAGAACGATTCACCAATAAATTACATTTGAAGTTTTCCTGGCAAAAACACAACTAGGGTCTGTGTGGCAATACCAAAAGTCATTTTCTCCGTAGCCACACGGCTTAATTTAACCCCTGCCACGACCCATAGAAAACCACATGGATTAAGTATTAATACCCTTAGTATAATAGGCTATAGCCAATATCATAAAAAACGTATTACCCAAATAATATCACATACAAAGACATTAATATATCAGTTTTTTCATAACAATGTATACAATATTTTATACAACTAACCTTTCTATTTTTTAGGCTTTTTCATTTCTTATTACAGTATTTCTACTAAGCCAACGATTTTACATTTTTAAAGTTTTTAGCCAAGTACGCCACGCAAGTTATGTAAAAATTTTGCCACCATACGTACAGTAAAGTAATTTAAACTTAACTGGTAACTTAAAGTCAAACTCAAAGGCATCAGTTAACAAATACAATCAGCCTAGCAAACAAACCCATTTGAGAATCACAGTCAACCGGTTACTGCTTATAAAACAATCTAGCCGGAAATCGAACCGGCCACGTGGCAAGTAAATATGTTATCCAATTCCAATATTCCGACAACTATACAAACGCAATTCACAGGCACGTATCGATAACACATAACCTATAAATATACCTATTTTTGATTTTGGATGAATTATTCAAACGAATAAAAATATATATGTTTTATGAAATTTTAATGGAATTGTCGAATTAGGAAGATACCTTCCTTAGACGGGTCAAAACACATTATGTCCGGTAAAAAATGCACGTTTTAGCGGTAAGGTTACAGATTTTTCGGCATTTTTTTTTAATTACAAAAAATATTGAAATCGGATAAAAAATTGAAAAACAGGTATATCCCATGTAATTATTTGACATTTGTATATTGGGTATACGGTTTAAAATGGTGGGTTTTCAACGCTCTATTGCTTGTGTATGTTAAAGTGTTTAGTCTACCAGTTTAATTTGTACAAGCACAAGTAAAAAAATACATTATTTTTCTGAAAAACATAAACCTATATTGCAATTTAACATTGCAAAAAAGGGTAGATATCATTTACAATAAGCTACAAAAATACATTTTAACAGTATAAAAAAACAAGTATTTAATGGTAAATTATCAAGAAATAAATTGAAAAGAAAAAATAAGGACTTTGGTCCCCTGAAATAAAATACTATTTCCACCAATTTAAAGCCGAGTTAAATGACAAAGTTCACACGAATGACATTGAAATAACGGATCCAAAATCGGGCAAAGATTAAATGATGAATCACGCGGAACGGAAAATGGCAAATATAGTTTTGGTCACGTGCTTTTCCGGATCAAAATTCCAGAAAAATGACGAACACAAAAATGTTTTTTTTTGTAGCCATGTTGAAAAATGTTTAAACTTTTTCTATATTTTTAACGTTACAAAAAATGTATTTTTTTTAAAGTTGGTTTTGTGATATATCAAGCCTTATTCATTAAACCCAATTTAAAATATTGCATTATAACTTTACAAAGCACAAATAATTTAAATATTCTGTAGAAAAGTAAAAGTACAAGCAAACAAAATTTTTTAGCAATTTTAATTCGCCATTTTATAAATAAAATAAAGAATTTTTAAATATTGAAATTTTTCAACCCACCTCTTCTGGAACTGCTCTCACGTTTCCAAATCCCTTTCTGAAGATCACAAAGACTCTTTTGGCTCCGCATCTCAGAGCGGAGGTTGCACAGTCGAAAGCAGTGTCTCCTGCTCCGAGGACAATCACAATTGCTCCTCTCATGTCCGGAAGTTCGCTAGACTTGCAAGCACACATTCCTGAAAAAAATTTAAAATTTAGGAAAAAAAAAATAAATAAAAAAAAACATAAATCCAAATCAAAAAAAATTCTTGATATAGGTACAAAATACCCTTAATCCCCTATACCCACCAAACCGTATAGCGCCCAAGGTTACTATGCCACAAATAAATGTTTACTTAAAAAAAAGGAACAACAAAATCTGCCCACCTGGTTTCGACGCTTTTGAAACAAGCGGAAGAAACTCTTTCGAGGTGTAAAAACCCTGGTCACGTGTCAGGCCCTTGAATGCGGCTATCCTTTTAGCCTGTGGTAATCCAATACCGACAAAAATTGCGGCGTAACGATCGTTATGCATAGTTTGCAGGGTCGTGCCATTATCACCTAATCCCTTGCCAAGTTCGATCTAATAAAAATGTAAAGTAAATGTTCTAGTTTTAAAGAGCTGTTCGTTATAGCATGATGTAGTGGTCAGAACACCTGTCTTCACTACATAAGGTCCTGGGTTCCAGTCTCATTACCCTTTTGCTGTAGCGTCCTTGGGTAAGGCGCTATAAACGGTATGAACTCTTGCTGAGCCACACCTAATCAGCAACTTATAAATAGCGGGCACATATATTTTAATACTATCCCAAACTGCAAGAAACAACTCGAGGCTTGGTCGGGGTAACTGATGTAACCCTATGTTTAGGTCATGAAGTCGACCTTTTTACATCAAGGATAATTAAATGCGAAAATCAAAAAATATATAACATGATGTTTACAGAAGACCTACCCTTAAAGGCTTACTCCCTGACTACTAATTCCTAAAAAAAAAACGATTGCCAGACGGCCACTACCGGATAACTTAACCTAACTTGAACAACTTTTTCGAAAACAACTAACCCAAAAAATATCTAATTACATCTTAGCCCATATCCAATATTTACTTAAGCTTGGCACAACTACAATAATAAGTGAGCTAGTCGCTGACTTTGTGAAAAACTTTACAAAACTTGATGGGCCAGAGAAATATTTTTACAGTTTGAGGTTACTTTGTTTAAACAAAAACTGTTTGGAGAATATATCCATACACAACGCTTTAATAAAGACTTTCTCTTTTATCCTTTAGTAAATATACCTCGCCCCTCTATAGGTTGTAAATGAGTTTTTTATGTAATATGTTTTGGTAAAAAATGACTTAACACTTTTTGGAAGTACATCGTACATTTTTTTCTTAATGTAACTTGTTACTTAACTTCTCACGACTTTATGTTTATTGCGAATTAAATGTAACTACCTTCTGTTATTATGTCATATATAAACTTTGTAAGCCCATAATTTATACAAACTATAGATTATCTTTTTCAAATTGGTGTTATAGACACATTAGCCTAACCCCTTACGTCTAACTACAATCACATAGATCTACTTACCTGAAAATAAAGGCTATCTGCTTGTACGCAGCCTAAACATATTTAGTAAACAATTATAGTAATTACATCATACCTTCACGCCCAGATCCTGCATAAGCTGAACCTCAAAATTAACCACATCGTACGGCAGACGAAATTGCGGGATTTCAGAAGAGCTTAAACGAAATACAATACTATTTAAATACTCAAATGACGTACATTACCTTCAAGTAATTGACATTTAATTGTTAATATTTTAGAAACATAGTGTTGTCTATTAATAAACATACAATACAAAATAAATAAAGTTTTCCAATGTTGTTTAAAGAAAGCTTAATAGAGAGTTGACTTTGACATATAGCTATACGAATAAGAAGTAAATTTATTACATTAAGGTTACGATAACAACATGTTTTGTGTTTTATATAAGCTTACAAAAACATGTAAAGATTTTGCTATTTCTTAACTGTTGGTCCAAGGTTCATTGCCGTTTTACATTTAACTATAAGCTAAGTCAACACTTTACACAATAAACACATGTTTTAGTTTAGGCAAGCTTTAGTATGCAAAATATTTTCATTTTTACATATTTCTAAAGTTAAAATGGTAAGTCACCCGAATTCACAAAAAAATACCGCATTTTTTTAGGGTGGTCCCACGTGTTTTAGCCTTGATTGTATAGTAATTAAACGAAATACGTAAGCGACATATACACAATACAAAGCACACAGGCACTTATTTATTATGGGCAAAATGATAAAAGGTAAATAAGAGAGACGTTAGGGCGTTCAAGTTTCTAAGAGAGCCCTTTTGTTTAAATTTAAAAAAATGGTGGTCTATCTCAAAAAAATTATCAATCTTAAAAAATATTTCGGAGTAAAGTTCAAATTGTTAAGTTTTCTCTATCTTGTTTATTACGTCACCCACCCACCTTTACTCACATCCACCCACCCAAAAAGTTTAACTCACACTTTTGATTTGCAAACACATAAATTTCCCGCAATGTTAATATCAAGTTAATGTTTAATAAAACAGGCACAAACATTTGATTGGTACACTTCAATTTTAAATTTAAATAAGCGCGCTTGGCAGAACGAGATTTAAGTTTACTGGATTTCTATGAATAGTCGAAAAATTACCGTTTATAAAAAAGCCTTCTGGCGAAATTTCGTCATTTGTTTTTCGCGATTGTAAACTGGTGGTAAACACGTAAAAGGTCAACGCGCTTATCCAACTTATTCCTTTATGCGAAGATTCAGAGCAATTTGTTCTTGTTATAATACGCATCATTGCCAGCAGTGGGTAAATCAGACGCGTACCATGAATCAAATTAACTTAAAATGTATTCAAAACAATGTTAACATCATTCAAATAATAAAACATAAAAAATCTAGTTATTAGAAAAGCTTTTAAAGTAATCCATCTAAAAATCTTCGCAAAACCGCCTAAAATTTTGTTACATAACATATTTTAATAACATCTTACCTTAACCCACCAATGTAGTTTTCCTTCTCGAAAATAGTTACGTCTTTATAACCCAGTCGAGCCAAGAATGTTGCACAGCTTATCGACGCAGGTCCACAACCGAATAATGCCACTCTAGCGCCGTACGTGGACGGTAGTTTATCAATTGGAGTCGCTTTCGGGTCGCGAACTTGCGGAATTCGCATCGCTTGAAAACTCTTAAAAACAAAATTTTAAAATAATTTAAAAGTAAATATTGCTTTTTAAAAATTATTTCTCTATAAAAAATGATATTGAATTTTAAACAATCAAAGTTATTAACACATTAAAAAAGTTTTTTTTTACATTATACATTCTTTACAAAAATCACAATTTTCTCCTTGAATATATTATTTGCTTTTTGATTAGCCAATCGATCGGCCATATCCACTATTATAAGATGCTGAGTAATAAATCTAGTTTAAGACGTAAAGCAAATAAACTCAGGTTACCTTCCAAAGAAAAGGCGTATCCTAGTAGTGAATTGAATTGAAACGCAAACACAGGAAGTTTAATTTTAAGCGCATGAAAATACTTGAGGTCAATAGCAACATAGCGCCATCTTGCGGTTACAAAAAATTCTGACCCAACGCTCAAAAAATTAAATTCCAAATAAAAAATTCGAATTTTATTTAAACCAAAAAAAATGTTTTAAATAAAAAAATTATTCGATATTTTGTAATTAGTGTGAGTTTAATGCTATAACAACAATGGTAATCTAAGTACACGATAGCAATAGGCTTAAGTAAACATAACTCAGGCACGTACTTAGTAACTTACGTAAGTGACTACAAGCTAAAGTGCAAATGTTTACAGCCTAAACCGCCGCAATGTATTAAAGGACAATAGCAAGTAAAAGCTATATTACTACAACAATTTCAAAATCATTAAAAATTTATGCTTATATGCAAATAAGCCACTCAAAAATCTTTGAAAATACACACTTAAAAGTAACATTTTCTCTTACATAATTTAAATCCAAATCGTTAGTATACCTCTGTTGCAAACTGTTGCAGTCCACCAATATTAATCGGGCCTTCCTCAGTGGCATAAAGGTTACAACCTCCAACGCACAAGTCGCTGGTTGGACATACCATACCACATGTTAATCCCAGCGGATTGTCCGAAAAAATCGCCTTTGCTGCACCATAGTAGTTCTTAAATTTAAAAATAAATAATTTAAAGTACAAAACTTGCAACTGTGAAAGCTTTAACCATACATTCTGCATTGTAGGTGATATTTCAAAAGCATAAATTTTACATGGGTGCTTTTAAAGGCTAAGAGTAAAGTAAACCATTTTTTAAACAAATTTTGTTTATTTTAAGACAGTACACTACATAAAGCTACTACTATTCCTTCAATTATTACATTTTCTTTATATTTTTAATCAAAATATCTATAAATCTTTTTTTTGAATAAATACCTTGTTCGAAATGCTTGTTATAAACGACTTAATGTCCAGCTGAGTCGGACAACTTTTTTGGCATGGCGCATCCGCACATTTCAAGCATCTAAAGATATTAAACGTGTTTGTAAATTAAACAAAGCATAACCTTACATTTAAATTTTAAGTATTTTGATTGCAGAATCACAAATTGTAGTTTAAAGTCCTTAGCATTTACAAACCTATACATACCATAACCAAACCTCTATATTGACTAAAAATCTAATACATTTCTTAGTTTTTTAAAAGGCCGTAATCTACAAGTGATCCCAATTGTGTAATGAAGTAAATTTTTTTACCTTGCAGATTCTCGCAATGCACCACGTTCACTTAAAGTTGTATGCTTGATGTCATCAAAGTTTTTTTCCAAAGGTTTGCAAGTCTAACATACAAAAAATGCAACCATAGTAAAATAACTGACATGTAAAAATATTACCACTTAAGGTATAATAATCTTTTTTAATGTAAACTACTAAGTACATGCTTTTGTATTACTAATTCAATTTACCGCACAGTCTTTGTCTGCATTTCGTTTCCACTTCTTTTTCTCGCGTTTCGTGACTTTTGTAGAAACAAGATTCGCATGTGGTTTTATTCTCGGGTTAAGGTTGAGAATGTTCTGCAACAAAAACAACGCAATTATACAAAAAACAGAAATACTTCAAATTTAGGCGTCAAATTAGGGCCCACAGCAAAAGCGTTGAAACGTTTTTTGGACTAGCGTTTAGCAAAAAGTGCGTACATTGAGGCTGGTGGGCTCTTTAACCTTAATGATTTAACATTTATATTTTTGGAGCTTTAGAATGTCTGCTAAATTTAACAAACACAGTGTTTGGTAATGTTAATCATGTCCTTGATTTGATAAGAATTTGACATCATCTCACAACGCTATAGCTCATAGCTTAATAATTAACTTTTTGCCATACCAAGTTGTGTATGAAGATGTTATAAAGTTAAAAAATGTGCAAGGATTTTAAGTATTTTCCAACAATAACAAATACTTTGCACAATTGAATCTTTTTCCTTTATTAATATATAGTTAATTGCTTAGTATTTATACCTCTATATCTGGAAGGTCTTTGCTAAGAGAGTTATCCATCATATTATACAAACACCAACCTGTTTAACTTTTTATGGTTTTCTAAATACACAAAAAATATACTGCTTACACTAGCTGTGCTATCTTTTTTAATTTGATCTTGCAATATATAAATAAATTCCAATATCAATGTTGTTATAACACTTCCTAATTGGAATACAACCTATCTCTGAAGCATCTATGCGCAGTATGACGCAGACCTAAGCATTCCGGAATTTATTCACGTGTTGTGTCTAAGTATACTAACCAATACAACGTTATATAACTTAGGAAATATCTTTTGACGTAATTTTAGGCAATTACTTCTTAACCGGGATTTTTCTTATGCTGTCGCCTGATACTATCGCGACAGAAGCAATATGATGACATCACATCCTTCCTGAATTCACGCAATCATGATACGCTTGGTTAATCGTGCGAGGTGTGTTGCTATGTTACGCACTTGCACGAGAGACGCTTTGTTATTTAAAGAAATGTTGACATGTGTTTTGTAATATTATGGAATAACCCAATATAAAATCGGTGAAACTACAGTTTAAAACTAAATTTAGATAAGTTTAGCTTTTGTTAGGATAGCTTAATATGATTTTGAATAAATTGTGGCCTAATAAAGTAGCTAAAGTAATATACACATGAAAACATCTATTTAACGCTATTAATTATAAAGATCAAGTTAAATACCAAAGTTTTTTTATTTTTAGGGCGTATTATATCAGTAAATGGCAAATGTTAGTAAAATAGGTCCATTTATCCCTGGCTGCCTGGCATAATTTATTAAAATTGGGAAATCTTAACTACAACAACATGGCAACGAAATTATTTCAAGGTGCCCCATTTGGCACCCAAACTGCAAGGTAAATAAATAACAAAATATTAACTGAAAATACTTAATTAAAAAACTAGCTAAAGTGTATTGTAATATTGGTAATACCATTAAGTTGAGCTATACTGATAATCGTTTATGTAAAATCTGGTTTTTTATTTAAAAAAAAAGATAACAAAAACAAATAAAGCTAAGTTAATTCCAATTTTAAAATATTTAGATTTGATGTATCGGGAGTTCATCCACAAAGTAAGGTGCCAGGAACCTTTACGCAAGTGCCATACTGCAAGAAGTCAACCGATGAACTAAAACGAAAGTAAGAAAAAATTCTATTATGGTTCCATTGAAATGGATTTCTTCCTAATATTTTTAAAGGATTAAGCAGGACATTACATTATTTATTCATAATGTTTTTAAATTACAAATTGATTAATTTTGTCTGCAGACTTGCACCAGGAACATATGCTGTTGAACTGGGATCGTTTTCAGATAAATTAGTGAACGAAAGGGCATCAGGCCCTGGTTGGAAGCAATCTTATGAAACTATGAGAATGGCACAAATACCTCATTTACTTTACAGGTTTAAATTAAAAAATATTAAATTAAATAAAAACACATAAAATTTTAAACGCGGCAAGAAATATTTAATATTTTCAAATTAATTTTTCCAAAAAAATCTTTAATAATGTTCCAACATTAACAGAGAACAATGGATGAGAAAACGCGAAGAAAAAAGAAAACTTGGTCCTGGAAAATACAATAGCAACAGATTAGATTTTATTCAAGCAATAGAAAATAAGCCTTCAAGTACAAGAGGAATATGTGCCACAAGAGAACAAAGATTTAGAAAACGTTATTCTGTAAGACCAATAAAAATTCAATAAAAGATTTGTAGTCAAATGTATAAAAAAGGCCTCCTTAAAACACTTATAAATTGTAAATTATTATTATACATTTAATATAATGTATATACATCAAATAAACATTAACTCATTTGAAATTTTTTTTATATTTTACAATTTATCGGTTTATTTAAAAAACAGTACAAGTATTTATTTAAATATTGAGAATGTTAATATACATTTAAAAAAAAGGATTTTACTTTTAATCGATAATGAAAAAGAAATGATTACATTAATTTAAAACATAGAGTAACACACCTGGACCAGGAACATATGGAAAGGGGGGAGTTCCTGCAGCTTTAAAGGAAGAAAGAGAAGGAAAATCTGCTAGTGTTGTAGGAATGTTAGATGCCGGTATTGAGCCTAATATTAAATTTTAAACAAATTTACCTCCAGATTGTGCTTATTTTTATTTATTCTTGATTTAAAAAAATTTAAATATTACACTTATTCTATTTTTAGGCGCTTCTACTCCACGGTCCCTCCCTACAGTTGGTTGCGAACTAGCTCCAGGAAGGTACGAGAAATCAAGTTTTACAAATCTGATATTGGAGAAAGTTGTAAGCAAGCGAGGTCCTTATGATCTTTTTACAGGAGAGAGAAACAAAGCTAAAAAGAACGGACATTATGCTGTGGTGGTAAGAATAAAATGCAAATTTTTACTATTTAAGCATTAATACTATTTAAGCACCTAACTATTTGGGCTTATTTTTACTTAAATAGATATTGTAATTACGCTTTAATATTTTGTAAAAATTTGTCTACCCATTTTTGCATTGGTTTATATGTGGTTTTATCTGTAGAGTGCAAGTGATTTAGGTCCTGGCGAATATAACTTGGGATCTTTTCTTGATAATTGGAATGATGAACACAAAAAACGACATGGACAATTTGGAACGGTATTACAAAAGTAACATAATAATTACTATGTATATATGCCATTTAAAATTCTCTTTTTTATGGTAAAATTTGTGAAACATCTGCTCATAGGTTGACCAGACTCCTGAACAACCATCAGAGAGGGTTTACTGTAGTACTTTATCACAATGCCCTCGTAAATCAAGAAGCCCTGGCCCTAACACTTACTCGCCCGATAAAAAGTCGGATGAAAACAGAGATCTACCTCCTTTCTTGTCATCTGCTGAGAGATTAGATAGAAGGGCACAGAAATTCTTCACTGGAAATGTGGTAAGTTAAACTTAATACTCCTGTAATCTGCAACATTTAAAGCAAAAATTGTATGTAAAATTGTACAAAACATTTGACTAATAATAAATACTTTAAGTAAATACTTAATTAGTTGCTTAATTATTAGGTAATTATAATTAATAATATGCCAAACTGTCTAAGGCAACTCAAGACTGGGTTGGGGTAAAAGATGTTACCCTGTGCTTAGGTCGTGAAGTCTCTCTTCCAACATCCAAGATAAATAAATATAAAAAAAACTGTTTTACTAAAAACCGAATGCTTAATGACTTATCTTATGTAGAACCCAGTAGGAGCAGGTCGTTATGACGTACAAAGATGGAATGAAGCTCAACATAGATACGGAAGTTGTCACGTTTTTAACTCAAGCCAGCCTCGTTTTTATTCAAGAGAAAGGGATTTCTATTTAAAGTAAAAACATTTTTTATTACTTTTAAGAGTAGTATTATGATATAAAAATAAGGACAATTTTAAGGTATGTTTTTTAGAATACAATTTTTAGCTTTCTAAGTTTGTAGGTCGATTGTACTTCATAAAATTTCTAGAATTTCTATTATGGAAATTTGATCTAGATAATTAATTTCGCACACTTTCGTAATTCAATCCCCAACTAATTAAATCAGGTTTGTTGATACTCCAAATAACTTACCTATTGTTGTCCAACTTTACACAGGGAAAGGACAAGGTCCAAAGATGTCCACCCATCTGAGAGAGTTTTCCTTGTAACACCAGACAAAAAGTTGCCTCGAAAATTCGGAAGGGCTCCACAATCTGCCTAACACATTATTCTTAAAAAGCCATCTGTAGTAATTTATAATCACTGTCATTTTTTTGCATCTGAGATTATTGCTTAATTTATGTTTTACACCTAAATATAAATACATCCTTAACGCCATACAGTATTACTAACAAATTGCTAAATATTGTAAGTTCAAGTTTTGCAAGTGTTTTTGAAATAATTTTATGATATTATTTTATTAGAATGGACTTTCTTCTAGTGTTTAAAATTATGCATTAGTATTTAGATTAATTTTAGTGTAAATATTTTCCAATTTAGACAATCAAAATTTAAAATAGTTTTTCACATTTTAATTTTTCCATTTCTGTTATAAAACTTAATTTATTGTGCATTTAAATGGCTTAATAATAAATGCACACAAATTAGTACAAGATAACAATCTGTATTATTGGGTATTCGGAATAAACGAAAGCTGAAAAGAACGCGGAAATTGAGGAACTAAAGCAAAACAAATGCAAGACTTTGACTGCACCTGCTCTATTATTATTATTATTTTAACCTGGGATTAGGAAATGCAGCCAAAGCCTTGCATTTGTTAAACTTTGGTTGCATTTCCCAATAAAGTTGCACAGTGGAGGTTATAACACTGATAAAAAAGTTGGTGATAGAGCGAAGTGCAGTCTAAAGGCTTATTGAAATAAAATTTGCACATATCTTGCAAGAGGTTAATTCTAACTAACCAAACAAACAAGTTGGCAGTGGCAAGGTCTGCATTACAAAAATAAAACTGCTACACGATGTGAACCTGTACAGAAAAAAGTGTAAAAAAACAAAAAAACTTGATAAAGGTAACAAAAACTTGAAAATAAAAATGTCTTAATTTTTTTGGCCCCTAAAATGTTTTAATCCCACCCTTCGTCATCATCTTGTGGGGCAGCAGAGGAAGTGCTAAATCCCCCTCCATCATTATAATCACAATCAGCTGTTTCTCGGGACCCGAATCCCCCTTCGTTGCTAAAGCCCCTGTGTCCCCCTCTTCTGGTATCCCTTCCCCCGAACCCTCCTTTTTCCCTTCCGAAACTTGTCCCAACAGCGGACTCAGCACAACCTTCTAACCAAGCAGGGACTTCTTGCATAGCCTAAAGAAATACACAAATTTCACTAAGTAAGTAAACACTTTATAGTTTCTAGCAAATAGTTTGTTAAAAAAAATCATAACTTACCCCAGCTAATATTTTAACAAGTGACCTTGCCAGCATCGAATCTTTACTATTATCATAAAAAGAGGTTGCTCTTCCTTCGTTACCACATCTTCCCGTCCTCCCAATCCGATGAACATATTCATCGATTTCTTTCGGCAAGTCGTAGTTAACAACATGCTCAACCTAAATCAAAAAAAAATGGTTAACAAAAGTAAAGCTAATTTAGCCTGTGATATTTATTTTGTATTAACAATAAAAATTTTTGAAAAAAATACTTACTTCGGCAATATCAAGCCCCCTTGCAGCAACTGAGGTAGCAATCAAAATTGGGCATTGTGCCGATTTAAAATCTCTTAACGCTTGCTCCCTTTCTTGTTGGAGGCGGTCGCCATGGATACTAGTCGTCGGGTATCCTTCCTGTGAGAGAGAGCATGCAAGAAAGTCGGCACTTCTCTTCGTTTCAACAAAAACCAGGGTTCGATATCTGGTCTCGCTAACATTGGCGATAATCTCAAGTAAACGAGAACGTTTGTCCCCTTGGTCAACCTATGCAAAAAAAATTTTAATTGAATTAACAACGTCAAAAATTTGCTAAGAAATGATGTTCTGTGCATGTAATGTAAGTTAATAAAATGTAGTATGTATAGGCAAGTTTGAATTAAAAATCTACCTACCTGTTCAATAGTTTGTTGGACATCAGAACAAGCTCCACCGACTAAACCAACCGTCAAAAACAAAAAGTCTTGTCGCAAAAAATCGTGGGCTAATCTAAAAACAAAATATCAAAGTTTACATATATCAAAACTTAACTGTTCAGTTACAAATAATATATCAAAAACTGTAAAAAGATAAAGCAATAATTTGTATTTTTTAGTGAATACTAGTTGATATCTTTTTTTACTTTCGAAACAAAACTTTTATTGTTGTAATATGGTCAAAACCTTTACATATTACTCGCCAGCGATAATTTACAAGCGCACCACAAACAACAGTTTTATCTATTTTGTAAGTCTATAAATTTGACACACGTATATATATATATATATATATATATATTGTCCACTAAGCTCCTATAATATATAGATAACTTAATTACAATGGCTTAAATTGTATTCTAAAAAAGAAAAGAAAATAATTACTTTTGTATTTCATCGGGAAAAGTTGCACTAAACATGAGTGTGTGACGTTCATTTTTATCCGGCATTCCAGGCATGAGTGCAAGCTTTCGAATCTCTGTCTCAAACCCCATGTCTAACATACGGTCAGCTTCATCCAGTATCAGGTATTGAACCCTATCCAATCCAATCTAAAAAACAGTTTTTATTTAACTTTTTCAATCTTTTTTTATATTCTTTATGAGGTCCTGAGTTCAATCTTTTGAGTTCTTAAATAAGGAACTATAAACGGTATGAACTTCTGCTGGGCTAATACTTAATAAGCACCTTAATTATCAGACAATTTTAAACTAAAATATTCTAAACTGCCTGGACAACTTAAGACTTGGTCGGGGTAACCAATGTTACTCTATGTTTGGGTCGTGAAGTGGACCAAATCTAGGATAAATAAATATAAAAAACACAGCTGTTACAGATACTTAAGGGTAATTCGATGACCGATTTAAATAACATAATTTTTATTTTTTAACCAACCTTTCCACGGTTAATAAAGTCCATCAGTCGCCCAGGTGTAGCAATCAGGACATTGCAACCTCGTTGTAAATCTCTTAACTGATGACCAACACTGGTGCCTCCATATGCAACAACTGGTCTTACAATACTACCACTAGAAAATTTTCTGGCCTCCAAGTAAATCTAAAATAAAAAAAAAATTTAGAAAATATTTAACAAAAAAATTTTAATTAGTTTGATTTATATAATTAAAGCAAATAATTTTTAGCATGTAACTAGATTTATATAGCGTTGTGTAGTGGTCAAAACACTTGGCTTCACTACATGAGATCCTGGGTTCGATCCCCACTGTTCTCATGCTGTAGACCCCTTGAGAAAGGTGCTATATACATTATGAACTCCTGCCTAGCCAATAATTTACCAACAGCTTAAATATCAGGCAATTATAAGCAATAAAATCCTTAACTGCCAAAGGTAATTTGGGACTAGGTCGGGGTAACTGATGTTACTCCATGTTTAGGTAGTGAAGTTGTTCTTCCACATCGAGAATAAATAAGTGTAAAAACATATAACCTGATAAATGAGTTCTCGTGTAGGTCCAATCACAATCGCCTGTGGCATTTGTTTTTCTGAAAACTGCGATGATTCGAGTCCATTTTGAATCAAGTTTGATAACACTGGAAGCAAGAAGGCAGCCTAGAAAATTAAAAAACAAAATAATTTTAAATTTTTTAGGTAGCGCCACTTATGTTCATTATATTAATTCTTTTATGATCTTGTAATATTTATAAATTAAATTAAGTTTTCTTACTGTTTTTCCTGAACCAGTCTGAGCACATGCCATTAAATCCCTGTTAGCGTTAACAATGGGAATACTGTACTTTTGTACTGGTGTAGGCATCTCATACTTGGCTTTGCGAACATTAGCCTAAAAAAAAAAAAAAACAAGAGTAAAAATTTTTACAACATTAAAATTTAATTTATTTACCAATATAGTCTCTGGCAAGTTAGCAGCTTGGAAAGAGTGGATCGACTTCGGTGGATTTGTTCCGGTGACTTCCACTGGAATGGAATCATATTTCCCGAAGTTGATCCCTCTTTGCATGCTTGCAAACATCTCAACCTCATCTTCTGGAGGTGGGGGTGGGATGTAAAGAGGAGGACGCTCTTTGTCATCCCCAACTACAAAGAAAAAACTAATATTAAAAATTTTAAAAAGTTATTTGATAATTTTTTGCATATTTCATAAAAAAAATATAAATACATAAAATTTTTTTTTTTTTTGATAAAAAAGTTTGATAAAAAGTTTTAAAATAGTGCAAAACAATTTACCCTCAGCATTTGGGCAGTCTCTTGCCAGGTGTCCTTCTTCCTTACATTTGAAGCAACCTTTGCTTCTGTTATCACCTTTAAATATTAAACAAAAAATCATTTTTAAAAATAACCCACAAATATTTTGAGATTTTGGTTAAACATCTTACCGCCTCCTTGTGGGCACTCCCTAGACATGTGACCTTCCTCTCCGCATTTAAAACAAGCCTTTGAACCCCCTCCAAAACCACCCCCACCACCTAAAATAATATAAATTTTATTATTATTTCTAAAATTTTAACTCTATTATACAATAATGTTAGTTTATTTTAAAGCATAATGAAAAATATTACTACTTTACCTCCCTGAGAGCATTCTCTGGACATGTGGCCTTCTTCCCCACATTTAAAACATCCTGAACTTCTTCCCCCACCTCCTAAGAAATAAAAATACAATTTGTGAATAATTATTGAATCTTTTATTTTTACTAAATTTAAAAATATATAGGCCTATAAATGTATATTTTTTGTAGCCTAGATATTCTGTCAAGCTAAAGGTCCTGAGTTTGATTTCCACTACAGCCATGTCAAAATGCTCACAAAAACATTTGCAAACTAAATAAACATCAACCATATCAAGTATTAGCCTAAGTTAGACAAACTACGCTTTGATGGTGTTGCAAACTTAGCATCAACAATTAGAGAATAAAAACAAAAAATATTGCTTACCCCCTTGTGGGCACTCCCTCGACATATGCCCCTCCTCTCCACATTTGTAACATGATTTTGAACCCCCTCCAAAACCACCTCCACCTGAAAATATTCACAATAAATTTTTTGAGTGTATATGTCCTTTTAAAATTCAGACAACTAAGTTTTCGCAATCACGTTGTACTTAAAAAATCTAACTACATACCACCAGAAGGACATTCTCTAGACATGTGTCCTTCTTCTCCACATTTAAAACATCCTTTATTGCGAGAACCTCCTAATAATAATACAAATATGAAAATTTATAATCCCACTGAATTTTAGTATATATATACTTTTTATTTTTTACCTCCGCCTCCTTGAGGACATTCTCTGGACATGTGACCTTCCTCCCCACATTTAAAACATCCTCTACCTTTCCCTTCTCCTCTACCCCCAAATCTCTTTTCTCCATCCCCAAAACCTAACACAAAAAAAATTGTTTTTAATTTATGATTTTATTAATGATAAAAAAATTTAATTTTATACCTCCAGATCCAAAATCTCCATTACTGCTTCCAAAACCATCAGCATTAAAATCCCCAAATCCTAAAAATCCAACAAATATTTTTAAATGAAAATATAATTTCCGAAAAAATTAAATATTATAATTTCTTTTTGGGCTGGTAAGGTTTTCTAACTAAAATAATTCTACTAATTTGAAGCTAAATAAACTTGCCATTGCTCTCAAATTTGATTCCTTCTATTTTTTTGCCTTTGTCTACTAAAAAATAAATTCTTTCTGTTATAATGCTAAGTTTGTGTAACCAAATAAAAATGTATATATTTAAATGGACTACATAATAAAATTCCTTTTAGTAATTTCTTTAAATATTTGGTTTTTAATTATTTTTTTTAATTCTTACTTAAACAATAACCTTGAAAATAATTAACAGACGAGGTTAAATAAAAGAAATTATCATTTGAGTACATATTGTTTTTTTGTTACTTCATTCAGAAGGGATGAGTGTTTTTTTTCGCAAAATATAAAATTTACGGGTAAAAGGCGATAAAGTACAAAACTAAAAACTCACCTGAGAAATTAGAAGATCCAAAACCACCATTATCTCCACCACCAAAACCCTACAATTACAAATAGGTTAAAAAGTAACATCAAAACAAGCATAGTGATATTTATAAAAGACCCAAGAGATTATACAAGAACATTGGTAATTACTTAAGTGTTAGAAAAATCCAAAAGTGTTTAAACTGTTTATATGATCATAAACTAAAATTTATGCACAAAAATCTGATTAGTTTCTACTAAAGACATGTTAAGGTGAAAAACAGCTAAAATTGGTCTTTCTAATGCTACATTCAACTTATTTAATATATTACTTGGGTGGTGGTTGTTGTATCATCACCCCAATCATCATCATCTTCAAACATGATTATTTTTCTACAAATTTCAAAAATATAATGCAAGATTTAAAATAAACAATAAATACTAGCACAAAATCAATTTTTTTTAACTACTTCTTTAAAATTTATTCTTGACAGCTTGATATTGGGCAGCCTAATTATGCGTTAACATTCGTTAAGCGACTCAGTTTTAATTAGTACTGACAGCGTGGTGTCGTGGTAATTACTATTTGGGGTCCTGGGTTCGATCCCCATTGCTCTTATGCTAAAGTGCATTTAAGTGAGGCACTTTAAATAGTATAAACTGCTGCTAAACCCACGCTTAATCAGCAGTTTAATTATCTGACAATTTTAATCAATAATATGCTAAATTGCCAGCAGCAACTTGGGACTGGATCGAGTTAAAAAATGTTACTGTATGATTAGGTTAACCTTTTTATGCCAAGGATCAAGATATATAAAAAAAAATAAATATTTTTAAATGTATTATTTGAAAATTTGCTCAAGGGCACTTCAACACCGAATCGGTTGGGATCGAAACATGAACTTTATGTAGCAAAGCGTTACACCACACCAATGACATTAAAATCTTACCTATTTCACAAAAAATAACACACATATTTCAAGTAAAATCTACTTGTTGTAGATAAAATATTAAAGAAATGAATGTTTTTGTTACCTATTAAAAAGTGGAGTTAATTAAAATATACGAAATATTTGATCCGAGATTTCAAAGCACACCTTAGCCCACGTGCAGAAAAGAGAACGCGGTTTTTCTTTTTTCTTTTTTTCGTAAAAAATACAGAGTTTCCAAAAATTATTATAATAAAAATTACAAGTCAGTATAAATATACAAAATTTACTCAAATACATCTAAAAATACGATTAAAAGTTTAAAAAATATCTAATATAAGCTTACTAATTAGAATTTCTTTAAAAGCCAAATATATTCCTATATGCTTCCCTTCGTTAAACAACGTTTGTATTAGTGCAAACATAAGTTCAAAGTTATTTACTTAAGTCACAAGGTTATTAAAAAGATGCTAATGCAGCTTATATGTTAACTTAGCAAATTGAAACAACACACTTTAATTAAAATGGCTGATTTAAAAGATACAAGTTTTGTAATAAAGCGAATTAATATGAAACATTCTCAGCAAGTTTTAGATCTTATCAAGCACCATTACTCGGGAAAGACAATACCCTATAAAATGTTGAAACATGATCTTGAAGAAGGAGTTAAATTTAATGCATTGAGAGCACTTGATTGTCTGTCCTGTGGTTTATCTTTTGGTATATTTGAAAAGTCTACAAATCGTTTAGTGGCGGTGACTTTAAACGTCATTGACAAAGTGGACAAACCATTTCTGTATACACCTATGCAAATTACAGATCAAAATTTACAAATAAAACTTCGTTTTATTGACGCAGCAGAAAAGGATATTTCACAGATGTTGAAAGTAAAGAAATTTTTACACTTTCATTTTGCTACCATAGCACCTGGATTCAGTGGTAAAAACTTTCCAGAAACACTTATAATCTCAACTGCTGAAATAGCTCAATCAATGAACTGTGAATATGCAGTGGGTACAGTTACAACTTCGTATTATCATAGAATGCCTGGGATGCGAATTTTAAAGGAAATTGATTATTCAGAATACGTGGACGAACTAACAGGAACCCGTCCATTCATGGGTTTGGTCATAAAACCTCATACTCATGCAAGAGTTTTAGCATATGCTCCCAAATCTGCTTCAAAACTATAAGCTTTATAATTTTAAAACATTAGCAGATAATCCTAAATTTGATTATTTTAATAGTTATGTATTTTAATTGAATCGTATCTTTAAAATATGCAATGTTAATAAAAACTTATTTGTTTGTTTTATTGCTAGTGATCTTATTCTGTAACTACTGTTATGTCCATTATCGATCTTATTAAAAATTTGAAATGATTTATTAGCGGGAGGTCACTTTTAGTGAGCTCCGGCGTTTCACGCTGAATCATTCGGCTTGATCCCAGCTGCGGGAGATTTTCACTCCCCATCGTCATTTATGACGCACTTGTTGTTCTGTTTATCGATAATGCTTTGTATTTTCTTTATTGTTTGTATGCGCTTTCTCCTATTTTATTTCGCTTTAAATAACTGGCAATATAGCTTTTTGGTCAGTTCGCTGGACGTAAAAACTCATAAATAAGTAAGGCCGAAGTAAGGTTTAACACACAATTAGACTTTCGCTTTTATACTTAATTTGTTGATTATATACTTTGTAGTTTGTGTTTCATGTCATATTTTTTGTGTCGCATTTATTTCGCATTTCCTGTAGTTTCAATTTTAATTAAAAGCCGCTTGTACAGATTACATTTGGTAGATTGAATCCTTGGGCAGGTTTTGGTAATAAGTTTGATTTAACACGACTATTTTGTGTATTTTAATTAAGTGTGGCTTTCTTATCGATGCTCATCTTTACAGCGTACTCTATTGGGGTTTAATAATTGTTTAAGCCACAGTAGGAGTGTATTAGATCCTACAACTACTTTTTTGCCTATTGACTAAATAAACCCAATGAATACAAAGTAAAAGTAAAAATAAGAAATCCTGTTATTTTTTAAAAAATAATCAGTATAATCTCGTTACTTAAATTTTTGTTTTTGAAAAAGTATATTCGGTAAATGATTTATTTTTTGGATGGGGCGACCTTCGATTATCACGAACTAACAAATATCGTTGTGGTTAAGTGTATTTAGCACTTGAGCAAACATGAGCTTCATGGTTAAATGGCGATAAGGCGCTGGAAACTGTTTTGCAAGTTTTGCACAATACATTATACCTTAAAAAATGGATATTTTAGAGAAAAGTAATGTCGTAATAAAGAAAATTAATATGGAACATTCCAAGCAAGTGTTGGATCTTATCAAGCAGCATTATATAGGAAATACAATACCCTATAAAATGTTAAAATATGAACTTGAAGAAGAAACTAAGCTCCATGTTTCAAGAGCGCTAGATTTTCTTTCTTGTGGTTTATCTGTTGGTGTATTTGAAAAATCTACAAATCGTTTAGTGGCTGTAGCCTTAAATGTGATAGAAGAGGTAGACACACCATTTGCACAAACGACTAAGAAGTTTTTAGATCCAAACTTACAAATGTATATTCGGTTTCTCAAGGCTGCAAAAAAGGATGTTCTACAAATATTAGAAGTGAAAAAAGTATTAAATTTTCGTCTTGCAACTGCAATACCGGAATTTCGAAGCAAGCACTTACAGGAACCATTTCTTCTTGCTATCTTGAAAATAGCTCAAACATTGGATTGTAAATATGTTACCTGTGTGGCCACTACTTCGTTTTATCACAAAATGCCTGGGATGCGAATTTTAAAAGAAATAGATTATTCCGGATACGTGGACGAACTAACAGGAACCCGACCATTCAAAGACCTGGTTATAAAACCGCATACTCATGCAAGGGTTTTAGCATATACTCATACAGATTCCCCAAAACTATAAGCTTAAAAATTCTAACATTAGCTTGTAATCGTAATTAGATGATTTTATCTGTTACATGTATAATAATTTTTGTAGTTTTATGGAGAATATGCAATGATAATATAAATTCGTCTCTTTGGAGAATATGCAATGATAATATAAACTAGATTTATTTGATAAATAAAATATGGTTCGAAATCATTTGATTCTTTTTTATGAATATAATTTATTTAGTAGGTTTATTAATTAAATTATAGATTTAAATATGAACTTTTTTATATTTAAACCTAATTTTAACAAACGAACACGCATTCATTGATATTGTAATAGAAAAGTAAACTAAATTTAAAAGCAAAATACCGATCTTAATTTTTTAGTAATTAAACGAGTATTAAAATATAATAATAACAAAACAATTAAAAAAAAATTTTACACATTTTTGACTTATCCTTTAACATTTTACTTAAATTTTCAACCAATATTTTTTACTTCAATTGACAGCGAAAAGGACGATTTTTGACGGCGACCAGAACGCTATTAAATTATTCAAGCGTTAAACTCACACTGATTCGTTATTTTATAAAAAAACTAAAATAATGATTAAACGATATTTAGCTAGAGTTAAATCTTCATTTTAAACAGCAACATACAAAATAATAATATCTACAACATATTAAAATTTCAGAAAATTTAATCTTTAAATTTTAATAATAAAATATATTAATTAGTAATTAGTGACATTTAAATGTCGTAAATAGGAGGTTTGCGATTCGTTAGGATAATAACAAACATACTAAAAATTTAGAACTTTTACTTTTAAAGAACAAAAGTTATCGTCTTTCAAAATTCGTCAAATAAGAATAAAAACAATAATAATAATAATAATAATAAATATAATGACAATAACAATATGTTTCGAAATCTAAGATTTCGAACCATAATTATTTGTTGGTTTTAATGTTGTAACCTTCTTCTGTGAAAACCGTTAAATCTGCTTGGCTTCAGTTATGAACATACAAATAAAAATAGAAATAAAAAGAATAAAAATTAAGAGTTTTTTGTTATTGAACGAATGCAGCATTTATAAACCTAAGAGTTTGTTTTAGCCACTCAAATTATGGTTATGATAATATTTCATGTTGCAATAAAGTTTACTTAGCAAAGTTGGAATGTCCGATTAATGTTCGATTAATAAGACATATATTTAAAACGCAGACAGCAGAATCTACCTACATACAGATAAACTTGATTCAAAGTCAAAGTAGTAGTAAAGAATTTATAATAGTTTTATCTGAAATGATTAACAACATCGAAATTAGGCAAATTGATCAAAAATATGCTACGCAAGTTTTGAATTTGATTAAAAATCATTATTCGAGAAATACAATAGCCTATAAAATGCTAAAACATGACCTTGAAGAAGGAGTTAAATTTAATGCATTGAGAGCACTTGATTTTCTGTCTTGTGGTTTATCTGTTGGTGCATTTGAAAAATCTACAAATCGTTTAGTGGCTGTAGTCTTAAATGTAAATGAAGAGGTGGGTAAGCCATTAACATATACACCTATGAAAATTGAGGATCCAAATTTACAGATAAAACTTCGATTTATTGATGCTGCAGAAAAGGATATCTTTCAAATACTCGATGCACATAAACTATTAAGAATTCATTTTAAAACAGTTTTGTCTCTATTCCGAAACATTGGTCTACTTGAGTCACTTATACATGCCTCCTTGAAAATAGCCCAAAAGATGAAATGTGAGTATATTGTTAGTACTGCAACCATTTCGTATTATTATAAAATGCCAGGAACAAAAATTGTAAAAGAAATAGATTATTCCGAATACGTGGACGAACTAACAGAAACTCGACCTTTCAAGGACTCGGTTATAAAACCTCATACTCATGCAAGAGTTATAGCACACGACTGTAAATCGCTTTCTAAAATGTAGAGACAAAATATTTCACCAAATAAAACTTAAATTATAACTAAATTAAAGTATTTTTTGGCACAGGACTAAAATTGTACAATTTATAATTTTGTGTTTGTTATCTGTATGCATGCAGTTTTTGTGTTGCAATAGAGTTACTTAAACCAAATTAAACTTGCGGATAAGTATAAAAATTACACATTAAGTCAATAAATGTAGTAATACGATTGTTTCTTATAATATTATACAAGTACATAATTCAGTAATTTCAATGCAATTTGGATGTTCAACTTTTAATTATTTTAATGGATTTAAACAATAAAAACCTTTCAATTCAAACATTGTGCAAGTTAAACTTTATGACACGTACATTATATAATTCTGTGTCGAGTGTGGTTGGTCAACATGTAAGTTAAGTTTGTTTTAACCTGAGTAAACATAAGCTTATGTTTCCTATTTACCTGGCAATTTTATAGCACAGAGACTGACATGGCAAGGTACAAAACATATTTGGTTTAGAAAAATGACCATGTTAAAGGATAACAACTTTGTAATTAGGCAAATACATATGGAACATTTTGCACAAGTATTATTTCTAATAAAAAAAATTTAAGGCTGAAAATTAATATTAGCTACATTTTTTAATGCCGTGTGTACCATTTGTAACTATGCATCTATCTTGTCACATTAAAATGTAATCGATGATGTGGACAAGCCATTTACATATACAACTATAAGGAGCCGAATTTTCAAATAAAACTTCGATTTATTGGCGCAGTAGAAAAAATACCCCACAGATGTTAAACGTGAAAAAAAATTTCATTTAGCTACTGTAGTACCTGAGTTCCGAAATAAAAATTTTGCAGCAAAACTTGTAACTGAGTCCTTCAAAATAGCTCAATCAATAAACATTAAATGTGTAGTGGGTACAGTGACAACTTCGTATTATCATAGAATGCTTGGAAGCGAATTTTGAAGGAAATTGATTATTCAGAATACGTGGACGAACTAACAGGAACCCGTCCATTCAAGGGTTTGGTCATAAAACTTCATACTCATGCAAGAGTTATAGCATATACCTACACAAATGCTTCAAAACTATAGAGCTATTATAATCTATAGAGCTATTACACAACAAACTATAGAGCTATTACACAACAACGTTTAACAAATTATTAAGTGATTCAATATTCAAAAGACATCTTATTAAACATGAAGTTGATAATAAGGAATGTAAAGCAATATGCTGGTGTTGTTAATTATTAATGCACCTTATAACTACAAAACGCAATTTGTTTTTGTATTTATTCATTTTTAGTTTATACAAAAAATGTAATCCTTTATTGGCTATGCAGTAATAATACCTGTTAAAGTAATGGAAAATTTGGCGAGAACTGGTAAGTTACAGACAAAAATAAAAATAGGAAGGTTAACAGTAACCTTTTTTTTTGTTTTGTGCAAAACTTTATTACAGCGATGAATTGATGCGTAAATTTGGCAGAGTATGCAAAAGAACATGATACCCTTCAAACTTTACTAAGATTTAGCACTTGTTTAAAATGGGTCAAGAAAATGATAACAATGTCGTTATTCAGCAAATTGAAAGAAAACATTTCAAGCAGGTGCTGTACTTAAATAAACAACACTATAAAATGTTGAAATATGATTTAGAAGAAGAATTAAGTTCAATGCGATGAGATGTCTAAATTATATTTCTTTATCTGTTGGTGCATTTGAAAAATGGTTTATCTGTTGGTGCATTTGAAAAATCTACAAATCGTTCAATGGCAGTAGCTTTAAATGCAATTGATAAGGTGGACAACCTTTTTATACATAGGCCTAAATTTATGAAAATTGAAGATTCGAAATTTAAAATTTATATTTAGTTTATAGAGGCTGCAACAAAAAACACTTTCAAGATATTTAAAGCAAAAAAAATATTAAGTTTCCATTCTTTTGCTGTTTTACCAGAATTTCAGAACAGAGGTTTGGTATCTTTATTAATATTTGTCGCCATTAAAGTAGCTCAATCAATGAACTGTGAATATGTTGTCGTATCCAACTTAAACATTGCATTATATTGACTATGTATTTTTATTAATCGTATACTATTTTGTTAAATAGCTCTTTGAAATTATAATTTTTTCGATCAAACTTTGAGTTGAAATTTTTGACTTAACTGTGAACTGCTGTTAATTTATAGTACGAATAAAAGCACTCAAAACAACAAGAAATAAATATTTTGTAAACAAACAACTAAAAAGAATTATTCAACTCAATGCTTAACGCGAGGATAACTTAAATATTTGGATTGTTTATCTGGTTGATTATCACGTGACAACGAATGGTGTTTTTATTTATTTAACAACGTTACTGACAGACTGAAGACAAATAGATCCTAACATAAATTCTGCACCATATGCTACGTTCACTTCCCAACATTTAATAAACGTTTACTCTAGAAAGCGCGTTGTTTGTTTATCTGCCTTTGATAGAGCAGCATTTTCAATCACGAAAAAGTTAAAATAATGTAATATTACTATCCTGCTTACTGACTTTTACCTAACGTAATATTAAATGGTGAAATACTTAAAAGTTTTGGTAAAATTTAAGTGGAAAAGCTAATGTAGTTAAACTATTTAATTTTTTTGTATTTTCGGTACCAAACGTTTACTAGATTTTTAAGAAATTTTGAATTTAAAAACTTGATTTTATATTGTGAAATTATCTTTTATTAAAACTAATTGTCTCTATAATAATGAATGGTTCTGGAAATTACCAGTCTGGTAACCAAGGTTGGGGAAGTAGTAATACTTATTCAAACAGTGTTGACAACTGTGAAATTAGTGTCTGGGACCCAAGCTCTGTTAACAAAGCTAAAACAAACTCCTACGACACTGTCGCTACAAATCCCCCCATTTCTAACATATCTGCTGCATCAGCACAGTCCTCTCCTTGGCATGAGAGCGTGCCTTTGAACACAACACCCTTGCGCATAAACAATGCTTATGATGTCCCACAGACGCACACACCACCGCCATTGCAATACCAAGCACAGCAAAATAACTATTCAGCAAATTCCGACATTTACTATACCCCTTCTGGGGACGGGGGTGCATACCCATCAACCAACCCTTCTTACACCCAACAGCAACAAATAGATCAGAAATATTATGAGCAATCACAGGCAATTAACCAATCATCACCCTACAGCCAGCAGAGTAATTATGGACAACAACAAACGCAAAGTGATTTGTATTATCAAAATCAAACAGCCACTAATCCTAACAATATGTCTTATCCAGCAAGTGACAATTATACAAACCAATCCTATAGGTCAGACCAATTTAATAATAGTTCTATGAGCAATACTTCATCGAACCCGGACTCGTTTTTTAATGCAAGAATTGCAAACAACCAATACCAGACTTCTAATCCAACAAACAACTCTTCTTATGTGCCTGTCAACAGTACAAGTATAAAGAATTGGACAGAGTTTTCGAACCCTTTGAACGATAATGAACCCTCAGCAGGTAAAATCCAATCACCTATTTTCGGAATCAGTTAAAATCAACTTATAAAAAAAACTGTTGGTGGATGTGTTGCATTACTTAGTGTTGTATAGTTTTTTGGGATTTTCTTTGCAGTTAATTAAAGCATCATTTTTTTAAATTTTTAGCTGACATTGTTGAGCGTGTTAAACAGACTCCGGCAGAAAAACAAGTTGTCGCTAATGCAATGAGTAAACCAACAACAATCTCAAAATCAGCGTTAGCTATGATCCATAAAGGTAAAAAATTAGAATTTATGCAATTTTAAACTTATTAGTTGAACATTGTCTAGACATTTTTTTGATAAAAAATGCACATTTAAATGTTTATAAAATAGGTTAGTCCAATAACAACTACTAATTTTTTAAGATCTACAAAATGCTTCGTCCCATTTACAATCAGTCGAAGCTTTACAGAAATTTAAAAACCTGCAACTAGGAATTCATCAGGATAACCCAACAACAATTACAGGTTAATAAATATTTTCTAATTCTAAGTACCACTTCTTGTAATAGTTGTTTTTAATTTTGATTTGTTGTTACAGAATTGTCTACCCAAACAAAATCTGTTTTATCAGTTTCCGCTGCTGAATTTATCCCAAGATCAGCATCTCCAAAGGTAGATTATTGAACCTATAATATCTGTTATACTAATCATTTTAACATATATATACTTTTTAAGGTTTGTAACTAAAAATGTATTTTCAAAAAGCTTTTATAAAATTGTTTTGATAAACATAGTTGAAGGGAGATCAATATATATCAAAGGTTTTCGAACATATAGATATAGATGACAATGATATTAGACGTCTAACAAGTAGCCCCATCCCAATAAGTTACACAAAACTACCTGTAAGCCAATCAACTCTTGCAAAGGCCGAAGCAAAACTAAGCCAAGAATTGTCGCTTGTTCAAAATCACAGTTTAGCAAATGGTGACTTAGAAAAGGAAACTTTTAACAAGGAAGTTATTTCTGAGCAGCATGGTTTTAAATCAGTAGTACTGAATAGTAGCTTATACAGTAACCCATTAGTTGGACTGGATGTAAGAAAATCCAACTTGCTAGATATTAAAAAACAAGATTCATTTGCATCAGAAAATAAAGATGAGCTTAAACGAAATTATAATAACACTTCGCAAGAAATACGGAGTCAGGATATTGAAACAGTATTTCAAAAAAAACCTTTAAGTCCAGAATCAGACAAGTTGATCAGCATATCAAAATTCCCTTGTTCTGAAGGGCAATATAAGTTACAAATGCTAGGATTTGTTTCCTTACAACAGCTAGGCTACTCGCTGGAAGAAAATGTCCCTATAAAAGATAAGGTATTATACTTCAACTTAGTTTTTAGTTCAGTAAAAAAAAAAACTTTTTTGTTGTGTTATAGAAAAATAAAACAACTAAAAATATACCCAAACCACATTATTTAAATTTTTAGGTTGTAAAGATTGTACCAACCCAAACTGGTAAGTGAATACATAACAAACATACATTTTTTTTCATTTTTACCCACATTATTACATTTAATTTTCTGTTTATCAGATGATGAAACCAAGAATTACGTTCTTGATCTTGTTACCCAGCAGATAAACAATCTCATTTACGACCCAGCATCTTTCGATAGTGTTATAGCCCCATTTGTAGCTGAACTAAGATCTCTACAACTGTCGAATGATGTTGTATCTCTCATAGTGGACCAAATATATGAGGCTGTGAGTAGTACAAGTTTGAGTTCTTGAATTTTTTGGTAACTTTTAATTTTTACATTCTGTGGTTTTTTTAAGTGCGTCGTTGAAGCGAATTTTCGGTATCTCGGGTCACAAGTGTGCGACAGTTTATCAAGAAAAAATACCGGCATTCCTAAATTTCGATCTCTTCTGTTGACCAAAGCACAAAAGGAGTTTAAAGGAATGTCAGAAGCCTTAAATGGAGACCAAGAAGCTATGGAAAGGTATAACTAAAGTATAAAGTGTATAGTGTTATGCTGTACATATACAACTTAAATTTAAATCTTTTTTTCTGTAGAGCCAGAGGTTTTACGTTGTTTGTAGCAGAACTTTACCTAAGTTTATACAATGAGGAAAAGGATGGCACTCTTACAAGGTTCTTTGTGCTTGGTCGTGCTATGTTGGATGTGGTTAAAACCCTTGTTGAACATCCGATCGATGACAATATTCAGTGTGCAGTTCGGGTTTTAAAGGTAATACAATTTTTCCTTAAAAAAAACAATAAAAATTGTTTGGTTTAATGATTGAAATGCAAATGCATTTACTTCTGGCTTCAAGAAATTGGATAATTTTGTTATTAATTATACGTATATTATAACAGCACATTTATTTTTCGTTTTTTTCTATTCCAGTTGACTGCATTGTGCCTTGAAGACACACTTAAAGAGGACGGAAAAGGTTCATTTGCAAAATTTGAAATCATCCTTGATGAAATTGAAAAACTTGTCGACGAATCAAGCAAAACAGAGCTCAGTAAATCGACGAAAAATTTGATCCAGGGTTTGGTGCGCCTTAGGGGTAACAACTGGGGGAGGGTGCCCCTTAAAGAAACCTTTCCCACTGCACCCCCGATTCCACCCTATGTTCCAGGGAGTTCCCCTCACCAGATACTAGATGAAAATTACTTTATGGTGGGTGGAAGATTTTCAATAATTTTTTTAAATCTTGGTGTGTTTTTTAAAATAAAACAAGTTAATTGCACCAATCATCTAAATATGACAATTTTTGTAGTACTTGATGTTTTTTCTAGAATGAGCCGGTATTTTTTACTCCGGATGGGATCCAATACACATCAGCTGATGCAGCAATCCCAGAGTTTTATGATCAGTATTTATCAAAGTATCAGCAACCTTATGAGACAAACCCTGCTGAACAAAACTACGTCCAAGATTTTGATGAGGTAAGTAGATCAAAAAAGTTAAGAATTTACGATGTTTTTCTTAAGTCAATTATTTTTTCTTTACCAGAATTTCGATCCTTTTGCGGAGTACGACGACCAATTTGATCCTCAAAATCTTCCGGAAGATGATCAAGCTTATGCTCAGTGGTCGGAGGCTGATCATAACAACACAGGGGAAGACACGAGAGCATCCGGATCACCGGAAGATTATGACAATGAGCTGGAGGATTTTCTTAACAAAATCCCAGACAATCAAAAATAACTCTTTTTGGGTGTTAGTATTGATCGTATATTTAGTTCTACTGTAAGTAATTATGTGAAAAAAGTTCTGCACCAACAAATTTCTGTGTAATAATGATGTTTTTTACTTTCGTTGTTTTTTTTTCTTGTTGTTGGCGTTGTTTTGTACTTTTAGCATAGATATAAGTTGCAGTTGACACTGTCGCACTGCCGATTTATTTCTAAAAAGAATGCTGAATATAAAAGTATTTTTTGTTTTTTTTATCATCAGTAGTACTTAAACTAAAACAGAATTATTATAATCTTGTTTTTTCTATTATAAAAAAACTAGAAAATTGAAAACCCAAAATATAAATTAGGCGTCCGTTATTCCAAAAAATATAAAAAAAACTTTATTGAAATTTAAAAAAACAACATAACTTAACGAATGAATTTAACTTACATTAAAAAAATTTATTAACAAAAAATCACAATTTGCTACGATGAACAAATATACATCAAGCTCCTTGCACTTAAAATTTTTAAAACAAATAAATTCAAAAGTTCAATTGCATATATAACATAAACATGAAGAGAAAAAAGAAAAATATACCAAAAATCCAAATATTTTTAAAACTTTGAATAATGCAGGTTATGTATACAGGCAGTTTTGTAACCATTAAATACTGCCAAAAATTCATTCCCGAAAAAAAATTGAAGAAATAAAATGGATTATCTTAAATTATTTAAATTATTATTTAAATATATTAGTCTGTATGTAAAGGCAGAAACCTTGATCAATAAAAATGGATATAAATAATACCAGTTTTTAGGAGAACAAACAAAATTTAAATAAAACCAAATAGGAAATCAGAATTTTTAAATTTGCCTTCACAAAAATTTTTTTACATTAAAAAAAAATCTCAATTTAAAGCATATTATACAAACAAAAATTTGCAATGCATAAAAATAATTTTATATATTTAAATAGCCAACAAAACTGTACTAATACGCTATTTTTAAAATATCCAATAATAATATAATACTTAAAAAACATGTACATTTAAATTAAGTGCCCAGAGATGTGAATTATAGCACCACATTTTAAAATGAATAAGCATTTTGCAATAATATGCATTTAAAACTTGAAAAAAAAGGTATCGCAGAAAAAAATCGGACTTCAACAATTTATGGATGGATGGATTGTAAGCCTTTTATAAATTAGCTTAAGCAAAAAAAAAACAAGTTTCTTTAAATAAATAAAATAAATTTAAGGAATGTCCATATGATACTTAAATAATAATTAAAAAAAAGGTTTTTTAACAAACTAATATAAAAAATGTTATACCAAATTCTTTTACCTAAAAAAATTCATGGCCATTTTTGTAACCAAAATTTGATACTAATTTGATAATTTAGAATTTATCTATAGATATTGGTAAGCAATTTTTATAACAACTTATTTTTTTAGGTGCATTATTAAACTGTTAAATTAATCAAAATCACCTTGTCGAAATATTTTGCCTGTTTAAAAATAGAACTTGCAAAGCAACATTTAACGCATGTTCAACCGACTTTTAAATACATCTTAAAACAAATACCACAAAAGTACCATTTAAATTGCACACAATAGATAATTAGTTACATTATGACAGAAATCTAGACACTGTAACAGTGTAGACTTATGAACTTAACAGGCAGAATTAGAAAATAAAAATTTTTTTTGGAGGGAGGGGGTGCTATGGAAGATCCTGAAATATTTCGTTGACAAGTGGGGGAAAGAGGTTTCGGTCTAAATTTAATTGATCGACCATGATCACATGTTCAGCCACTAGCTGGCGCAGTTCTGTCATTTTTAATAAAAGATGAGCAAATAACCTTAAAAAAATAAAAAAACTGGAATATAATTTAGGGCCTTAAATTATTTTTTATTTAATTAAGTAAAAATAATTTTAGACTTTGTCATTCAAGCTATTGACATCTTACCAATGCAGGGGTTCAGCAAGAAGTTTAAAAATAAAAAAAGTATTTAAAACCACCAGTCCCATGATCTTTTAATGTATTAAACAATAAAAAATTAATAAATAAATGAAAAGTCGTTTAAAATTGAAATTCCAAATTTTAAATTTTTACCTATTTTTTTTAAAAAGGCGTGATTTTTATAATTTTTTGAAAAGGAATAGACATTAACAGACCGATACAATACGAAAAATTTTGAGATTTTCCTCTTATAATAATGAGAAAATACATTCCCAATATAACAATAAAACTGGATCAGGTAAATAAAGAGTTTAGACCAAGTAAACATGATTACCCTTTGCCCTACATTCAGTGAATCACTAACCAAATATAAAATTATTGAGAATGTGCTTCCTTTCGGTATAAAGGTTAATAATAAAGTGTTTTTTGAATAAAGTTATAAATTTAAAAAACTCAGAACACCTATTTGAAAAGAAAATCAAGGTTTGGCAAGAGTGTACCAGCATTTCACAACGTTAACAAATAAAGGGTTTAAAAGCAATATCAATATTTTTTAATATGATGTAAATCCTTTTATTATATATAGTATTGATTAATTGATAAATAATTACTAAACTTGGTTAAGTTGTGTTATATTAAACCCCCTTTAAGGTAAAAAAAAATAAAAATTTTTAAAAATGAAAAAAAAAAAAAATTTTTAAATCTCTCAAAATGTTCAAACCAAATCAGTATTGGTTATCGGACATAACCATTTGTAGTCCTGTGTTTGATTCCCGTCTTTTCTATTTTAAAGTTTTTAAAGCGATGGTAATACTTACTTTCGCCTAGCCCAAAAACATTCAAAATGTTGATAATCGGTAACATAACTAGGTTAATAATACTCCAAACCGCCAAGGGCAACTCGAGACTGGGTTGGGGTAACAAATGTTACCCTTTGTTAAAGTCATAAATGTGGACTTCCCACATTGGGGATCAAAAAATTAAAAGACAAACCTTGGTTTTTGGCTGTGCGTGATTGAAAGTTGGAGCTCTAGGGCCATTAAGATTTCCTCTTGTATTTTTTCGACCTTTTTTGCTTCGACTAGGCCCGCCCGATCTTAAATTTTAAGTTAAATAGAATAGCCTTAACAGAGTTAGAAAACAGTTTAAGGTGATTGGTTTGCATTAGATAAAAGAAATAATTGAATATTATAATTTAATGTAAAAATTAAATTCAAATATTTTAAGTAAATTAAAAAAAACTATAAATATAAGGAAAAAATAACTTTAATTGTGTTCAGAATTACCTTACATAAACCTTTTTTTTAAACATGTCATTATCAAAAATATGTACAATTCTAAAATGTTATCTAAAATATCAACTTTTTACTCAATAGTTAAAAGGGATTCCCGTGAACAACAATAAAAAATTTTAACAAGCACTTTATTACCTGGACTCATAATAATTGCTGCAACGTAAAGCGACATTTCAGCGTCGTTTAATTTAAAAGCGGAGATTTTCTCACCAAACAGAAATTTTTTGGTCATTATTTCACCAACGACTCCTAGCTAGAAAAAAAACATTGTTAAGGTGTTATTCTATTAATTAACTCCTACATTGTCATATAAATATATCTATATTTTCTGTCTTCAATGTGTTACCCAAAACATTCAGCAAAAAATTTTCACTTTTGAAAGGTCCTCGGTTCGATCCTCACTGCTTCCATGCTGTAGCACCTATGAGTAAAGGCGCCACACCATATAAACTTTTGTTTAGCCAAAATGCAACTAGCAGATCAATTATCGAGCAGTTATAATTAATATTATCCCAAACTGCAAACGACAACCTGATTCTGGGTTGCGGTAACAAATGTTACTCTATGTTTTGACTGTTGGGTCACTATTTTGACACTAAGAATGTATAAATACAATAAAATACATACCAGTTTAATGAATTGATAAGTTACAAAAACATTGTTGCTCGGCAATAACATGCCCTGATCGTGAACTAACACACTTAAAGAAACGAATATCGCTTCGTAGCTCCCATACTTAAGGAGGGTGACCTTCAAAAAGTTTTTGTTAAGAAAATATTTACAAGTTTAAATAAAAGTTTGGGTGTTGGTTGATTAAATTTGCGATAAAATTTGAAATGTTGCAAAATATATTGTAAACAACAAGTTCTGTACCACGATCTGGCAAAAACATGAATTTATTCGATTAACTGATTTAATATATTTTTGTTATAAAAGTAAAAGGAAGGCAAATAAGCACAAAAATTTAATATAAATAATACCAACCTGGTCACCTATACAAAGGTCTAAAAATTGTGGAATGGTTTTGGCGTATTCAGTTAATTCACAAACACCTTTTACAAGTCTTAATTGCATTTTGTTGTATAACTTTACAACAATTTCTTTTGGAAGGATTGACTAATAAAATAAAATGTTTTTGTATGCAAGTTTATATTATAGCATATACCATAAATTTAACAATAAGTTATAAATTTTCATTTAAATTTCACATGATAATATTGGTTAAACATAAACATACACAAAATACCAAAATTGTTTATAATTTTTTTTAACTTTATTTTGACATTTAAATTTTTTTTTGTCTTTGTTTTTTGACTGTTGTTTTTTTGAAGGCACTTGACTAATGCCCAATTCATTCAGCAAAGTGCCTATTATAGGTAGCACTGACCTTATGCTATTGTCTTCTAATCCTAATATTGGTTTTTAAGCTTATGGAAATAAAGACTGTACCCCACACAAAAAAATTTTAAACACTACATTGGGTGAGGTCAATTTATATTATATAAAATTTTTACAAACTCATTTTTTAGCTATTACTCACCTTAAATTTATTTGAAAAATTGGAATGAGATGATGAATTATCTTTTTTTTCACTCTGCATTTTTCGTATCATGTGGGTCAGATAAAGAAGTCGCTTTTTCCGATGCGGGGGGAACTCAAGGTTGTGTAACAACCCAGGGGTTTTAATGTTTACTTTACCGAACGCGTCACGAGTCTCTGTTTCATGTAAATTGGTAGGAACGTTGGCACTTGTCGACGATGATTTCATCAATTTGTAAATATCCATAAAGTTTTTAACTCCGTCAGTAGTTAATTTCGAAGGTGAAAACGGGGTGGTTGCGCTACTGTACGTCACAGTCGGGTTTGTGGTTGAATAAACTTTTTTTGAGGTGTGAGACGAGTCTGACTCCTCAGATTTATTCTCCTGGAAGAAAAAAGTTTTAAACGGAGTGTCTAACCACTCGGGGCCGCCATTCGCGAAATCGAATTGAGGCAAAAGCGTTTCGTCCGTGCTAAATTTATCAAGGAACAATAAATCCATCGGCGAATTGTTGGGTTGGGGATTTGAGGCACTCACTTTTGAGGTGCTAGGCCCTGGAGATGGGGTTGGGGTGGGGTTGCTAGGTAGGGAGTTGACCACACGGGGTAATGATGTGATGTTGTTGAAACTGGAGGGTGGGGAGCGATCCGGGGAGGAGGTGTTGGATAAAGAAGAGATGCTGATGTCTGTGTCATCTAAAAAAGAAACTCGTTTAATGTCTAAATTTTTTAGTTTAACATTTAAAAAATAATAAAAAAAAGATGTTTAACATTTGAAATTAATTATTTTTATATTTTGGCAAACTTTTGAATAAAATTTGGCTCCACTACAAGAGCTACTAGGTTCAAAACTTGTAGTACCCATAAGTATAGTGCCACTAATACTTAAAAAAAAAGGATAAAAATAAAAAAATCAAATACGACCTAATTAAATGCAATATTATATGGCATTTTAATTACACAAATGTAAATTGATATGTTGGACTTACATCAAATTCAAAATACTCCATATTTATTCATGCTTAAACACAACTAATATAGATATCACTAAAAAATAAATATCTGCCAATTTTTTTTTTTTTAAATATTATTTAAAACAGTTTAATTTCCACAAATACAAGTTTAAACTTTTTGACAAGATAACATGAGATTTACAAAATGTATGCTGTCTCATAAACCGAAGAAAATGTGAGTAAACATAAAATCAAGTTGTAAAACATAAAAATTTTCACGCCCTAATATATTTGTTTTAGTACCTGAATCTGAACGCTCTTTGCTTTTCATAAAAAAATTTGGAAACAACATTACGATATCTTCTATAGTGTTTAAACATCGAGGCTAGGAAAAAATTTTTAATTAAAAAGAAATTAAAATATATATTAACATTCTAATTACTTATTATACTATATAGTTAAAACTATTGTACAGTAATAAATTCCAATGCTTATAGCTACCTAGATATATATACATTATAAAAAAAGCATTTTAAAATACTGTGTTTACTTAACTAAGTAAGCTTATATTATAATAATAAAAACAGAAATTAAAAACCTTTATTTAAAAATAATAATTTAAAAAATATTAAAAAAAAATCAAAAAAGTTTCTACCTTTGCATCGGTTTCACTTCGAGCTTTTCTTAAATTATCGATTTGATATCTGCTCATAGTACACTGATGCTGAAACGACTTTACCAAAGTTTCAATTAACCAATAAAGACAGACTGAAGACCGACCGTTAAAAGAAGATATTGGTCCCGTTTTTTTGGAGGATGCTGTTACCATGTCGGCAACAATTCGCTCTTTTTCGTTCCGTGGCATTCTGCCGAACCGAATCGCTGATAACAGAAACATTTTATTATAACTTTTATGTTAAAGTAATTTAAACCCAGAGAAGATTCAACTCCAAACATCATAACCCAATGACAACTCAGTCCCACAAAAACGAATGTAACACCCTTTATTTGATTTAAAAAAACTAAACTTTTAAGGGTCTAGTTGTCATTGAGTTAAGTTGTCAAAGACTGAATTTTAGTGTTAAGCTGTCTTCGAGTTACATAAACCGGTCACCTAAAATAAAGTATTTTAGTTTTACTTTACAATAATTTTTTTTACCGTCATGTGACATTCCGAGGTCAATGCATTTCTGAAAACGGCAATACTGACATTTATTTCGGTTCTTTAAGTTAACTTTACATGCCTGGTTGCATTCATCGTATACCAATTTCAATCTGACAGTACGACGAAAAAAACCCTAAAAATCAAAAATGTGGAACCTTTAATTTTACATTCATGCTACAAATATTATTAGTGTTTTACTATTTAAAAGTCTTCTAAATGCAAAAATTTGAATAACGCGAAGCCAAATAACAGCAAAAAGATTATAGTTTAGACTAATTACTATTGCATACATGTTAGTTATTTTTTTTGACATTTACATAATTTTACATTTAAAAAAGATGCTACATATAAAACAAAGGAATTGAAAAATGGACCTTGCACCCTTCGCAAGCATGAACTCCGTAATGAAATCCCGACGATCTATCCCCGCAAATTTTACATTCAATTTTCAATTCTGTCGACTTTACTAAAACCACAAAAAAATAAAAATATAAAGCCAAAATTTTAAAATGTTGTTAAAAGCACTAAAGTAATATAAGGCTTGAATATTTTTTTAAAATACCACATAATAATAAATGTATCCAATAAAAGAAAATCATTTTTTTGTAATTAATTACCCTTCTTTAAAATACTAAAAAACAAACAATTACTAATTTTGTTATTATAAGGTCCCCAAACATTTTTATTCCTATCTAAAACAAATTTCTAAATTACTTGAACTGCAAGGTTAAAACATCTGTCTTAAATTGTTCCTAAAATAATAAATAACTTGAATATTTTGCAATTTGATGGATTTAACCTCCCTACTCACCCATAGACTTTGCTGAGAATCTTCGTTTTCCAGAAACTGATTTAACAAGATTTTCTTTCGAAGGTTTCTTCTTGACGTTATCTTGTACTTTGTCGACTTCTTCTTTACTTTCAACATTGTCATTTGATTCCATTTTTAATATTTTTTTTAATACCAGCTAGAGACAATCAATCAGGGTCATTAGTCACTGTACTTAAAACCAAAAATCAATACCCAGCTTATTCAATTTTAGTACTTTAGATAAAAATAACTCTTTTTGGACCTTATTTAGGTATAATACAGATTTTTGTTCTAAGGCATAAGATAATTTTTCAAGCGTTTTATTATTTGTGTATGGCATCTAGTTTCAAACATGGGCAAACAAAACGAGTTAAGTTACAATTTAATAACCCAAAATTTTGCAAATTTATATATATTTTTTTCTACAAAAGAGTAGTTAAACGCATTTTTTATTACTGTTATTACAAAAGGCATTTATTTTGAATTCTAACTCATATTTATTATGTAATAAATACAAAACAACAAATTTGCAAAAAAGTAGTGGTTAGGCTGAAATATTCTGCAAAGCCTAGGGCATGTGCATGCCAAGTTTTTCAATCAACTACAAACTAAATCAAACTAGCCCAAAGCGAATTATCTTATACAATAATTCTAAATTGACCACAATTCTAAGTCTGCAAAACTACTGCGTAAGGAATTGTTTTTTATGTGTATGCTATGTTTAGACTAATAATAGCAATTTATACTTTACACTATTGCATATAACCTGTGTACATTTAACATTATGCATTACACTACAATACCGTGACAAAAAATAAATAGACTAAAACAGACTCATTCTAAACAAAAATAAACATCACATTTTGATTGATGAGAAATTTAATACATTATTTTGCTGTTAAAATTAAATTAAAACACAATTCATACAACAACACTCAGAAGCATTTTATGTAATGACTTCATTTGCTTACAGTTTAAATTGAGTCACTATTTTATGGAATTATAAATAAAACATACAAGTGTTACACTACCAATTCTACTCCTATGTAAAAAGATGTAAAAGGGCATACTTAAAGGTCCAAACATAGTGTAGAATTTCTTACTTCAACCCAGTCTCAAGTCACCTTTGACAGTTTTAAACATTGTCAAGTATTTTGCCAGATAAGTAAGTTGCTGATCAGTTTTTAACTTTTCATATTATTTGAAAAATAAAAGAGCTACAGGATAATAGCAGTGGGGATCAAACACAGGACCTCGTGTAGCAAAGTTAAGTGTTCTAATCACTACACCATGCTGACAGTTGTGTTGTTCTTCGAACTACCAAACTACTCGATTTGGCTTAATACAAATGACAACCCTAGTTTAATGTGTTAAACTGTAACCTTTTTAAAACAACATTATCTTTGTAGCAAAAATTTTCAAAGAGCAATACTTCATTGTTTATGTTTTAAAGCACAGATTTCAAGTGGTAAAGTCAAGTGTTCTTGCCACTTCACCACTGTTAGAGTAAATCTAACTACAAATCTTATGCATGAGTTAGACACTGCAAGCCAAAAATCAGCACATTTACAATACTTGAACAATCTCTTGCAATAAACTCATTAATCCTAACTTTAAAAAAAAATTAAACTTGCCCTTCTCGCTTTACTAACGATAGTTACATCCTTCTAAACAGTCAGACGATCAACAAACTGTATACCTTGCTTATACAAAATCACGAAAAATAACAAATTTTTTAGTATTCAAAAAACATATAATTTCCTTTGCATTAAACTAGCTTTTTAAATAGAATTCTGTTATTGTATTACAACACTACATAGTCCGATAGTCTAAAGCGCAAAGTAGGGTAACCAGAGTTCGCTTGAAATGATATGAAATTTGCTTGAAATGATATGAAGTTCGTTGCGCTACTTCACTTGTAACCGCTTTCTGTGCATAATCACGTAACCTGCCATAGTGTAACCGAGTTCAACAAAAATATTTCGAAATCCTAATTTTTGACAAAAAAAATCAAAAACAGGCCCGGCCAAGTGAATTCTTATAATTTCTTACTAAAATCATATAATTTAATTAGAGCAAATCGACTAAAATTTCAGAATGGTGTCATGAATGCTTCTTTTGATCTAAAATTAGCAAAAAAACCAAAGAGCGAATTCAAGTACTAAATCCATACAAAATGCCTCAAAACCTCAACATTTTTAAAGTGGTTTATTTTAAAACCCTTTGCCCTTTATATATCCTAAATTATTTTTTATTACAATAATAATATAATCAAATTTAAAAAATACACATAGAATATAAAATGTAACAATTATATAGATTTTTTTTGATTGTATAAAGTTGAATTGAGTTATTCTATACAATTAGAAACTTGATATATACCACTACTTAACTAGTGCTATTAACTCGCACAATAAAAAATATATATTTACAGATCGACGACAAAAACATTAATTCTTTATAAAATGGGACGGAATTAAATTTTGGGTTTCCATTACTGCTTTATAATTGGCTGTTAACATTTAATGTGGGTAATATGATAATGATTGCTTTTTGGGTGACTAAAATAGCAAAAAATTTTAACAGGGATTTTTTTTTAGGTTTTATAAAAAATTCATTTAAATTTCTTTACCAAAAAAAAATTATATTTATAAATATAAATGTCAAAGAATTAAAGGGCAGTATATTAGGAAATGGTTAATTTATAAACTTATGCATAACTTGATACAAGTAATTAAATGTCTGGTCAATTTGGAATGGTATTGCACAAAATAAAATGCTGGCTCAGCAAAATACGCAAAAACATTACAAGTCAAATTAATAAATAACAATTAACTGTAATAATAGGTAGAAATTAAAATGATCTTAAAATAAAAGCTTTCGTTAAAATCACTTATTTTTGTTTATATAAGAATAAAGGTGGTTTTATTTTAAAAATAATGATTGTGATATTTTTGTTTTATATGAATTACATGACATAAGATTTTAAAATCAATATTTCGTTTGCTTTTCCGGCAGGTCGTTAATAAAACCACATCAACAACTTATCATAAGAGCTTTTTTATTGCAACTATATTATCTTGTAATGTATATTCAACATAATATTTTGACTAAGTTGCATCTGCCAGATATTTACCTGCAGCAACAAAAAATCGGTTAATTTTCTTTGAAAATTATAAAAACCAAATTTTTTTTTAAATTTTTATTTTTTTATTTTTTGCATAAAAAATATAGAATATCACTTACCTGATACTAGCCTTTTTTTGACCAATGACAATCTGTAACCTTGACCGGTCAGTTCAAAGTCACTACCAGTCAGTAAAGAACCCTCAGAAAGAAATTGAACTGCTAGAGCACAACTCTTGCTGGGCCCATTGGACAAAGTTAACTTACTCTTAAGTAAACCATTAGTGTTAGTTAAACTAATGGGAGAAGCTAATTTCCATGACAAACGATTTTGGGAAGCAATCCTAAAAAAATATTCATAATATTGTAATTTTAAATATTGTTGTGGATATTGTTGTCCTTTCGATATTGCCCTACAAAAGTGCTACAGTTTGGAAGCAATGGAGATCAAACTTACAATCTAATATATTCAAACCAAGTGTTTTAACCACTACATCATTTCAGTAGGTCTAAACTTGACATAGAATGTAAATATTTTATTCTAGGAAGTAATAAAATAAGCTTACCAGTTAGCGGAAGGGTCGGAGTTAGCTTCTTTTACACCCCCACTTACAGGAACAAGAAAACTCACATTTTTTATAGGAGATTTAAAAGATTTTGAGTTGTAACTAAACAAAGAAATAAAATAATACTTTTTTACCAATTCCATAAAATTTTAAATTAGATTTAACTGTAAGAATTGATATTGTTGTAATTTACTTACCTGTATTCTACATTAATATCTGTTGTATCTGTCGCACATGTCCAACTACTTGAGATATGTAAAGGAATTAAGGAATGGCCATTTTGTGTAGACAACTGTAAAAAATAGAAAAAAAATAAAAGAATTATTCAAGTATAACATTTGATTAAATTTAAGAATGGTAAAATTGATTTTAAATATATTTTTAATAAAACAGTAACATTTAAATATTACCTGATAAGTTAAAACAGAGACATTACAATAAGGAAGGGAAGGGTTAGAATCAAATTGTTTTTTAATTAAAGAAACAAGGGCTGGCATATCAAACCAGAAAGCTTTATCCACTCCAGATGAATCTCTAAAAAAATATAATTTTTTAATTAAATGCAAATCTATCTATTTGAAATCTAAAAAAAAAAAAATTTAACAATTTTTTTTGCTACTGGCTGGCAGTAGTACCCACACACAACATCCCATTTTAAAATATTTTTAAATGCCTTTAAATGGAATTAAACCACAAGTCTTTGGTTTACAAAAAATGCTAAATACCTTAACAAGTGTACTATTACATTAAGAATAAAAGGAAAAATTTAAACATCATTTAAATAATACTTTTTTATATAATATGTTTCATACTATCATAGAATAAAATATATAAAGATAAAGGTACTTAAAAATTTTAACTGGTACAAAAAACAGTGAAATTGACTTACAGAAAAACTAAATTTGATCTCGGATTAAAGTCAATTTGAGGGGAAGCCCCTTTTACAACAAAACTAAGAGTAGGGGGGTTGGGATTACTCGTGAAAGCTCGAATTATTCCAGCTGGAAATGAAATTTGGACATCCCCACTTATTTTTACCATACACCTAAAAAAGATTTTTATAAAACAATATTGATTTTTATATTTGGAAAATAAAGGTGTAGTTATTCAATAAAATAAAAATAGAAAAGTATTGATTTGTATGTATATTAATGCTTTTTTTAAATGCTCGAGCACTACAAATGGCAGTTTTTTAAATTTTGTAGGCCTATAAATTGGACATAATAATTTCCACTACGCTTTATTTTTATAAAGATTGGCAGAAAGTATTGTGTTTACATTATTTAAACAAACCCAAAAAATAAAGGTGCTTAAAAAAATAATTTCAAAAAATGTTGTAAAATGTAACATGAAAAAATTGAAATCTAAAATTTTTAAACAATTTTTTTTTTAAATCTTACTGATTTTCTTCTGTTCCTTTAATATAAGCATTTAATGTCTCTGTGAAAGCAACGGCGATAGGGATAGGGTCGTCTCTCAATAAAGTTAAAGGACTTGGACCTCTTGACGCACTGAAACTATCCATGGGAGTTCCCCCAAGTGAGGAAAGAGAGGACCAACTCTCCGACGAAGCCAGTGGAGCGTTACTCGGACCTTAAAATAAAAAAATGTAGAATTTTTAAAAAAGTTAAATTTTGAATTTTTTTTTTTTAAGTTGCTTTAAGCTTACTTTGTTTTTCTTCTGGAGTCTTGATGTTAAGATTGGATGGTCTTAATGAAGGAGAATTAATTTGGTTTGGAGTTGAGACTGTCACTGCAGGTTTACTTGAGGATAAAGTGCTTTGATCAGCTGACAAATGAAATAGAAATTTTAAAAAACAAAAACAATTTTTAATCAAAGATTTTTAAAAATCCGAAATTTTTTTTTTAATTGTTATATTATTATATAAACAAATTTATGGTATTAGTTTAAAAATTTTAAGATTATAAAAATTTTTAAAAAGTTAAAAAATTATAAAAAAACTTACAGGCTGTTGTGAATAAATTGTTTAAGGAGATATCTGAAGATTGAGGGGTAAGTTTAGGGGTTGTGGTGGTGGGTTTACTGGAAAACAAATCATTAAAATCGGCAAACTTGTTCTCTGTTGTTGTTTTAGGTTTGTTGGAAGCAGAATTTTGACCAAATAGATCTAACAGTTCATCACCAGCAGAACTTTCACTAAAAATTAAAAAAATTATTATGTATAAAACTAGTCAAGAGCCTGTCCTACGATCAGGAATTTAATTTCTGCAATGTGATTGCAACTCTTATCTAATATTTGCCCATGATGATTTAACCGAGCACCACAAACAGCAGTTTTATTTATTTTGTAGGCCTATAAATTGGACATAAGTTACAGAACATATAGATTGTTATCTAGTTGGATAATTAAGCTGTTAATTAGTTTTTGGGCTTAGCAGGCAATATTACCCTTCATAGCAGCTTACTGAAGGGCACTATGGCATAGCAGTGGAAATCAAACCCATAAGCTTACAAGTTTCGTATTTAAAAAAAAAAGGATTTATGTTTTTGGGTTGACAAACGAAATACTGTTAACTAAAGAATGTGAAAGAAGGAATCAAACTTAGGACCCTATTAAAAATGTTAAAATTGAAATAAAAACTCACGAAATAGTTGTAGCAGGTGAATCTCGATGTCTTCGTGCACGTGCTTCACCAGCTAAAAATAAAACATAATTTTTACATCAAAATTTTAAAAAACTCCACTGTTAGGAATAACTTAATTAAATCCAAAAATATATATTGTAATAAGATTTTTAAAACCATGCAAAAAATAACAAAACTAAATTTTAACTGAATTTTTTTTCACACAAAAATCACAAAGAGTAATCAAAGAAATTTTTTTAAACGAAATAATAAAAAAGGCACAAAAATTTAAGGAAACCCAAACCAATAAAAAATGAAAAAAAAATTCTTATACACTAAAACTAAATATAATTATATCAACACAGTTCATAAAAAAATTTAAAAAAAAAACAATTTTTTTCAAGCAGAAAAAATAATAATTTTCAAACAAAAATTGAACACTCAAACAATAAATTATAATCTTTTAAAAAAAACATTTTCCAAAAAAAATTTAAACTTTAACAAAAACACGAAAAAAAAATTGTTCAAACGCGACATGCTTTTTTTCCAAGCATTTCACAATAATTCTCACTCGATTTTGTCTCAAATTTTGCCCAGTTATCTCGCGACGACTTGGCGTTATTTTCATCAATCTCAGTGATGTCATCGAGACTCGAGGTTTTATTTTGAAACAAGGGGGAAGAAACTAGCTCACGAAGAGTAATCTTTGGCACTGCGATCGGTAAAATCTTCTGCCTTCGAAGCGAAGACTTTGCAGTTATCATAGATGGAGATTTGATCTTCGGTGATCCTGAAAGATCCCTTAGGTCATCCAGAGATCTGTTGGACCTAGTTTCTTCGGAGGAGGAGTCATAACTTAGTGTGGATGACTTGTTGTCATAAGAACGGGATTCGATTTTATCGAGGCTCTCCACACTCACACCACTGCTGATATCACCTTTATTTCCATTCTCAGTAAAAGCGACAAACATCGTCGAAAAACGAAGATGACTCGGCGATTGTTTAACTGATGACAATTGAGATTTGTTCTGCCTTCTAGGAAGTGATAACTTTCTCGGAGCAGGCACTGGGGGAGCTGCAACAACATCGGGAGCTACATCTCTCTTTTTTGGTGAAATTACATTTCTGATTAAGTTTTCTTTTGTCTCTGGCTTATTTTCGACAGTTTTGTTAATCGTTTCAATGTTCAAACTTTCGCTTGATGAGTATATTGCAGCAGGTCGTTGTCTAACTTCAGAAATTGATCCACTGGGGGCTCTAAGCTGAGGGGAGGACTCCCTTGTTGAATTAAATGATGGGGTTCTAGCCCTGTCCCTGTCTATATTTAGTATTTGAAAATAAAATCCACAAAAAAGTGAAAGTTAGCCGAAAAATTCGAAATTGAAAAAAAAGAAAATTTTAGAATAATATATTTTTATACTTTCTTAAATTTTAATTTAACTACATAAGAATACTTATACACATAAACAATAGGGAAATTCCAAGTATAAATGTCTAATTTGCATATTTAAGAAAATGCCAACAATGATACAAAGATTGTAATGTTAGACTAAAAAACCACCACACCATATATACAATTTACAAAGTTTAACAAACTCTATTAGTAAAACAAGCTGTCAATTGTTAAGTCAATACACCATATTCAATATATAAAAAATTGTTTGGCATTTTTAAAAATAGGAACTTTGTAAAACTTACGTGATACTCTTTTTCCACCCTTAAAAAACAATAAAAAAAATTTAAAATTAAAATTTCATGTAAATTTATTTACAAATAATTAAGTTATGAACTTTTACCGATATGACATAAAAATTTTTATTACACAGCACATCCATTTTTTTGGTAAAAATGAATTTATAAAACAATAAAATGTTATATTCAATAATGATTTAAACAATTTACATATAAACATTTACACTCTTTCTTACCACATTTTCATAAATGTAGATTTTCCTCTAGCAGCAGAAAAATATAATTAAGTTTAAAATAAAGTTTAAAAATTATAAAAATTTGAACTTACCAATGGTGTAGGGGAACTGAGAGTTAGATTTTTTGTGATCTCGTTTAATGCATTTAAATCATTGTTAACAGCTGGCACCTAAAAAATAAAATGAATAAAAAATTTAAGATTTTATAGTATCTAAAAAAAAATTCGATTTTTTAATAAATAATTTCCGTAATTTTCTGACATACAGTTTAAAACTGTTTTAATTTTGTTAAATTTTCAGTTAATAAAAATTTATGTATTTATTTTGATGCCATTAATATTTAATTTGTGACCATATTGTCTTATCTGTTTATTTTTGATTAATGATTTGCCTAAAATAAATATTAAAAATTCCAGACTTAAAATAGTAAACATAAAATTTAATGCATTAAAAAACAAAATATTGGATTTTGATATTCCATGTAAAAAAAAGTATTATATTACAAGCTTATGCATTATTTATTTCTAATAAAAATGTAACATAGCTTATTAATATACATAAGATAAAACTATAAAAATGGTATATACTAAAAAATAGGTTCAAACTAAAGTTATTTTTTTAACCAAAATAATAACAAAAAAATAAAGCAAAAAAAATATCTAGACACAATAATTTTAAAGTATTTTTTTATCAGAAACATTTTTTAAACTAAAAAGGTAAAATGAAATTAAATAAGGTAATTTTCACTTACATGATCCTTTGGGTTAATTTTGACATGAATTTTTCTGGCAGAAATGTCGTCAGAATCAGAGTCAGAATCATTACTGGAATCAAACCCCCAACTACTTTTCGAACCCTGAAATAAAAAAAAAAAAATTTTAAATTTAAAAATTTTTTTAATTAAAAAAACGTTTTTTTCGAATATGAATTTTGATCTTACTTTTGGTGTTTCAGGTCGTATTGTAAACCCTTCCTCATCAACATTCTAAACAAAATGTTATTAAAATATTACTATTAAGTACAAAGGGCTTATTGTAAAAAGCTGTTTAGAAATGAACTTACAATATTTTTGTCTTTGTCTAGGCTGGTGTCTTTTTCAGGTGACTCACTAAAAAATAAATAAAAAAAAATTTGTAAAAATTCTGAAAAATTTTGTAATATTAAAACTTACATTGATTCTGTGTCTTTTTCTTTTGCAGGCCCATGAGTCGGAGTTTCTTTCTGAGTTTTTCTTCCCTTTTTCCTCCGAAACGGAAGATTGATCGGTCTTCTGCTCGCCTTGGTCGCAGGCGGAGGAGCTTGGATGTTGTTGTCCTCGGTTACAGCTCCGTTTGTGCTCACAGTGTCTATGGAAACAAGCATCGCGCCAACATCACATTCTTCAAAAATGATTGGAGCTAAAAAAAATTTCATAGATATCATAAAAAAGTTTCCATACAAATCGAGAAAAAATTTCATATAAATTATCAAAAACAATTAAGTTAAATATTAAATTATTATTTAAGCAAGTTTCATATTTTTTATATTTGTAAACCATTTCTTTGTTTTCAACTATAACATTGAATTGTGCATTATTACTACCAGTATATGAATAATTTATTTTGTTTTTGTCAGGTGAATTTTTATTACATTTCAGAAAAAGTTAAGACAATTAAAAAATTGCAGGTTTGAAATTGGAAATTTAGAAATACAATCAAATTTTTTTACTTTAGCAATTTTTTGAATGTTTTTTTTTTAATTTTTTGAATAGGCCTTCACATTTTATTTTAAAACTTAAACCTTTTTAAAACTAAAACAAGAAATTTAAAGTTAACTCTAAGATTAGATCGTAAAGTTAAAACATTTTAATTTATAATTAATTTACCAGGTTTTTCCGTTCCCGTTCCTTTACTTTCACTGAAATGTTTAATCAATGAATTGATGGTACTCTCATCTACTTGCCTTTTAAACTCCTGATGAACCTAAAAAACATGCCTTTTTATTTGTATATCATTGATGTGAGAAGGCCACACTTACAGCTTAATCAAAAGGCCAACCATTTATTATTTTTAACACAGTATGAACTACTATTCAACCACTTAAATGTAGATAAAAATGTCAGTTGAAAAAGTAGTTTATGAATTAAACAATTTAATAATAATATCACAAGGGTTAGATTCCCACTGATATAACATCAAAGTTATCAAAAGTCTATATCTATCCATCTATATATATATTGGACGATTTAAGTTCAATTTATGTAAGTTCAATTTATAGGCTACAAAATAAATAAAACTGATGTTTGTGACGCATAGGTAAATTATTGCAAGCAAACATTAGTTGCGACCATTTAATAACAAATAAAATGCCACTGAACAGCCATCGACTAGTTATACCAATGTCCAGATGGTCAGTAAATAAGAAAGGTAAATAACAAAAATCAATATTCCCAATAACAAGTAGAATAAGTATTTTGACCAAAACACAATACAGAATATTTAAATTTGTATTACACTAAACCTGGCTATAGTAAAATCTTTGTTAAATTAATAGTAATCAATAATTCTATATACCAACCTGTCCAATTAAAACGTTTGCGTTTTCAAATGAAAGAATATAAGAATCAAGAACAGATTTCATATGTTTTAAATGGGCTTCTTCTATATCTTGGAATCGCTTTAAAAATTAAAATATAATTAAGTTAAAAATAAAAAAAATTATACAATAATTAAAAATATAAGATTAAAAAAAAATAAGTGCTAATTTTTTTTTATATATAAATTTAAATTATCCATTAAAAATTTTTTTAAAACACATTTTCTCCTAAGTGTTAAGTATTATAACTTACAAAAAATCAATAAATAAATATTAACATTCAATCTTATTAGATGTATTACTTACATGACTCACTGCTATTTAAACAATAAAACAAAATATTACCTTAGCACTTTCCGTCATTTTATGATCGAAATCATTTCTTACGGTCGAATATTTTTCAACTAAATGTTTGTATTCCTCACCAGCCTTTTTAGCTTTAGTTTCAGCCTGTTGTTAAAAAAAATTAAATAAATTAAATGATAAAATAAAATCGGGTGATTGATTAAAGTTTCTAGTATTTAAATACATACAAAAATAATGATAACTGTTATAATTTATACATAACATAGTTTTGTACAATAATATGTATATATGTCCATTTTTATTTAAAATTAAAAACTGCTGTTTGTGGTGTGCATGGGTAAGTTACCAAAAGCAAATATTTACTGCAACCATATGTTATCAGTTAAAAATATAGCCTGTAGGGTGGACAGTTGATTAGTTTTAAAAAAATATCATTTAGTTTTTGCAAAAAAAAAGTATATATATAATATTAATAGTCGCTTAAAATCAAATTATTTTTTTTTACTTTCTCTATTTCTTTTGGTATCGGGGTTGCACTGTTTTTCATTTTTTCATGTTCCATACATGAGTTGTGATACTTCTCTTTGCTTTTATTTACAGCAGCTTTGGTGCTATGTATCATCGCAAGAGCATTAACTGTTCCACTAAGTTCATCTTTAACCTAAAGAAAAATTCAAAATTAAAGAAAAAAATTACAAAATTTTAATTACTAATTAAAATTTGAATTCTTAGCTATAGTGTATTGCACATTACTGATTAGTGTTAAGAACAAAAAATCAATACAATAGTTGGTCTCAAGAGATGTAAAGTTTAATGAAAAAACCTGTAAGGTTTTTCCTAACATTCTTGTACACATAAAAATGTCAATGCACAAATCTTAAATTAAAATACAAAATCTCAATTAAAAGATAAATTATATGTAAAACTTGACACTATATTAGTTGAATTAGAAATTTTGTTAATTTTAGGTAAAATATGTTCGGTAATATATAGCAGATTTATTTTATACAAAAAATCAATGTTACAATACCAAATGTTAATTAAACAACAAAGAGCCCACCTGCTTATGCTTTCCCTTTTGTTCTTCAACATATTTACTAAGATCTTTAATAATTTCATGAAGTTTGTGATATATATCGGTATGACAACTCGACAATTTTTCTGCTGTTACTTTAAGAACATCGAACAGTGGATAAAACGTCCTAAAAATCATAATTGCATTTTTTTCAAAAAAAGAAAAAATAATGGGTTTAAACTATAAATAATTTCCTTTTTATAATTATAACATATTCATTGAAACAAAAATTGAAAGATATTATTACCCAACTGTGCTTGAGCTTGCTGCTTGCCTTGCTAGCTTAGTTAAATGTTTGGAATGAATATCTTGTATGTTAGCACTAAAAAAAACAACAAATGAACTAAACAAAATAAATATTAAAAGCCACTATTTATGACCACTGCAAGCAGATTTAGTGGACCTTTTTTTACAGTTTTACTTGATAATTTATTACCAACATATTGCCAACACCTTAAAAAGCTCTCAGTACCATTTGTTTAGAAAGTATAAACTAATATTAACTAAATTACCTATCACGGATAAAGTCTTGTAAGAATTTAACTGAAACTTGACCATGTTTCATGTTGTGATAAAGGACATCGAATCCATTATGTTTTTCACCCTAAAATTAAACAACAACGTTTGATGAATAAATGAATAATAATTCTATTTTTGTTAGTTATATGTTAATAGTTATAAATTATTCCCATACAGATTATTTTTTCTTTTTTATATTTTAGCTTTTAATATTGCTTTGTAGAAAAACTAAATTGTTGTTTATTATAGCAATAAATATGCCAATCTTCTAAAAATAGTTAATCATAGCTTTTAGGGACTGATATTACTCATTCAATAAATAAAAATTTCATAGAATTTTTAAACAAATATAGAGAATAAGTAAAAATTATCCAAATGAATGTCTTTAATTTTCCTTTTAATAGGTTAAAAAAGGTAATAAAAAAAAACACTTTTTTAAAAACTTTTTTAAAAAAAGCAGACTTTTATATATACAAAAACTTACCCAAAAATGCTTTGCAAAAAGATTGTTATCCACCATCGTTGGTGCCACTGTTGTTCCAAACGAAACGCCGCTGTTTAATAAATCATCTACCATCTTTGTGAAAGTTTTTGTATCGAATGTATTCCAAAATTTTTTAACTTATTTTTTTTAAAGACAAATCTTATATAGAAGGTCCATTTATAATATTACAAAACCTGATCTAAAAAATATAATTTTTTTGTTATATTTTAAAGAAGTTATGTTTGATGTTAAGCATGTTTAAGTTTGAAGTTAGCTGTCAGTATGTTTTAAAATTGAATAAAAACAGATTTCTTTGTAGTATTGTAGGGATTTTGTAGATGTTAACCAAAAATATCTATACCACAGTCAGATGGGCTGACTGGAAGTTTGTATCCACTTTCTTTTTATATTTTTTTCTTTGTTTCTGTCAGCTTGTGCTTTAACTATTTAGCATATAATAAAACTGATAGTATTTTGTTTTATTATTTAACCTTTAAATATTGACGTTTTATTAATTGATCTACAATAAAAAACTAAGAAATTTTTAGTTTATTTTATATATTTATATGTAATTTTTTCAGTTAGCCGATTTTAGCTGACAGAGTACATTTTATTTTCCTTAAATATAAAAATTTAAATAAATTGACTTATTAACGAAACTATTAACTCGCTAGAAAAACAAATTAAACTAAGTAAATCTCCATTTAGAGACTTATATAATACTCAAATTTTATAAAATTTAAAGAATGCGAAATTAGTTTATGCAAGCTTGCAATTCCCTTTCATTTTAGTTAATGTCTATTTTTTTTACAGATAACTAAACTACAGGGGTTATAACTTTTTTTGTCGGTTGTCGGGTTGTCAGGTTGTCAGGTCTAAGTTGTCGGGTTGTCAGGTCTAGGTTGTCGGGTTGTCGGGTCTAGGTTGTCAGGTCTAAGTTGTCGGGTTGTCAGGTCTAGGTTGTCGGGTTGTCGGGTCTAGGTTGTCAGGTCTAAGTTGTCGGGTTGTCAGGTCTAGGTTGTCGGCTTGTCAGGTCTAGGTTGTCACGTCTAGGTTGTCGGGATGTCAGTCTAGGTTGTGAGGTCTAGGTTTTTTTTGTATGTAACTTCATCCTCGCCGTGGGAAAGTCGAATGCGCGTCTTAAACATAGAGTAACATCAGTTACCCCAACCCAGTCTCGAGTTGCCTATGCTAGTTTGGGATATTATAGATTATAATTGCCCAGTAATTCACTGCTGCATAAGTGCCGGCTCAGCAGGAGTTCACAATTTTAAGCAGGAGTTCACACCGCCTTACTCAAGGGCTACAGCATAAGATCACTGGGAATTAAACCCTGCACCTTGTGTATGGTAGAAGAGTGTCCTGACCACTACACCACGCTGCCGGTTGTCACATCTAGGTTGTCGGGTTGTCAGGTCTAGGTTGTCGGGTTGTTAGGTCTAAGTTGTCCTTGTCGGGTTGTCAGGTCTCGGTTGTCGGGATGTATATTGAGTTAAAAATAAATACATATTTTTATAATTCATATTTTTTGGGTGGAATTTTATTTTTCTTTGTTTTTATTTTATATAATCCTTTAAGGGTAGATATATGGTTAATGTGTATAAATATATATTTAAAAAAAATTAAAGAGCCATTTATGAGTTTATTTGACGACAATATACAACAATCAATACAAATATAAGTGGTCAGTCAATTTACCCCATTGGCAACTTAACACCAGACAACTCAACGAACACCTCAACCCGTAGACATTTCAACCCAAGGATAACTGACCATGTAGACACATAACTTGTGTGTTAATGGGTTATCTGAATGGGTGAGGGTTGGGGTTAGGGTTTAATTCATGCAAAATTTTTGTTTAATTTTATATCCGTTTGATTTCATTCGATCTATTGAGTTGTCCATGGGTTAAGTTGTCGGCTTTTGGGTTGTCTGGTGTTGGGTTGTTGTAATGTTTAACATCTTTTTGTTTGATATTTGGTTATAAAGCAAACATTTTATATTCTATAATAGTAAACAATTTTGCCTACAAATAACCCAAAAATTATACAAGTTTTTTTGTTATGTGACCTTTTTTCAATAGCATTAATAATTGATAGATGCATTTTTGCATAAAATCTGATAGTAGAGTGTTAAACCACTCAACAACCTATTGACCAAAATCAAACAACCTAGATAGCTAACAACCTGACCAAATATTTATATAATTCATGCATGCACCATATAACATATTACCTAAACTTGACTACCTTGGTCTAACAACTCAGCAACCTAGACCTGACAACCTGGGTATGACAACCCGACAACTTAAAACCTGACAACCTAGACCTGACGACCCGACAACCTAGACCTGACGACCCCACAACCTAGACCTGACGACCCGACAACCTAGACCTGACAACCCGACAACTTAGACCTGACAACCTAGACCTGACAACCCGACAACCTAGACCCGACAACCCGACAACCTAGACCTGACAACCCGACAACCCGACAACTTAGACCTGACAACCTAGACCCGACAACCCGACAACCGACAACCGCCAAAAAATAGTTATAACCCCTCCTCTAACTAAACCCCAATATTACAATATTGGCGCAGTCAGGCGATAAGTATACACATTTTTCTGACGTCACTGGGGCACGAAGAAAATCATTTTGGTATTTACCGAAAAGTAATTACTTTTGTGAAAAATAAAATTGCACAAAATGCAAAATTTTTATCTTTATTTTGACGCCAAAAAGTGATTGACAGCGAAAAACATTAATTTACGTTTTCTAAAAAAATAATTGTTTTAACTTGCGTAGTAGTTAGAATACTTGGCTTTACAACACGACGTACTATGTTCGATCCCCACTGCTTACATGTTAAATTGCTAATAAAAATGATTTAAAACAATTGGCACTACCTGGTACTTAGTCAAAAACCAAACTGCAAGTTAAAAATTAGGCTATAAGATCAATATAATTAAAAACTATATTCTACCTTCTCTCCTTTATTGTGTTTCTTCCTACATTAGGACTAAAAGTTAAAAATACAGGCAAGCATTTACAAACCTCTAAAAATTTTAGCAATTTTAAGTACCACCCTTAAATCAAAATAGATTCCTTAAACTAATCCTCAAAAAATTTGGTTACAAAATCCTGGTACCATTGTTAAATTTATTTGCAAGAAAACAAAACCACATGTTTGGTCTTAAAGAAATCGCATTAGTCCTCTATAAGACAATTCAAGAAAAGTAAACATTAGATTGGCAATGTTTTACGCTAGTTTATTTGTAATGCTTTGCACGTTTAACAAGAGCACTTCTAAGAGCAATTTGTTTTTCTCTGAACGATCTTCCAGAACTTTTCTTCTTCATCTTATGACGAACCATCATAAATGGCTTACTCTTTAATTTTTGCTAAATAATAAAGATATAATAAGTCAATACAAGCAACATAAACATGAAAAACAACCTACTGGGAACATAAAGTAACATTTGGGAAACAAACCTAGTCTCATTTTGAGAACCTATGACCTTTCTTTACATAACCTTTACTTATATTGATAGTGAACTAATAAAAAAATAAAACGAACCTTGTTAGTGGTACTTGCAAATGGATCCAGTTTAGTTTTTTTGCGCCCAAACTTCTCCCTGTCTTCTCTACCAGCTAGCACAGTTGCCATTCTACTTTCACGATCATGAGCTCGCTTTTTGTAAACCATTTCGATGTCACCAAGTGCAACCAATTCACCAGATCTAAATGGCAAAACATATTAGATAAATTTTGTTTTGAATTTTTACAAATTATACATAAATAAAACAAAAAATAAAAAATTAAGTAAGTGAATGCAGCTTTAAGCCAACTTTAAGTTAAAAAGACCTGATGCTGCCAAGTCAATTTTTTTAATTATTTATATTTAAATAAGAAAAAGTTTTAAGGTAATTAAAGATAATTTGCAAGTGTAAGTATTATACAAATTGTTTCAGGATCATCAAAAAAAAGACAAACGTTTCACTGGGTTCAGCTAAAGTTAAACTCTTTCTCTTTTTCGCTTTCTTGCTTAACGAAGGCAACACTTCTTTTGCAGCTTGAACAGCTTTCATGCTTCCAAACTCCTCTTGTGTGAATATGCGAGCTTGGCTGACTGCTTTGGCCTTTGCCTTTTTCTCTTCTGGGTTTAGTTGCTCTTTTTCATTTTCATCAGGCTTAACCTTTTAAAAAAAAGACACGAGTTATTTTTCTATCCAAATATTCTCAATATGGAGGTAGAAAGACTGACTTTTGTTACCCTAACTTAGGCTCACATGCCTTAAGCATGTACAAATATTATTGATGTGGTGGGTGTGCTAAACCATTTTAACAAAAAAAATTACTTAAAAATCTTGTTTGAAAGAACAGAATGTTATAAACATGTACAGAAAATAAAAATTAATCTAACTTACACAAAAAAAATATTTAAAACAATTTAGTTTTATTTAAACAGAAAAGTTTACATTTACCTCTTCTTCATCTGAAACATTTTGCCAACTTCCATCCTCACTCTCTACATCCGAGACTTTATCATCTTAAAAATACAAATTAATCAATAAAAATTTTAATTGACTTTTATTTTCATAAAAATAAAGTGTAACTACCTTCCTCATTTTCCGACACTTCTGTAGTCAAGTTTTCAGAGCCCGGCAAATAATCAGTTGTAACAATTTCCCCATAGTTTGTGGCTTGTATGTCAACACTTGCCTCTGTTGGTTTTCCCTACAAATAAAAAATAAATATATACCAATAATATAAAATCAGTAAATAAAATCATTGAACATAACTTTAAAAATATTAAAAAAGTATAGTAGTTATAGCTACTAGTATGTAATTTGGTAAATATAAACCTATTTTTTTTATTTAAAAATAAAAAAAATTTGCTGTTAAACATTATTTTACCCTGTCCCTTTTATGTAACATAGTTGGGTTGGTTTTCCTGTATAGTTGTATAAGAGACCTAGCAGCTGAAGTAACAGTTTTATCGTGTTTAGTTTTGTATAAAGTTAAGTCTCTTAAGAGGTCTTCAGTCATCGCTAAGGGACATCTTGCACAAATTTCCCTGACTGCATTCAAGCTAAAAAAAAAAAAATAACATATTTTTAAAGGTTAGATTACTAAGAGCAATAATGTTTGTGCAACAAATTATAAAATAATTCATGCTTCTATTTTGTAATTTTTTTCAGAAAGGCTCTATACTACAATTAAATAACTGAAAAGTATGTTAGAGGTATATGAAATGTATAATTACCCTACTGCCATCACTTCACTTGAATTCCTCTCAGTTACAAAATTGTTAGCAATAGTCATAATCACAGATTGGATAATTTCTGGTGGGACTAGCTCATGACTTGCTTGCGCCACAGCAACCAAAATCTTTGTAACATCTAAAAAATAAACCATATATTTAAACATAGATGTTATATACTCCAAGCAAGTCCACAGTTGACTTTGGCAGTTTAAGATACTCTGTTGATTGGTTTTTGACTTAGTAGCAGGTAAATGCATTTAAAGTGCCTTAAGGCACTATAGCAATGGAAAAGTCATTTGTTTTTCAGTCATAGAAACATATTTTTAAACAAAAATTTTATAATATATATATTAACCTCTCTGGTGGGGTTGTAAAAACCTTTGTAAAAATGGATAAAAATTAAACAAGAATAGACTATGAACGCCAACAATTCGAGACAAAACCAAAATCATTAAAAGTTTCAGCTCAAAACTCTCGTTCGATTTTTGCAGCTGCTTAAAAAGTCTTTCGGAAAACCCTAGAATAAAAGTAACAAAAATATAAAACCATTCAATTCTTTTTTTAGACTTGGATAAAAAAATATGTTTAAACTGTTAGTGAAAGTTTTTTTCATAAACTAATTTTGTGAATGTTAAAAATTTTGATCTGATCTCCAATCAAACTTAAAATATAGTTTACCTTCTGGGTCATGTAATAAGTGGATAGCAGAAAAATCAGTGTTAGCTTTCTTTAAACTTTTCTTGTGTTTTTTTAAACTTTTTAATGCCTTGTCTCGTTTCTGTTTCGCTTTTGTAGATTTTTTCTTTACAGCAAATCTAGAAAAGACATGGCAGTTAGAAAACATAACTTTGCCACAAGCAAGCCTGTAAGTAAAGTGCTTTAAATGATAATGTGGCCAATCCAAAAAAGACAATTTAATTATCTAGTAATAAGATCAGTACCTTATAATAATATCGCGAGCTGATGGTCCTTCTTCTCCTGAATCCGAATCTGAGTCATCCGGTCTTTCATCCTGACCAAGGAAAAAGCGCAACGAAGTTGACATCACCTGAATATTAAATAGCCTATTATTTCTACATTGTCAAATCAAAGAAAATTACAAAATGTCAATTTATAAGACATTCAACAGTTTTTACTTGTTTTTTTACAAATTAATCAGTTAGTTGTTTTACTTTTTATTTTTACATGCTTTTTACCTTTGTGACTTTTGAGAAGCAAGCTGTACTAATAACATTAACAGTTTTTGCATCATTCCAAATTTTTCTGTGATAAAGCTCGGTCATAACCATAAGAGACATTTTGACAGCGGTTGAGTTATTATCTGATAACATTGTGTACATGAAATTTTGCAAAATCTGAAATAAAATACACAAAATCAAAAACATAAAACTTTTTATATTTTATATCTTTGTTCTTAAACAGAAAAAGGTCGTTTCTTTGGCCTTGACATGATGTACCATTTGTCAAAATAACCAAAAAGTTTACTATACCAAAAAGCTATCTTTGTTAAAACATAAAAATTAAAGTTTACATACCTTGTTCAGTCTGTTATCTTTATGTCCAGTGTTCAACTTTTTAATATCTTGAACAATGTAGTTATAAAGTGTCTAAAAAGTTTTTAGCAATTAAAATTATTAAATTACATATTTAAAAAGTGGATTTTATAGAAAAATTTAGTAATCAAATAATTATACCTTTCTTAACAATTTATCAGAACATCGAAATAAATCAAAAAATAATTCAAACAAAGATGAGGCTGTGAGAAGATTTTTAGTTCGTAAAAGCATCAAGGCTCTACACAACATCTAAAAATTAAAGGAAATATTGATTTTAAAAGCTCTTTAAAAAAATTAAATGCACAATTCGATCCTCTAAATTTAGGACCAGTAAGTACAAAAGAAAATTGGTGAAGTGCCTAAAGTAAAATACTTTGTTCAAGAACAATAAAGTACAAGTGATCCAAAATTAATGGCTTTATTTTAAAACATAAATAGATATTTTAGAATGTTTTTTCTATTTTTTTTAATCAAATTTTTTTTTCAAGTTTTTGATATATACATACCATTCGAACTTCTGGATTTAAAGTGGTCCCAAATTTTTTTAAGATTTCTCGCAATTGTTGAGGAAATTCTTTAACTAATTCAGGATAACACTGGGATACCTAGAAAAATTAAAATTAATAATAATAAATTAGTAATATCAAATCAATGTTTAATATTCTGCATATATATTCACAATTATGTTAACTTATACACCAGTTACTATATTATTTAATTTTTTTTACAATTGATTACAACAATGTATAAGCTTACTTACTTGTGCAATAAACATAATAAGTTCAGATAAACCAGTCGCATCATCATTTGGTTGTAAAAGAAAAACTTGCAAGTTAGATTCATATCGTCGATATTGTTGTTCAAACTAAAAAAATCAACTGGTAAACAAAATAGCATGTGAAAATAATTTTTTTAAATTAAATTTGCCAAAATAGATTAATCATAACAAAAACCTAGTAATAATTAACTTTAACAACCGGGCATTTTTTACATTGCACTAAAATATTACGAAAAACTAACATTTATTGAAACTGCCATACAATAGACATGACAGCCGTGAGAATCAAACCCTGTATCTCTGCCTTAATAACAGTCTGACAGTGTGGTATTTACATTTTTAAAATCGCAAATTTAAAAAGTGAGTAGCTTTTAATATTTATTCAACGTCAAATTTGACAATTATTTATTCTTAAATAAAAGGAGTTACCTCCGCTTTGTAAGACGTTGGATCTCTTTTAATTAAGTTCTGAAGCTGCGGCAAATTATCCGGTAACAAACTAGTTCTCCCCATTTTAAATCATTAAACCTAAGTTATTATTGAACTATAAATCCCCAAGTCCAGAGTAAATAGTTCTATTTTAGTTATTTATGTATTAAAGTTTACTTTGTTAAATAAAACCAATATAACTATAAAAAAATTCACACATCGACACGAAAGCATGTGTTATTTTGATGATTCACGACTCTCCCTTTTTCCAGCATCTCTCTCTCGTATAGTTGTTGCATCGTTTTAAAATTTGAGAGAAAATAAGACAAAAAAAGAAAAAATTGACGAGACAAAAATGTGCGTAATGCTACGGGTTTTCGTAGGCTTCAAGTTATATTCTTTGATATGTTTGTTAATAAATTAGTATGGTACTGTTAACGATTGTTAAAATTAGCTCGTTGGTTGTATAAATACGTATTTAAATCATAAATACCATGGGGTCAATGCAAACAGATTCACAACAGTTTTAAACCAATATGTTTAACTTAAATAAACTTATTTTTTACATACATTTAAGGGGATAAAAAATTTTATTATTAATATAAATATTGATATTGACAAAGTAATACAAATTGAAGCTTACCTGTTATTGGAGTAAAAAATAAATAAACAAACAAAATGGCATCAGCGCTTGAGCCTCTTGTCAATCGAATTGTCTCAGTTATAACTTCTGATGGAAGAATGATCGTCGGGACTCTTAAAGGATTCGACCAAACAGTGAACCTCGTATTGGATGAAAGCCATGAAAGGGTGTTTTCTTCGGGGCAGGGGGTCGAACAAGTGATGCTGGGACTTTATATTATCAGGGGGGATAACGTGGCTGTTGTGGGGGAAGTAGATGATGCGGTCGACGCTGCTCTGGATCTTGATAATATAAGAGCTACTCCTTTAAATGCTGTTGTGCACTGAATTTTCTAAGGATTTTTTTTAGACCTTGAATTAAATTTTTGACGATTTTAGAAACTATTTAGTTATTTTTGGGGGATTATTTAAGGTTGTATTTTGTTTTTGAACAAGTAATTTCAATTTTTATTTGTGTTTAATGATTTTTGTTGAAATTAACCGATTGTCCTTTTTTAATTATCTTTTTATATTAAGAGTAGTAGCTAACTATGTCTCTGTTTAATTTTATTGAACTTTTTTAAGTTTACAACGTTAGGTTTAATTCAATCATAATTTTTTTAGAATAAATTACATATCGATGATCTGTACTTTTTTTAATTATTATTGATCCAAAACTAAAAATGGCAGGCATGGAATCGATACCACGATTATCAGTGATAAAAGACTTGGCAAGAGAACAATTAACAATTCTACTGGGCAACTTTTATGGCAAAAAAGACCTTGTGATTGACCCCGTTTTAATGACCCCTCTCGATCGACTTACAGGAGTTCAATTCTTGAAACAAAAGGGGGTGGACAAAATATTTAAACTCGAACACAAAGAGATTTTAGGGGGTTGCGATCAGAGGGTGTATATCGTTCGTCCAACTGTTAAGATAATGAAACAAATTGCAGCTCATATTCAATCAGACAAAAGAGCAAGTACGAACCACATGGACATTTTCTTTATTTTTTGCTCTTCTTATATTATTTACTTGATAGTTATAACCTGTTGATTGATTTTGGTATAGCAGGGATTTATACCATTTATAGCCATCTTTCTTAAAGGCACCATGATTTGCAAGTAGTGGGGATCGAACCCAGGACCTCTCATAGTAAACCCAAGTGTTCTAACAACTACACCATGTCAATGGTTGCGGTTCTAACATTAGTTGGACAATTAAATTTAAAAAATTTAGATTGACAGTAACATTATTTTTGGGTGTAAAAGTCTAAAAAGCTTTTTTTTTATCCACAGAAAAATTAAGAAAGTATCGTTTACTGATGGTCCCACGAAGACTTCATGTTTGTGAGATGGTACTGGAGCAAGAAGGAGTTTTAGGAGGAGTCTTAATCGAGGACCTCCACATCGATTTTATTCCACTTGACTCTGATATTATATCGCTGGAGAACCCACAATTGTTAAACTCAGTGTTCATGGTAAAAAATTTTAAAAACTGGATAAATTTTTTGAAGTAAATTGTGGCTAAAGAAATTAATTTGATGCACTAATATTTTCATGTACATTCTTACTTTTTTTCGGTGTACTTCTAAAAAAAACGATTAAAAATTGTTACTGTAAAAAAAATATCCAACTGCCTAACCACTGAAAAACAACTGAATTGTTAATAATGCTTTTTATAGGAAGGTGATTTTACCTGGCTCCACACTGTCGCAAAATCAATTGTAAACATCCAAGCTAACTTTGGAACCATTCCAAATGTTTATGGACAAGGTCACTCGGCAAAAATAGTTGACCAACTTGTAAACACTTTATCCTCCGAACTTGGAGAAAAAAAGTCGCCATTGTCGTACGAGATCGGACATTTGATTCTTCTTGATCGGGATGTGGATTATGTAACTCCTCTTTGCTCTCAGGTTGTTTAAAAAATACAATTTTTTTATCTTGTTTATTCTCAATGTGAGAAGGTCGACTTCATGACCTTAACATTGAGTAACATCAGTTACTCCAACCATTCTCGATTTGCCTTTGGCAATTTGGAATATTATAGATTATGATTGCCCGATAATAAAGCTACTGATTAAGTATTGGCTTAGCAAGAGTTCATACCGTTCATACCATTTATAGGGCCTTTGTTAAGGTTGCCAGGTGAAGTAAAAAACTTTAAATGTTTTTTGTTGTTGTAGGTTACGTACGAAGGACTGCTTGACGATATGTTTGAAATCAAATGTGGGGTAATTGAGTTTGGCCCTGAAATTACCGGTACAGAAAAAAACGTGAAAACGATGCTCAATTCTGAGGACAAAGTCTTCCATGAAATCAGAAATCGGTAAAAAATGAATTGGAACTTTAGGCCTGGTTTGATAAAATGAAATATAAAAAAATTTTGTTTGTTTTTAAAGGCACTTCACTGCTGTTTTTAAATTTCTGAGTAAAAGAGCAAAGGAAATTCAGGCAAATTATGACAAAAGACACAACATGGAACTCCAAGACCTTAAGGTCAACATTAATAATTTTTACAAAATTAAAAAAAATATTTTTTTTGATTAAGCAAAAAAATTTTAGATTATTTTTTTTTTTACAGAATTTCGTTTCTGGTGAGCTTAAAGGTTTAAAACAAGAACATCGGTCGTTGACTTTACACATTGGCGCAAGTGAAGCTATCATGAAACATAAAACAAAAGGAGGTTTAAAGAGAGGAGACCTCCAGGATTTGCTGAGAGTAGAACACAGTAAACAAAAATTACTGAACATTAAAAAAAAATTCGGAACTAAATTTTTGGGCTAACCACTGAATACTAAAATATAAACAAATTTACTTAAAAAAAAAACTTTTTGTTAAGACATTTTCTTAGCCGTTTATTTTTACAATTTTGTAAAGCCTTAAATTTTGTATTTTTTTGTTTTAGGTTTACTGGAAGGAATTAATTTTAGAGACAGTGTTGCATATATAGAAGAATGCATTCATCGACAATATGACATTTTACTAACCCTTCGGTTACTATGCTTACTCTCTTGCACTACTAGTGGTTTGCTACCGAAAGATTACGAAAATCTTAAGCGACAATTTTTGCACAGCTATGGTTTTCAACACATGATCACATTTTTTAATCTAAAAAAGGTAAGACAAATTTAAGAAAAAATTTCTCTAAAAAAAATATTTAATTTTTTTTTTAATCAAACATTCTTTTTATTTTTTAGGCTGGATTATTAACTGAGGCACAAAGTAGTAAGGACTCTGCTTCAGCGTCAATTGAATCAAACCTTAACAAATTAGCAGACAACAGGGCGGTAGGCTCTGCGGTATCTTATGTTACAAGTTCACTTGCGGCTCTACAGAAGAAAGATTGGTTCCGAACCGTAAGCAAAAAGTTAAGTTTGATTCCAAAATCTAATGAGGAGATGAACTTACAAAATCCAACTGATATGTCTTATGTTATGGGAGGAGCTTATGTTCCACTGACATGCAGGTAAATTAATTTTTTTTTCTTTAGCTGATTTCAGAATTTAATAAAAAGCGGTCAGCGAAAGTTTACACCTTTTATAGCACTTTACATTAGGGTACCACAAAGTGTAAGCAGTGGGAATCAAACTTGGGACCTAATGATTTATAGCCAAAAATGTTGAACTAAAATTGAAAAATAATATGTTGTTTCAAAACTTATAAAATTTTTTTCTTTTTTTATGTTAGACTTGTTGAACAAGCAATAAAAAGAAAAGGTTGGACTGGTCTAGAAGACGTGCTCCGTCATTTACCAGGAGACAACTTCGAACGACAAGAAGCACAATCGGCAAAAGCTGGAAAAACATTACTCACCCCCGCATCAAGAGTGGTTTTAGTTTACTTTATCGGAGGTGTCACATATTCAGAAATTGCGGCGCTTAGATTCCTAGGCAGCCAGCAAGGCTATAAAATTATTATTGCCACTACTTCTATTATCAACGGTAGCCGAATGCTGGATTCTTTTAAAGAAAGTAGCATTTAAATAGTGATCCTTTTTTCTCTGTAATCTTTTTTTTTGCTGCACAACTTGTTTAATTGTGGATACTTTTTGTGCTTTAATTATTGTTGCTTACACCAGATATATAAATAAAGCAGAATATATATGCATGAATTTGAATAGATTTATTAGTTTACAGAAATTAAATTTAAAAAATTTGCTTGATAAAATTTTAACTAGGTTTACTGATCAGTAACCTATATGGAATCAAATAAACATAAACTATTTAACAACCAATTGATTAAAAAAATTTAAGTTTTAAAATTTTTTAACAAAACCAAATGTAAAAAGGATTATTGCATATAAATTTGTCAAAATATCAAAAACCAACAAAATTAATATATTTTATAGATATTTAAAAGTGGTCTGAGTAAACCCAATACAAAAAAAATTATTTTAGTTTTTTTTCCTACATTTTTCTTTCCTATCATTATTAAAACTGTGATTTCTTATAATACTTAAATTCAATAATAGGCATGGCAGTATTAAACTTACACACAAAAAATTATTAGAAAAATATCAAGTCTGTCATAATTTTTCCTGGATAAAAACGGTTTCTTGTGGGCAAAGTCCAGCTTCTTTCAGGGTGGTATTTGTGGAAATCGAGGACAAATGACGTCGGGGAAAGTTGGTGACAAGCTCAAAGACTTTTAAATCATAATCCTTCTTGGAAACTAGATATGACAAATCCTAAAAATTATTAAAAAGTTAAAATAAATTTCTAAAAAATTTGCAAAATGTTGGTAGTTGTTAAAATTTTATCAAATAAAAAAAGTTTAACTTAATTGCACATTTAGACATACATTTTACACTTACATTATTTTTAAAATAACAAAGCTAACTTTACAGTCTAAGTATAATGTAGCTATTATTAATTATGTTTAGTTATTATGGCCTAGTATATTGCTTAACCATTAATCAATTAATTTTGGTCTTATTGTTTATAGTATCTTACTTAAGGGCACTATGGCATGTAGGCAATAAAAATCAAACCCAGAAGGTTACTATCTTGTTAGTTTTAAATCATGTTTGGTTATTTTTTATTTTTACCTCAAGGGTGTCATCGGCATTCATTGTTAATTTTTCTCTTTTTCCGTCGGGAAATCTTAACATCAGTCGACATTTATCAGAAACTGAATTTTTAACATTGTTATTTGGTTTTGGCAAATTTGAAATTAAAGATTTTCCGGTTACAAAAGTTTTTGGTGAAGAATTAATGACTGTGGAATTGGCAGGCTCTTTGTGATACTTTGACTTGCTTGCCGCTAAAAATGGATCCACACCTGTGGTTTTTATTTTTTCTGGAAACACTTTTTTAAAAGTTTTTTTCGGCGGAGATGTAATTTTATCAACACCTTTCGTTGAATTGTCTGTTTTACTTTCAACTTTGTTTACACTTTCAGAAATTTTGGGTTCAATTTTTTGTTCGTCATTATCACTGAATGTTGAGTCGTTTGATTGGTCAGAAAATGAATCATAGTCGTTGGATTTTGTTTCTCGCATCGAAGCAGCAATTGCTGCAGCTAATTGGGAGTCTTCGCTTGAATCCCAAATTCCAGTCTAAAATATCGCCCTTTAGTAACCTTATCCATATATTAAAGAAACCATTAAAAACTATTAAATATATTTTACCCTTCTTTTCTTTTTTGGTGGTTCTTCAGGGTCAAGAGACTCATGGTCTTCAATAAATTCATTAACTAAAAAATAAAACAAAAACAATAAATATTAAAAAAATTAAAAAAACTTTAATTTTATGCAAAACTTAAATAAACTTACTTAATTTTTGGATAATTTCGACATTGATGTTTTCAAAAGTAAACAAATGGCCACCGGTTCTAGGATCAAGTATCGCAACATACGGCCAACTTGTTATATTATAAAAAGTCTTATATCTTTCTCCTTCTGAACTATCACTGTATACCTATAAGGAACAGTAAATAAAAAGTGGTTACAAAAGTACTCGCCCTGGCAGTATGGTGTAGGTTAGAGCACTTGACTTTAATACATAAGGTCCTGGGTTTAATTTCCACTGGTTTCTACTGTAGCATCTTAAGTAAGGCAACAAAAATAATAATTGCAAGTATATTCAAAAATGCCGAAAATAGTTCAAAACTTGGTTGGGGTTGCAAATATAACTCAAAGTTTGTTACTTACTTGCCAGAAGATGAAGTGTTTCTTAACCAGATCTTTTACATTTGAATTGCTCCATACATCCCTGTTTAAAGCTTGGCAGGAAAATTCTCTAACATTTTGGATATTAACCATTAACCATTTGTGAAGTTTCGTGCCTTCCTCTTTAGCCTGTTAAATCACAATACGAAAATTTAAAGCATAAATTGTTTTTTAATTTCTGTCGACAGATCCATATGGGAATTATATAATTTAAAATTTTTTGGGGGAATTTAAATATTAACTTACGGAATCAAATGAACCACGGTGCATAATATTTAAAGGTGGACGAAATAAATCTTCAAGACGCTTTAATTTTTTGTCTCCATTGTTTTTAAAAGATCCTGTTAAACAAAAATTTTGGTTTTTGAAGCACGAAATAAGTTTATTATCTGGCAGTAAGATAAAAAATACTTCAATATGCCAAACCAACCTGAAACTAGATATATAATAAAGCTTTATGTTTAGGTTGTAAACTCCTACATTAGAAAAAAGGGTCAAATAAAGTTGGCCAACGAATTCAATTATCAATTTCCAACTATTTGCTTTTTTAGTAATTCTTACCTTCTTCAGCTTTAAAGTTTCTAAAAGCATCGAACACTGATCGTGGTTTTCTTCTTTGGTTCCATTGTCCTGGATTGGCATAACCTTCCACCAACACCCCTGAACCCCAAAATTTTAGTTTAACAAAACACAAAAAAATCATAAATTGTACAAGCAAAAATAAAATCTAAAAATTTAGTAAAATTTTGTCAATGCTAATAAATGCTTGAAAATATTTAAAAATATTGTGAAAAAAGAATTACCTTGTGTTTGGGGGATGGGTGCTCTAATTTCTTCTTCTTTTGAACTTTGTTCTGTAAATCAAAATAATAAAATATCGTCAATAATTTTTTTTTGTATATATCTTTATCCTCGATGTGGGAAAGTCGAATGTGCGACTTAAACATAGAGCAACATTACTCCGACCCATCTCAAGTTGCCTGTGACAGTTTGAGATACTATAGATTATATTTCCCCAATAATTATGCTGCTGATTGCTGGCTCAGCGTGCTGGCTCAGCAGGAGTTTGTACCGTTTATAGCGCCTTACTTAAGGGGACTACAGCATGAGCTCAGTGGGGATTGAACCCACGACCTCATGTGTGGTGTAGCAATTTCAATAGAACCCTGTTAAAAACCATCATCATAAATTGTAGATCACCATTTTTTGAAGAATTATTTGCCTTTGATCCATCAAGAAAGGTTGTAACAGCACATTCTAAATCATTTGAACAAGCTTCCAACATATGACGTGCTGTAAGCTCGTTACTCCCTAAAAAGTTAAAATAAAGGTTCTTAAAAACTGGGTATACCTAAATACCGGTGATGTGGTATATTGCTTAAGTCACTTGGTTTTACAACACGGGGTGTGGGGTTCGATCCTAAACTTTCACTATTTAGTAAAGCATTAAAAATGGTTTAAACTTTCGTTAAACCAAAATCTTTAACAACTAGGCAATGATATTTATAACGGTCCGATATAACTTAAGATTTGATCGGTGTGACAAATGTTAGTCTATGTTCAGACTGAGAAGTTAACTCATGTTGAGGATAAAAATTTTAAGAAAAACAACAACAGTAAAACAATGTAACAAATTGCAAAGTAAGGAAGTAGGGTAGGCAACTATTTAAAAATCAAAGTAATTATGCTGTTAGGTAAATACTATAGATTTCTTACCTGTAATTGAAATAAACTCTTTGATAAGATTTCCATTTTCACTCATTTCGTTTTTTTTTGGTGTAAACGGTTTACTTTATCTATTTCTTTAATATCGTTTTGGTTTATATATATTCCAACAAGCGTTTTACCCAACAAATAAATAAAAACTATATAAGTTTATTCCTAAGTTAAACAAACAACATAAAAACAAAACAAACTGTATTTATAACGGAGAGTATTGAGCATAATTTCCGTTCTAGACGAATTATGTAAAAGGGAGAAAAACGAAAACGAAAACTTTGAAAAAATTTAAGATTTATTAGCAAAAAATTACTAAATGACAAATAAAATGTTCTGTTAATACAATTATCCAACTTATTTATTAGAAATAAATCTTTAAAAGTAATTAACCTTCTCGTATCGAGAATAAATAAATAGTCAAAAAAATATACAATTTCTATGATCAAGTTTTATTCATGCGTTAAGTTGCTATGGCAATCGGAATCCCCCTACTTTTACCTCTTAAATTTTAAAATTTTTTCTATCTTAATTTTTTTTTTATGAAAATGACATCAATCCAAGAAAATGAACCAGACTCTACAGTTTACGAAACAAGAGTTTCGTTCTTGATGTTGCTAGAGGAAAAACAAAGAGCTTTAAGTAAAAAAGCGTTGCTTCACAGGTTAACTATTAGTTGTTTTTAAAACTTTGATATTATAATAATTTAAATAAATTTCTAAAGTGAAATATCATTTTTCTTTAAGATTTGTGTACATTTGTAAGCTTTCTCCAGAGTTGCAAGATAAAAAAGATTTGGGGGCGTATTATGAAGAATTGTTTAAAGAATTGCAGGTACACATAACATTCAGAACCACAAATTTATACACAACTTTAAAATTTATACATGGATGGAGTAATGATTACCTAAGCTAATCTTTTTCTTTTAATTGTAAAGGAACAGCACCAAGCAGAAGGAGTCTCAGGGATATTACTAATATACCCTGGGTATGCAGTTCATTTTATTGAGAGCTCAACTGAAATAATTCATGATGTTATAAAGGATTTGGATCAGCTGCAATCTAATGGCAACAACCTTATTAGTATTCCAAAGATATTGACAATAAGCCATGATGTACCTACCAGGTTAGTCAGTATAAAAGATAATAAATAATCAAAATTTGTCTACATAAAAACGAAAAAAATTGCTATATTGAGAGATAAATTTAATCATTATCCTTAACCATAATAAAACTCAAATACAATCTCAATGTTTTAAAGGTTATATCAATCATGGAGTTACAGAGTGTTAAACATTTCCTCTGGAAGGGAAGAGTATGAGGTAAAAAATTAACCTTGTTAAGAGTTAGAATTTATATCTTAAACATGGATTGTTTTTAAGGGTAAAGAGGGAGTAAACGAGTTGGTGGTGGATGCTGTCACTTGTTTGTTAAAACTTGGAATGTATATTCTGAAAACACCCAAACTAAATGTAAGTACAAAACATAAAATGGTTATAAAAATAAAATTTTTTTGTTGTTTTTAATAGCCCCTATAGAATTTCTTGTTACCATTGTAATTAGGAATAGCTTCAGGCAGCAGCGTGGCATGAACTTAAGAGATAAGACTAACAAAGACTAGGTGCTTTTCACTTTACATATAAACTTAATTGAATATTTATCGAAAAAAATAAATTTTAGGTGAAAATGGATTCTTTACACGAGTCAGTCCCAGAGTTGTTGATCCCACAAGATCAGATCGGATTTTTATTGGACCGACCCGAACTTGAATCTCCAGGAACATTTCTTCAGATGTTTAAGCAACCTTTTCACACTGTTCTCAGCAGTGAATTAGTGTGGCCAATATCACAAAATATTGCCAACAATATTAAATAAGATGTCTTAAAAAGGTTTAAAACACTGTGGTATTAAATACCTACCTTTATATTTACCTAAAGTGTGTTGTTACCTAATTTAAACAAAGCAATTCATAAATTTGGGCCGATTTCTTAAATATAAATGCATTTATTGCAAAAATTACATAAAAAAGAAAGGTAAAAAACACAAAAAATTGTCACATTTCACCGCACTCTGATACAACAATAGGAAGTTTTGGTTTATTATTGGCACCAACAGCAATATTTTCAATTTTCCTTACAACTAATAAGCTATCACCCAATACTTTACCTAAGGCAACAAAAAACATAATCTCAAAAAAAAAAAATTTTTATTGCATTTCAATGTCATAAAAAATTTAACTTAAAGACTGTTAAAATATAGTAATATTGCAATTGTGTTATAACTTACCAAACACAACGTGCTTATCATCCAAAAAATCACATTTAGCGCAAGTGATAAAAAATTGACAACCATTTGTGTGTGCTCCACTGTTGGCCTGTAGTAATTTAGAAAGTTTTTATTATTTTATATTAAAGTGTTTATTTGTTGAATTCTACCTATATATTTACCTTGTGTTTATACTTTTATTAATATGTTTTTTGTTAGCTAATATAAATTCTTTTAACTAAAATAATTACTTTTTTGACTTTAAATTGTAAGTTTTGTGTTTGTGCCCAATAAAAAACAACAGGTGTAAAATTATTGTTATGTTTTACCATGGATAATAACCCAGGTCCAGTGTGTTTCATTTTAAAGTTTTCGTCTTCAAATTTTCCCCCATATATACTCGTCAATCCAGTTCCATTACCCTAACAAAAAATCAGTTAAAATTTTTTTTTCTATAAAAATGAATATTATTTTTTTATGATTAGAGCATACTTGTACGAAATCTCCGCCTTGTATCATAAAGTCTTTGATAACTCTGTGAAAAGAAACACCCTTATAGCCAACAGGAATACCATCCCTTCTGTAAATTTATTTAAAAAACAAAATATAAAATAATTTTAAACTTTGAAATGTTTTGTTAATGTGATAATATTTACTTGTATTCTCCTGTACAGAATTGTCGAAAGTTTTCAGCCGTTCTTGGGACTACATCTGCAAATAACTCTATTTTTATACGGCCGATATGCTGCAAAAAAGGAATTAAAAATTAAATTAAAAAATATAATAAAAATTATTCCTTATGAGCAGTTTAAACACAAAATAAGTTGTTTTAAATTTACCTGACCGCCAATAGAGACATCCATAAAAACAATTGGATTTTTCTGATCAGACATTTTTATTAATTTTTACTAATTATCACTTTCTAAACAAACAAAAAATATTTACAAATATATAGAATGCAAACACAATGTTGGGACCTTGATGTAAGGGTAAACAATATTGTGAAGCAAGAAGCAGCATAATGACATTATCGTTCAAAAAACAAAAAAACTCTTGTACAAAAAAAATCAAGTTCAAAAAACTAAACACGTAACAAAAACTCATTTTACATTTTTCCCGGTAACAAAAAGATTAAACTATGTACAGGTATTTACAAGGTATATGTACAGTTTGGTAACTAGCAAAGTTTTTAACTACAAGACATGGCAGTGTCAGAATTCGGCCCACACGGGTTTAATTCATATTTACAAAAACACAAAAAAAGAACTTATACAAAACATATATTTACAAATCAGAAGGCACAAACAAAAGATTTTAGCAGCCAAAAAAGTAAGTCATAAAGCACCTTTTTTTAAAAAAAAAACAAATATGATTGTCTAACTTCAATTTATAACTTCAGCTATTAGTATTTTGCAACAAAATAATATGATTGAAAAAAATTTTATAATTATGATAGAAAATTTATGGTTTTTAATTTGAAAAAAAAATACAGGTGAAAATTTATTTAATTCTGTACAACATCTTTCTTTGCATTCGATGTTGTACTTCTCCTCTTCTCATCATTAGATGAAGAACTTTGTAGATTTTTCTCTCCTCGTATTTCTGCTTTGTGAAGTCCTGGACAATTGCAAACTGAGACACCTGGGAGCCGACAACAAATCTTCGCTTTATCTGGCGCTCAATTCTGTTCAGTTCTTCCTGATCGGAAGTTGATGTAAATCCTTCAACTCCAGAAAGATCTCCAGTGAGCGCTGCATCCAGGGTGGAAACCTGGAACAAACGAAGAGCTTCTTCTACTTCCAGGTCCCCAGCAAAAGCTTGCAACTTCATTTTTGCCAAAGATTCCGCAATCCGCACGATGGCCTCCAACTGACGTACTGTGATCGGAATCGAGGTCTTCTTCTGTGATTCATTCTCGTGGGATCTTGCTCCTGATCTCATCAAAACATAACGATTTTGTAACTTATCACAAGCTGACTTGGATAACCGAGGACCACATTTGGCTCTGCAATAAGAAATATATTTCGTCAGAGTTAAAATGTCGATTTCTCCTTCAGTTGTAGGTTTAGACGTAACATTTGCATTCATGTGAACACCCATTACATGTTTAGCCAAGACCATGTCCTTTCTTTGATCATGTTCGTCCTTGACAATGAATATCATATCAAATCTAGAAAGAATAGTTGGCATAAAATCTATATTTTGTTCTCCCTTACTATCATCCCAACGTCCAAATACAGAATTAGCTGCAGCAAGAACAGAACACCGAGAGTTAAGAGTTGTAGTAATGCCTGCCTTTGCAATGGATATTGTTTGCTGTTCCATAGCTTCGTGAATAGCTACCCTGTCGTCTTCCCTCATCTTGTCAAACTCGTCAATGCACACAACACCACCGTCAGCTAAAACCATTGCTCCACCTTCCATGACGAAATTACGAGAGCTTGGGTCTCGCATAACAGCAGCAGTTAACCCCGCAGCACTGCTACCCTTTCCTGATGTGTAAACACCAATTGGGGACACTTGTTCTACAAACTTGAGTAACTGTGACTTTGCAGTACCCGGGTCTCCTAAAAGAAGTAAGTTGATGTCCCCACGACGAGTTAACCCATCTGGTAATCGCTTTCGTGATCCACCAAACAATAAACAACTAATCGCCTTCTTTATGTCGAGACTTCCAAAAATTGATGGGGCAATAGATTTAGCAATTGTTTCATAAATATTCGGTGATGAGGATAGTCTTCTTATTTTCTCCTCATCTTCAGAGGTAAAAGTTCCCCCAACTGATCTTCCAGGACCTCCTGTGTCAACTTCCACACCCAAGACTCTGATATAAGGAGTCCTGATTCCCACTCCAACTCTGCTACCATGAGCTTCTCTTCCTTTGGCAGTAACTCCTTTTGCAGCTTTTCGAATTGCATAAATACCAATAATTGTGATGCGATTGCCTGGTACAATACGATCACATAAATATCGATCCAGGTACATTTGAAGGTGACGAGGCATTTCACCCATGGGTACGGCATCTGGTGCTTCCTGGAGTTTAATGGTCTGGAAATCGACACAAGTACATTTATCAGGTAGAATAAAATAAGGATCAAAGGGGCAAGGCTCGCGACCCTGCGCCTCTGTGGCACATTTTCTTGGCATGGTATACCCTTCCAAACCAGGTCGCACCATAACATTTGGAATGGTAGATCTACAACCTCTGCATTGTAAAGCAATTTTAGTTGCCTTTGCCTTTACAGTTGAGGCGGATATTGCAATACCTGGAACCTTAACCAATTTTGACATCATTGATGCTTTTAAACTTCGCACGGACACAGTATGAGCTGATGATTTTAGCATGATCTGAATGTCTTGGACCTCATCTTCCAGCTCAGGACGAGGTCGAGTCACCTCATCTGCAATTTCCTTTGCTGCTTGCTCAAACAAAGTTAAATATTCAGCTGGACGTTGGTACATTAAATCAGCAAGTTCATCATCATAAGAAGCCAAATGTCCGAGATCGACCTCTAAATGAAACTGCCCGAGGTTGTAATGTCTTCGTAGTTGATCTCTGTAAATATAAGAAACTCCGCTCGCAGTGGCAGAGATGTTGAATTCCCTCAAAAAATCCCGGAATTTTTTCTTGATTGTTGTTCTTTGTCCCTGTGCTGCATCTGATTGTTCATCAGCACCAAAATTGTCGCTAAAAAACACGCCAGGATCATCAAATCCTGACATTGCCATTTTAAAAAATTAAATAAAATTAACAAACTAACAGAAATAACAAAAAAACTGTAGAAAAAAAAAGTTTTCACATCAACAATTATAGAAACATAATTTAATGAAACATTTTGGCGTAATGACGGTGAATATATACTTTTTGGATCTTAAAGAAGGCAAATAAATGACCTATAGTATAATAGAGATTGATCAACCCACTCTGTCTCTTAACGTACACGCAGTTTTCAAAATCCAAGGAAAACATCGTGTTTTATTTTCAAAATACCCAACTAAAGGAAAAAAATGCCCCCTAGTATTAACATTGTATTAACACGAGTATTAACATTGTTCTATATTATCAAATTTTGTGTAAAATTGCCTTAATTACACAATTTCACAAACTGCTGACTGTATAAACACAAAGACGTTATCCAATCTTTAACTTCGCGCCATGCATGCTATTTTCCCGCCAGTCAAAACAACAATAACTAAAGTTTACCGCAAAAGTTTTTTTGCAGTTATTTTAAATTGTTTTTAGCTCATTTTTAGCAATATATTAATAAAGAAACACATTTATTGTTTGTGGCGTGATAATTTATTTTCTATTTTTAATTAATTATTTTTATACTACAAAATGTATCACATCACGCATTATTCTTGTAATATATTTTATGTTTTATTTTCCTCATTCTGTACACGATAAATTCACTTAACAGAAATTCAATAGCTTTAAATACAAACAAAATCAAAAAAATTGCCACTGCTTATTGATTAAATTCAATGTAAACGGGATTTTTATTCGCCGCAGGATCGAGGAAGGCCGAATTACCACTTCCTTTGAAAGCTTTTCCTGATGGCCGATGGTTAAGTTTTACATAACCTTCGTCATCTTCAACTGTATCGTAATTATCGGCAGGAGTAGAATAGTAATGATTTCTACTTTTTGGATCATTAACGTAATAAGGTGTCGAGGTTTTGGCGGGTTGGGAACTCTCTGCACTGTTTGACGCGTTACTAACGACGGTAACATTCTGGCTGCTGGTATTTTCCTTCACAGATTTTTTGGTACTTTTTTTCGATCTGCAAATTTTAACAAAGAAGAGTTAAAAAAAAATTGTTTTACCAATACTTTAACGACAAAATGATGTTAATCATTAGAGTATGCTGGGTCCACCTTATGCACAACGCAATGAAAATAATTCCGCAAGTCAAACCAGTGACACCAAGAACAATTGAAACAATTTTAGTGTTTTGCTGGTTTCTAGCAATCTCCGCCCTGCAAGCTGCTACAAAAACATACAAATAAGCTAAATTTTTAAAAACATGACTTAGAGTTTTACAAAAAAAGTTTAGGCCACCAACTTGTCATTTCAGGACTGGAAGGTGGTCTTCTACCAGGTCTTGAAAGGATCTGAGTATCTTCACGGTCAAAAAAATCATTGTTAAGAAAAAAACCAAAGATGTCTGTATTTAAACTTGTAGTCGTGGTCGCTGTTGTCGTTGCTGCTGTTTCGCTTATAACTGGACACCTAAAAAAGTCGTACTCTAAAAAGGCTTCACCGTTTGCATAAGTTGAGATGGCCAATGCAGGTGGCCAAGACTCTGCCACGCTAATATTAAGATTTTCGGAACTTGAACACAGGCTACTTTGTGCGGGTGAAAAACAACGTGTATAGTCGATTTCTTGTTCAGTAGGGTTTATGTAAATGTTGCAAATTCTATTTTGTGTTCGGACTGGTTCTTCATTAAAGCTACCTGTAAACAAAATAAGTTAACTGCATTATCAATTAAAAGTATTTTTTTAAATTACAACTGTAAAAATATATATAATTACCCCAAGTTAATTGTCATGTTTATTTATAGAAATGAAAAATAAGTTATGTTAATTAATACAACTTGGGCTTAAATAGATAGCCATTTCTATATTTCAGTTGAAAAGTCATAAATTCACCAAATTATAAGCCTATATACTTAAAGCATGTATTTACCGTCTGGATAATTGATTTCCGTCGTCATAGGCGAATTAATGTAGTAAGTTCGGAGCTGAAAAACGTTGTAATCTGCCACATTTGTAAAGTTGTACGTGGTATGTTCAACATGAATAATACGTCTATTTGTTAACCGAGACAAGAAATACGAAAATATGTTCCCACTAGGATTTGCAAAAGTAATGCTGGTAAGGCAGTACTGGATTTGTAAAATGGCTGCATGAACAGATATTTTAAAGTTAAAAACAATTTTTTTTTGTTAACCAAAAATACTATTAAAATAACTTACCTAAAATACCGAATAAAGCTATCTTAAAATCCATAGTCAACTGTTGTCTAGCCTTAGCAGTTAAACTGGCTTTTTAATAAATTACAAATCCACAAATAAATATTTTCTATAGAAACTGAGTAACTGCATGCAAGACACAAAAACGTGAGTTTACTAAACATAGAGCTACAGTTTATGTAAATGTATTATTTTTGTGTTATTAAAATACTTCGTACTAGTCCAGTCATGATAGGTTTTCCAAAGTTTACTCAAAATAAATTTGTCAATAAACGTTTGTAATTAAGAACAATTCAAATTTAATATTCTTGGACTAAGGACTACGTAAGTAAGAGTCAAATTCAATATTCTTGGACTAAGGACTACGTAAGTTTTCTTTAACGCACTTTCTGGTACAAAAAATATGCTATAAGAACAGTTTCACAGTGCTTCGTACCTTCTGACCTTAATCAGTAATTGGAAAGCTTTAGCTATTCGTTTTAATAAACAAATTTTCTTTTTTATTGGTTAACTTTTTTGGTATAGGACATTGTGGCATATTACTTCTTATGATAATAGAACTGAGTTTTAATTATTTATCATGTTATTAGGACAATGTAAAATTATATCACATGGTATAATGTCAGAGTTTAAGTTATTTTATAAAGTTTTGGATAATGTGAAATTATAATTCATGGTACTATGACAATGTAAAATTATATCTAATGGTATTAAAGTTTTAAATATTTTAGAAAGTATAAGTAAAAATTATATCTTATGTCAAAATTTTAATTATTTTTTAAGGCATTGGTCAATGTAACATTAAAAGGTTAAAAGCAAGTATACAATAATATTTTTACAGGTTTATTAATATTGCGAAAAGTACACAGAAGAAATAACAAAACAATAAGAACTACAAGACACATAATGTACGAGAAAATAAAGGATAAATTGTGTTTTTACATAAAAAAAGTTTAAATTTTTCAATACGTAATCAAAGCATGCTAATGAAAAAATTAAACAAATATGTTAAGAATAAATGTATATATGAATTATTTAAAAAATATATTTACGTTACACAATAATTTCGAAAATATTTTACAGCAAAAGTAAAATTTGCATTACGAAAAAGGTACAGTTACACTAATGTTTTATAAATATCAAACATATTAAAACACAAAAAATGTAACATGAAATTGGTAATTTGGTTCAGCAAAAACAAAAACACAATCCCATATTTGATCAAAATGTTTAATTATTGTACTTTGCAATAAGGATTCACAAAAATTGTTTTTGTCCTTGCAGTAAGAGTAGAAGACATACATTCCAGTTTACATACATCTACAAAAAAATAATAATTAAAATGTTGTAGAGAAATTTTATCATAGTGTGTCTTTTGTTTTTTTTAAATTTACAGTGTTTAAGTTAATAAAAAGTAAATAAATTTGTATTTAATGTTGTTGTTGTTATATAGTAAAACTTGGTTTTATACAAACTTTTTTGCTCGACAACCAGAATCTAAATATAAAAAAACAGAGTTAGTATTTATTTATTTATGGTAATTTACCCTGTAGAAAAAAACCTGAAAAAATAATTGGTTATTTGGTTTGGCTGAAAAAAATGTTAAATTGAAGTTTTCTTTTAGCAGGAACTCTAAAAATAAAGAACAAATTAAAATTGGCCAAAAACAAATCGACGACTCTTCATAAATACAGCAACCAGAATCTAAAAATAAAAAAATATAATGTTAAAATTTGTTTGTGGTAATCTAGCCTGTGGAAAAAAAAACTTTACGAAGTTAGTTTGGTTAGTAAGGCCCCTGTAAAAGAATAATTGGTTAGTAAGGCCCCTGTAAAAAAATAGTTGGTTATTAAGGCCCCTGTAAGAAAATAATTGGTTATTAAGGCCCCTGTAAATAAATAATCGGTTAGTAAGGCCCCTGTAAAAAATAATTGGTTAGTAAGGCCCCTGTAAAAAAATAGTTGGTTAGTAAGGCCCCTGTAAAAAAATAGTTGGTTAGTAAGGCCCCTGTAAAAAAATAGTTGTTAGTAAGGCCCCTGTAAAAAATAGTTGGTTAGTAAGGCCCCTGTAAAAAAAATAATTGGTTAGTAAGGCCCCTGTAAAAAAATAGTTGGTTAGTAAGGCCCCTGTATAAAAATAATTGTTTAGTAAGGCCCCTGTAAAAAAATAATTGGTTAAAATGCCTCTGTTGGAATAATGGTTTAAGTTAATAATTAAAATAGATCTGGAAAGAGTGGAAAATAAGAAACGCCTGCAAAAAATAAAGGGATATATATGTGGATGCTTTTTAAAGCAGAAAAATTAAGAAACGCCTGCAAAAAATAAAAGATATGTGGTTGTTTTTAAAAGTAGAAGAATTAAGAACTGCCTGTTACAAAATTTTTGTATGTTTTCTGTTTTTTGCATGTCTAAATTTAAATTTGTATTCTCGTCTAAGTTATTTTGGGTTCCACCCACACTTTATTTAAATAGTTTAGTTTGGGCACAGTCCACACATTGACAAAAAAGTTTAGTTCGGGTACCTCCCACGAATTTAGATAATATTTAGGTTTGGGCAACGCCCATACCACACATATAAAATTGCATTAAAAACACACATAAATAAATATTATATTTCGGTACATCCCTACAGCCTACCTTTAAATGAGGTCCTGAGACTTTTTTTTTAAAGTTCACCAAGTTAAAGTGAGGTCCTGAGACTTTTTTGGAGTTCTTCTTTTGCGTAAAATACACATAACACACACTTAAGCCTAGTTTTATAAATCCTATTCTATATTCTCTATACATTACATGCGCCAAAACATCTAAAAACCCATTAAACAGTCCCGTTTAATATAATTATGATCACACAGAAACCTAAACACACTTGGGACTGTGTCAACTATACAACATTTAATGCGCAAAATTATGAGTAGTTAACCAGTCACAAAATAATAGAAAAATAGACCGTGATACTATAATCTTTTAACCCATGAAAATCTTAAAGCGCTTTATTATGCAGTACATATAAAAAAATAGACACGTGAAAACCTACAGCCCTACAGACCTCATCCTAAGGTCCTGAGTTATTAAAAGTTTGTCTTCGGGTCCTGAGGTTTTTAAAACTTAACATCCCCTTTGCTAGTTGCAAAGAAGCCTTATGAAGATTCCATCCATTTTCCATTCCTCCAATTCCTGCCATTATCTTTTTCCTCCAATTATTTAATCCAAATATAATCCACTTTTGCTACACAAAAAAAATTGTTTAGCAAAAAATAAGGAACACTAAACCCTATCTTAATTAGTTTCCCCAATACTTAATATATGTCAATCTTTGTGTACTTATAATATGCCAAATGCAAATTTTTGTGTCAAAAAAATAAGATTGTTTAATTTTTTAATTATTCTGTGCCAAATATTTTAAGATATGCTGATTTGCAATTTTTGTGCCAAATACTTTATGATATGCTGTTTTTTTATATCTGGGGAAAAAAGTGCCAAAATTTTTTATGAATGCCAATTTTTAAGTTTGATATGCCAAATATCTAAGATATGCCAAAATTTATGTTAAATATTTTATGAGTTAGTTTAAATACCTCATCGACTACTTTGTAGAGGTACCTGTGCATCAACACAGGTTTAATAATGTCCATAAATATTTAGGATAAATTTTTACTTTTATTAAAAATAAAACTTAACTTTTAGGTTTAATTTTGGGTATATACTTGTGTATTATGTAAGTTTAAAAATTAAAATAGTGTCATATAGAAATTTATTTATATTATACAACTATACATCAATAAAAAGGTAAATTTTTTCAACAAAATATCACCTGGAAAAGTTGTGAGAAATATTGCTCACAAGTTGTCACACCAGAGCAAGTTCAACTTTCATTACCGATCTAGAAAAAAAGTATTTTTTAATAAATACAATCCGCAATAACACATTGTACTGTATTTTGACCTACAACATTAACTGTTCATTATAAAAAAAAACATTAAAAAACCAAAATGTTTATTAATGGCAAAAAAAACAACTTTTAAGAAAATATTTTTGTTTAAAAATGCAAATTATTAATCAAATCTAATAGGTATTTATTAAATATTCCCCTAATATATATCTATATAAGGTAAATGACTTACAAAAAATAACTAGAAACCATTAACAAAAACATGTCTACTCACCTCTATGTCCAACTAAAAATAACTAAAACTCCGATTTCAAACTAGAATTTGCCACGGAGCTCTACGTCACTGGTCACGTGGAAGAACGCGCGTACTTGCACGCCGCCTTGTATTGCAAAGGCGCTTTTAAAACTGTTACTCAAAATATATTTGTTTAAATCTTCTAAACAAATCATTAAAACATTGTTATTTTAATAAACCATAATAACCTGTTCTAATATCCTAATGTTTATTCATTTTTTTATTACTATTAGTTATGATTAAAGCTTTAAACCACAACTTAACATCTAACACGTGCTTAGCAAACGCTGATTATGTTGCAACAACTCGGGCACGTGATAAAGGAATTTCTCGAAGAGGCGCACTAATCATGACGTCACGTTCCTCGCTTTATGAAGAAAATTGCAACACAATCTATAACCTTATTTGGCAATAAATTTGGGCAGTTCAGTTTTGTAAAATTTGTAACAGCGCGGAATTTTGCGAAAAGACGCACTAATTAAGACGTCGCATTCCTCGCGCCGCGCCGAATGGAAAATTTTGAGCTTTCAATGCTTTATAGCAGGTGCTATTATTACAAAAAAATTCTCTTTTACCTATACGCCATTTTTTAGTTTGTTAAAAATATTAAAACCCCTTGTTTCCTTTGATATATATAACATGTTACTACAGAAAAATTTAGTTTAAACTTTTTCATACAAATCTATTCTATTTTCTTTTAATATTTGTTAATAAATTAGCTTTTTGATAATTTAAAAAGCACCTACAATAACATAGTAAAATTTATAATATTTTTTGTATTTATTAAACAAAAAAAATATAAGTAAATCTCATAATGCTTTGAACTAAAATATAATATCAAACTATTACTACACTAAACCTATTAATATATAAACTGTTATTAATTATTGCAGGGCAAGTATAAAAAAACACAAAATCTGGGAACATAATTTGATTTCCACAAAAGATTTAGTAAAACACCTAACAAAAATACAAAACGTAAATTATGGTGATCACCCTAGCCTAGACTGTGTAAAAACAGACAAAAAAAGAAAAACAATCTTTGGACAAGATGTTATCCCTGCTTATACTGTGCAATGTAGTCAATATAGAATTGCTTGTCCACGTGGTAGTTGTGACTCTCACTGTCTTTATATATTTGCAGTGAGTGTTCGTCTACACTAAGTGGCAGTATTGAGATGGGGTTGCCATTTTCATCGATGGATGGACGACTAAAATGTAAAAATAAATAAGCATTTTAAAATAATATTTATGCAATATTGTCTCTGTAGTAGCATATACAATAGGTAGTAGCATATACAATAGGTACAACTATGTAATATCCAAGGTTTAATTACCACTGGTTTAGTAAATATCCTTAATAGGCAATTTTGGCCTAACCCAACAAGCAAAATAATAATCAAGCAATATTACAAGGTCAAAAATATTATAACTGGCAAAGGCTTATATATAAGATGATAAGCCTGTTTCGTAGGTTATTAAAAATTAAAGATCATGCTTTATAAATGTTTCTGTTTGAATTTTAACTTACTAAGGGATTAACAGGTCTTCACCACTTATATATTTCTGATATTTTTCCACATCAGATAGGGATGGAGGATCATCATTAATTCCATACAAAGTTTCAGGTGAAAAATCCTAAAACAAAATATGTAAAAAATATAAACCAAAAAACTTCTTAATAATTTTGATTTTTTTACTTTTGCAATGCAAAATTAGTATAATTTTTTATTAAAAACATTCTTATTTTAAATAAACCTCCAATATATTAGATAGGGTAACATTTATAATGGGGATTAAACACAAGACCAATAGATCTTGACATACAAAAATTAATTCTCAAAAAAAGATTAAAAAAGTGCCCTTAATTAAAGACACTAAAGTGAAAATAACTTTTATTTTTTTACCTCCAATGTTGGTTCTCGAAGCCAGGGAAACTTAAATTTATGTTCTGAGTTTTCCATCATATTAAACGAGTCATATTTTCCCAGGTCAGATACATCACTGTCTGTCGAATCATTAGACGTTCCATCGTTCTGTGACGTCATACTATCAGGTTGTGAAGTTTCATGTCTATATATATACAAAGAGATACTATAACTAGTTGTTAGTATAACGCATTTTTTATTAGTTTATTTCTAATAAGGCCGACTATAAAACCAAAACATAAAACAACTAACAGCAGTGTGTAGTGGTCAGAACACTTTTCTTTACTTCATAAGATCCTGCGTTTGATCCCCACTGCTCTCATGCTGTGATAACTCAAAACTGGGACAGGGTAACTAATATTACTCTATGTATAGGTTGTGAAGTTAACCTTCCCACATTAAGGATGATGAAGTATAAAAAAGTAACATTAGTTACCCCGGCCCAGCCTCTAGTATACTTTAGCATTATGAGATATTGTTGATCTTATTTAACCTACGTTATTCTAGCCTCAACCTGTAAATACATAGTGACAAAATCTTACTTTAGTTGCTGCCAATTCTCACTTCGTATCGTAAAAGGGCTTAGATTATTATAACCAGCTGATATGCATCTAAATATAAAAAAAACTCACATTAATAATATAACAAATTGCATTTTTAAATTGACTAAAAAATAAAGCAAATACCTAGTTAAAGTATTAGTGATTCCAATTGCAAATAAATCATCAAACGAAGTGAAAATGTCGGGTCTGTGAATATCTTTGTACCAATCAACACAATCTTCACAATGATTCAGGTCACTTGATCGGGTGGAAGTGTGACATTCATCGAATTCATTTTCTTCATCTTCTCTTATTGATTCAACTACAAAAAAGAAAAAAAATCACAGCTATTGGATATGTAAAAACTATAAGGACTGCTTCCAAATTGTCCTGAACCTAAGTAAGGCATTGTAATGAAAGACAAGGTTGTAGTTAAAACACTTGGCTTTACTATATGAGGTTTTGAGTTCGATCCCTACTGCTTTTATGCTGTAGCACCCTAGACTAAAGTACTTAAAATAATATAAACTTTTGCTAAGCCAAAAAAAATTATAAAGTTAATCATTGATGAATAATATCAATAATATCTAAAACTGTAAAAAAAAATTTAAGACTGGGTCAGGGCATCACATGTTACTCTATGTTTAGACTGGGTCAGGGCATCACATGTTACTCTATGTATAGACTGAGTTTAAGGCATCACATGTTACTCTATGTTTAGACTGAGTTTAAGGCATCACATGTTACTCTATGTTTAGACTGAGTTTAAGGCATCACATGTTACTCTATGTTTAGACTGAGTTTAGGGCATCACATGTTACTCTATGTTTAAATAGCAAAATACACTTAAAATAAATCAATAACAAAATAAAAAACATTTACTAAACTAACTTGTTTCAATTGCTAGTGGCAAGGTTTGCAGAGTTTCCCGTTTCACCCAACAAGTTAAATTATTCTTGGAGAAAGAAGCTAATACACAAGCATCGTTATTATGAAGATAATGATCAGTGGTAAGATCCCATAACGAATCAGTTGTAACATCGGGTTTAAAAACACCAAGAAATAAGTTGATTGCATTCTGTAAATATTTATAAGAAAAATTATGGAGGAAAATATAGCAAATATATAAACTATTTTACAAATATTAGCAATTCATCCATTGTAAAACTATTTACAATAATAAGACTTTTTCTATATATATATTTTTAAGTGGTTATTTGTATTTAAAATAAGTTTTTTTAATGCTGGAAATGTTGTATACTATGAACACTAAACTATTAACTCATTTTATTAAAACTATTTCTTATAAGTTTTTTACCTGTTTGTCTGCATCCGAAAAAGTGTTTGTGTAATATCGTGACAGAGTGGTGACAATATCTCTACTGTGGGTTATCCAGGGGCCCACTGTGCGGCGATATGATTGGATGGTATGGACCAATTGAGAGCCTCCATATTGGAGGGCTATGACATCACCATGTCCCTCGAATAACTCCTCATAAAGTCTTGAAATAAAAAAAATCATAATGAACAATGTTGGATTATTGTAAAAGCTAATGGGTATCTTTTAATGAATATTATGTAATCTTTGCAAAAACACCATTAGCATTGGTTCCCGAAAATGGCAAAAGTACCAAAAGCACTGGTACCCTGAGAAGACAAAAGTACCATTAGTACTGGTACCTTAATAAGACAAAAATGTCATTACCACTGGTACCTCAGGCAGAAAAAAAGACCAATACAACTGGTACCCAAGGAACACAAAGTACATTAGCACTGGTAACCCAAAAATGACATAGAAGCTGTGAGTATTGACCCAGTACAGCAAAAAACGAATAACTGTTTTTTTACCACTGTACCCCACTGCCAGTGAAGAACAAAAGTTCACTTTACCTCATAACATCTGTGTCAAAATCCAACTCAGGTTCACTTAAAACACCCAGAGAATAAAGTTGGTATGCTAGTGCACACTTTCCGGCCACAAATTGGGCAGAGTTTGTGCGGTCGAGACAGTCTACGCAGTTGCTTCTTAACACACCAGTTTGAACCTTGTAACCTGCAAGCATTTTACCACCTAACTGTAACCATCTAAATTTAAAAAAAAATTAAGAATTAAATATGGTAAAAATTAATATATTAAAATAAAAAAAATATTTTAAAATGATTTATTTTAATAAAATAGAAACAAACAAACCTAGGATCTGTTAATGTTGTTTTAAATAAATTGGGTTTGGATAAAAAAATTCCAGTTTTTTGAAGTGAATGTTCAGCTACATTTGCTAATCTGTTTAAAACATCCAACTTTTTTCCTCTTGACAAATGAGCCATATCAATTGCATGATACTACAATTTTTTTTTTTTTAAATTGAAGTTGAATATATAATTTTAGGTAAATTGACACTTTGCTTTACAACATAAGGTCCTAAGTTAGACCAGCATTGCTTTCATGTCATAGCCCCACAAGTAAGGTGCTGTGAAAATTTTAAACTTTAGCCAAGATTAAAACCTATTGTTAGTCTAATAATCAGGTTATTTTATTCAATAAGATATCAAAGTTATCTTTCCCACATCGAAAATAAAAATCTATACAACAAAAGTAATATAACTTCAAAAACTTAAACCATTACTTACTACAATCTGATGTTTAGATGGTAGAAATTGGTTTAAATAATCAACGCTTAATTTATATTCTTGACCAAGAACTGATTCTCTAAATCTTCTTTCCCGTTTCTAAAATAAATATTTATGCACATTTTAGAATTCTTTAAAGTTTATATGATTTGTTTGCTAGAAAATCATTTTTACCCGAACAAGATTGAGGACAATTATAGGGCTTCCAAATCTTTTCATTATTTTCTTAAAATGTTTTCCGGTTGCTTGCGAGTATGGATTGTCTGTCGATACTAAAATAAAAATCATAAATTTATAATAAAATATTGCAAGTTGGTTTAACAGCTTTTCAAGTGATATGTAAACTGTCAATGCTTCGTGCTATGCTAAATTACTCATCTAGCAATATACTGTTAGTTGGGAAAATTTGACAATACCAGTAAGTCAGCATTTTGAAACAAAGCAACGGAAGTTGAAGTTACCCTATAATTTGCCTTTGACTTCAGACTTCTAATTACGAGGACAAATCTTATTAAATAAAGTTATATAGTTTAACATGTATAGCGCAGTAGTATCTGTTCAAATCTACAGGTTAATAATATAATACCTTAAAAATAATAAAGGGGTGGGAAAAGAGGATATTTCTACATTTTTTTAGCCATATAGTTATCCAAAAAAAAGTTCAAAAAAAAAAAAAAACTTGATTACTTGTTATTGGAGGTTTAGCTGGTACAACGGATGCTGACATATCTTGCTCCCAATGAACAGGGATGCTTCCTCGATGTTGCACGTAGGATGTAAAGGAGGTATGATGGATTGAGGATGTCATTGCACAGTGAACAATCTGCTCCGTCTCCACCTCATTCGCTACATCACCCTTGAAGAAAAAAATTTGTTTTTAAAATCTAAAATATTTTTGAAAATTTAAATTAAAAAAAATTTTTTACAAAAAAATTAATTTTCTATGTTTAGTTTTTTTTGTATTCACATTTATATTGCAGCCCCTTTTAATAAATCTTGTTCCAGCATACAGACTAGAACGTCTTCCAATAAGTGTTATATAGATTGCTTTACCATAAACATTTACACCTTTCCAAATAAATATTTGTTAAGAAAAAATATAATTTTAAAACCTAAAAATGTTCATTTATTAAAGTTAGTTATTTAAAAACTATAGCCAGTGAGCCCCTAAAAACAACTAATCAAATATATTTCTTTATCCCCACTGTGAAAAGGCCAACTTTACAGTCTTTCTATATCAAACTAGAATATTTGTTAAATCTTAATATAAATATAATTTGGCGTAATAAAAAAACTAATATATGTTATAACACATAATGTAAAAGATACAAATTTGTCCAATATGACCATGAATAATGTTTAGGGTCCACAGTGAACTGACTTCTTCTAAACCATGAAGTAAATGATTGTTCCAGACAAATCTCTTGCAAGATCTTGAGTTTATAGCTCTGAAAAATATGAACAATAAATTTTATTTAAAAAAAAATAGTTGAAATCTATATATATTACACCACACTAATTTTATTAAACATTAGAATATTATTATTTACTCTTAAATATTTTTATTTTTTACTTTTTCGAAGGCAAACCAAATTTGTTGACATAAATCCAAGATTCAGGCGTTGAAATGTTGTCATCATCTTCTTCTTCTTCTTTAGCCAGGTCAACCTTTCTACAAATCCAGAAAATATTTAAAATACCTAGTTTTAGTTACATATATAAACATATATTTATAATAGATGTGAAAAATGAAAAATAAGAAAACCATGGGTTAACTAAACTGAAAATAAAAAAGTATTTTATGATAAACCATGTTTAATAAAGCTTTTGAATATATTTTACAAGCACCAGTTACAGTATATTGACAAATCATCCATTAATAAATACAGCGTTTACATTATTATATCACACCACCAAACATCCTGTTGAACTAGTTTTAACCGAAATTTGATGACTAGAACATTTCATGTAGGAATTTTTTTTCGTTTGATTTATTATCATATTAACTATCTATATATAAATATTTATAGTTTAACTTAAATAAAAATTTAAAAAAACAGAAAATAAAAATTATTTTTTATTTCTTACTGATAATCTTTTTTCTTTAATTTTTCTTGGTTTTGACTGAGTGTTAAGAGGTTGTTTTGTAAGGTGTTGGTTAAATTGTAACTGTAACTGAAGTAGAAATGACTTGACAAGTCAACTGTTTGAAAGGTTTTTAAATATCTGGAAAAAAACACAAGTTTAAATTTTTAAAGGATTAAACTATAAAAAAAGAAAAAAAAATGGAATTTAATTTTTTTAAAAAAGTTAATATCACAAAAGCCAAGAAAGCAAACCAATTCTGTAGTAAAATTTTTTTTAAATTTATATTTTTTGATTTATGAAAATAATAACTTTTTTTTTAATTACCTTGCTTCATCTGGGTGAGGTATTTTCACTGAACTATTTGGAATATAGATCATAGAAGTATCCTCTATTTTGTAAATACTATGACCTCCTATTTCAGCTACTTTCGTTTTCACACTAATCACAAGCATGTAGTATCCCTCAACAAATCTAACAAACCCTAAAAAAATATAAATTAATAAACCAACAAATCATTTTACAAAAAATAAAAGTGCAAATAAAAAAAAACATCCAATATTTTAAGTTAAAATATTTGCTTTAAATTTTTGTTTGACTACCTATAATACCAAATGCAATGTAACTGGGTTGAAACCCCTTTTTCTGTGGTTTTCCCATCATGTTTACATTATTTCCCATATGTAATCTTTCCAATATATCTGATATCTGGTCAGCATTATAATCAATCTATAAAAAATCGTAAAAATCATAAACAATTTTCGAAAAGATACCATAATACTAAAAAAAAGCTAAGCATAGGTTAATACCATTTATAGTGCCTAACTTAAAGGCACTACAACATAAAAGCCGTGAAGATCGAACCAAGTTATTTCACTTTTATATTTTGGACTATTTTGTTTTATTTTTTATGTTTACTCTAGGCACAAAACAATTTACAAACCCCATCATCTAAAATGATTAATTCCCAGGGATCTGTTCGGTCTATTTTTAAAATTCGAAATTTTGTTTCTTCTTCATTCGATCCAATTACAAAAAATCTCTAAAAAAATATTTATACATAAACTTTTAAACACCGTTCCCATATATAAGGTTTATTATGTATTAACATAACTTAATTTTAAAATAAATCAACATAGAACGTATAATATATATTTATAGTACGTACGTTTTATATTAATTGTAGTTTAAAAAAAAACTATTTTTGTTTGATTACGAACAACTTACCGCTTGTGTTTTATATATCTTTAACTTTTGCAGCCATTGAATTTTAAATACATTAAGCTCTGAAGGCATGTAAGTACGATCTTTCAGATGAGTTAGGTCATCCATGTTTTAACTTAATACTTTAATGCAATACCGACACGTTAAAATTAAGAACGTGAACGTATCAAGAAAATTCCATGGCTATGTTGTTGTTAAAAATCAGCTGATCGATTCGTAAATAGGTTTAGGTTATCCTCCAAAAATACACGATTTAAATTAGTAGTTCATGTAAACATGGAAATGTAACTTAATGTGATCTTAAACAAAAATTTAATACAATTTAAACAATTATTTTAATAACCATTTAACAAAATTTATTAACTTTGTCTAGGAGGAATGTTATTTTTTTGTTCAAAGTCATGTGCGGTCACATTTTATCATAAACGCTGTTACAAAACAACAACTGGCTTTAATAATCTTTAAAAACAGTTCCGCAAATTTTGAAAATAATTTTCGCAATGGAAACCATTCCAGACCAAACACCAATTCGACCCACTAGTCGTATGAACAGGCAGGGCTCAGTATTTTTCGACAGCGTTACTCAATTAATACCAGAGGGCCACGAAAAACCGGTTAAACAAGCCCTATATACTGTCGCCACACTTGCGATTTTCGCTATAGTTTGTAGCGTGGGCGTTACCACGTTTTACGTGCTGCAAATATTTATTAAGCCCTTATTCTGGGCTGTACTATGCGGCTCTTTTTTGTTTCCACTAAAACATGGACTCCATAGAATTTTGGATAGTTGGCTAACGGATAGTTTAGACAAAAGAAGACCACTTTTATTAACGGTTACGTTTCTTCCATGGACGTTGTTTAATTTGCTTTCTGATTGGGTGGGTGGCATTTTCATGCAGAGATGGAAATTCCTGGCTGCTATTTTTGCAGCTCTTCTACCCATTTATATTTTAAACCAACTTAATTACCTAACTTGGTTGTTGGGATGCGGTGTATCCACCTTAAATTTTATTTCACAATTAGGATTATCTATATTTTTCTACATTCAAACCTATAACTCGGTGGTTCTTACAGTGCTTATTGTCTATTTTGCTACTTCATTGATATTCCAAGCAGAAATTCTAAATAAGTTTTCAGTAGTTATATGGTTAGTTCTATTTCTGTATGTTATGAGCATTGCTGGAAGATTTCAAATTCCTATTTTTGTAATTGTCCTTGTTTTAACCTTGATTGGTCTGTTTAGTAAAGTAAGCCCTGAAAATAATACAGAAGATAATGAAAACAGCAATGTTCAAGATGTTGGTAATAACCAGAATGAGGAAACATGTGTTTCTGGAATCTACCTTAACATTTTGTTTGGTTTGTTTTCCGTTGTGTTAATTTGGCTACATTTCTGGATTCTCCTTTTTATTTTAATTCCATTGGCGTTTTGGGTTTGCAAGAAGATCTTTTTTCATGAGAAAACATTGGGATGGTGTAACTTATTTTTATACAAATGCTTTAACCAGGACATGGCAACAATTTATCAAGGTCTTGTTCAGATGTACAATAAACACAAACAAGTGTTGTACCCCATGTCCATTCAAAAGTTTGTAAATGTCCTAATGCGAGGAGACAGAATGGTACTGCAAGGAATTTTGTCATATCTTCCAATGGTGACAAGTGTCATTATTATTCTTTCCCTTTTTATTTTCTCCATATCAACAAGCATGTTCTTGGCTGTTAAAATTCAACAAGAAAGCACTTTGGTTGTTAAGCTGACGACAAATGTCATTAATGAAACTGTTTCAAGACACCCTGAGTATAGGACATGGCTACCTGATAATGGTACTATACATACAACTGTAGATTCTTTGGTAGACACTGCATACCTGCAAGGCCGAGAATGGATTTCAAACAAGTTACAAACAACAGTTGGCCAGACTGCAAATATTAACAAAGTTGAGAAGCAGGTTTTAAAAATGTGGGATCAAATGTACCATGGTTGGTTTACAAAAAAGAAACAGCCTCCTCAAAAACGGTTAAGAAGGCAGACCTCTTTTAAAGGGTCCAATGAACTTTTCAATGGGATTGTAGATTTGTTAAGTATGAATGAAGTTATTCAGTGGCTGCAGGATAACGTCAAAGAACTAATGTCAATCGGCGAATCTGTCCTTTATGTCATACAAAGTAATGTTGCTTTGATAATGTACACAATTACATCGATACTCTCTGCAATATTTAACGGCGGTACATATATTCTTAACTTTGTTTTATCATTGGTTGTGTTTTTAACTGCATTGTTCTATGCGCTTTCAAGCAGTGCCAAACAATACAAGCCTATTCAAATGGTAGGCTCTATTGTAAGGCCATTTATAAAGGAGGGATTATTTGAAACAACAATTCAAAACTCACTTAGTGGAGTGTTCGGTGCATCATTGCGAATGTTTTGTTTTTACGGAATATACACTTGGCTGAACCATTCAATGTTCGGTTCAAACCTCGTGTATATACCTTCAGTACTTGCTGCTATATTTGCCGTTGTTCCAATCCTTACCACATACTGGGTATGCCTTTTATCTTCACTAGAAATATGGCTGTTACAAGGTAACCTACCATGTGCAGTTGGCCTGTTTGTGTTTCAGTTACTGCCCACAATGTTTGTTGACACTGCAATTTATCGTGATATCTCCCAAACTGGCGGGGCACATCCATACATTACAGGCTTGGCAGTTGCAGGCGGTGTTTATACATTTGGATTGGAGGGAGCTATTTTGGGGCCACTGCTGTGGTGTTTTCTTCTTGTTGCAGTGGATCTGTATAAAAGTGTAATTGCATCTGCAGATAAGACTGTTAGGCTGCCAAGAAGACGAATTCAATAAAAAAAATGATTGTCTAAAATTTGAAATTGATTGTATGCATGTTATTATTTTTTAAGGTAGATGAATCAGCATGTACTATATATGTCAATTTATTATTTTTATTGCTCATTACTTCCTGCCATTTCATTAGCAATTTATAATTTTGATTAATAACTAATTATTGTTGTAGTTGATGTATTCTACATAAATTCATTATATGTTAAAGCTATGTTACGTATTGTATTTTTATATTGCACATTTTGTTACTTTTTATATGGTTTTAAATGCTTCCTATGTAAACTTTATTTATATACATTATTCTTCAATTTACTAAAAAGTGTTTGCATATAAGTTAAAGTAGTATTAATGGAAAATAGTTTATTTTATTTAAATATTTATCTTTTGTACATTAACCTTATGACTTTGTTTTAAAATTGCAACAGTATAAAAAAATTAATCTATTACATTTTACTTAAATAATACTTATGCATTATATTTACACCAAATTTATTTTCCGTATAGAACATTTGTGCTACTATTTGTTAAATAAAGTGAACTGTTAAGAATGTTCATCTGTGGAATTTAGTTAATAACCTACTGGAAATGTTTATTTAGAACCTAAACAACAAACCACTTAATTTGGTTATAGAATTAAATTTTTTTTTCACATTTTTGCATTAAATAATTAATTTAAGTTAAATAACAAATTTACGCTAAACAACATTATTTTCATGTTAAAAACTTCAGTTGCATATTATTTTGTGGTATTATTTAAATTTTTGTGACAACCCTAGTATAGGCCATAAAACAATTACTATGATGACTCTGAACACATGGGTATTTGCATTTCCTTCCGCGGACATTCAAAGCTGTAACTAGCTCAATATGTCAGCTTTTCCAAATAAATAGAAATCATGTTTTGTTTATAATTTTACAGTTATAATAACTTAGTTAATATTTAATTTCGTAGGCTTGATAAATATATAAGAATAGTTGAATTTATTGGGTATTATTTTAAATAATATTGAGAGTTATTTTTGTGGTTAAAATGAATGCAAAACGTCTTTCTTGTGGACTGTCCATTAACTTTGAAGGTGATTTGGAAAATGCAATTGAGGGAGCATGTGGTGAGGGTTATGATTTTATATGTACAGACATTGTTAACCCAAAAAGTAAAACCACTTTCCAAAAAAGTGAAAACGGAAATCGTATTGGGGATGATTCGAGACGGGATTTTATGCTGAAAAGCCAAGAATGGTGCACTCTAGTGGTGGGTCGAGTCTCACAATGGCTTTGCTTGGAAGTGGGTTCTGATTTAGAAAAGGCAGAAGCTGAAAATGCCGCATGCGCCGAGCTTGATTTTGCAGCATATTTAAGTTTACCATCAGTACTGTTGACTCTTAAAAGTTATCAGTGTTCTAATCTTGCTAGGTTAATTTATAGTCATCTTCTAACCTGCCACCATAGTATGATGATGTGGGTTCATGTTCCAATTAACAACACAGTGATTTGTAATGGACATGGTGAAGAAAAAGGCAACCATAAAACAACATGGGATTGGTGGAACAAGTTACGAAATCTTTGCAATAACCACAGCCGAATCGGAGTAGCTCTTGAGATAACAGCCGACTTACCAGACGAACTCGTACTTAAACAATGGCTCGGCGAACCTGTTAGGTTGATAATCATAAACACTTCTGTGTTTTTAACCAACCAAAAAGGGTACCCAGTGCTATCAAGGGCGCACCAAGCATTTATCACACAACTTTATCGACTAAATTGCCAGGTTTTAGTCACAGGAAGCAATGACCACAATGCTGGAATGCGGGTATACCAGCAATACATGTCATATTTGTTTGATAAGAGGCCTCCTTTGGACCAATACGAGTTATTTGCACGTGGTTACGAAGACTACCTCCAGTCACCTTTACAACCATTAATGGATAACCTGGAATCGGCAACTTACGAAGTTTTTGAAAAAGATCCAGTAAAGTATCAGAACTATCAGGATGCAATACAACAATGTCTAATTGATCGTGTAACAGACTCACAAGCAAGTGATACTACAGTTGTTGTAATGGTGTTAGGAGCTGGAAGAGGTCCTTTGGTCCGAGCTGCATTAAAAGCAGCTGAGTTGGCTGGTCGCAAGATCAAATGTTATGCAGTGGAAAAAAACGCCAATGCCTCAGTTACACTTCAACTTTTAAAAAGAACTGAATGGGTGAATGATGATGTAACTGTTGTGTCGTGTGATATGCGAGTGTGGGAGGCACCACAGCAAGCAGATATAATTGTATCGGAACTACTTGGCTCGTTTGGTGACAACGAGCTCTCACCTGAATGTCTTGATGGTGCTGAAAGGTTTCTTAAGCCGGATGCAGTCAGCATACCGTGCTCATACACATCATATATGTCGCCTGTATCGTCACAGAAGCTTTATAATGAAGTAACAAATGCATCGCATTTAGACAGAGATAAACCAAAGGTAACAGCATTTGAGACACCATATGTAGTTCGTCTACATAACTACCATGAACTATGCAAAGCAAAAAGTGTATTTACTTTTACCCACCCCAAAAAACAGGAGAAAAATTCAAAATCGAAAAACCAAATACCTATAACTGACCCACTACACAACGCCAGACACACTACTCTATCATTTGATATACCATGCACTAGTCTACTTCATGGCTTTGCGGGATATTTCTTTTGCACATTATACAAGGATGTAAACATAAGTATCGTACCTGAAACCCACTCTACGGGTATGTTTAGCTGGTTTCCGATATTCTTACCCTTGCTCAACCCTGTGAGTGTGAAGGAGGGCGACAAAGTAGAGATAGAATTGTGGAGGAAATGTTCTCAACAGAAAGTGTGGTATGAATGGGCTATAACGGAGCCATGTGTAACTGTCATTCAAAACCCTGGCGGCAGATCATACACCATTGGACTCTAACACTTTAACTCAATAAAAACTGTATTTACAAATTGTTCAATTTTTTATATTTTAAAAATGCTGGAATCGAAATTTGTCCTTAGTAAATTCATTTCTTTTTTTTAAGGGTAGTAGTAACCTTTTTGTAAATTCTACCTTATAATAAAATTCGCTACACTATTAGGTTTTTTAATGTATAACGGTGCTTAGGAAATTTAAAATGTCTTTTTGTCCACCTTTATTAATCTGTATATTCGTTTCTTTAAACAGGCAAAAAAATTAAATAGGTTCTTATTTAAAACACTGTGACTGCAGAATTGGGTAATGGATTTCTACAAAAGTTATTTCGTCATTGGAGTGGGAGTATTTTTGAGTTTGTTGATATTAAAAGTCGATTCGCAAACCCACCTACCTCTAGGAGAACATAAAAAGTTACGACATGATATTCAGATACTGTATCATGAACCTGGACCTGAAGATTTTTATCGGGATTTTATTCATTCAGGTGTTCCAGTATTGATAAGACCAAACAGGAAGTCGTGGTGGAATATGCTAAAAGCTTGGAATGACACTGATATTTTGATGGAACATCTTGGGGATTATTATGGAAAAGCATTCAAGCGCTTGACGTGGACAAAGAACTGGCCGTTAGAAGTTCGTGTTAAATTCAGCGAATTTCTTTCAACTTTGCCCAACGAACTGTATTGGGATTCTTTAATTCCTTTACAGAGTACAATGTTGCAATACATACCTCTTCCCTACAGCATAGATTGCCCTGAGTTGTACGAAACTATTTCATCATCTAATCTTTTATACACAACCTACAATGCATCGTCTGTTTTCCATCAAGATGGTGCTGATAATTTATTTTTTCAGATATCTGGCAGTAAGAGATGGATTATGGCCAATCACACATACAGTGAGATGGCCTATGCAAATGATTATGATGTAGAACCAGGTCTATCACCTATCAACCCCGAAGCAGTTGACCTATCTCTGTATCCCTTAGCTGCTGATATTGAATTTTCAGAGGTTATAACAAGACCTGGCGATATGTTGTATGTCCCTGAGTACTGGTGGCATCACGTTAGGTCTTTTGATTCTCCTAACATTGGTTTTAACATCTGGATGGAGGTATTCAACTTTGACGGTTTGGAAAATATTTACGACATTGTCGGGTACAATAAAAAGTTTGCGGAATTAAGGAAGGAGTCACCGTCTGAGATTAAATGCGAAGGCCATCGGATGACGGCATCTGAGGTACTGCTATAAATAATCAAAAAAGAAAAAAAGGTTTCTTACCAGCCTGTAGGAAATGAAAAAAAAACAATTTTTAGAATAAATAGAGATTAAGTAATGTTTTCACTGTATAGATTTACTATTGCGTTATACTGCCTATAAGAGATTAAAAAGTGCAATTTAGTGTAAATTTTACTGTTTTTTTATAGGAATAAACGGATGCAAAGCAAATAGGAATTATATTATAATTTTATATACAAAGATTTATAATGTGTTGCAATTGCTGGCCTATGTAGAGCAAATATCACTTATGTAAAACATATTAAAAAACACTGCATAATATTTACATACATCATTTCTTACAACAAAACAAAAATTAATTTTTGATATCATTAATGTAAATAGAAAAAATATTTACATCTAATCATTAACTAATATATCTATTTCATGTTTAAATCCAACATATATCTTAAACCAAATTGCACCATGAACAACCAAATCTGGTTTAAACGTAATTTTTAAACAATCATTTTACAGAACAAGCCCCCAAAATATTTTTGCTCCCTGTTTTTTATAGTATATAAGAAAAAAAATTGGCTTAAATGGGTATAAGATGCTTAATAGCAGACAAAGAATAACAGTGGGCATCATTTTTTATAGATAATAATGGTTAAGTTATTAATATTTTAACTGATTTGCAAAATAGATAACTAGTAGCCAATAAACCAATTAATTTCTGACTAAGTTATTTAAGCCTAGCTTATAGCAGCTCAACCAAAATAATAAGCCTATACAATATAACAATAAAGAAAAATTTAAAAAAAAATGAAGAATAATTTTTGGTTACCATCGCTGAAACTCATATTCTGAATCTTGTGTAAAATACATGAAAAATCCCATAATTGTTAAAAAGGCGATGACATTGGCAGCTAAAGTAAATGCACATTGGCCCCATACAATCTGTTAAAATATTTACTGTTTTTACATATTTTGCACAAATAAATAAAGAAAAAGTATATACATTTCTAAAAATCGCCTTACAACATTAGTATGAGCTAATATGATAGGTAACCCGAACGCAGAAATCACTATTCCTGTTGTGAAAAATATTGAGAGCTCTTTGCAAGCCGTGCTGCTAGAATCAATGTCACCACCTAGTCTTCGTGCAATAAATATTGGTAGCGGGGAAAGAAAATAAAACAATAGCACAAATAGGGGCCAATATGACCTGCAGAAAAAACAAAACAATGTTTATAATATACCAGCAGCGTGGTGTAGTGATCAGAACACTTGATTTCACTACATGAAGTCCTGGGTTCGATCCTCACTGCTCTCATGCTGTGGTAATGCACTATAAACGGTATGAACTCCTGCTGAGCCAACACTTAATCAGCAGCTTTGAGGCAAATGTAATCTACAATAACCCAAACTGCCAAAAGCAACTCAAGACTGGGGTAGTAACTAATGTTACTCTATGTTGAGGGGGTCGACTGAAAATGAGGGAATGGAAATTGAAGGAACGGAAGATGAAGAAACCGGAAAATGAAGGAACCGGAAAATGAAGGAACGGAAAATGAAGGAACCGGAAAATAAAGGAACGGAAAATGAAGAAACCGGAAAATGAAGGAACGGAAAATGAAGGAACCGGAAAATGAAGGAACGGAAATTGAAGGAAAGTGAAAAAAGGAGTAGCGGAATCCTAAAAAAATAAAACGCGGAAATACCGTTGACTGTTTATTTAGGTTTACTGTCATTTATTCAAGAACTGATAAGCGATAATGAGTTAATTTTTATTACCCCAGCATACCCTAACCCTCTTCTATAAAATGCCCGTTTATTTCTAAAATAATATTGACTTAAATACAAATAAACAGTGAACGGAATTTCCGCGTTTTATTTTTTTAGGATTCCGCCTCTCCTTTTTTTACTTTCTTTCAATTTCCGTTCCTTCATTTTCCGTTCCTTTATTTTGCGTTCCTTCATTTTCCGGTTCCTTCATTTTCCGTTCCTTCATTTTCCGGTTCCTTCATTTTCCGGTTCCTTCATTTTCCGTTCCTTCATTTTCTGGTTCCTTTATTTTTCGTTCCTTCAATTTCCGTTCCTTCATTTTCCATTCCCTCAAATTCCGCGTCCTCTGTTGAGGTTGTCAAGTCAACCTTTCCACTTTAAGAATAAATAAATGTAAAAAAAGTAAACAAGTCAGATCAAAATATATAATTTAAGAAAAATAATTCTAAAATAGAAAAGTTTTACGCAAATTGTGGAAGAACACAGGCAAGCATTAAGAAAGTGAGAGATGCTGAACCTGCCAATGCCAGCAGTACAAGTCTAAATTAAAAATGAATAAATTATTACCTCTACTTTTATTTTACACTTCTATGTTAAGGTATTTAAAGCTTATCTTCAAATTAACCATAATATTTTGAATAACATTAGTTTTTAAAATAGAATGTGATTAAATATATTCAAACAAAAGTATTCTGCTTACCCTTTTATTAGGTTGTGATTGATAAATTGTCAAAAAGAAATCATAAAAAAAAATTATTTATTTTAAGTTAATACATATAAAAATGAGCAAATAATATAATAAGATAATGGTACTATTTGTGCATTACTTTAAATATGGAAACAGATAGGCCGTATTTAGTAAATGTTTTTACATATTCACAAATGTTTAAATAAACAGACTGACAGATAAAAAAAATATTATCGCTACAATTGCTTAAACGACAAATTAACCTACCTTTAATGGTCATTTTTCGAAAATATAGATGTCAATTTAAATGTTGGTGTCTGTGGTTGTTCTATATGTAAAATATTTAGTCAATGCATCTAATATAATCTGTCTCGTGACTTTAGATTTGTTTCTTTCGAGTAATTTAATTAAATTATTTACCAAAATGGTAGGAATCAAAAATTGTCACGCATCGGCGGATATTTTTGCTTATCCTCCAAATAAAAAATTGAAAATCTTATTTAAAACAAAATAAATTCATTTAAGACACTTTTTAAACTTTGTGCTTTTTAGTATTAATTTTTATTATTAGCCAGTGATATTAGGCATGTGTTAAAGTCCAAGATCCCTTGTAGATTTGACCATGGCCTAAAACAGCTACTAGGGGATATTCATACTTATGTATAGACTATGCTATGACTATTGCTTACCTAAAAAGTGAAGTCAATAACAAATACAGTAATATCAAATAAAGAAATTCAAGATAAAATTAAGGTCACTTAAGCTTATGTTTAGGATGTGAAGTCGACCTTTCTTTATCAAAGATATCAAAAATACTTAAGTTCACACCTCAAACAAATTTTATTTTGAAAACAATTTGAAACAACGAATACTACCGCCATGCAACGACACACAACAAAATACTCTAACAATTCTACTCCTGTATTAAATACAGGTTAATTAAAACAAATTGTATAGTTTAAATTAAGTACGCTTAGTTTGATTTTTTTTAAATATATAATTTACAATTATTTATGCCAAAAAGTTAAGAATTTGATTTAATTTCTAATTTTGTTTTAACCAAGCAAAGCCTATTTGTAACTACTAAACACAGTGGAAAAATTAGTTGATTTAAATGGCACACAATGTTTTAAAAATAGTAAAAACCTATAGAAATTTACATGTAGTTAAGTATCACATAATTTGAAACTTTATTTAATTTGCCTAAAATTAAAAAGTTTGGAATGTTGTATATTTAAATATGCTTTAAAAGAATCCTATTTTATGAAATTGCCCAACGACCGAAACAATTATAAGTTTACAAGCATTTTTAAAATATGCCTTTTGAACAAAATTTTTTACAAGCCATAGTAGTACACTTATTATAAGCAAAAAGCCTTGTCAAAAATGATAAAAAACAGAAAGCACAATAAAAACAATCAGACTGAATTCCGTTGGGCAAAAGTTGTCATGACAAAAATAGGATGCAAATTACTAAACTATTTTTGTGCAGAAATGTACTTTTAATGCTTGCTTCTAGCTGGTGCATTGTCTGTTGGTTTGACAATTTGGTAAGTGATCAAATACTCTGGGTAGGCCTAAAAAAAGTTAACATTAATAGGGTTGGATTAAAAATAAAGATATCTAAGTGTGGTTACAAAAATATGGCAGTGGTTAGAATGCTTCACTGCACTATGGGAAGTTTTGTGCTGTTCCCTACCGCTTTCCATGTCATATCATCCTTAGAGAAAGAAGGAACTAGGGAAGTACAAACTTTTGCCAAACAAATAAATAGTCGGCAATGTAGGGAGTAATGTAATCAATAATTTCCTAATTTGCGAGAGGCAATTTATCAGTGGGTCCCAGTTACAAATGTTATACAATGTTTAGGCTTGTCCTTTTCAATCAATCATCAAATTGTTTTATATTTTGAAGAATATTTAAATTTTTTAACCTACCTGTTCTCCCCTGTATATTACATACTCAGCATGCGACAATCCTCCCACACTTGGTCGACCAATCACAGAGTGATGTCCTGGAGGGGCATGCGCCATTTTCATCGCACTAAACTGTAGGAAAGACTTTCCTAAAAATACATTAAAAAAAAATTTAATATTTTTTTACAAAAAGAAAGAGGCAGACTTGCAAATCTGCAGATAGCCGAAGTAGAGCTTCCACAGAAGAGCAAATCTTCTGCCCACAAAAATCTCTACAAGGAAGATCCTTGAAGATGCCAGCGTTAACTGGAATCGTTATTTTCCTTACTCATTAGTTTACGGCACAACCACGAAAATTCTGGGAGAATTGCCCAAACCAACAAAATATATTTCTATTTGTGGTGACTAATAAAATTCTTTGTTTCATAAAACTTATAAAAAATCTTAAATTTACAACACCCAATATAAATAATGATAGCACTTGTTATAATTACCTAGAGTTACTCTACAGAAGATCATTTGTCTGTGGCAGATGTAGCACGATCTATCCTTATGCATGGGGCAGCCTGTGCCCCCATTTATCCCATAAACATACTGGTTACTCTTGGAAGAATTCTCAGCAAAGTAGATTCCAGCTCCGAACATGCCACCAATGTAAGCATGTCTCTCGTCAAAACCTAAGAGAGTAAAGTATGCTATCAGATAACAGTCTGTCAACCCTGTAGCCTATATAACAGTACATGGGTCCATATAAAGGTACAGAAATCTTATGAAGTCCAAATTAAACCATAGTAATCTTATGAAGTCCATAAAAAAGTGCAGTAATCTTATAAAGGTAAAGGTAGGAAATCCTGTAGGCCTTAACTTGATAATAGTGTGTTTTAACTTTTTAAAAAAAGATATATCAAAAATATTTAAAGATATTTGGATTATTTTACCTTTTTGTACAATAGCACTGATGAAAGGCGATCCGTGAAACAACATTCGGTCGTTGCTGTGCGAGTGATTCTCTTCTCCTACCTCCCTTCTTCTATGATTCCACCTCTCTCTTAGTCTTTTATTGTGGACTTTTTGAACCTAAACAAATTTTTTTGTTAAATATACTTAAAAATTTCACAAAGTTTTAAAATTTAAAACAATGTTCCACCTTAATTATATTGTAGGTTTTAAAGACTCCTCCAGCAACACCTCCATCCCTGTGCTCCCGGATTGTGGTCTTCATCTCCTCCACAACTGATTGATACTCCTTGTCATCTACTGATAAATCCACCAAGAATGACCCCTGCTGCGTGGGGCTAAAAAAATCAAAACTTGAAATTAAAAAAAATAATCGAAAATTTTAATCTAAAAAAATAATTTAAAAAAAATCATACCGTGGCAAAATTGATGCCATCGTGATCTCTTCTACTGGATCAACTGCTCCATCTGCAGCAGCAAGCGCTAGTCTCTCAGCAGCCTTAATGAGTTTATGTCGATGCCCGTATGCTCCTACACCGATATCTTTTAAATCTGTGTGCCCCATTTCTGCTAGTACATCTGTGGTGATTTTTTCTTGTTCGAAAATCTCGCGATATTGTCCTAAGCCGAGACGAGCTAAGAGTTGAAGAACTGCAGACTCATCTATTTTAAAAATTAAAATATTTCAAATTAATACACAAAATAGATAAAAAGTATACCAAGATAGGTTAATTATAAAATACCTGCAGGTTAATTACAAAGCAATATGATCAATAATTTTTTTTTTTAAAACTTACTTGCTGCTGATGAATCAGCAACTTCAAACAAAAGTTTTGTTGAAGCACTAGCATCGTCCGATGACTTGGCAAAACCATCACCGCCAGATGTCAGGCCAGAGTTCGATGCAGACGGACCGGCTGACTTACCATCAGAAGTTGGCTGTGGCACAACACTTTGTGGCATTGCATCGACCAACAGACAGCGGACATCATCTTGTGTAGTTAGGTCAAGCGGTGTTTGGCCCTCCTAAGAAAATAAACAACAAATTATTATTTTATCTTAAGTTATTATTCTATATATAATGGAGTTAAGTGGACAATATATAAATGTATGCTCAATTCATAGGCCTATAAAATAAATAAAATTGTCAATGGTAGTGTGGGTAAATTATCACAGGCAAATGTAAGTTGAGAGTTGTAACCATATAATGACAATTAAACGGCTGCCCATAGGTTAGGCTATAGACCAAAGTATATATAATGAAACTTAATGGACAATACATATATATATAAACAGGTATATACTGTTAGGGCATTAACTAGGTAAAACTAATGTCAATAACCAAATAGTACACCCTAAATGGTATTCCTATCTTTTCTACTTAAAGTTTTTCTTTGAATTTTACAAAAAATTTCAAACCTGATTTTTCATTGTAGGGTCAGCACCATGAGCAAGTAACAAAGTACAGAGCTGAGTTCTTCCTTTCTGCGCAGCTTCATGAAGTGGTGTGAACGCCCATCTATCTGTTGCATTAACTGAAGCATTACTTTTAATAAGAAGGGCAGCTATTTCAACATGACCATATGATGAGGCATTGTGAAGTGGGATTAAACCCCCTTTGTCCTGTGAGTTAACGTCAGCTCCATGTTCAATAAGATACTCAGCAACCTGAAAAGAAAGAAAAAGAGTTATTTTAAAAAAATTTAAATTATCTGGCATTTTTTCATATTTGTTTATTGTCGATGTGGGAAGGCTGACTTCACATTCTGAGTAAGTTTAATTATTATTAACCAGTTTATCAGTCTTTTAGCTTGGCAAACGTAATACCATTAGCATCTTACTTGAGAATGCTTCGACACAGAAAAATCTGAAATAAATGAAGAACCTTATGTAGTAAAACCATGTGTTCTTACCAATACAATAAGGACTATGCCAGTCATATCACTATACCTTGGTTTAAAAGATACAACTGAATCAAAGGCCTAAATAGAATATATTATAATCCGAAATGAATTATTAACCAGTAGTAATAACATTTACCTCATAATTGTTGTACCCTGCAGCAAGGTGTAAAGGTGTTGAGTTTCTACCCTGTTGATCCCTGCAGTTAATATTATCAGGAGTACACAACTTCTGGACTCTGGCCAGACAACCTTTCTTTGCAGCATCCAATAGAGCAACATCACCTCGAAGTAGATCCTAAAAATAAAAAATTTGAAAAAAAAATTGAATAAATAAAAATAAAAATGTTTTAAAACAAAAACTAAAATTGTCAAAAATCTTTAAATTGTCCAACTTAAATTCTGTCATGGTTTTCTTATTAATGGTATAGTTAAGGTAATGAGAAATAAAGTAAAAATCAATAGCCTATGCACTTAGTTATGTAATAAGGCTAGATAGGGGCTCCTATTATGTATTAAGTGTGTTTAATAGCTGTCTGAAGTGAATATATGACTAATACAATACACACTTAACTGTAGTCTGTGTTATATTGACATTACAAGTCATCAAACACCACTTAAATATACAATTCATATAGGCCTAAAAAAATTTTAATATCACATTTTTTTTTCATTTTTTTAATATCACATTTTTTTTTCATTTTTTTATTAAAAATTTTTTTTTTTCATTTTTTATTAAAATCTACCTGAATATCAGAGTCTCCTTCTTTTACGAGATCCAGAGGAGTGTTCCCGTCTCTGTTTTTCTTTAGAGGATCAGCCCCGTGTCGGAGAAGAAGTTTACAGATCTCATATTTTCCCTTAGCGGCTGCTTCATGTAAAGGAGTGAATTTCCATAAATCGGCAACATTGACTACAGCACCATGTTTAACTAGAAGCTCAGTAACCTAAAGTGTAAAAATGTTTAATTTTATAATTTTTTTAATAAATACTATAACTTCTAATGTAGATTTTTTTAAAAAAAAAATTTACTTTTTTAAATAAGTTAATGTAAATTTAAACGCTTTTATTCAATTTATAAAAAAATTAATTATTGTTCTTGCTTGTATACACATATTAAATAAGTTAGTATTTTTTTTAAATATCATAAATTGGTACTAATTTTTTTCTGTTTTTGCACAGGTAATTTAAAACAAATTTATATTTTTTCAATTGATTATTCGATTTATTGTACCTCATAATGGCCATAAGAGCATGCATTATGCAGCGGCACCAGTCCACCTTTGTCTTTAGCATGAACATCAGCTCCATTCTTCAACAAAAACTCTACAACTGCCACTCTGTTGTACCCAGCAGCAAAATGAAGTGGTGTCGACAACCGACCTTCCATATCCCTGCAGTTAACATTGTGGACCTGGCAGAGACTTTGGACAATGGATAAGTCACCAGCTTTTGCTGCCTCTAGAAGCTGTAGTTAAGTGTAAATAAAATTTTTAAAAAATATGCAGCATTTTTTTTCTAAAATTAGTTAACAGTATTTTACTAAACGGTATCCTGAAAAAATGTCCTTATTTTTCTTGTGAAATAGTGTCGAGGCATATAAACGAAAAATCTACAAATCTCACAAAGTATATTCATTAACAAACCTAAATTTTGTATTTGGAAATAATAATATATATGTAATATTGATGTGTCCTGTATTTAAATAAGCCAAAACCACAATGTTGTTTTTACCATTAAGGTAGAGTACTTCAAAGTAGTGTCAAGTGCTAGGTTGAGTTCAATGAAAACAGCCAAAAATAATCAATAAATATAATAAAGCCATACATTGGTATAAATACAGTTTAATACAATACTCTAAAAAAGTTGAATTTTTCAGCGCTTATTTTCAGATTTTTCACGATAATTTTTTTTTTTTTACCTGCATTTCTACATCAGTTGTGGTTCTTCCAGAATTTAAAGTTTCCTCTGATGCGGGATGAGTGGGAGGTGGTGCCGCTGGATGTGGGACTGGCTCCGGATGAGGAGCGGAGTTCACAGCCGATGCAATCGCATCCTGGAGTAAAACACAAAAAATAAAAAAAATTAAAAATTAAGTGAGATTTAAAAAAATTTAACTTTAATTAAAAATAAACAAACAACATTTTTAATTTTAATTTACAGAATTGTGCTTCTAACTACCTGTAAAAGTTGTTGAATATTTTCTGTTGCCATCTGAGCAGCGGTTAATCCTTGAATGGACACAATTCCGGAGTCTACCCCATTATTCAGTAAAACTGTACAAACCTTAAAAAAGGTAAATAAATTAATAAAAACAGAATTAATTTTTAAAAACTTGTTTACAAAAAAAGAAAAAAAAATTGAAATAAAATCTGTCAAATCAAATATTTTATTTTTATTTTTTATTTTTAAATTTACTTAAAAAAAATTCGCTCACCCGGGGTAAACCTAGCTGGGCTGCTCTATGCAACGCGGTCTGCCCCAAACAATCCAGGGTATTCACCTTAGCTCCATGTTTTAATAATACCTCAAGGACGTCGATGTGTGACTTGTCAGCTGCTATATGCAGGGGAACTAGGAATTCCTTGTTCTTGTCATTTATGTTTGCACCCTTTTTTATTAGCAGTTCTGTCACCTTTGATTAAATATAAAATAATAAAGTTAGGTCTTCTAATTATAGTGTGATAAAAAATTTAAAACTTTTCAAAAAAATAATAACTGTGGTATGTTTTAAACTATTAAACTAATTTGGTAATTTTTGACAATTTTAAAACTATAATCCAACATACCGAATAGTAAAAGTGTAAAAAATATTTCAAAATATTAATCTATAATATTTTTAAATAGCTCATGCAGCTTATAACTTAGCTACAGTTGTGTAATTATATACCGAAAATAAATCTAAAAACAGGTAATCAACGTCCATTTTTTTTATCAAAATTACTACATCATTTCTTTACCTGTTTTCTTTTAGGACAAGGGCATCCCACTGCACAATGAAGAGCAGATTCATTAGTCTCTGGATGATGAAAACTAACACTTTCCGATGTCAAGTTCTTCTTCACTTTGGTCAGATCACCTTGTCTTGCTGCTTCCAACAACGAATGTCCTTTAAACTCGTAAGCGAGCTTTTCTTGCAGTTGTCTGAAAATAAAAACATTTTAAATGGTAAGATTTTTTTACAGTCTGACAGTGTAGTGTAGTGGTAAGAACACTTTGGCATTTAGCATGATGTTCTTGGTTTGATCCCCACTGCTTCCATGCTGTAATGCCCCTAAGTAAGAGCTAATTAGAAGGATAATTATCAGACATAAATCAAACACACACAACATATAAATCAAAACATTTAAAAAAGGAAACTTTAGGCTGTGTCAAAGCAACGAATAAATTTTTAAATGTTTTATTTTTACATATAGTTGTATTTTCTTTAACTACATAAAGGACACAACTAAAAAGGTTTACACAAAATTTTGATACTTACCGATTTGGAGCTACATCAATTGCTGTCTTAGAATGACAATTAACAGTTGTAGGGTCACCTCCATGGGCCAACAATAAAGAACAGACTTCTACTCTGTTCTTCGAGGCAGCTTCATGTAGTGGAGTAAACTGCCACAGGTCCATGGCATTAACGTTAGCGCCATGTTTAATTAACAAATCTGTCACCTTAAAATAAAATTTTTTTTAATTAATTTTTTTATTTTCGAAAAAAGTTGTATTTTTTTTCTTTAGAAATTGTAAAGTTATCAGTCTGTTTGTTTAATATTTTAGTGTTATAAACTTTATTTATTTTAAAATGTCTAGTAAATCAAAAATAATGATATTGAAATATCAAAGCTATTATGACAATTTATGCATACTATAAAAACTTTATTAAAACAACAAAACGAAAGTAAAAGATTTAAAAATTTTTTTTTTAAACAAGAAATTATTCTTAAATTACCAAGTTTGACAAAATTTTAAAAATAGGATATAATTGAATTAATTTTAAATATTATAACATTTGGAACCTTTCGAAAAATTAATTTTCAATCAATTTTAACGAGGTTTTGTATTAAAATGCACAGACTTACCTCATAATGTCCATATGAACAAGCATTATGTAAAGGAACAAGGCCTCCTTTATCTTTAGCATGCACATCAGCACCTTGTTGTAACAACAAAGTCACAATTCGAACCTGAATCAATAAAAACATGCATAAAACACTTAATAATTTAAGTATTTTTATAGCCCAATAGTTATAGAAAAAAAATTGATTTGTTACAAAAAAATTGTTACTCAACCTAATAAAAAGAACTTGTTTTTATAAATTAAAAAGAATTAAAGTAAAAAATTTTCTTTGGATAAGGTTTAGCTGCAATGCATTAGGCCATTGAATAATTTAATTACTTCGCAAAAATAATCAATAAATGACATTAAAAGAAAACTAAAACACTTTGGTAAGGCAAGTATCTTGAAATTAGTCTTAAAAATTAATACATTGTTTTTTTACATCAAATTTTTAAAATAAACAAAACATAATTAAGCTACTTTTACAAACATTTACCCTGTTGTATCCTGCTGCTAGATGAAGAGGAGTTGATTTTCTTCCATCGGCAGCATGACAGTTGACATTAAGTGGAGTCAGAAGATCCATCAGTTCCTCCTCGTTTCCTCCTCTTGCTGCTTCTAACAACTCGTCCTTTTTAAATTCACCAGACAACACAATCTAAGAAAAATAAAAAAAAAATTTTTTTTGTTTAAATAAAATAATTTATCAAGATAAACAGTTTATTTAACATAAAAAGGTAAACAAAAACCCATTATTAAATGATTTATACAGTAATGATTTATATCTTTTAGTTACATTTTAAAAATGATTAATCATATTTCTTGTCTTCATTATGATATTGATTACCGAAATTCGTAAACAAACCGCTAATACATATAAACCCTACACTTGTATATTTAAACTCTATATTTAATTGGACACCATATTTTAACAGACAAATAAAAAGCAAAAGCAAATTGTTATTTGGTATGTAACGGTTATAACTTATTGGTAAAAATGACAATTCACTAAGACAGAAACAATGTTAAACTTACTTTTGCTGATGGCTCAGCTAAATCAAGTGCAGTTTTATGATCAGTGTTCCTTATATGGGAATCAGCTCCACTTTGTAACAATACAACACAAACATCAAGTTTGCCCTTGATGGCAGCTTCATGTAACGGGGTGTAATTCCAATTATCTCTGGCGTTTGCGTCAGCTCCGTGAGACAAAAGAAGCTATAAATAATATTGGCAAAATGTTTATTAAAAAATAAACAAAAATTCCAAAATCACAATCTCATTGTTTTTAATATCTAGACATTTTTTAATTTTTTTATAGATTTTTACTTTTTTTAACTTTTTTTATTTTTATATAAACTTTTTTTATTTCTAAACTTTTATATTTTTTAAGGGTTATGTAAGAATAGGTTTTCAAATAAGCCTATGTTGAAATTTCAAATAGGCCTATGAAAAACAAGTCATTTAATAATATACAAAATTAAAAATCCAATTACCTGGACAACTTCAGCATGGCCAAACGAGCAAGCATTATGTAAAGCAATTAGACCACCATCATCTTGAGCGTGAACGTTAGAACCACACTGTAGAAGATGTTCAACTACATCCTTGCGACCAAACCCAGCGGCAAAATGTAGAGGAGTTGATTTCCTACCCTCTACATCGCGAGCATTAACATTTTGAACATTTACTAATTTTTTCACCTGAAATAAACAAGTGTTATTTTTTAAAATTTATTCTAGATGTGGGGTTTATGGCCTACACATAGAGTAACATTTTTTACTCTGAACCAATTTCAAAAACAGCATGAAAGCAGTGGGGATCCAACCCCAAATCTAATGTACTGTTTTAAACACTACACTTTAATGCAGATCAAATTAAAGATTTTAAAATTAACAGCATTTTTTTATATTAGTTTCTTTTATTATATACAATAATAAAGTAACAAGAATGTCTTAACATTTTATATTCACCTTAATCAAATCTCCATTACGACATGCATCAAAGAGTTCCCTAGCAACAGATGTAGATGATGAAGATCTTTCCGATCTTACTGGAAGAGAATAGGCTCCTCCAGCCACAATGTTATGTCGTGAAGACATACTTGCCTCAATTTTTAACCTCTGCTTTTTAATTTTATTAATCAGATTTTAATTTTCTGAACGCTTTAAGAAAAAATCCTAAAAATTAGCAATTTTTAATTATTTTCCAATCGTACAAACTTAATAACTAAAACAACTTACCGATATACTTAAACCTTTAAGTATTTTAAAATAACTGTACACTTTATTCCGATAGCAAACAGAACCTTCAATTAACCCACTCGTTTCCTAAAGTAAAAAACAAATAAACAGGACAGACACCAAACCTTGTTATTATCGTCTCGTCGGATCTGTCAGTTTATTTGTTAACAATGGTGATTGCTTTATCCTCATTAAATAAAAAAATAATATTAAAAAAATTCAAATTTTGGTGATAACCAAACATTTTTAGAATTTTTAACAATGCACAACTTGGTAGCAGCATTAGCAGTACACAAGATTATAAATTTTAATTTTTCTTTAATTAATAAAAAGTCGCATGTCGTAATATAATTGCAATTTTAGAGTTTTGCGCACCACAATTTCCAAACCATTTTTTTGATAATTCTGACATTTCTACAACGTTTTGTTAAGTTCGTTTAACTTATTATGCAAAAGTGTTCCGTAATTATATATTTCTACTTTTAAAGAGCAGTTTAAACCACGTTGACAAGTAACTGGTCGAAATTTGGTTCAACTCACGAAATTTTGCGCGCCACGGCACAATCAGTTACTTTTATGTTAAATTTCGATTAAATAGATAATAAAGTTAAAAAATATACACAATTTGATGCACTTAATAATAAAATAAGTTCAAAATAGTTGAGTTACATTATTGCGATTCAAAACGGGTACCAAAATGTACTTGAGAACCGGGAACCGTGTGCTAAATAACAAATCGGGAACCGTATTCTGAATAACAAAATACTGAACCGGGGAAATCCGACTTCTCTTTTTGGTTAAATTAGAAGTTCGACTTCATTTATTATAGTTAAATTTGACTTAAACGCGGTTCCTTTCAGGCAACTCATGAAAGATTGCGCAAATTTTTGAATAAACTAATAATTTTTTAATTATTATAGCATAACAGTTTGTTTGCTAAATTTGATTATGGCTTCTGGATCTGGTGGAAGATTTGAAGACCCAGATAACCTGAAAGGGTTAACATGGATGATAGCTTTATCGCAGGTTAGTAATACATTAAGGGTTGAAATATGTACAAAAATGAGTATTTATTGCAATTAAAATGGGTATATTTGCATATAATTAAACTACAGTTGCAGATAAACCATTTCTTTTAAAGTATTTTGTGTTTATTTTCAGGCTATTGGTATTACAATGGTTGTTTTAATTGGTGTTTTATTGAACCAGTATTTTGGTGGGTTTGCCTGGGATGGTTCGAGAAAGGAATTCAATATGCACCCACTTTGTATGGTGTGTGGAATAGTTTTTTTGTACGGAGAAGGTAGAAAACTAAACAATTTTTTATCTTAATAAGTACCTCATTATAAATAGTTGTATAAAAATGTAAATTGTCTGTACTTTTGTATAGTTTAAAATTTGTAATATATGGTATAGCTTGTGTTTTACTATTATAAATATTAAGTTGTTTTTTATTATGTTTTAGCTATAATGATTTATCGAGTTTTTCGACAAACTGACAAACTAAAGACGAAGTTAATTCATTTTGGATTGCTGTTGTTAGCTTTTTTTTCTGCTGTTGTAGGTAAAATACTTAAATTAGATTGTTAATTTAAACTGTTCAAAATATATTTATTATTATAATTGTTTTTAATAAAACGCTTTTAAATCTTGATGCATGGGGTTTGTTTTTGCACAATTTTTTTACTTAAGAAATTAATAATATTGATATTTTTTAATATAGGTCTGATCGCGGTATTTCAATTCCACAATGCTAATAATTATACCAACATGTACAGTCTGCACAGTTGGTTTGGAATGACAACTTTTCTACTGTTTGGTCTTCAGGTATTACTTTAAATTTCAATTAAAATATGCATTTAACATAATGTGTAATATTTAATTTATCAACAGTGTCTAGAAGAATGTTATAAAATCTTTTAATAATGGTTGAATAAATAAAATTATTTTGACTGGTGTTTATTTATTAAATTAATTAGTAAAAATCTAGGTGTCTATTTAATCTATAAAACTATAAATTTTATTAACAAGAAAAAATCTTTTTAATCAGAAAATGTAATTTTTGTTTAATTAAAAAAATTTAGTTGCTTTTTGGATTTTTGTGTTTTCTTCTTCCCGGAGCAAGAGCAACTTTAAGATCCTTCTATCTTCCGATCCACCAATATTGGGGAGGAGCTATTCTTGTTCTTGCTGGCATCAGTTGCATCTCAGGACTTAACGAAAAAATGTTCTTCAAATTGTAAGTAAAAAAAACAATTATTTTTTAAAATTTTTATACCAATTTTTGGAATATTTTTAGTTCATTTATGATTTTTTGTTAAGTTAGTTTTTACAGAATTAATATTTAAATATCACTTTGGTTGTATTTATTATAATGTTTATTACAAACTTTGTATAAAGATATATACAGTATGCATTTAGTTGTGTTGCTTTTAAATAACATTGTTGCTATATAATCATTTATTGATGCGTAGTGATACTAAAATAATGATAAATCATTCTAGTTAGGAAGTTATTAAACAGGCTACAAATTACTTTACAAAATTAAAACAGCATGTTCAGTAAAAAGGAACCAAATTTATTTATTTTTTGTATAAATTAATTGTGTTATTTTTTTAATATATAATCCGGATATGATTTTTTTTTAAATAATCATTAATTAATTATTTTTTTAAATTTAATTAAAATATGGCGTATTATCTTTCAAGAGCTTGTTTATTATAATTATACCATATGTAATATGCTTATATTCTTATCGTAAATTATTGATAGAAATTTCACGTTTTAAAACAAAATAAAAATAAAGATGCTGGGCCTAACTAAAAGCAACCATGAATTATGCATAAGCTTCAAATTAAAATTTAATTGATTTGCGATAATTTAATTATTAAAAATGTAATGAAGCACATAAAAAATAATATGATATTTATTTGCTATGGGGTTTAATTTTTAATGGTTAATTTAAACTAAATATGGTCTAGTATCAATTACTCAAATATTGTTTAATGTTTAAAATTTCGAAAAATTTCTTAAAATTATTATTTTTTTAACTAATTATTTTTTTGTTACAGAAAGAGTTCAGGTTATCAAAAGTTACCCCCTGATGCAGTACTTGCCAATATCTGTGGCCTGATTATTATTGCGTTTATACTTTGTGTTTTATTTATTGTGCAACGCCCGGAATGGAAGCGGCAATCACCCACAGATGGGGAACAACTTTCCGTTCATTTTCGAACCCTAACTTCAAGGTCATCAGAGGACTCAGACTAACTTTTGTTTCAATTTTTTTTTTCGTTTTGTGATGAAGTATTGAGGTAGTAATTTAAAAAAAGGGTATTCTATATTTGTATAAGTATTAAGGGTTGTCTTGCATAGTATCCAACCATATTTACCTACCATTTAAAAACCATTTATCTAAATGGACATTTTTACGGAAATTAAAATTAGAAAACAACATTTTACCAAAATCAAGGTCATGTTTTTTTTTAAATTAAAGGGGATTTACTTGAGAAGGATTGAGTTAGGCTGGGGTTAATAAAAAATGTCTTATTGTAGGCAAAGTGGCATTTGCAAGCATATATTTGTCAGTCAAATGTCAATATGGTAAACTTGTTTTCAGTAATATAACAGTAATTTGTTTTAAATAAGGTTATAAACCATACCAAATTCTTTACACTATATTTATTTTGGCCCTTTCCTTTATTTGCCTATTTATTTAATAACATGCTAACTGTCCATGTATTGCTGCCATTTTTGTATTTTTTCTGTTATTCTATATGAGATTGTACTCTTAAATTCACAATTTTAAATATATTTAAATGACAAAATAGCATTTTTGGTGCAGTTTTAGTAATACTTTTTTGGTTAACGTATTTATATTGCCATTATCTATGCTATACTACCATAAAGTACATTTAGTTTTTATTTTTTAAAGTAAAATTATGAATTTGGTATTAAAATTCTGTAAACTATATTAATTTTATTCATTTTTTAAATAATAATTTAAAAATGATGTATTACTTCAAGCGATGATATTTTATTGCTTTAGTATTTATTTCCTTAGACTAAAAATCGAATCTAATATATTTAAATATATATTATTCTTTTATTTTATCGACGTGAGGTGTCTGAGGAATTCAATTAAATTATATTTTGATTATAGACGTCTTTTATCGATTTTTGGCTTGAGGGACTAGAAAAAAAATTTCAAATTTCTTATTCTTTATATCTCCCTCGTCAATTCAATTTAATATTTTTTACCATTAATATTTGACATTTTTTTTAAAGTTATGCTAAAAAATTATTATTGTAAGACATTTAAAATATTATCGCAATTTTTTGTATGTTTTTTTAAGTTATTGCTGAACGTTATGTTGGTATGGCATTTTATTATTTGGTACTATTATAGAGATTTAATATACGTAAAACCATTTAAATTGCCATTAACAGATTACTTGTAATTAAGTTAAAATTTATTAACTAAAACACATTTTATATGTTCCCATTTTTATTGGAATTTCCTACATTCTTGATATGATTATCTACTGTGCTTTTCGCTTTGTTGTCTTTATTTTGTTTGTCGCATTTCTTCAAACAGAGAGTCGTTTAAAAATTTATTTTGATATTTTTCAAGCTAAAATTTAGAAGTGTTACCATTTCGAAAATTAACATTTTAGAAAATATTTTTTTGTTATTTTAGGTACGGCATACCTATGTGGGATCTTGTATCACCCGGCGATTGGCTTATTTATTTTTAAATAGTGTCAGATAACATTCTTTACAGGTCAAAACATAATATTCCGCTACCTTTGCTGGACGTTCAAGTCTAAATTGTTATCATTTGGTCATTTGTCAATCACTTGATACCCTTAAACTAGGTCAAAAAAATAAAAAAGGTAATATTTTTGTTATTAATTTTGGCATCGAAAGCATTCTATGATATGCCTGCTAATTTTGAAATAGCCTGGTGTTTAGGTAATATAAATATACCCCGAAGCGGTATTTGTAATTTTGTTCTTGGCACTGCCAAAATTATTTAAAAAGGGGTAGTGGTATAATAGCGTGGCCAAAACGATGCAGACGCTGAATTACACATTTTTTCTATGTTTAACTATAACGTTGTGTTACTACGCAGTTCATGGTAAGTCAATATTAGATAGACATAAGAGTTAAAATGATATATGGAAACGCACTAGCTAAAAGTATAACGTATATACTTTAATAAAACTGAGATAAACAGTTGCTATGTTAATAGTATTATTAAACCCCATTTGTTTGTTTGATTTAAATTTTAATATGCAAATTGCTATCGTAGGCCCTAAACCTTCTCACGCATTTGTAGAGTGAAGTCCTTGCGTAAAGGATCAGTTAAATAAGTGTATCAATTATCGCAAATTAAGAAAATAGTTTTAAAAACATCTTACAACTTCAATATTGCAAATTGTTTTTGTATTTAGCTTGCCACTCATCGCAACATGAACGAAAGAAACGACAAACAGCGGAAGACAATAACATTAGCGTTGACGAAACTGAGATTTTGCGACGGTATTTCTCGTTATGTTTACAGGACAGCGTAAGTGGAATTTTTTGGACATATCAAACATAAATATTTATACAAAACGTTATTTTATTAAGATCTTCAGATGGCCTATGTTTTTAAAACGCAAAAACTAATGACGTCACGTTATAGCAGGGTATTTTCCGAGAGCGAAATCATGCAACACGCGGGGAGATGTCGTCAAAATAAAAACAAATTGGCGGGAAAAACTTTAATTTTAAGAAATTATTTGCATATTTACCCAACATATGGATTATTTGTAGGTTGGTGAGCTATGGGATTGGAATAGTGTTGTTGATGTTACAATATTGGATACGTTTTGGTATGAGAACGGCGACACATCCAACTGCAGGTTAACTGGTTACTAAACAACTAAAAATAGTTTATTTTTTTATAGTAATGCCCTTATGCTTTTGTCTTTTAAGTTCCTATCAATTAAATTCAGATAGATTTACAATATTTGACACCTTGGATTAAACAAAACCGTTCTAAACTATTTTAAATTTCGAATTTAGTTCGTCAGATGGCGACGATTCAACTGTTTGTTGGATCGGCCGATTAAGGGAATATTTCAAGGAAAATTCGTTTCTTAATGATCCAACTCAAGAATGTATTTTACAATATGCACAAGATACTAGAGATGGAACAGGTAAAGTTTAGAACAAATGTATCTAAACTTCAGTCTTAAAATAGACTTATACTGTTATATAGCAACTAGCTTATTTACATTGCATAGATAATAGCCACAAGTTGATTGTCATAAAAACTATAAAAGATTGTGATTTGCTAGAGTTATTACAGCACTTTAGTAATAATTTACAGTTTAACATTGTAATAGTAGTATAGCAAATAGTCTTCATATAAGCTTACTATTTTTGTATTAATAATTTAAATAGCCTAATTAACGTGTTTATTTGTAGCTAGAGAATTTGCTTCTAGAGACCCTGTATCAAGACAAGGAGGAGTTATTCAACCCACAATGCAAATGACAAATATCATGAATGAAAGTAAAGATTAATTAAAAAAAAATTTTTGTGGTAGGCTACTTATTACATTTTGAAACTGCATAAAAATGCAAATGAATTTTTAGGACTTTGTACACCTGCTGGCTCTGAGCCTTACTTTCCATTCTCGGAAGTTGTTCAACAATATACCGCTTGTAATAACAGAGAAGTTGCTTTGCCTGATAATAGAATGGCAGTGGACTATCCCTCAGTTTTTCAATTTGTTCAGGGACATACTGTATGTGGGTAAGTGTAATATTTTATGTTTTACAATAATTCCAAGTAGGACTACCCAATTATCAAGGCCGGTTTTTGACAAGGTTATAATATCGACCGGCAGCAACATGTAGTGGTCAAAACACTTACTACACTACATCAGGCCGTAGGTTTAATCCCCACTGCTCCTATGCTGTAGCGCCCATGAGTGAGGCGCTTTAAACGATATGAACTCCTTCTAAGCTAGTTTAAAGATTTAATAATTTAAATTTAATATTTGTGAAATGTTTTAAATCTAGCAGTGGGTTTGGTGTATTGGTTACAAAACAGCTGTTTAAGTTATACCTGTTATTAATTTTGTTATTATTCTTCTTATTAACCTTTTTTGTTAAATTATATAAATAGGTTAAAAATTCTGTTACTTCATTAGGCCCGAGTTTCCAGATTGTAATAGTGAAGGAATGGAGTCAATTACAAGTGACCCAGAAGTGCCAAGGTGGCCATATAGGTTGGAAGCCCTGACAAAAACGACTTCTCCACTGCAAGCCTCATTTCTGGCTTGTAATAATATTGTGTTCCCAACCGAGAGTATGCGAGGTAAAAATTGTTGTATCAAAAAAAATAAAAAAAAATAATATTTTGTGATTAAAAAATTTTTTATTTAAAAAAAAAATATATTAGCAAGTGAAGAAGGAGAATGGGGTGAATGGAGCGAGTGTTCGAAATCGTGCGGTGGAGGAACAAGTACCAGGAGTCGGGTTTGCCCTTCCTCCGATTCTAGCTGCAACGAAGAAGAAACGGAGCAATGCAATGATGAGCTGTGTCCGTAAGTTGATTTTTTTTTTTTTTAATTATTTTTAACCAAAGTTTTTTGTTTTACGTATTTATATTTGTTTGTTAATTTGATCCATAATTTATGGACCTAGTTTTTTTTTTAATTTTAGCTATATTCCAATTGCAAGCTATTACATTATACTATATCACAGCAATTTTTGGATTTTCTTTTTGTTTAATAGGCGTATTGTATTTTTTATGAAGAGAATGGTCTTTTATTTGCAATAAGTTAAATTATTTCTTTTATTTGTTTTTAGGGAATGTCAAATATCATTATTTTCAAGACAGTTATGTGGAGATAGAAATATGGGAGCAGCACAATGTCAAGCAGCGTATGTTAACTTATTTAATATATAACATGTCCACAATAGAATTTTATGTAACATAACATATATTTTATAATTAAATTTTTTGTTTTTATTTCAGGGGATGTTGTTTTGACCAAAATGTATGCTATCGAGCAGGTATAAAAATTGATGAATTTCTAAAATTGTTTATTTTATCAAGTAATAATTTTTAAAAATAAGAAAAAATTAGTAATATTATTACCCTGACTTGTTTTTGAAAGTTTGGGATAATAAAAAAAAAAATAAATGCCCAATATTAAAGCTGCTTATCAAGTACGCAGCAGAAGTTTATACCACTTAAAGCGCCTTATTTAAAGGCACTACAGCATCAGAGCAGTGAGGATTGTAGTAAAGCCAAGTGTTTTACCAATACACTATGCTTACCCTTTAAATTCGTAAAGGCGTATAATTATGTTAATTGCCTTAAATCATAACAATTACTTGAATTCAAGGTTCAACGGAAGACCAATTTGGTGGGGGTGACACGTTCGTACCGACTATTAACCCCGAGGTGAGTTTTGGGGGTGAAGATGGATATCCTGGGACTTCGATTAAAAGAACTTGTGATTTAGCAAATATTGGGAACATTTGTGGCCAAGCTGCGTTTATGACTGCGTAAGTTTAAATTAACTTAAAAATTAAAAAAAAAGGTAAATTTTTTTTTTTATGGAATACGTTAGTTGAACTTTTGGTTGAAATATTCTTAAAGCAATAATAAAAATCTGTACTTGCAATTCAGAGAAAACTGTGTTAGAAGTTTTTGTTGCTGGAGTGCTCTGTTAGGAACCTGCTATCACCCAAACTATGAAGGTAAATTTACCTTGTAATGTTGTATAAAAACTAAGTATATTAGCCCCTGCTTTTTAGCCCCCTGCAAGTTTCCTTAAGTAAGGCGTTATAATTAACCATTTAAGTCTTATATTGGCGATATTTTTTACCTAAAAATTGATAAAGTTGGTGTCGCTGAACACAAAAATCGTTTTAACTTGAATATTTTAACTTACTTTTTAAGTTATACAACTTTAAAAAAAAATTAAATTTATTTAATTAAAAAAGGGAAAAGAGAAGCCCTGTTTGTGATGACATAGAAAATACTATCTTGTATACATTTACTACGCTAACTTAGTACTTTCTACGTTACACAAAAAAACATAGTAATCTGGTTTTTGGTGTTCATCATTTACATTTTTTTTGAAAACTAAATTGTAAGTATCACCGGCATTTTTTAGAGGTTTTAAAGGCATTTTTTGATTCAGTGTCAACGATACTAACATGCTATATACATCACTTACAAAATTGCAAAACTCTTTAATATAGCACTTTAAGCAGTATGATTACTAATATCAAAAACTGCCAAAGGTAACTTAGGTCCAGGTTGTTGGAAGAAATTTACTCCTTGTGCTTTTTACAAATTAAAATTTTGCAGATAAAAATTTTATGTTTATTATATTTTTGATTTAGTTATAACTGTAAGGGATGACTGTGCCCCTGGTTTTGAAAATCCACCTCGATGTGATGGTAAGCTTTACAAAAAAAATTATTCAAAGTTACATTTGATTGCTTTTAGGAATCTGTTACAAAGGCCTTTTATTTTATTGTTGGAAAAATTACAATTTTTAACAAAATTAAATGCTATTTTATAAAAAGAAAATATGGAATAGATAATATTTAATAATAATTTTGACCACGTACTGCTTGCTGGGCATAACTTTTTTAAAGAAAAGCTAAATAATATGATTATTTTTTTTTTTAGATATAAATGACTGCATTGATGTGGATTGTGGGGTTGGTAGAAAATGTGTGGATGAAGTTCTGGGTCATCGTTGTGTGTGTATAGATCCACTAGCTGACGAAGACTGCGTTGTATCGGGTTAGATTTTATAAACTAATAAAATGTTTTCCTTTGCAGTTTTTTTTTGTATTATTTTTTATGTCTTATTGATGGAATAGGTTTTTATGTTTTTTTTTGTATCGGGAAGGGTGAAATATTTTTTTGTATTTAATTTTATCGTCAAAGTGTGAAGGTCAAATGCGCGATTTAAACATAACATTAGTTGCTCCGACCCAGTCTCAAGTTGCCTTTAGCAGTTTGGGATATTATATTGATTATAATTGCCAAGTAATTATGCAGCTGATTAAGTGCTGGCTCAGTTTATAACACCTTACTCAAGGGCGCTACAGCATGAGAGCAGTGGGAATTAAACCCATGACCTTTTGGAGGTGTAGCAAATGTTCTTACCATTTCACTACGCCGCCGATTTGGGATTGTGAGCGTTTAAACTATCTGCACATGCCGAGCTCAAGGGTAAATAGTGTGCTGTTGGCGAGAATCAAACCCAAAAACCTGTAATCCTAAACTTTAAAGTTTTATTGGCTTTTGAGATAATTAACATTTTATAACAGCATGTTGTTGTTTACAGTGTCTTGTACTAACCCTCCTTCTCTTCTGAATGGATTTATTGTTAACCCACTACCCATCTATTCACCTGGAGTCAGTGTAAATTATATGTGTTCTCCTGGTTATGACATTGTAGGAGCTTACAGCATACAATGCTTACCGAGTGGCAATTTTCCAGTTCTAGATGGATTTTGTATGGGTGAGTGTCGCTTAATAAGATAATTTTTTATTCATTCTCTGATATTTAATTAACCTGAAATTTTTTTAAAATTTTTTTGCTGCATTACTGTAACTCACTGCAACAGTAAATCAGTAGGAAACAAATCGTGAACTTTAACTGATACTATGTAGTTACATAATGTGATTACCTTTTTACATGATTGATTTAAAGCATATATATATATCTTTATCCTTGATGTGAGAAAGTTGACTTTACGAACTAAAAAAAGAGTAACATCAGTTACCCCGACCAGTCTGGAGTTGCCTTTCGCATACTATAGAAAATAATTGCTCAATAATTAAGCTGCTGATTCATTGCTGGCTTAGCAGGAGTTCATACTGTTTAAAGCGCTGTACTAAAGGGTGCTACAGCATAAGAGCAGTGGGGATTGAACCCGCACCCCTATGTAGTGTAGCAAGTGTTTTATAACAGCAAAAAAATAATTTTTTTTAATATATTTAAATCTGTTTTAACAGCTACAACAACAGAGCCTTCTACTACTTTATGTACTAATCCACCAACTTTGTTGAATGGTGACTTTACATCTGATGTATATCCACCATATCCGGTTGGTGCTGTTCTAAGTTACTTTTGTCTCAGTACCCCGGTAACTAGAATCTCGGGACTTGTAACTACCTCACAATGCTTATCAAGTGGGGAGTTTTCTGAAATGGATGCTGCCTGTATACTTGGTAATTTTTACGATCTTGTTATATTAGAAATACCATTTTTCCTTTTTTTAAGGTAATTTGTCCACGAAATTTGTTCTAAAAAATTAAAATAAGCTTTTTTCAATAAAAGTATTTTTTGCGCATTTTTTTTTTGATTTTTTGAATCATTTTATGTTAATCATTCCTAATATAGGCCCGAGTTTTTTTAAATATTTTCCTAAAAATACTGTAGTTTCTTTGAAATTCAAACACAGGACCTCATGCATAAAGCCAAGCATTTCTATGCTAGTGGGGGCCTTTATAGTGCTGTAGAAATGTGCTGTAATTTTGCACAAAAGTTAAGACGCTGAATATTATACTATGGGGCACTATATATATTCCGCTTATGGAATGAATTATTTTTTTTTTAGCTTGCCCTTCTCCACCAACTTCCTCTGACACAGGTTTTGAGCCTGTTTTACCAGCAACTGGACCTGATTACTTTCCGGTTGGGGTTGGTGTGTTTGATGGACCAGACAGTATTATGTATTCTTGTTTTAATGGACAACCTGTACTAGGATCAAATTTAATCAACACTTGTTCATCTCCATCTAACACACTTTCTGGTGTGTGGAGCCAAGCAAGTCCTATAACTTGCCAGCTGGGTTGTAAGTATATTGTGTTTATTTCAACATTATACAAAATGCTAAAATTTTATTTTATTTTTTTTATCAATATTACCTTTTTCAATAAATGGTCTCATGCTATAGGACCCATGAGTAAGGCGATATAAATGGTATAAACTCCTGCTGAGCCACCACTTAATCAGCAGCTTAATTATCTGGTAATTATAATGTATATTAACCCAAACTGCCCAGGCAACTCGAGACTGGGTCGGGGTTACTAATGTTACTCCATGTTAGGGTTGCGAAAAAAATTAAAAAGTAATTTTTAATTTTGCAGTTTGTCCCAACCCCCCACCTGGCATAACTGGGGGCTCGTTTGTCCCGATTCAAGGGGGTTATGTCCCAGGTGATTCTATTACCTATCAGTGCCCCTCTCCAATGGTTGTATCTGGGAGCCTAACCAACCTTTGTGGAGAAACCTTTTTGTGGAGTGATTCGAGTGAAAGAAGTTGTGTTGATCCCATAGGTAATTTTTAAATTTTTTTCGTAACTTGTAAGTTTTTCAAAATTTATGGCTATTTTTAGTTTGTATGTGTATATATATATCTTTATCCTCGATGTGAAAATTCGAATGCGCGACTTAAACATAGAGTAACATCAGCTACTTCGATCCAGTCTCGAGTTGCCTGTGGCAGTTTGGGATATTATAGATTACAATTGCCCGATAATTATAATGCTGATTAAGTATCGACTCAGCAGGAGTTCATACCGTTTAGAGTGCCTTACTCAAGGGCACTACAGCATTAGATCAGTGGGAATTGAACCCACGACCTCATGTGTAGTGTAGCAAGTGTTCTTACCACTACACCACGCTGCCGGTTTATAACTTATTTAATAAAATTGATACCTGTATTTAGTTTTTAATTTATAACAAGAAAGGAATGTTCTGAAAGGCCCGAATATTGGTTAGTTTTTCCAACAAAAGTAGTGTGAATTAAATCTGTTACTGTGGTGTAGTGGTCAGAACTCTATAATTTCAAACTGCCTAAGGCAACTTTTGACTGGGCTAGGGTTACTAATATTACTCTATGTTTAGGTCATGAAGTCGACCTAACCATATCGAGAATAAATAAATGTAAAAATATTCCGAGATAGTTTTAATGGTGTTAGTGATTTATTTATTTTATTATTTTTTGTTTGAATATGTGGTTTGTACAAAAACTAATTTTTTTTATATTTAACAGGGTGTGGTGATCCACCTACTATTATTGGGGGTACAATTTCTCCTGGAGGTCCTTATGATATTAATGCCATGATAACTTACTCTTGTCCATTTGGTTTTTCTGTTTCTGGTGGTTCATCTGGTAACCTCTGTATGAATGCCTTACCTGTATGGGCTGAAATAAACATGCGAATTTGTGTCAGAATTGGTAAATTTGCACTTTTTTCTTAACAAGATTTTTATAGTTTGCTGATTATTTTTCAACATTTTTAAACAGCAGTATGGTGTAGTGGTCAGAACACTTAGGTTTACCTAATGAGGTCCTGAGTTCGATCACCACTGCTCACATGCTGTAGTGCTCATAAGTAAGGTGCAATAAATGATATAAACTTCTGTTGAGCCAACACTTAATCAGCAGTTTAATTATTGAGCAATTATGTTTTATAATATCTTCAAACTGCCAAAGGCAACTCAAGACCGGGTTGGAGTAACATATGTTACTCTGTGTTTAGGTCAAGAAATCAACCTCTTCTCATCGAGGATAAATAAATGTAACAAAATTTGACCTTTTTTTTATATCAGTTTGTGACAGACCAACTGTACTTGTAAATGGATTGATAACAGATGATCTAAGTGAGTATTCAGTGGGCATGATGGTCACTCATTCTTGTGCTTCAACGCACACTCTAGTGGACAGTTCCAACATGGAAATAGCGAATATTGTGAGAACTTGTTTAATTTCTGGCATGTTTGATCCTTTGCCAGCTGGGGTAAGGTGCAGAGCAGGTACTTAAAAATTTTCAAGTTTTTTTTTAATTTTGTTCCATATTACCTTAACAATATATAATAAAGTTTATTTGACGATATAAATATAATACCGACAGCATGGTGTAGTGGTAAGAACACTTGCTACACCACACATGAGGCCGTGGGTTTAATCCCCACTGATCTTATGCTGTAGCGCCCTTGAGTAAGGCGCTATAAATGGTATGAACTCCTGCTGAGCCAGCACTTAGTCAGCAGCATAATAGTCGGGCAATTATAATCTATAATATTCCAATCTAGCACCGGCAACTAGAGACTGGGTCGAAGTAACTGGCGTTACTCCATGTTTAAGTCGCGCTTTCTGCTTTCCCACATCGAGGATAAAGATATTTACAAAAAAAAATACATGTATGTCCAATTTAAAGGTCACCAAAATAAATAGAACTGCCATTTGTGGTGCGCGAGTGAATAAGTGCAGGCAAATATTAGTCGTGACCTGCAACAATATTATGACAATAAAAAAAGATTTGACAACCTAAATTCAAGGATAAATTCGCTTTAAATTATTAAATCTTGAATTTTTATTAATAAGCCTCTTCAAGAAGTTGGCAATTACCATTACTTGATTCAAGCCAAAAGTTTATTGATTGGTTAACATTGAAATGAAATGACAATATAAAAATATTTCTCGCAGTTTGTCTCAGACCCACCGTCACAAATGGAATGATCGGTGATAACCAAGCTCAGTATAATGAAGGGGATACAATCACGATTACCTGTTCGGGCGACTTTCAACTGGTAAACTCGCTAGGAGAATCTCTACCTGGTGTTGATCTGCAATGTTTAAGTACAGGTTTTTTCGAAAACCTACCAGCTGGAGTAGGATGCAGACCAGGCAAGTTTACTTTTATATTAATACACTATTAATATATTAATACCACACATGAGGCCGTGGGTTCAATCCCCACTGCTCTCATGCGGCATGGTGTAGTGGTCAAAACACTTGGCCTCACTACATGAGTTTCTGGGTTTAATCCCCACTGCTCTGCTGTTGCGCTCTTGAGTAAATAACTGTTCTCATGATGTAGCGCCCTTGAGTAAGGCGCTATAAACGGTATGAACTCCTGCTGAGCCAGCACTTAATCAGCAGCATAATTACCGGGCAATTATAGTCTCTATAATATCCCAAACTGCCACAGTCTCAGACCTACCGTCATACTCTATGTTTAAGTCGCGCATTAGATTTTCCCACATCGAGGATAAAGATATATAAACATATATTTTAACTGTCAACGTAGTGTAGTGATAAGAACACTTGGCTAGCAGTAGGGATCAAACCCAGAAACTCATGTAGTAAATTCAAATATTTTAACCACTTTACCAGACTGTCTTTCCTAGATTAAAGTAACCCAGTTTTAAAACTTTAACGTTTTTTTCTTGATAGGATGTGGCAACCCGCCTGGCATTATAATGGGATTTATTAGTCGAGAACCTCCATATGATATTGGTGAAACCATCAATTACTTTTGCTCTTCTGGGTTTCAAATAGAAACGGGTTCAACAGAGAATACCTGCTTAAGTGGTCCTGTTTGGTCTGATCCCACGCCCGATCCCAGACTGTGTTCCATGATAAGTAAATTAGTAACATTTTTTTTAGTTAAAATAAAAAAAAAGTTAAATAAAAATCTTAATTTATAATTGATTTAAATTAATAATTATTTTTGTTTGTTATCTTTGTCATAATTTAAATTTTACTTTTTGAAAATTTTTAAACATTTTCTTATCTGTAAAAATTTTTGCAGCTTGTCCGGCACCTGTATTAGCTAACGGTGGATTTGTCCCATTTCAAGAACAGCATAATTACATGGAGAGCATCCTGTTTTTTTGTGATCCAGGGTTTGTGCTACAGGGTACTGTGAATTCTATTTGTGGAAATGGAGTTTTTGAGCCTCTAGACCAACAGTGCATTCGAGGTATGTTTAATTGGAATTGTATGTCTTGTGCAATTTTTGCTTGACATTGTTGGTTACCATAGCTGTACCAGCAACAATATTTTTCATATCTTTATTCTCGGTGTGGAAAGGTTAACTTCACGACTTAAACATAGAGTAACAATATTTTCCTCTACCCAGTCTCAAGTTGCCTGTGGCAGATTTGGATATTATTGATTATAATTGCTCGTTAATTATGTCGCTAATTAAGTGTTGGCTCAGCAGGAATTCATACCCTTTATAGTGCTTTACTTAAGGGTACTACAGCATAAAAGCAATGGGAATTGAACTTAGGACCTCATGTAGTAAAGCCAAGTGTTTTAACCATTATACCACGCTGCCGTTTTTTGCTGATAAGGCAGTTTTTGTTTTCGATTATTTTGTAACATGCCAATTTAAAAAGGTAAACTTATAGCATTATGTGGTTATATCCACATCTATAACCACTTTGCCATATTAAAAATTTAAAAAAAATTTTGTATTGTGATTTAGAGTGCAGTTCTCCACCCACTAACTCTATGGTCACATTTACACCACAACCAACTTACCTTGTTGGTGACCAAATTACTTATACTTGCATGGATATAAATAGATCTATAGTTGGAAATAATCAAATTAATATGTGTATGGCCAATGGTTTATGGTCCTTAACTGTTGCTCCAATGTGTAGTCCAGGTAAATTAAAAGTAAATAAAAATATTAAAAAAAAATTAGAAAAATTTTAATATTGTTGTTGTTTATTACTGTAAAAAAAAATACTTTTCGGAAATTGAGATTTAACTTTTTTTAATTTATTTATCTTCGATGTAAGATAGGTGATTTGATCTTGACTTAAACATAGAGTTACATTTGTTAGCCTGAGCCAGTCTCGAGTTGCCTGTGGCAGTTTGGGATGTTATAGATTATAATTGCCCGATAATAATCTGCTATTTGCATTTTGGCTCAGCAGGAGTTTATATTGTTATAGTGCTTTACTAAGAGCAGTGGGAATCCAATCCAGGACTTTTTTTTGTATATATCTTTATCCTCAAAGTGGGAAAGTCAAATGCACGACTTAAACATAGAGTAACGTCAGTTACTCCGACCCAGTCTCGAGTTACCTGTGGCAGTTTGGGATATTATAGATTATAATTGCCTGATAATTATGCTGCTGATTAAGTGCTGGCTCAGCAGGAGTTCATACCAGTTATAGCGCCTTACTCAAGGCCGCTACAGCATGAGATCAGTGGGGATTGAACCCACAACCTCATGTGTAGTATAACACGTGTTCTTACCACTACACCACGCTGCCGGGACTTGATGTAGTGAACTTAGGTGTTGTGATCACTACATCATGTCGTCGGTACTAACAGTACTAAGGATTCAAATTTTCTGATAAAAACTTTTTTAAAGCACTATGCCAAATTTTATACAAAAGAAATTTTTTTTTCGTTAGATATGGATGTGTTTTTTGTTTTGGATTCTACTAATGGTCTGGATCGTTGTATGTCACTCAGTCTTTCGACCGAACCCCCTTACAGACCTGGCGACCCTGATTTTACAGCATCCAATTTTCCAAATTTTTTTCAACAAAAAACTGCTGTATTAGGGTAGGTAAAAATTTGATTTGTAAGTCTTTTTAACACATTTACTTTGCTGGGCTAACTGTTGATCAAAATAAAGTATTTCCTTTTTTTAGTTTGATTGACATGTTAAATACTGGTGTAGACAAAACAAGAGTGGGAATTCTGGTGCACAATGATTTTATGTGCTTATCCAATGATGTTGTTAAACAACTTAGCACTTCAGGCAGCGTACCCCCCACCTTTAGCCAATTGGTAAAAACAATTTTTTTTTAATTAACTTGAAGTTTTTTGTGGTGTGTGCAGTTTATTCGTGTGCTAGACGGCCATACTTGGTAACATAATGTTTACAATTTTTTTTTACATTTATTTATTGTCGATGCAAAAGGATTGATTTTACAACGTAAACATAGAGTAAAATTCATTACCTTGACCCAGTCTCGAGTTACTTTTGGCAGTTAAACTTGTTTTAGATTTATGATTGCACAATATTTAAGCTTCCTATTAAGTGATTAAGTAATGGCTCAGAAGTTTATACCGTTTATAGTATCCTACTTAAGTAGTTTACATCATACCCAATGTTGTAAAGCCAAATGTTCTGACCATTACACCATGCTTCCAAATTTGATTATCTCGAATTAGGCAGTTTAGAAATATATTAACTTTTCCTTTTTCGGCCTTAATTGTTTTTTACAGCTTTCCAGGTAGATCTAGTGATACTTTCTTTTACTATGACTTTAAATTTTTCATTTCTTTTATCAGATCACGAATATTCCATATGAGTGTGGGCAGGATGATATTGTGACAGCCATTGGCTGTCCTCTTGAAGTGGGGTTTCTTGGGGCTGAAGATAGACCGACCGCACCTAACATTGTTGTTATTATATTAGTGGATTTAAATGACTTGGCGAGCGGTGGTAAAATTTATAAACTTTTTCTTACGTTTTCATACTAGATTTCTTTTAAATTTAAAAGCATGTCATCAATTTACTTTTTCAAGTTTTACAATTTATTGGTGACCAATAGTATATAAATATTTCAAGATTTAAAACTTTTTTTTGCAAAATTTTAAAGTAGTATTTGTTTGTTTCTAATAAATTGTTATTCAAACATATCATAGAGGGATTTGCGGATCTAGTTTTGTCCAATACTGAACTGCTTCTTGGCATCTTGGCAATTCCCCGTACCCATCCTCAGTATATGAGCCAATCAACAGGTAAATTTTCTTGTTTATTTATTTTATCTCGATGTAAGAGGTCCTGGGTTTAATACTCACTGCTATCATGCTGTGGCTCCCTTGAGTAAGACACTATGAACTTTTGCTGAGCTAATACTTATCAGCAGCTTAATTATCAGACAATCAAAAATATATGATCCCAAACTGCCAAAAGCAACTGGCGACTGGGTTGAAGTAACTGATGTTACTTTATGTCTAGGTTGTAAAGTCGACCTTTCCACATAATGGATAAACAAATATAAAAAATTGAAAAAAATATTGTTTTAAGAATATGCTAGTGTTTTGTGCCCTGGCGTTCCTTGTATTTTGGGTTCTATTTATGACACTCCGGCGATGCTGTTTAACGAATATGAAATTGCTGCAGCTTCGACAGTTCCTTAAAATTGTTTAAAATGTCTTAGTGAAAGGAAAAAATGTTGAGTTGTAAATATTTTGCTAACCATTATTCACCAATTTCTCTTTTGCATTTAATACACTCCTTTATATTACATTAACTAAAAAACAAACTTAAGTTGCATGTAAAATAACTACGGTGCTGTGTATATTTATGAACTTTATTTTATGTGTATTTGATACTTTATTGTCTCGAAATAAAGTTTACTGGCAAATTGTCAGAATTTGAGGACATTTTTTAAAAAATTGAACGCTAGAGTGAGGTCATGCATTTTTGCGCTCCTTATTTTATTTAAATTTTTTTTTTGAAACTACGACTAAGAATCTGCTTCACAGCCTAATTTTTACTAATAAGCTAAAATAAAAATGGATTGGGAAGGCCAAGAAAGTTCGTTTGTTAAAATTAATGAAATAAATTCGTCGGTTGCTGGAGGGGTAAAAACGTTTTTTAAATTTAACGTAAATTAAACAACCTGAATTTACTGACTTGTTTTATTGCAGATCATGGTTGGGTTAGTTATAGCAAAGCACAAGTCTCGAGTTTTTCCAGATAGTAAAGGTTGTTTTTGTTAGTTTTATGTAGATTTTATTAGAAACAAAAATATTTTCAAGTTGTAGTTATTAAAGCTACTTTAACTGGCAGCGTGGTGTAGCGTTAAAAACACTTGCTACACCACACATGAGGTTGTGGGTTCAATTCCCACTGATCTCATGCTGAAGCGTCATTAAGTTAGGCACTATAAGCGCTATAAACGGTATGAACTCCTGCTGAGTCAGCTTTTATGAGCAGCATAATTACCGGGCAATTATAATTTATAATATCCCAAACTGTCACAGGCAACTCGAGACTGAATTGCAGTAACTGATGTAACTCTATGTTTAAGTCGCGCATTCCACTTTTCTTGCAACTAAAAGTATAATTTTTTCATGAAAACTAAACTTGAAGAATACTATAAGCAAAGTCTAGTATACAAAAAGCACACGCTCATAAAAATAATTTTAAGCTATATTTTTTAATGAAGTAAAACATTCACAAATATTAGTTTACCTGAATAACTAACAGTCTTTGTTTGTGACACAGGGGGCCCAAACAGACGCGTTTTCAGTTTTACTTTGCGGGACTCTCGCAGAGATACCACAAATGTTCATGTTTGGGGCGCTGAAGTTTATGTTCAGCAAATGGAGCAAATTTTTTGTATAAATGATTGCGGTAAGAGAATTTGTCTTTTTTATGTGTATAAAAATATTAATTCATAGACTTCATGTATTGATAAGGCCATAATACCGGGTCAATAATATTTAAAAGATACTAAAAAGGTAGCTTAAGCCTTAGCAAGTTATTTTATGATTAGACTGTAAAATTTTTTTTGTATTTATCCTCGATGTGGAAAAGTCGAATGCACGACTTAAACATAGAGTAACAACTGTTACTCCGACCCAGTCTCGAGTTTACTTTCTCAGTTTGGGATATTATAGATTATAATTCTCCAGTAATTATGTTGCTGATTAAGTGTTGGCTCAGTAGGAGTTCATACCGTTTATAGTGCCTTACTCAAGGGTGCTGCAGCATGAGAGCAGTGGGGATTAAACCCACGACCTCATGGGTGGTGTAGCAAGTGTTCTTACCACTACACCATGCTGCTGGTAAGAACTCTTGCTGAGCCAGCACTTAATCAGCAGAATAATTACTGGGCAATTATAATCTACTTGTTCAACTTGAAAATAATTTTTAACACAATTCTGTTATCCTGGTTACTTGTTAACCATTTTTTTGTACATTTATCTAGCTAAATAAAATGTAAATTATGTATACCCTAAATTTGTATTCTAAGTGGGTTAAGTAAAAACAACATTTTTTAATTTTATTTGTTCTAATTTTGTTTAGTGAAAGTATCCAATTTTCAAGTCCATCTTAAAAATGATTCAGAAGCAAAGTTTAGCCCTACTACTACAAGGTTTATAAATGTTAAAGAGCCCACACGAAAACAGTTATTACCGTTTAATATTCCTTTAACTCTTGTTGTTTTTTTTTAGTGATTTTAGCATTCATTTAAGTGAAAAAAATAATGGAGTAATTATTCAGCACACTGGTCATTTTTTGAGAATTCGTTCAAAGTTTGAACATGCTCCAATATGTAAGGAAAATGATTTTTACACTCTTCTTGAAGCAAGTGAAGCCCAAGAAAATTCGCAATATGTTAACCTGTTGGTGTGCATCAGAAAGGTTTGAATTTAATAATTTTTAAGTTACAGATATTTGTATTGTATATATATACAAAAAGTAAGAAGGTTAACTTTAGTACTGTAAAGTAATATTAGTTAACCCGACCAAGCCTTGTGCTGCCTTTGGTAGTTTGTTGGCTTAGTAGGAGTTTAGACTGTTAATAACGCCTCAGGAAAAGATGCATAAGAGCAGTGGAAATCTAACCCAGGACCTGATGTAGAGAACCCAAGTGTTTTGACCACTAAACCACCTAATTATTCATATATTTACACATTGGTTCTAAAAACATTTTTTATTAATTTTGACTTTAAAGGTTGGAAAAGTACAAAATATCACTTCAAAACAAGGAAAAGAATTGTGTAAGGTTGAACTTACATTACTAGATGAAACTTTAGACTCATTCCCACTCACCATGTAAGTGAAAATGCTAAATTTTTGGACTTTTAGTAAAAACTTATGGCAATAACAAATAAGTGTTGCCTTCTTTGGGGTGGGGTTTACATTTATCCACTTTCCTAACCCACTTAATCACAACCGTTTTTTTTTTGCTGTAGCTTTCAACTACAGGTCCCAATTTTAAATTTATATTTTAAAATAAAGAAAACTAAGTTAAACTTGCAATTCTCCAGCCTAGTTCAAAAAGCGAACTTAAAACTGTCCCTGTTAACAAAAGGTACCCTGCCTATTTTTAGGCTGTTAAGTTAGATTTTTAAAATAAGGTTTATAAATTTTTACAAACTGTTGTGAAGATGGGATGAAAATGCATGTGGTGTAACACAAAGGTGGATGGAAATGAGTACAATTATTTTCATCACTGATGTTCTTGTTGGGTATAATAACTACAGGAAAAGTGTGGCAGCATCGAGTACCTCCAAAACAGTGTTTATTTGTAATCCAGGTAATATTTTAATTATAGAAGTACTTTTCACAATTTACTTTTGATAAACTATATACTTATTGTCGTTAGGTGGGTTATAAATTTATTGTTAGCTAATATAGTAAGATTTTGCATTGGCAATTTAACTTTTAGTACAAGTGTATTGTGATTTTTTTGTATAAAACTAATGTCGTTTAACTTAATAAATTTTGTATTAAGTAATAAACTATATATATTGTATTAAAACCGGCAGCATGGTGTAGTGGTCAAAAATGCTTTCATACACAAGGTCCTGGGTTTGATCTCAATTGCCTTCGTGCTGTGGTTTACTACACGAGGTCCTGGGTTCGATCCCTATTGCCCACGTGCTGTAGCACTTGAGTAAGGCACTATAAACGTTATGAACTCTTGCCTATCCAACACCTAATCAGCATTTTAATTAATGGGCAGTTGTAATCTATAATATCCCAAACTGCCAATGGCAACTTGAGAATGGGTCAGGGTTAACATATGTTATCTATGTTTAGGTCGTGAAATCATTCTTCTCACATCAAGTATAATAAAAATTAAAAAAAAAATTTCATTTTGATCATTTTTTTGGTTGTTTCTTAGACACAAATGAAGCTCATCACTTGTACCAATATGCTCAAGAATTATCCAAAACGATGGTGGTTGATAATATTGAGGAAGTTGATGGTAACTACATAACTATTAATTTATGATTAAAAAAATAAATTTTAATTTAAAATCAAACTAAAGCTTCTCGCAAAAAAACTAATCAAAACAGGTATTTTTAACAAGGTAATAGTGAAGCTACAGTCAAGACTATTGAAAAAATAAAACAACTTCTTACTGGTGATTGTCAGGGACCAGCCAGTATAAGAGCTGTAGTATATGGTGCTATCACACAACTTGACATAGATTCTTTTTCGTCCAGATTACACTCCTATAGATGGCAAGTAGTATGTTTCCATTTTCTTATATATATTTATCCCAAATGTGATAAGGTTGACTTCACGACCTAAACATAAAATAATATAAAATACCCTGACCCAATCTCGAGTTATCTTTGGCAGTTTGGAATGTTCTTAATAATGGCCTGATAACTAGGCTGCTAATTAAGTATTAACCCAGCAGGACTTTATCTGTTAAAAGTGCATTACTCAAGGGGGCTACAGCATGAGAGCAGTGGGTATTGAACTTAGGTCTTTATGTAATGAAGCCAGGTATTCTGATTACTACACTACTCTGTCTGTTTTTATCAAACATACAATAGAAAAAATTTTTGGTGAATTTAACCTAAATTTTGGCTTATAATCCTATGCCATAATCTATATACTACACTCCCAGACTTAAGTTAATTCCGGTACCTTTTTTACATTACAATAGCACCTCATGTGGCTATACAGTCGATGAAGAAAACACGACTTTATGTCGGAACTCGAGTTGTTTGACTTCAACCCAAGGTGTTGATCTGGCAACTACCAGAGATTATGACATAAGAGCTTCTATTGCCGACCATACAGGTTTACTCAGTCATTGTAGAATCAACTCTAGAGTATCGGAGTCAATGTTTGAAATACCAGTAAGAAAATTGAAACTGCTAAAATCACATCTATTTCCATTATTGTGCACTGTAGATGGATTTCTTCCATAGCTTTTTTTAAATCACTATCCCTAATAAAATTGTCGACTTTACAACCTAAACATAGAGTAACGAGTATTACCTTGACCCAATCTCGAGTTGTCTTTGGCAGTTTGGAATATTATAGATTATAATTGCCCGCTAATTAAGTTGCTGATAAGGTATTGGCTCAGCAGGTGTTCATTTTGTTTAAAGCGCCTTACTCAAGGGTGATACAGCATAAGATCAATGGGGAACGAACCGAGAACCTTATGTAGTGAAGCCAAGTGTTCTAAGCAATAATCACAGTTTTTTACACTAGAATAGCTATATAGAAAGTAGAGTACTACTTTCAAAACATTTAAATAATCTTATACTATTTTTTTAAAAAGCTGGAAGATTTCATGACATTAAGTTATAAGAGGCGCACTGCTATAAAATGGAACTGGTTGCTAGAAAGATGTAAACTGACAGTAAAATGTTCCCTAACAAGAAATGGAAATCCATTTACAATTCTAGAAGCATGCACTATTGCAAGTCATAACGACCTAATACAAATGTACTAAATTCTGTAAGTACGTTTTTACACTGGTTCTTACGTTTTTACACTGATTTATTTTTCTGTTGTTTTTTTAGAGAGAATAATTTTATTTTTAAAATATATATTTATTTATTAAAGTTTTTAAATTGTTAATGTAGTAGGTAAAAAAACAAGCCCGTTGCTTATTAAATCTAAATAATAAAAATATATGTATGTTACTACAAAGGCATTAATTAACACTATAGTTTCTCAGCAGTATAAAAATATAGATATAAGAAAATAATTAAAAAACGCAAACAATTTATCAAATTTTAAATATCGTTAACAGACAAAATGCATTATATATTTTAAATGGTGCTTTCAATTAAGTTTTCCTCTGGGGCTGAATTATTTTTAATTAATATTAAAACTTCGTTGACAACACTGGCTACTGCCTCAGCGAGACTTTCACATTTCTCGGGTTTTATTAATTTGTTGTTATTAAATTCACCGCTACAACATAATTTTTCATCTTTAGAAGTGTAAATACCTGGAATAAAATAGCAGGATAGCAACTGTAGCTATGATAAAATGGCATTTTTAAGATAATGAAATTAAATTTTTTTAAATAATTTGGATTTGCATTTTTTTTTAATAACTCTTCAGTTTTTTGAACGTTTTTGGTTTCAATTTTTAAACCGCTTGATTTGGATTTTTAAATTCCATTTTAACTATTTTTCTGTTTAAAATAAAGTTTTAGTCAATGCCAAACTCAAATTTAAACAAAAAAAGTTTTGTAATATTAAAAAAACAAAAAAATGCCTACCTTTTCCATTCAATTTTCCCTCCACAAAATCACCTTCTAATTTTTCTTGATTATTGAACACAAATAAACCTAAACCGTGGAACTTTCCTTTTTGAAATTCTCCGGAATAGGAATGTCCACTAGATGTTTGAAGATAACCAAGTCCATGAGCCAAACCATTAGCAAAGTTTCCTTGATAAAATCCACCATCTATTTGTGTCTGAAATCCGTACCCATTTCTTAAACCTACAAATATTTTTTATATGAAATTTTTTTTTTTGTGTATATCTTTATCCTTGATGTGGGAAAGTCGAATGCGCGACTTAAACATAGAGTAACATCAGTTACTCCCGACCCACTCTCAAGTTACCTGTGGCAGTTTGGGATATTATAGATTATAATTGCCTGATAACTATGCTGCTGATTAAGTGCTGGCTCAGCAGGAGCTCATACCGTTTATAGCGCCTTACTTAAGGGCGCTACAGCATGAGATCAGTGGGGATTGAACCTATGACCTCATGTGTGGTGTAGCAAGTGTTCTTACCACTACACTACGCTGCCGGTTGTTATTAATTAATATCGATGTGGGAACCCATTACCTAAACATAGAGTAACATCCTCTACCCTTACCCAGTCTAAAGTTGCCATTTGTTGTTTTGGATATTCAGTATTTTTTTTGATAATCAACCTGCTAACTGGTTCTTGGGTTGGCAGGGATTAGCACAGTTTATATGCCATCTTCAAGGATGCTACAACATGAAAGCAGTGAGGATTATACCAAGGACCCTATGTTATTAAGCTAACTTCATACATGCTTTTAAATGCATTTGCAATGTCAAACCAAATTTATTTGACTTTTTAAGTGCCAATTTAATATCTAAATGTCGTGGTTGTATATGTTATTACTTAAAGTTACTTCAATATGTTACGATACAAGTTATTTACCGTTTAATTTCGCTCCACAATATACACTGTTATCTGAGTACGTGTAATTTTCAAAGTTTTTTGGTAAGAAGTCCATGTATTCTTATTTACGTGTAGCAGTATAGTAAGCGTTGTTTATTAACAAACAAGTAGTCCCCTTTTCAAGTACCCGTGGTATTCGTAACTTTAACATACCACTAGTTGGTTAAATTCGCAAAGCTTACGGGTACTGGAAATGCCATTGGATAACGGTCGAAAAAAATTGAAATCGTACTTATGTCGTGGATTTGCCCTTGTATGCGTCTTGTTATTATTATATTAAGCCCCTGCGTTTTTAACTGAGGCCCACTGCCCTTACGCGTTACTTCCCACCGTTATTAAAGTGCGTATAATAGTTTTTTTGATAAGTCAACTAAAATTTACTGTCGAACGATTTTTTGCTCCTAATTAAAAAAAAACACGCAATTTATATAATAATTATTACCAAAAATCGCCGTGGCAAAGTGGTTAAAACACTTGGTTACTACATAGGGTCCTAGGATTGATGCTCTATAAACGATACCAACTCCTACCTAGCCAATTAGCAGGTAAATTTTTGTGCAATATCATCAATAATTTTTGAATTGCCTAAGTCAAGTTAAGGTTTGGCTTAAGTAAGATAAGTTATTTTATGCTTAGGTCCTAAAGTTGGCTTTCTCATATTAAAATAAATGCCTAAAGACTTCTTTTTTGTAAGTTAAACAAAGTTTGTATGATTTCAATGAAGATCAATGTAATTTTACAGTAAAATATGATTGAAATATAACTGAAATCAAAAGATTATAAGAGATTTAAAGAGTAAGATAATTTTAAATATAGAAAATTACATTGAAAAGTTGAAAATTAAAGAAATCAAAACGTCGAATAATAACAGAATATATTGCACACAAAATTAACAAGTTTTTGTTTAAAATTATACGAGTACAAATAAAATGGATAACAATGTAATATGTGAAATTGGATTTGAAACAAGAGTTATTGCTTTTCCATACAAAAATCACATTTTTTTATAATTAAAAATAATTTCATATAAAATTATGCTGTTAAACTAATTAATAAATTTTACAGAAAAAATAGAAATCAGTTAATAATAATATTATGTCATTTTTAACCAAAATATAAATATTGAAGTTCTTTTTTTTTTAATTTAAAAATTTTTTAATCAAAAAATTTTCTTAGAGAAATTTTTTTAATTAGTGACCGATTTTCTTAAATTCCCCTTCTTGAACCCTTGAATTGACCCCAATAAAGCCCCTCTTCCTGCCCCAACAGTTGTTGGTGGTGGTGGTGGTGCTGTGACATCATTACTGGTTGGGGCTAAACTGGGGGGTGGGGGGAGTAATGTTGGTGGGGGTGGTATGTTACTAACCTCTGTTAAAATAAAAAAAAAATAACATTTTTTGATTTTTGTACTTTAAATTTTTTTTTTTTTTTTAATAATTCTTGCTAGTGATTTTAAAAAGACAAGATTTAAAATTGCTATTTAGTTTAACTAATCCATGCATAGTAACATAAAAGTTAGTTCAGCGATGAAATAAACGTAATAATGTGATTTACTATTTTCTAAGGTGGGTTAAACCAAAACACATGCGATTTCGGGCAAAAACAAAAAAGCATGCGTCGTTGTTTATTGTTTTGCCAGGTTAACTTTAGTAAAAAACTTGTTTTAAAGATTTTATTAGTTTAATAACTGTTAAATTGTTTTTTTTTTTTTTTGCAATAATGTATGTTTCTTATATACCCAAAAAACATAGCAAAAAAGTGTTTAATATTAAAAAAATATTAAGTTTTTAGCTCAAATTTGAAACCGAAAATACGAAGCATTAAATTTTAGTGTAAGTGACATCTAGTGCACAATTTAAACTACACCAGGTATTAAAACTACTTAAAAGAATAAGCCATGCAAGTGCAAAACTTATCTGGGCCAAAAGCCTCTTACCAGTATTTAAGATGTGGAACCTAAGAGCATATAGAAATCAATAAAATCAATATTTGAAATACATTAAAAAACTTTAGGCTACCTACTATAACAACAGCTTAATAATCTACTAACTAGTATATTCCTAACACACCTACAAACTACACAATATATCCAATATAATATTTTTGTGTGATAAAAAATGATTTTTCAAACCAGGCATATAATGGTAAAAACACATAAAAAAATTCCCAAAAATAAAAAAGTTTTTTTTTAGTTGACTTATTTGTATGTGTGTTAGTGTAAAATAAAATGTATTTTATGTTAAACTTACCTGGCGTTGTAGCATCAGTTGAAAGCCCAGGCGTTACTGGTGTAGTTACCTCTTCTAAAAATTAATATTTTTATAGTTTTGTAACGTTAATTAACGTGTCGAATTTAGTTCAAAAATGTAATTTTCAGAAATTTTATTATATCTGTTAGTTTTTTTACCCTTTTTCTCCGTTCCGTTTTCCTCCACTACGTTTAATTTTTTCATAGATTTCTGTTATAAATTATGTAAGATTATTTTTTATAGCAAAACCTTATACAACTTTTCAAAAAAGGTTATTTTTTACCTTTCTCGCTTCCAGTTTTCTTCTTCTGCGCTCACTATCAGAACTATGATGGGCTTTAGCTTTTGATAATCTTCTAACTTGCCCAATCTGTTCATAAAACATAACATACCATTTAAATCAAAATTAGAAAATTAATCATTACAAAACAATTTTTTACCAATTTTTGTTCCTCTTTCAACTTGCGTTCTAACTGTTCCTTGTAAGTTCGAAATGTTTCTTTTAGCTTGCTTGGAATCTAAATATAAAAAATAGCAGATGTACTTAGAATTTAACATTTGTGGCCACATACTAATTTTAGTGACAGAATATTCATTTGGTCAATATTTGTTATCGTTTTTTTACCTTGAGCTGTGGTTTAACTCCCACTGTTGTAACGGTCTCATCGGCAAACAGGGGGTGGCTTAATAACCCTTCAAGGGTGGGTAATCCCATTTTACATGCTTCCATACTCAGAATAGATTCTAGCACCGACCCTTTGAAAAAAACAGAAAATTTCCAATTGAAATAAGTGTATACAAATTGTTTTGTAGAAATTAATTGTAATTAAAAAAATTTGATTCACTTTAAGTCTTTTAAGAGTTATATTTATGTTAGCTGTATTGCTTTTTACTTATTTCAGCAGGACTGTTTGAAGGCAAAGTATCAATTGTTGCTTGATTAAGTGGTTGTCCGTAAACCATTTCATACAAAAGTTGACCAAAACTGTAAACATCAATTGATTCAGAACTCTAAAAATAAAAATTATTTTAGATACTTCTGTTTTATTATTGGAATTTATATACAAAATAGATTCCAATTACTAAAGAATTAAATTATATATGTAGAATTTAATAGCTTTTTTTTATAATTTATTCTATTTTTATGTCCATAGAATTTATTGCTTTTTTTAATTAAATTTAGTTTGTATATATTTCACAAATGAAATCGGATTTCTTTTAAAATATATGTAAATATTTAACTTACATGTATCTTTCTAAACTGGCTGTAGAACTGCTTGTAGAAGGGTGGAACGCCAAGCATGTAATTTTCAATGTCAACTATCTTGCATACCTTTTCTTCAATTATAACATTGCCTTAAAATATTAACCAAGAAATTTAAATTCAAAATATTAAGAGTTAGATTTTTTTATGGGATATCAGTCAGTGATATTTACCTGTATGTAAATGATGAAAGGCTAGACCCTTGTCATGTAAAAACTTCACAACCTTAAAAAAAAAAGTTTTAATTTTAAAAAGTTTTTTTTAATTTTTTTTACAAACTTAGATTTTTGTTTTTTACCTCCAGAATTTGTCTTCCATATTGTTTGATCTCCGATAATGAATACACTTGATTGACTTTTTTACTGCAGTACTTCTTTAAAAATGACCCCTTGTTGGGTTTAGCCTGTAAAATAACAAAAAAAAATTTACATAAATTTATTTTTACACAATGATCAAATTAAGTTATTTGATATAAAAAACAATGCATACTCTGCAGAGGTAATCACGCATAGAACCGTCCTTTGCAAAGGCCTTGATTGTTAAAGCACCATTTTCATTAGCCATGGCTTGTTCAATAGGAAAAATAGAAGGATGCTAAAAAACAAAAAATATTTTTGCTTGGTTTTTTGAAAACTTTTTTTTTTGAAAAACTGTTCAAACTTTACTTGAATATTGCGTAGAAGTTTCATCACCGATGCCTGGTCTTTGTCTGAAAGCAATCGGTCTGGTCCATAATCAATCTGAAATAAACGAAATGTATAAAAGTCGAACAAATTTATTTACAATTTTCCAAATTTTTCATACCATAAGGCCCCTAAAATTACACCAATGCTAATAGACTTACCCATGACAGAAGGGCTCTTTGTTTCGGTTGATCTTTCGGCTTTAAGAGAAAAAAACTCTTTCTAATTCTCCATCCCATTTCCTTTAAGGCTTCGATTACTTCCCAGTGTGGCTCTGATCTCAGAAACATTGATACGAACTGTAAGGATTGTTCTAAATAAAAAATACTAGTTACTTTTTTTGTATATATCCTTATCCTTGATGTGAAAAGGTTGAATGCACGACCTAAACATCGAGTAACATCAATTACTCTGACCCAGTCTTAAGATGCCTGTAGCAGTTTGGGATATTATATAGATTATAACTGCCCGATAATTATTCTCCTAATTAAGTGCTGGCTCAGCAGGAGTTCATACCGTTTAAAGAGCCTTACTCAAGGGTGCTACAGCATGAGAGCAGTGGGGATTGAACCCACGACCTCATGGTGGTGTAGCAAGTGTTCTTACCACTACACCACGCTGCCTATTTACTACACCACTTATCATGGCTTGCATTTTAATTTTTATACCAAGGTTGCAAATTCCTTTTACCTGTGTGATTAGTATTATAATTTTTGACGTCAAGAAATTTTTTTACAACATCACTGGATGCTAAAATTGGATGCAATAAAATGGTTTCAACAAGAGTTTGAAGGCCCTGTTGCCTTTCAGCTATGAATTCTCTGTCCATGTTTCCGAGTAGTTTTTTGGGGGGTAGGGGTAGGTCGACAGCGCTTGCAATTTTTAGTGTTTCGTGTAAGGTAACAAAATCATTGTATCTTCGACGAAGCTGTAAAATTATAACAAATATATAAAAAAATTTACTATTTTTTAAGTTACGATTGCATTGACGTAAGCACCACAAATGGCATTTTTTGTTGACAATAGTTAATTTTAGGGCAACTTTAAGTTATCAGTTACAATAAAATTTAAATATTTTTTTATTTGTTAATTTTCGTTTTACAACTTTACCTCCCAGGAATTTTCTTTTAAAGGACCTCTTTGAACTCTTAAACAAAATTCCTAAAAAATGTAAAATTTGCTTTAAGTAAAACATATAAAAATTTGTATTTAAGGTAAAAAAAATAGCAAATTTGCCTGTTTGAAAATGCTACATTTAAAAATTAAAAAAGTGAAAATGTAACTTACTGTGTGTGATTGTACAGTTTCCGTACCAATAATGCCGCACGTTAAGAGCGCTGTATCATCAATTACCTCGCGTTTAGTCTTCTCTAAAACAGACATTTTAAAGAAAATAGACGAAAACCACTATAAACTAATAGAAATGCTAACATACGAGCTTTATTTCAACGTCACCATTAAATGTTGACAAACAAATGTCAATAATACAATATTTAAATAAAGATGAGAATTCAGGTAGTGTTGCCAAGGTATTTTAAACCACGGGCAAATAAACGTATTTTGCATTAGAAATTTAAAAAACATTTTTATTTATGTTAACTAAACCAACCTGTTTTGACAAAAATGTTTAACTTATTTTAAAACAGCTTGCAAATGTTATTATTTACTATAATATTATTTTTTTATTGTTTTTTATCTTGTAGAACGATAGTCAGAACCTCACTGATTTCAAGTTTATACTAATCTACTTTAGGTTTATATTAACTTTTATTAATAAAAAAATTTATTCTGTTATTAAACTGAATTGGAACCTAAATAAAGTTGATTTAAATTTTGACTACAGACATAAATTTTTTATAATATTTTGGAAACATACATCCAAAAAGTTTATAAATATTTGCTGACGAAAAATTTATGTCACAATCACTCCTGAATGTCGATTATTTAGGTTGTTTGTTGTCGTGTCTTTGGGCAATTAGTAATTCCAAGGTTTCAGTTATTTAAATAGTCAAGGTTTCAAGATTTAAATTATCAGTTTTAAACAATAATTTGTTTAATTTTTGCGATCATGATTCTTTGATTGGCGACAAGAACTTACAAAACTCGTCAAAACATCGGCCGAAAAATGGATCCATCAAAAACTCGGCGTCGACCAAATGTTGGATTTTTCTCCGGTTTTCCTCCCCCAAAACCTCAAAATATTTCTAACACGTCATTTTTACCAATGGAAGAGGACAATGCACCTCCTGGAACTGTTATTGATCAATTTTCAAGGCGGCAAAATCAATCCCAACCAATGTCTTTAGGCCATTTTAGCCCCTATAGTGGGGCAACACATCAAAACAATAGACAACCGGGGATAAACTTTGCTTTGCCCGTAGCTTCGCAAATGTCACACGGTGGCTCTCCTTCCGAGATGCCAAATTTTCGAACTCAATTGTCCTCTTCTCATTCAAATGACTCTGGAAGATTCCTTTCTTCATCATCTTCTTCAACTAGCATCAGTACTTCTTCCCGGATGACTCCTGAGCACATTATAAGGACTTACAGTCAGGAAAGTGTCGGGAAATTGAAAATAGAACCTCATCATGAGGTAAATAAAATAATGTTAATAATAAATTATTTAAACTTTTATAAACAAGTTAAATTTGAACTTTATTAGTTAAATATATCATTGGTTTATTATACATATATTTATACTAATTTTTTTTTTTTATAACATACTAGAAGGTAACAGGCAATATTTTATTTGCATTGTATGGCTGTACTTTTACTTTCAATTTTAAATTTTTTGTAATTTTATAAGTTGTATAAAAGATCAAGTGTGAAAAAACTTATGAATATACCCAATAAAAACCTGATAAAGTTTACACCAGTCTAGTTTATTTAATCAGTTTTTTAATGTAAACAAAAGATTATAAGTTATTTAATGTATTTCTTTTAAAAATTTAAATTTTTTTATATTTTTTGTTGGATTTAGGCATTTGATTTTGTGGCTTCTGATCTAAAAGACAGAGGTGAAATTGGTCGTGGGGCATTTGGTGCAGTAAACAGAATGGTTCATGCACAAAGTCAAACTGAAATGGCTGTCAAGCGAATTCGATCAACTGTTGATGAAACTGAACAAAAGAGATTGCTTATGGATCTTGACGTAGTGTGTTGATTTTTATTATTTTAGTTCTTGATTAATTATATACCTACCTTAAAGTTTAACTCAAGGGTGCTTTGATATGTAAACAGTGAAAATTAAACCATTGACCTCATATTTTTAAGGTAAGTGTTCAAATCACTACACATAAAATTGTGAACAATATGTTCAGTTTTAATGTTTTCAATTCCATAATTATTCTTCCTTTCTATATTAAAAATATTTTAGATTTGAGTATTAATTTTTTGAAATATTCAACAGTTGAGTCAAGGCATTTATTAAATGTAAATTTTTTTTTTAGGTAATGCGAAGTAACGACTGCCCGTATATTGTTAAATTTTTCGGTGCTCTGTTTTGGGAAGGCGACTGTTGGATTTGTATGGAGCTAATGTCGGCCTCTCTGGACAAGTTTTATCGTTTTGTTTACCATTCTGACAACTTTCACATTCCCGAAGAAATCCTGGGAAAAATTGCAGTGGCAACTGTAAAGGCGCTGGACTATTTAAAAGTAAGTTTATTTATAGCTTGAGAATTTTTTTTGGTATGTTTTGGTGTGGATTTCACTGTAATTCTAATTATAGTAGTTGCTGGTGGTAATTGACTTGTTTATAATTATAGGTTATGTGGACTGTCTATTAATATATATATTTTATTGTAAACATTTGAGTAAATTTAGTGTTATCGTCTGTTTTTATTTAGCTTTAAATATAGTATATGAAAAAAACATAACTTTCAAATTATAAAATTAAATTTAACATACATTTTTATTCTACCCTGCTTTATAATAAAAAGATTTTTAAATAATTTTTATAACTGTTTAGGAAAAATTACAAATCATTCACCGCGATGTTAAACCTTCAAACATTCTAATTGACCGACGTGGAAACATTAAGTTGTGTGATTTTGGAATAAGCGGACATCTAGTTAACTCAATTGCTAAGACAAGAGATGCAGGTTGTCGACCATACATGGCCCCAGAAAGAATTGATACTTCTAGATCCAGAAATGGTAAGTTAGCTCAAATCGAATATAATATTGTAATTTGTTCTTGATAGAAAATTTGTTTTTTCTAATGTACCTCATAGTAAATTTTATAACCTTACATAGACTCGAGTTGTCTTTTAAAATGTTTAAAAATTATAAGTTTGTAAGTTAGCCATTTGTAAAATAATCTAGCGCCTTCATTTTAGTTGTTTTAGGGTGCTACCGGTGGTAATTAAACTTAGGACCCATAGGATAATATATGTGCGGTGGTATTGACTCATTTGTTTTTTCTTTTTGTATTGAACGGCTATATCATTTACTATTGGTTTAATAGTTTTATATTTGTCAATTTTTAATCACCAGGTTACGATGTAAGGTCAGATGTCTGGAGTTTAGGAATAACTTTAATTGAACTTTCAACTGGAAGGTTTCCTTATCCGAAGTGGAACAACGTGTTTGATCAACTAACACAGGTACCCAATTTGATCACTTTTATACTAGTCAATTCTCTATCCTACTTGCTGCATTTTAATTGTTGTAATAAGGTCCCAACTAGCATTTAAAATTTGTTCATGGTAATTTGCCAGCATACCACAAACTGTAGTTTTTTTTATTTAAAGGCAAAAAAAATGGAAATACAATCCTTTTTTAACATGGTTAATACACTTTACCACATTTTTTTGCTTAATGACTTTGTTGTAATATCAGTAGCTCAGTACATTTGAGTTGTAGTTAAATATTTAAGCTGCTTTAGAATGTTTAAATAGTGTTTTAATGCTTGCTTAATCTTAATATATATTAGGTTGTTAAAGGAGACCCACCAAAGTTACGAAACAAAGTTGGGAATATCATTTTCAGTGATGGTTATGTTGGGTTCGTTAACATGTTGACCATTTCTGATTCTGAGCAACGTCCAAAGTACGGCCAGCTCCTTGCTACTGCTTATCTTACCCATATGGCTAACCGGAATGTTGATGTGGCCCATTATTTTTGTACTGTTCTTGACCGAATGTCCGAGGCTGATTTAATGGGCCACCCGGCAGAAGATGGCGCTATATTTCAACAGGGATTTTAACTTGCCAGGAATATAAAAGCTTAGGGTTTCTGATTTTGAATAAAAAGCTTATGATTGGGCAATATATACCTGCATTTATTTTTTCCTACCAATTGAATGTCTCAACCAAGTAACAATATTTATTTAGTCCTAAAAAATTATAATTGGTAAAACTGGGGGTCATTCAAAAGGGTTAAAAATGATATTTTTCATTTTTTGTAATCTTTAGATTTAAAATTAAAATATTTTTACTGATACCTAAAACAAATCCAGAATTAAGAAATGGTGCATATATATTATATTTTGCTTTGCATTTTAAATGTCGACAACTATTAAAGCAAAAATTATTTTAAGCTGAACAAATTTTATCGATTTTAAAATTCTACTTTTGATAGCAAATTTATAATTTGTTATTTCAAAAAAATCACTAGTGCTATGTCTATAAGAAGCACAGTAATATATATTTTAAGCAAAATGTTATGTTTTTTTGCTTGTTTAAATATAAAGTTCATTAACTTTGCTATTACCCTTCAAATTTATGAGTTATATAATTTGATTATTTAAGTGTTTTTTCTATAACGTAATTGGACTTTTTAGTCTGAATGTAACTTAATTCTTCATCTATCTTTTCTGTTGTTTAAGTAAGTATCTAATGTAATTGACTGTTCTTATATATTCCATGTGGTATTATTAATATGTATGTATAAGCAAAGGACTTAACCAATTTTGAGCAATAGAACTTCTGAGTGAATGCCTTTGTAACTTGCACTATTTTTGTGTTATGTATCTTATAAACGGGGCACCAATAATGTTGATCTTATTTACTCATAAGATTCCGTATATTTCCGTAATTATTCCTATGTTTTTCTTCTTTTTTGCTGTTCTATCTGTAAAATTTATGCCCTACTCCAAACAACAAGCAATATTGAAAATTGACTTATAGTAATGTAAATAGTTAACAACGTTTTCGAGATCAAGGTATTGTTTCTACCAGAGGTAATATGCAGTTAATAGACTAGTACTAGAAACAAAAATAGACGTCATGTAAGGTTAACTCCTTTGCAATTTTAGATTAAAATAGACTATAAGTAATTTGGTCGTTTTAAGAAATATAGGATGTAGCTCAAATTGGAATTTTGTAAAAGATAATTAATCCTGAATTACAAATTTTAAATACTAAACTTTGGTATAGCCTATCGTAGTGAAACGTAGCTATTGTTATGAAGTAGTATTATTGTAGATGGATATGATTAATGGTTTTGTAAGGAATTGTGCATTTAATATAGGCTACTCTTTGCTTGTTGGTAATATAAACCACAATGAAGCTTGCAAAGTCGTAAATAGAATTGTTAAATAATTGATCAAACCATATGCAAATATGAGATCGTTTATTTTTTACTAGCATTAGGTTGGCTATGTTTCGCACACAATGCTTTTAAAAAATAGATATGCTTTTTGATACAAAATATAAATATATAAATTCCCTTTCTTTTTGTTTTTAAATAAACCCTTACGAATAAAAATAGGCAAGCTATTAACCGTACTTAACCTTCAGAATGACATTTCTAGCCTAATTGTTGATTTAGGAGAAATATTTCAATAGGAGAATTAATGCGAAAGGGCAATTATGGGATACCGGTTGTTATAGCGACGAAAGCGTGATCACGGGCACAATTAATTGCGTACAAGTTTATTTTATTGGGGTTTTAACGTTTTTTAATAAAAACGTACGTAATATTTTGAGGTTAAGAATCCTTATGAGCGTGTTGTTAAAAGATTTTGCCCACCGTTTATTATTTTTCAGTTAGTTGTGTAATATTAACTAAGCCTAATTATCCAACCATTTTTTGCAGTGACGTCACTGATCACAGCCGCAGGGCCGGGTTTACAATAGACACGCAGGGGGGATAGCTTTACGAATTAGCAAACGCAACTCAGATATACTAGCGCCCCTTATTTAAAGCTAAATGATATTTTTGTATTAAAAATCACCTAATTAGCGTTATTGTAATTATGCGCGATACAAGCTAGTCTGTAATAAACATAACTATCTTAACTGTACCCTAATAGACAATAGGGAAATCGCTGTAATAAACCGGCCAATCAAATTTAGACGCAATACTAACATTTAAATTATGGGATACCGGTTGCCAGTGGAAACGGGGGGCACGTGACCGTTCACGGTCGCTGGAATGGAACGAAGAGAATAAAAGTTGCGCCGAATTTTAATCAGAATTGGTCGGTTTGTTGTTTGTTTGATGTAATTTAGAAAAATTTGGTGACAAGACTAGATTTGAAGCATGGCGTCCAATCAAGACGCATGGGAAGAATATGCAAGTGACGATGGATTAGGTAAGCCAAAAGTATATTAATACATTTATTTAAGTAATTTTAAACGCATCTTTTAACGCTCATGTGACAATATCGGTTTTCAAGTACTTAGAAAGAAAAAATCACGCGCTGTAGTAAAAGGGTTTATAACCGCCATATTTAAACCGCAGCGTACATCATATTTTCATCGTTCGTGTTTGCTAATTTCAGTTAATTTAAAATAAATTCAAGTAATATATGTAGACATTGGTAAGTTTCACTTAAATTGAAAATACATGCAGACACATTATAGCGCGCTTTATTATGGCGTTGTTATATAAGCATAATGTATTACGCCATTATTAACAATGCGTCAGATTTTTGTCGTTAATATATTTACACATTAAACAATTTTCGATTTGCTTGTATGTTATTAACTACTCCTTGTACCATTATTTGTGGACAGCTTTGAACGTTTTTACATCAAACGTTTACGTAACAAATCGTTACGTTCATTACAGTTGTTATCTATACCACGTGCTTTTAAAAAATGATGTTCATTAACTGAACAAAACTTAAAATTTAAAATAACTTAAAAGGCAACTGCTGCTAATTGTATATTACAAAACCTTTGTTTATGTTACATATGTTAGTGCTGTATTTAAGATTTGCTATATGGTTTTGGTGTACATTTGTAAATGTTGTCTTTTTCAATAGATGATGCCTATGAGGAGTTGACAGATAAATCTAAAAAGAAATCAAGGAAAAATAAAAAGTCTAAAAAGCGAAAGAGAAATCCTGTAAGTTTTTTACACTATAAAATTAACATGTTTATTTTAATCTATTTATTTATTGGTCTTTATCTTCTTTAACCAATTAAATATTTTAGAGGTTATTTATCCTCCTTATACTCCCTAAAAATACTTCCCATTTTAAGGTAATATTGGCATAATGTGTTGGTTAGTACACTTAGGTTTACCACATGAAATATGGGGTTTGATCCCCACTGCTTCCATGTTATAGGTTAAAGTGGTATTAGCGATACTAATTATTGACGTAAATAATTAAAACAAAATGTTGTTTTTGAACTGTAGGAAACGGAATATGATAACCAAGTTGAAAATGATGAAGTTCTGGCTATGTCGGATGGGAACAGTGATGCAGAACTTGAAACAATGTCAATCGAACAAGAAGCAGAAGACAAGCCGAGAAAAAAGAGAAAGAAGGAAAAAAAGAGAAGTTCTTCTTTCGATGAAACTGAAGTCAATCCACAAAAAGCTGAACCAAAACCAGAAAAGGTAAACATTTTATTGTATTATTAATTTAACTGTTTTAAAAATGCTATAAGCATAAGCCTGCTAAATTAAATTCCAATTTTAATAACTCCATTTAGTATAGGCAGTATTAAATTTTTTATATGCAATATATGGTAATTGGTTTAATTTTTAGGAATTAAAATCGCCAGCCGAACTAATTGCAGATTGGAATTTAGAACCATTTTCTTACGAGTACACAGAAGAAGATTACTTGGTTAGAATCTTTGATAAAATAATAAACTTATATTTAATATTGTATTATAAAAAGTGCATTGTAAAGTACAAAATTTTTTAATAGGATAGCATTGCTATATTTTTTAAGTCGGAAAAAAATTAAAATTTTCTAAACCCACCTATTTTTTTAGACACTGTCAAGTTACAAGTTATTTAGTCTACACATCAAACCGAAGTTAGCGCGCAGTTACCCTCGTTTGCCAACTTCTAGGACACTTACAATTGTTGCTGCAATGTGGAGGGAATTCTCAAATTCCCCGAATTACCCTGCCCCAGCTGGAAATAATAACGAAGAAAGCACCGAGGTGATTGAAAGTAAACCGACTTTGAGACAAATTCGTGGACCAACTGCATCAGTTGATTTGTTACCTGTTAATGAAAAACGTAGCCGAAGTAAGTGTTGTGTCTTATTTTTTGTGTTATTTTTATATTAAAAAAACTATTTTATTGTCTAAAAATACTGAAAAAAAATGAATGCACGTTTTTTTGACAAAGAACAACATAAAAATTGCATTTTTATTTAAAATTTTCCTTATAAATAATTATTTTTATTTAAATGTCTTTTATTAACCTTAGGTCGAAGCAATACTCCTAAAATGGGTAAGAAGGAGAAAAAGGTTGCCCCTCTCAGAATCCGACTTCCAATGAAAAAGAAAAAGAAAGGAGCATCAGTAAGTTTACTTTAAACTTTAAAAAAATATTTTTTTAATCAAATATTAATAACTTAAAAATATTTAAAAAATTCTTTTTTTTTCAAATTTTTAGAGTGATGAAGAGAACTCTGTCTCTGACAACGACTCGGATTTCGAGTTTGAGCAAACTCTCGCAGCAGCATCCATCCAACAACCGATGAGCGACAGCTCCTCCAGCCGCCCTTCATCTAGAAGAAGCAATCCAAGGAGCAAGAGTAAGAAGAAAACGGCATCAAAAAAGAAAAAGCCAGCCAAACCAGGTAAATAAAAAAAAATTTTAAAAATTATCACAAAGTTATTTTATTTAATTTTTTTATGTAGCTCATGAGGAGGATGGTTACGAAACTGATCACCAAGATTATTGTGAGGTTTGCAAGCAAGGAGGTGAAATTATATTATGTGATGGCTGTCCAAGAGCTTACCATCTTGTTTGTCTTGAACCCCCTCTAGACACCCCCCCAGAAGGGAGCTGGCCTTGCCCTGTTTGCGTAAGTCTTGTTAAAATTAATCTGTGAGGTTTGTGATAAAAAAATGAATTAAATTAGTTGATTTTTTTTTTTTGATTTAAAATTCAGCATGATATAAAAAGTTGAATTTTTTTTCGATCCAGATGTGTTTGGTTAGATTCCCACTTCCGGCACTGTTTGTTGTAAATATAAAACTAATAATTCTTGATGCTAAAAAAATTAAACTGTTTTATTATTTCTACATCAAGGATAAAAATTATCAATTTGATTTCTGATCGAATTTTTATATTTTAGGTTAAGAATGGAACAAAGCCGAAAAATCGTGACGAGAAGCCAGAAAAAGAAGAAGATTTTGATCTGGATGAGTTCCAGGAGGAAGAAGAGGAAGAGAACATGGATGACCACATGGAGTTCTGCATCGTGTGCAAGGATGGAGGAGATTTATTGATCTGTGACACGTGTCCTCATTCTTATCATCTTAATTGTCTAAATCCTCCAGTTGCCATGGTACCTGATGGGGAATGGTCATGCCCCCGCTGCACGGTAAATTTATCAATTTTTTATAAAAAAAGTTTTATTATAAAAAAAATAAAATTAATTATCACCCTAAAATAATTTTTTTACCCCCCAAAAAAAGTTGATAAAAAAATTATTATCACCCTTTTTTACCCAGTGTCCCCCCACACGAGGCAAAGTAAGTCGGATATTAGCCTGGAAATGGAGGGATGCCCCTTACACAGAAGTCCCCGATGAAAGACCCGGGCACGAGGGTTCGATGAAGAAATTATGGGGCTACAAACAGCGAGAGTTTCTCGTCAAATATCACGAGTTTTCTTATTGGGATGTGGAGTGGATTACTGAGTTACAGATGGAGATCCATTGCACTTATCAGGTGGGTGTTCATTAATTTACTGTAGAGGGCATTTTAAATCAAAATTTAAATGTCTTCTAGAAATATTTAGGTCTTCAAATATAAATCTTAAACCTATATTGCCTATAAAATACTACTACTATCACAGAGATATTTATTTTAATAATTATAATTATAATTTTTATTTTTTCTCTTTCTCTGAATTTATTTTTTTTTAAATTATTATACATTATTCTTTTTCTAGTGGAGGTTGTATACTAGGAGGTTTGACATGGAGGAGCCGACTCCTCTGGATGAGGATGATGATTGGACTGATAAGAAGATGATCGAGAAGTATTACAGATACGGAATCAACCCAGAGTGGATGAAGATTCATAGAATTATTAACTCCAAGTAAAAAAATTAATTTTTGTATTAAATTGTGATATAAAAAAACTCTGGGTATTTGCCGTTTATCTCCAAAAAATTGAACCCCCTTATCAAACTTTTGACAATTTACCCATAAGCACCCTTACATTAACCATACAAAATGGAAAATTATGCCGGGACATTTACCCTTTAACCCAGGTTTTTTATCAAGCTTTTAGTTTGCTACCCTTTAACCCACCATACAACATCAGCAATTGCGCCAGTGCAATAACCCTTTAACAATTACCACTTACCCCATTCGTACAAAAACTAATGGGGGATTGGGCATTAAATATTGCCATTACAACTTGAGGGTTAAAAACCCATGGGCGTTTAGAAATCATTATTTAGTTAAATTAATAATTTTTTTCTTTTTTTTAGAAAAGTGGGAAGGGGAGGAGGTATTCAGTATTTAGTAAAGTGGAGGCAACAACCTTATGATAAATGTACTTGGGAGTCGGAGGATAACGAAATAACCGGATTTAAAGAAGAACTACAAAAGTTTAAGGAGCACAAGTAAGTTAAACATAAAATATAATTTCTAAATTTTTTTATTTTTTTTTTAACTTTTAGTTTAGGCAATATGGATGATAATCAAATTTTTTTATTTAATTTAAAGGTTAGCTTTTGAGCCTCCATTTCGAGACAAATCAAAGAAGAATAAGAAAAAAAGAAGAGAAGATAAAGACAGACCTAATGTAGGTTATTTTTAATTATATTTCATACATAAAGTAACATATATTATACCATAGCTTTATTTTAAAGGGTATGTATACTGGACCCATTAAGCTTTATTATATTTGAATTTAAAATTGGATTTTTTTATGTTTTTAGCCATCAGAGAAATATTTTGAGCAACCAAGTTATATAACAGATCTTGATTTATCGTTGCATGAATACCAACTTGAGGGACTTAACTGGCTTAGATTTTCATGGACTCAGGTATTCTGTACATTTTATTTAAACTTTTGTTTCAAAAGTTAATGTAGTTTTATAAAAAATAATTGGGACTCGGGTTTTATTTTTAAAAAATTCTGCTAATGTTTTTTTTTTTGTTTTTTTTAGGGTACAGATACAATTCTGGCTGATGAAATGGGTTTAGGAAAAACAATTCAAACAATTGTCTTTGTTCAATCACTAATTGTTGAGGTACTTATCTGCAAAAATATGCAATTTTTTTTCAATATTGGTATTTTTATGTGAGCAACTTTATCGATTATTTTTATCTTTGATGATCCATTCTTTAGTTTCTTTAGCATTTTGGATATTGTTGATACCAAATAATTGTTTTTTGGTTGGCCTTTACTTTATTTTATATAGGCTAACTCAAGGGTGCTATTGCTTAAAAACAGTTAAAATTAAACCCAGGACATCATGTAGTAAAACCAAGTTTCTTTCTTAACTAAACCATGTTGCTTATATAATATCTAAAACCCATTTTATGTTAATATCCTATTCCTCACAGGGTCACACAAAAGGTCCTTTCCTAATCTCAGTCCCCCTTTCAACTATGATCAACTGGGAAAGAGAATTTGATCTATGGGCTCCTAATCTTTACGTTGTTTCTTATTATGGAGATAAAGACTCGAGAGCAGTAATTCGAGAAAACGAGTTTTCGTTCGACGATAGCGCCATCAGATCTGGAAATAAGGCATACAGAATGAAGGTAGGGTGAATAAATTTGGTAAATCATAATTAAAAGAAATGGTGCTCGTAGATTTGTGAACAGTAAGGCACATATGACGGTGTAAAAGAACGAAAAAAATAAAATGGTAGGCTAAGAAGGACGGAAGTATGATAATAACTGGAATAAAGCTCGTGGCACGGTTTTGTTTTCTCTATATTTTCAACGCCGTATCTACTTTTTCTACAAAACCAACAATTTAAAAATAATAATTTTCCCCAATAAGTTTTTTCTTTTTACTCTGATCTTTTGGAGCAGTGACGCGTAATTGCCTAAGGAATTTCCGATTTTGTTGTTATATTCATCAAAGTTGGATCAATTTCCATACTCATAGCTTTTTACTAAATACACAATTACTAAATACTAAATAAATTTTTGTTATGGGAATTTTTTATTTTATTTTTTATTTATTTCTACAGAGTGGTTGTACTGTAAAGTTTCACGTGTTGTTAACCTCATATGAAATGTGCACAATTGATGCCAATACTTTATCATCAGTTGATTGGACTATGGTGGTGATAGATGAAGCTCATAGACTGAAAAATAACCAGTCAAAATTTTTCAAGTAAGATTGCCAATTAAAAAAAAATAATTTTTGTGTTTGTATAATGTAATAAATGTATAATTATTTTAGAGGGTCTTTCATAATTTTTTTAAAGATAAAAATATATTTTTTTAGGATTCTTTCAGAATATAATGTCGGTCACAAGTTGTTGTTAACAGGAACTCCACTACAGAATAATTTGGAAGAATTATTTCATCTTCTTAACTTCTTATGTCCATCCAAATTCACGTAAGATTTATACTGTAATAAAAAAACTTATTCAAATCAACACATGAGGTCTATGGTTTAAATCTCACTGCAAACATATCAAATATTTTTTTTGTTGTTTTTTATTTTTATCTATAAAATGTGTATTTTATTTTAATAAATTTTTTGGTAAATATTTAAAAAAATTTTGTATTTCTTTAGTGATATGAATGGATTTTTGGATGAATTTGCTGAAATAGCTCAGGAAGAACAAGTTAAAAAATTACACGAGATGTTAGGTTCTCATATGCTTAGAAGGTTAAAAGCTGATGTCTTAACTGTAAGTAATACCAATGCTTTCTTGAAAACTTTTATTGTTATTTTTATTAATACACCCATTTAGTATTTCTTTGCGAAATTAAATTTTTATCAGTTAAAAAAAATTGTAAAATTTATTTTTTTTATATAATTTTCATTTTTTATGTAACTTGTAAAATTATTCAATTTTTTATTTAAAATTTAAGGGGCTGGCATCGAAAAGTGAATTTATCGTTCGTGTAAATCTCACTCCGTTACAACGAAAATTTTATCGCTATATTCTTGCTCGTAACTTCGAACAACTCAACACAAGAGGGGGCCCTAACAACTCGTCTTTGTTGAATATTATGATGGATTTAAAGAAATGTTGTAACCATCCTTATCTCTTTAACAAAGCAGCCGATGTAAATAAAAAAAATATTTTTTGTATTTATTAGTCCTCGATATAAAAAAGGTTGACTTCACGACCTAAACATAGAGTAACATTAGTTACCCTAACCCAATCTTGAGTTGCCTTTGGCAGTTTGGGATAATATTGATTATATTTGTCCGATAATTTAGCTGCTAATAAAGTATTGGCAAATTAGAAGCCCTTTATGGCACCTTACTTAAAGGTACTACAGCATGAGATCATTGGGGAATAAACTCAGGACTTGGCTTTACTACTTGAGGTCCTTGGTTCGACCCCTACTCTATATAAATTAAGTTATTTTTAAATAGAAAATCTAAGATTTCTCTTTTAAGGGCAAAAAAAACAAATACAATTTTAAAAATACTATTTGACAATGTAGTAGATATGTTATTGTACCTATTAACACTTTTTTATTTCTAGGAAGCCCCAAAAGCTATGAACGGAGCTTTTGAGATTAATGAATTGACAAAAACGAGTGGAAAACTTATTTTATTACAAAAAATGATGAAAAAATTAAAGGAAAAGGGAAATAGAGTTCTGATCTTTTCACAAGTAAGTTAAAAAGCTATTTGGTAAAAAAATATTAAAAAAATTAAAACTAATACCAACAGTAATCAAAATTATTTATTATTATAAATAATGCATTTAATATAATTTTTTTTAACAAACATTTTGAATATTTTAAAATAAATACCTAATTTACTACATATTTAATACACTTATTTATCTATTGGGCCCAAAAATTATTGAATTTTAATTTTATTTTAATATTTTTTGTTTTTAGATGACAAGAATGTTAGATATATTGGAGGATTTTCTGGAAGGTTTAGGATATAAATATGAGAGAATTGATGGAAGTATAACTGGATCATTGAGGCAAGAAGCTATCGACAGATTTAATGGTACAAGTATATTCTAAAAATAACTTTATTTAAATTTCCTTAAATATAGAATGTGATTTAATATTATTAATTTTTTTTTATTTAATATTTATTTGGTATTTTAGAATTATTATTTTAGTATAACATTTTTTGGTGTTATTATTTTTTGGTATTTTAGTATTAATGTTTAAGTATTAATGGTATTTTAGTATAAATTTTTTGGTATTTTAGTATTAAATTTTTGGTAGTTTAGTATTTAATACTATTAATTATTAATTAAATTTATTTTTTACAGTAAAAATATAATAATATTTATTTTCATAATTTTTTTTCAGCTCCTGCTTCTGAGCATTTCGCTTTTCTACTCTCAACTCGTGCTGGTGGACTTGGTATTAACCTTGCCACAGCAGACACTGTGTTTATTTATGACAGTGACTGGAACCCCCACAACGACATACAAGCCTTTAGTAGAGCTCATAGAATTGGACAAACCAACAAAGTGATGATATATAGGTTTGTGACCAAAAATTCGGTCGAAGAAAGAGTAGCAGAGGTTGGTTTTTATAATTTTGGAGGGTTTTTGTAAATGTTAAAATGTGGGGATAGTTTTTATGCACTTTGTGGGCATATTTTTTGTGTAATTTGTTTTAAAAAAGCTATTTTAACCCCAAATTTGGGTGTTTTGGGTCAAAATTTTTTTTAAACTTTATAATAATATATTCCAAATTAAAATTAAATTGAAATTCAGTAATAAATATTTAAATTAATTTTCTTAATGACAAGACAACAAAAAATCTATGTTAAAAATGTAACTTAAAATTTTAAATATTATTTAAACTAATAATAATTTTAAGGTTGCGAAAAGAAAGATGATGTTAACTCACTTGGTTGTCAGACCTGGAATGGGATCTTCCAAAACAACGATGATGTCCAAACAAGAACTTGACGATATTCTTAAATTTGGAACCGAAACTTTGTTTAAAGATGATGACGGTATGATATTCTTTTAAATAAAAAAATTTAAAACGTTTAAATTATATATATATATATATAAATAAAGCCCAGTGGACAATATATATATATATAAATATATATATATGTCCAATTTATAGGCCTACAGAATAAATAAAACTGCAGTTTGTGGTGTGTGGGTAAATTATCGCCGGCAAATATTAGTTAAAAGTCGCAACCATATTATGACAGCTAAAATAACGACTGTAGGCAAGACTATCAACTAATAGTTTATAATTATGAATAATCTTAGGTTAGAAAAATAAAAATTTATCGATTTTATTTTGATTATTTTTTTAGATGCTGAGGGCCAAGATTTTATTCATTATGATGATAAAGCAATTGAAGCTTTACTGGATCGAACAAGGGAAGTCAGTGGGGATGATGCTAATAAAGAAAATCCACAAATTAATGAATATTTGAGTTCGTTTAAAGTTGCCACGTACCAGTATTCTGAAACCCATGAGGTAAATAACAAATTTTTAGATGAAAATGCCCTAAATAACCTAAAAATAAAAAATAAGGGAAGGACATTTTAAAAAGTTTCTTAAAAAAATTAAAAAAATTTTTTCAAAAAACCAAAAAAAAATTTAAAAAAAAACTTAAAAATTCAGCCAGAGCCAGAGCGAGAAATCATTAAAGAGACGATGGATCAACCTGATCCCAACTACTGGGAGAGGCTCCTCCGACATCATTACGAGCAACAGCAGGAGGAAATTGCATCGACTCTTGGAAAGGGAAAGAGGATTCGGAAGCAAGTGAATTATTATCATGCAGAGAACTCAACGGTAGAAGTCGACCGCGGTAAGTTGAAATCTTCTTTAAAAAAAAATTATAAGATCAATTTTTTTAAATTGGATTTTTTTTCTAGTTGTCCAGAGTGGTCTTCCAGGTTGGGAGGATAATGGAAGTGACTTCAGTGGGATCAGTGATCCTGGAGAAGAAGAAGATGAGGAGTTTGATAATAATGATGGTGGGTCTTTTATGCCATTTTTTAAGTTTTTTTTTTTTAATTTTTCGAGCAAAATTTCCCTATATTATTTAAATTTTTTGTATTTACAGCAAGTGGACGCAGGAGAGGAAGAAGAGACAAGGATCGACCTCTTCCTCCAATGTTGGCTAGAGTGGGAGGCAACATAGAGGTTTGAAAAAAAAAAATTTTTTTTTTTTTTTTTTTTAAATTTTTTTTCAAATGAGAAAGTTTTTTTGCTCCAAAAATTTTAAAAATCTAAAAAAATATTAAATTTGCAAAAAGTGTCAAATTACATTACTAAGTCTTTCATACAATAAAGCAGGTATTTTTACCTTTAATTTACATTTTAATATTTTGTTTTAGGTTTTGGGATTTACCGTCCGTCAACGCAGAACTCATTTAAATTTTGTAATGAGATACGGAATGCCACCTTCCGAAAACTTTCAATCCAAATGGCTCGTCAGAGAACTAAGATGCAAGTCAGAGAAAGAATTTAGGTTAAAATCCAGACATTCTATCATACTAGTGTAATATTTGAAATTGAATTAAAGAAAATTAAATTTTTGGATTTTTCAGGGCTTATACTTCTTTGTTTATGAGACATTTATGTGAACCAGGACCGGATAATGCTGATACTTACTCAGATGGAGTACCAAGAGAAGGAGTTTCCCGGCAACACGTGCTTACAAGGATAGGAGTTATGTCGCTTATCAATAAAAAGGTAAAAATTTAAATTTCCCCCCAAAAAATTTTTTTTTTAATTTGAAAAAAAATTTTTAAGGTTAAAGAGTTCAAATCCATTAATGGAGAGTGGAGTTTACCGCATCTTAATCCCGCTCTTCAAAAACCTCTACCAGCATCTGTTGTGTCCTCCAGTGCTGTTTCAAGATCGGGAACCCCATTGTCTGCAATCTCCTCCCTAAAATCTGCAGATTCCTCTGCTGTTCCTTCTCCAGCAACTCCCACTTCCTCTTCCGCGATCCTAACCGGAAGTAAAGAGGAACCAGCAGGGGTCAGCACAGAGCAAGGTTTCTAAATTATTTTTAAAATTAAAATCTCAAAAAAATTTAAAATTGTTAAAAATTTTTTTTTAATTTAAAATAATTTTTTAAATTCTTTTTTTTGCAGATGTTAAACCAGTTGACTTAGCCAGCAAACCTTCAGAAGAAAAGAAAGAGAAAAATGAAGTGGAAAAAATGGATGTAGATGATATTAAAGTAGAAGCACAAGGTATTAATTAAACTTGTTACCAAAACTTTAAATTTTTGTCGTTGAAATAGTGGAAGTTAACTTTAAATTTTTTACGTTTTTTGTATCAGACAAGACACAAACTGATAAAGATAAAGAGAACGAAAGTAAAACTCAAGACAGCAATACTGCAGGTAATTATACAATTTCTATTCTAATTAACTGTAAACATAATCTATTTTACATTAAAATTTAAAATATACATTTACCTTTAAACTTTTTTACCGAAATAATTATGTTTTTTTTTCTAGATTCAGCTGCAGTAAAAGTTGAAAATGTAAAAGATGAAGTCGTTGAAAATCCCAAGCAGAGATTCATGTTTAATATTGCTGATGGAGGTTAGTTTTTATAAAATCTGTTATTTTAAAAAGCCATTCCTATTTTTAGTTTATAAGCCTGCAAAATAAATAAAACTGCCATTTGTGGTTCACAGGTAATTTATCATAGTCAATTGTTAGTTAAGAGCTATCTACTAGTCTATGACAATAAGCTGAAAAATTTAAAAAATAAAATAAATTACAGTTTTTGATACATTATTTATCTTTTTAGGTTTTACTGAGTTGCATACATTATGGCAAACTGAAGAACAGGCTGCCATCCAATCAGGAAGAATCAATGAAATATGGCATCGCAAACATGACTACTGGCTTATTTCAGGAATTTCTGTGTAAGGTTCACTTGTATTGTTTATATTATAGCTATTTAGATTGGTATGTAAATTGTTAAATTTTTTAAAAACTGTTTTTATTTTTATTTTTTAAATTTATTTATTCTTGATGTGAAACATAGAGTAACATTAGTTACCCTGACCCTATCTCGAGTTACCTAAGGCAGTTTGGAATATAATAGATTATAATTGACCAATAATTAAGCTGCTGACTGAGTGCTGGTTCAGCATAAGTGCAGTGGGGATCGAACCCTGGACCTCATGTAGTGAAGTCTAGTGTTCTTTAAAAAAATGCTATGACATTGTTTTTGTTGTATCAATTTTGTTGTAATTTTTTAAATACTTATGACTTTGTTTTAGACATGGTTATAGTAGATGGTCAGATATCCAGAATGATATTAGGTTTGCAATTGTAAACGAACCGTTTCGAGCCATGCACGAAAAAGGAAATTTTCTGGAAATGCAAAATAAATTTCTTGCCAGAAGATACAAAGTAATTTTTGATTATAAAAATTTAAGAATCATTAACATATTTAAATAAAAAATTTTTAATGTTGAGTAGATAATTTTTTTATTGTTTTTTTTGTGTATTTTTAAATTTCAATATTTAATCAGTTATTGGAGCAAGCGTTAGTAATTGAAGAACAACTTAGGAGAGCTTCGTATTTAGGTTTATTACAAGATCCAAAACACCCAGCTATGGCCCTTAATGCCAGGTAAGCCCACTTTATTATTTTTTATTCAAGATAAGACTTGTTATATTATGACATGGATCTAAAAAAATAATTTAAAAAAAAAAACTATATTTTTTTCAGATTTGCTGAAGTTGAATGTTTAGCTGAAAGTCATCAACATTTATCTAAGGAATCCCTAGCAGGGAACAAACCAGCTAATGCTGTCTTACATAAAGGTATTGTAGGCCTACTTAAATGTAAAACATTCTTAGGGTAGTGAAAATTTTAAAACTTACCAAAAAATTCTTTTTAATTATGCTATAAGTAATATATTTGACATTATAAATTAGATTTTTTATGTAGTTTGGCTAAGTATTTTGCCAGTTTAAAATATATGCAGACTATAGAGTTTTTATTAATTTGCAGATTTTAGTTAGATTAACATTTTTTTTTATCTAATAAATCTGTTTTCACAGCCTAAAATTGGACTTATTTAACGAGCTTTATTCTTCTTTTTTAGTTTTAAATCAATTGGAAGAATTGCTAGCTGACATGAAAGCAGATGTCGGTCGTTTACCTTCAACTTTATCTCGTATTCCATCAGTAGCAACGAGGTTAAGAATGTCAGAGCGAGGAATTTTAAGCAGACTCACCCACCAGAATGGTGACCCCCAAGTAAGTAGTTTAAAGTTGTTAATATTTTTGCAGAAAAATGTTGATGGACTCATTTATTTTTTGTATATATATATTTATCCTCGATGTGGGAAAGTCGAATGCGCGACTTAAACATAGAGTAACATTAGTTACTCCGACCCAGTCTCGAGTTGCCTGTGGCAGTTTGGGATATTATAGATTATAATTGCCCGATAATTATTCTGCTGATTAAGTGCTGGCTCAGCAGGAGTTCATACCGTTTTATAGCGCCTTACTCAACAGCATGAGATCAGTGGGAAATGAACCCACGACCTCATGGATGGAGCAAGTGTTCCTACCACTACACCACGCTGCCGGTTTTATTTAATGTAACTTAATATTTTGCACACTTTAATGAAAAAGGTCTATAAAAATTTAAAATTCTTTTTATTTTTTAGCATATTTAACTCTTGCCTTTAATCTATTGACAATAAATTGTTAAGGATAAAATTTAAGGCCGAGGCCTTCAACTATTTTTTTAACATTTTTTTTTAAGCCTTCAACTATTTTTTTAACATTTTTGTAATAATTTTTTATTTTTTTAGGGCCACCAGACCAGTACTCATCCCCCTTATCATAAGATGTTAAACGGACCTTTTTGTTCAGGTGAGTTTTTATAGACCTCTAATGCACCTTTGAATTTTTTAATGGGTTTCTAAATTTTTACATTTTATTTTTTACCTACACAGGCCAACCAGTTTTAAGTCGAGGCACAGTCGAGCAGAAAACTCAATCAGGTTCCGCCCCCAAGGTCAACTACTCGAAGATGCTACAGCGAAATGAAGGTCAAGGGTCGAGTGGTAGCGGCCACACTTCGGCGGCCAACACAGCTGCTGCTATTCTGGCAGTCGCCAACGCCGAAGCCAAGAAAAAAAGCGTCGTGATTACAATAGAGGATTAGGTCACGTGATACAGTATCACGTGATTTCGTTTCAAGCTCAAGATGAAATAGGAATTTTTAAAAATTAAAAATCTGAAAAAATGGTTTTATAATCGGTTTCTTATATGTTTGCTGCTAATAATGTTAAACAAAAATAATTAAAATGTTAATTTTTGAGTATTTTTGCTTTAAATTAAAGTTAAAAACACGTTGCTGCTTTTTAGACATATTGACTGCATCATTATAGAAGCTGAAACGTCGTATAATGTATATTCGTAATTTCTATTTATTTCCATGTTGTATTAAACATGTTCTAGGTAATATAGGCGACATTTTTAGCCACCATTTTTGTTAAATATAATTTCGTTTTTCTGGCAATAAATAAAGCACAAGAATAGAAAAAAGCATTTCAATATCGGTTTTCAATTATAGTAAAGAAATAATAGAGCTAATATTAAGATCACTTGTAGTTTAAGTACCGCTACAACTAAAAACTAAGCATTTTTAAAAGAAGGTTGTTTATTAAAACTTACTTAAAAATGGAATGCATAATTTATTGTTCGAGCCATTGTGCGATTCTCTTACGCCTTTAATGCCCTGCAGGTATCACAAAGTTTCTAGTACCTACAAGCCAGCAATTACTCGTATTTACTAGTTTGTCGCATACTTGATGTAGTGGTAGAAGTTAAAAACAAAATATGCGAAAATTATATTCAGTTATTTTAGTATTATCGTTAGCTTTTGATGTAAATACACAATCAATATTAACAGGTGAGCTATACTTAAAGTAAAAGTATTCATTAAAAATAGAATATGAACTTAGTTTTAGTGAGTTTTCTTTCTAGCTTTAAAAATTTGAATATTATTTTTAGTCAACCAAATTAATGAAACTACTACAGTCGAATCACAGCCTACAACAACTGAAGTAACTACAACTACTACCCAGCTTCCTTTAGTTGATCCAAGTAAGGCTTGCTTATAGTTAGACCATTTTTTTAAGTTTAAAACTACTGTAATAATGTAATGCTGTAAAAGGAGTAAACTTCAGAAACGTCTAGACACTAAGCTTATAAATCTACCTCACTTTACATTTGCTGTGTTTTTAAACCTTTTTGCTTACAGGGTTGCCCATTCCATCTGGACTTGGCAAGGTAATAGCAACTGACAATGCTTTACGACTTCGGTTTCGGCCGCCAGCTAACTTTATAAACGACAACCGATATTCACAATTTCTGTTGGAATACAAAAGAAGCGATGAAGGCAGAGTAGACAATTGGCAAAATCAGGAAATATCAAAGAGTACAGTTAATCCAAATGACGTCAGAATTCTGGGTTTATCAAGCGGGGTTCTTTATGATGTAAGAATGCGAACTCAGGGCAGAAATCAACGCGGGCAATATATTATATCTAATCCTTCTCCAGTTATTTTTGCAAGAACAAGTAAGCCTATTGATTTTACTATAACAATACTATAACACAAAGTGTGTTATAAGATTTATATGTGTTTAATATGTTTTGGCAAAGTTGCATATTTAAAGCACTCTCCAATACTCATACATTATTTTACACCCTGTTTTATGATTTTTAGTTCCTAAAATGCTGTCCAATCTTCAAGTACAAAGGTTAACTCTAAACTCAACAGAAATTGTTGTAACTTGGGATGGGGTCCCAATGGAAAGATTTGGAAATGTGTACGACAGATCGGTATTGACATATTATATTGAAGGTATTTAAATTTTTATTTTTTTCTTATTTTAGGTTCATAAAGGCCCACCATTTTTTAAGCTAAGGGAATTGTAATTGTTTAGCATTACGCATAGAAAGAACCGACTTAGGTATTAAAATACAATTATTAATATTATCATTTTAAAATAATTCTACTTATATATTTAGTGTTTTATGAGCGACAATTAATTCATTTTTAGATTTGACAGACGCCCAACAACAAATATACCCTACTCAAACTCGAACGAATTTTCCGAATCGAGCTTTACTTGCCAACGAACCTCCAAAAGGAAGATTTGTGTTGTCAGATATTATCCAGGGTGCTCTTTACCGCTATGAAGTGGTAGCTTTCAGTGACGGAAGAGACCCGACTAGTAGCGTAAAACTAACGACATCCAAAACATTTGGTAAGACTTTGATTTAAGACAGTGTTTATATGTATATTTTTATTTTATTCTGACCCTCCTTTTAGTTATGTATTATATTTTAAAAACACACCAAAACCCTAGAGCATTTAAAATTTGTACATGAAGCAGTCAGAGCAATATTTTATTGTTATATCCAGTGTTTTATTAATTTTGTCTTTTAAAACTTTTTAGATGTTCTTGGACCAACCAACGTTGCTAAAAGAAACTCTAGCGAAACTTCACTTTTAATTTTTTGGGAAAACGCACCACAAGTTGAAAACGTTACTGGTTACAACATCGAGTGGTTTCGTATTGGAGACTCAGCCGATAATAAATCGTCTGCAGATACTTCTGCAAACGAATTATTAATCGAAAATCTAGTATCGGGCTCTCTTTATAATATCGTGATTGTTGGGTTAAGAAGTAACAGTGAATTCGGAAAAAGAACGGAAAAAACTCTGGTTTATTTTAGAACAGGCAAGCAAGCATGAGTCTATTTATTTCTAATTAGCACTATTTTTAATATATTTCTATATTTTTGATTCAAAAAATCAACCTCAGGTATCTTCAAATAATAATTAATTTGTACTTAAGACAGTATCCAACATGTCTTATGTTAAAGATACCCTAACCCCTTAAGAAACGAAACTTAAAATTTATTTTTAGCCATCCTCACCGACTCGATGAATAAATCTTTATCTTCCTTTTTATTTTTGCAGATCCAGAAAAAGCACAAAACCTAACAGTTCTGTCAAGAAGTGATACCACACTGCAAATCGAGTTCCAGTTACCTTCCGAGGGTGACTTTAACGAGTATGTTGTGTCTTACCAAACAACCGATGGAAGAACTAACCCCGTGTTTTTGCAACCTGAAACAGTTACAACAGCAGAACTAACAAAAAAGGTAAGTTTGCTTGAAAATAAAAGCGCAGTCGTAATAAAATTTGTTCACTTCTGTAGACTTATTGAGATCTGTTTCTTTAAATTTGTAAACTGCTTAATTATTAAAACTACTCACTATGTGTCATTACAGGTTTAGTCAATATTAAACTGTTTACCTAAATTCCACGTTTTGATTACAGGTAACTCTAACGGCCCTTGCGTCTGGAGCTTTATACAGCATTAGCATAACTACTGTAAGTAACGGTGGAATATTTGAAGATTTCACAAACAACACAGCAGAAACAATTGCCAGAACAAGTAAGTAGCAAATAAAATGGAATGCCTATTTTCTTAACATTTTAAAGGATATTAAAAAAAAAACACTTTTGGCAATAATTTTTGTACAATCACTTTAAGAAGAATGTCATGTGAAAAATGTGAAAACATTTTTTAACTTTAACATTTATTTTTTAGATCCTCGTCCACCTAGAAGTTTTGTTGGTAGTTCAGAAAAGGGGACAATATACCTTTCATGGGAGGTGCCGTTAACTATGTACACTGGCTCAACATGGAGTTATATGATATCTTACTATCCAAGATCAAGCCTTAATCGGTTAGTATATTTAAAGCCATTTCAATATGCTTTAAGGGAAAAAATTGATTATTTTTTTTTAAATATTCTAGTTTAAAAAATGTCATGAACTTTAAATAGTTGCTAATATTTTTGTTACTTTAAATACAGAAACGATACGACTGAATTGTGTGAGCCAAGGGCCCAAAATTTACAAAGAGTTTCTCTTAGAGGTTTGAAACCTGGTACCGGTTATTACATTACAATCTCTACTGTTGCTGGGCAAACATGTACCCAAAACAATAACCAAGTTGATGTTACTTACAGCGCTCAAGTGGATCAAATTCTAGTATACACACGTAAGATATATATTATATTTTAGGCTTATTCGTTGTTAATAAGATGAATTTATACTGCTTTTTTATATCTTGAGCCCCTGTGTGAGAAGGCCTACTTCACGCCCATAACATAAAGTAAGGTCAGTAACTCCGACTCCGTCCCAAGTTTTCTATGTTAGTTTTGGATATTATTGATCATGTTTCTAGATATTTAACTTGCTGTTTATATCGCCTTACTTAAGTACGATACAACTTGTAAGCAGTGGGGATCGAACCCTAGCCCTTATGTAATGAACCCAAGTTTTTAAATCACAACGCCACGTCGACCGAACGTGATTTTTTATATGAATTAAATTTATTTTTAATACGTATTTTACAGAACCCGACTATCCTGAAATTAAATTGATAAAACAAATAACTTTGAATAGTTTCCGTTTTGTTTGGAATCCACCACAAGATCTTAGTTCGTTTGAAAATTATGTGGTGAGGATTGGATTAACTAACAACGCACGGGACAACGATGCTAGGATTAACAATTTAGAATACGTGTTGAGTAAAAGTAAGTGTTGGTAAAATTTAAAATACTAAAATATTATTAAATTTTGAAATAATAACAAAATATGGCAAAAACAAAACTTTAACACTAATTTGGTTTCTTCTTTCTTCCTACATTCCCTTTTTACCTATTTTAGGTAAATGGGGTAGCAGTTACTTATTAAAATAGTATCAGTTAAACGGGTTTATGCATTAAGTAAATATTATTTAACTTTTAAAGATCAAACCTCAAAGGAAGTTGAGTTGTCAAAAGGACTTGAATATAGATTTACTATAACCACATCAGTCGGGGCTGATGGTAACACTCAAGAAAGTATTGTTATAAATGGAGTCAATTCTAGAACATTTAAAACTTGTAAGTACGATAAACATAAAATTTTAATAAAAGTTATCTATTAAAAAATATACTTTGATTTAAAGGGGATCCTTACAACGACCAACAGTTGTTCCCTCGTTTAACTTGGAAGTTTACGACCTGTGGAAAAACCGGTCGATTCGGTCCATCCCAGGTTTTATGCGACGGTGCTTACACCGGTTCAACTCTTGAGAATTTAGTTGTAGTAAAGGATGGTATACAGCGTTGGGTGGCACCTGTAAAAGGTAAATGAAATAGACTTATAAATAAAGTTTTGACGTCGGGTTACTGGCTTAAATAATTTTTTTGGTGAAGATACACCAATGCCACACTATCATCTCCCAAACTTGGTGTTCAAGGATGACTAAAACACTTATTTAAATAAGGCACTGTCCTTTAAAATATTAAAACGTCAAGAATTACATTCAATTGTTAGGGTTGTATCGAGTCGTTGCCGCTGGAGCTGGAAGCAATTCGCCAGGTGGGATTGGAGCAGTTGTGTCTGGGCTCTTCCACCTTAATCAAGGATCAGGAATCCAGATTGCAGTTGGCCAAAGAGGGGAGCAGAGAGGTGCAAGGATCATCAGAGGAGGATCTGGAGGGACGTTTGTGGTGGCAGATGAATACAGTTCGTTGGGATTTGTTGACCCAGATAACAAAGAAGCGATGCTAATTGGAGGTAATGGTTGTAACAACTAAGTAGAAATAAATTGGAAAAGTATATTTTTGAAAGATTATTGAAATGCCATCTTCTAGCTGGAGGTGGAGGAGCTATTAGAACTCTTCCTAAAAGCAACATCCCAAACGGAAGACTTGATCAAAATGCCGGAAACGCGTCCTCTGTAGGTCCAGGATTCGGGCTAGGAGGTCGGGGCAAATCAAATCTTGGAAGCCCAGGGATGCGAGGAGCTCAGGGTAGCTCTGGAGGAGCCGGGTTTTATGGGGTTGCAATCCCAGCTGCAGTGTTGGAAGCGGGGTCAACTTCTTACCCCGCTGTTGGGTTTAATCCGTTTGCTAGAAACGGGAACTCGTTAAATGAAACAGAAAAGGAGGGAATTACCCCGTTAGTTGGGGGAAGGTAAAAAAACATTTTATATTTTGTGAAATTCAAACCATATATGGTTTTAGGCTTACAATGGTTTTAACAGTCAAAAAATAATGGTTGCTGTTTATACAGATACGAACTTGAAGATTTTACGTTTTCTGAGGGTGGGTTTGGTGGAGGGGGTTCGGGTTTCTCTTCTGCCCCAGGAGGTGGTGGGGGTTACAGTGGTGGCGGGGGAGGCCCAGAGGGTGGATATTCTGGAGGCGGGGGGTCTTACATTTTGTTTACAGGGGGAAAGCAAATGGCGGAAGTTTCTAATACAGAAGCGGGATTTGTAGAAATTAGTGTTGTTGGTGAGAATAAAATTCAAATATCTTTTTAAGTGTGTTTAAACTATTATATAAAAGCTTAGGCCTAGCTTATGTTACTGATAGCCAGCATATACATTTTCTAATACCACTTCGCAATATTTTCTTTTATAAACCATTTAACTGCTATTTTACTAACAAGGTTTTTTATGTTTTTATTTAAGGTTTACCATTAGAGTCTCCAATTCCAGTAACGTTGTATCTTACACTTTCTTTTGTTGCCGGGATTTTATTAACTCTTTTTTGCGGAGCTGGTTTATGTGGAGTCTCTAAGTAATTTTTTGTTATTTAATTTTTGGTATTTTTGTTTGTATTGTTTTCTAAATTTGTAAATAAACTATTTGATATTTATTTAAGATGTGCGGACCGTTGTATTAAAGATGAAGACGAAACAAGTTTAACCCTACAAGATGCAAACACAAAAAACAAGTAAGTTGGGGAAATAAATATCAAGTGTTTTAGTAATCCTCAAAACGGGGTAAAAAGCAATTTTTACATCATTTTTCACCTTGAAGTAAACACAATTTCTACTTTAATTTGTAATTTAATTTTAAATAGTAAAAATGTTTTTACAGAGAACAACCAGAACCCCCAACGCCCTCATTTTATCATCCATCTTCACCTATAGAGCTACCATCCGCATTCCAAAGTAAGGGGGCATTCTAAGGCATAAATATTACCAATTTAAAAAATGTATTTTTAGATCAATTTTTAAAAATGTATATTTTTTTATAAAGCGGGGCATCGCCACGAGTTTTTCTCTTCCGACGATAACGAAGAAGAAGAAGAGGAAGTAAGAAGCGAAGAAGAGCATCAAAGCGAACCAGTAACCAAACCCAAACTAAACACCTGGAACGGTATCAACCTAGACCGCGCTGAAAGTTTAGCGCATCACAACGCTGATAGCGACACAGTGTCAAGTGTATCCAGTGTAAGTTCTATAGGAACTACAACTATAACTGACAAGCGGTTTGAATTTGACGAGAAAACCGGTAAGTTACGTTACAGAGGGCGGAAAATATCCAGAATGAATTCATCCTTTACTGGATTCGAAAGCACAGATGCAGAGACTTCTACTTTAGGGGGGCGCGACTTTAGCGAAAGTGAAGATGAAGATGAGACTCTTCCGCCCCCTCCACCCTCCCCTCCTCTGCATAACAATCCTCCTGAAGAGCTTGTAAGCGAGGAACAAAAACAAGAGTTTCGACAAAAGTTAACCATGTTTCATGAAATGGCAAGGCGCAGTAGGGAAACAGAAGGTGGCCCAAAACGAGGTCCGACATTTGTACCCAGTACTCAACTGTAAATTATAAATTTTATTATCCAAATGTGTTTAAATTTGTAAATGGCTAATCTATTTTGGTTATTTTAATATATTTGTGTTATTGTACTATAGGCAATAAAGCCTTTGCTACTTAATCTATTTTATTTTCAATGTGATTAGCAATATCCTATGCTTACCAAGTGTTATTTGTAAACGCGATAATTACTGCAATGCTAAGTTAGTTAAGTTTATAAATAAACCATATATATAAACTCAACAAGAAAATATTTAGTTTATTTTATTAAAATACCATACTAAAACTGTTAAAGTGCAGTTTAAGCAAGATAAATTGCATAAGTTTTAGTAAGAGGATAAAAGAAAATATTACGATTTTCATGACTCTATGTACACGTATAAGTGGGAAATTTTAACAGCGTTCCGTATTCCACAAAACTCATTGAAATTTGCTTGTAATGTTAACGACATGTGTTTTTTTATAAAAATAAATAAGGAACTATTATTCTTAAGAGCAATTATTAATAAAGCAATCGAAAGTGTTATGTAGAAAAATATCATATACTTAAAAGTAAATAAATAATTGATCATCTGTAATACCTGAATATCAAAACTTCTGACTGTCTGACTGTCTGAAAAAAACGTAAATATATTTTTTATATTCAGATATTAGAATTTAGGAAAATGGCACTGTTGTGGCTTCTAAATGTAATTTTGTCAAGCACTCTATTTAAACTAGGCTTATTGATTTACTGTCTGATACCTGTTGTAATTAAATTCTACCCAAAAATTATAACCTACGGTACTTTTCTGAATTTTGTTTGCCCCCCAACTCATTCTCGGAAACTATGCACCCCTGAAAAAATATGGAAAAATGTCAGGGGGGTTACTAATCACACTATCAACAGCGAAAAAGGAATAAAATTAGGGTTATGGCATATTTCTCCCCAGAATACGACAGAATCTTTAGCAACTGCAAAAAAAGTAATGTTATATTGTCATGGCAATGCGTTTCATAGAGGATATGGCCATCGGCAGAACATTTACGAAATTTTCAGAAAAGAAGGATATCATGTGGTGGCATTTGATTATCGTGGATTCGGAGACTCAACTGGAGAAGTGAGTGAAAAAGGAGTAATATATGACACCATAAAAGTCTATGAATGGGTTTTGGAGCAGATTAATCAACAGAAATGTGATTTGTATATTTGGGGCCATTCTTTAGGTACCTTCATAGCAACTGAGGCATGCTTAGCAATTCAAAATAATTCCGAACTCAAGCAGCCAGAAGGAATATTTCTAGAATCCCCATTTACCAATTTTTCTGATATGGTTCATGGTTACCCCTTGTCAAAAATTTGGTTCAAAATTTACCCTGGAAAATGGTTTACCGAAATGTTTTACGAAGCGATCTCCAAAAATAATCTGCAATGTAACACGAATGAAGTGATCATGAATTTAAATCATCATTTCATGATATTTCATGCGAAAGATGACACCACAGTTCCATATCATCTTGGTGAAAAGTTGTTTCACGAGATGTTGGGTAGCGAAAAGTGCCAAGCAAAATCAGTTAAATTTGTAGCGTTTAAAGCAGAGCATGGGCATGGCCACAATCATATTCACGAATCTCAAAAATATCCCGAGTTTATAGGCAAAATGGAAAATGTAAAAATCTCTAGTAACAAGTTCATGTTTGTGGAAGTTTAAATTACATTCTAAAAATTTTAATCATCATATTTATACTCATTGTTATTGTTCATTAAATGTTGTATGTATAGTAGTTTTTATTTTTATATTGTTATTATTTTAAGCAATGGGTCATTTAAACTGTTTTATCGTTGCTGTTCAAGGGACTATACTGTTGTTGCATTTCTTAGGCCATTAAAATACATAAAAAAATCAAAAAAAATTGATAAAAAAAAGTTTTGATGTAGTATAATATTTATGAAGCTGTGTTGTTGTGCAATTTTTTGTATAGTTTTACACCCCGATTTTCTAAGTTGTTTTATTTTTTGTTAATGAATTGTTTTCTACCAAACTTTTACATTCTACCTTTTTCAATAGAACAATTTTAACAATAAAAAATGCTATGGATTATTTTTTTATATTTAATATTTTACATTACGCTGTTGCATTAATATTCTTCACATATGTGTATTGGGCTGTAGTATACAGTTATTCCTATTGTTAATTCCTCAATATTTAATATACCTGTGTTATTCTTACTACACTGTTTATTTTATGTTTACTCAGATTGTGTATAAAAAAAATTTGTTGAATTTTTTCAAAATTTTTTTTTGAAATTTTATAAATGTCGGCACAAGAAGAGGAAGAATTTTTTGACACAGAGGAAAGTCTGGATCCAACTGTTCAGAATATTCTAGATCAAACTTCGTTGAAGTGGATTTTTGTTGGAGGCAAGGGTGGGGTGGGAAAAACAACTTGCAGGTATTTTGATTTTTCTACATATTTTAAAGTAAGTGTATTACAAAACTTTTAAGAATAACACAATTGGCATAAGATGAGGCAAAATGTCATGTTATAAAGATTTTTTTCCTAAAATCTGTTTTATAGGCTATTGTGTTAAGCTTTAAAAATTGTTATACTTCTACAATGCAACTATTTTAAATATCATTTTCTTATTTTAAATATCATTTTCTTGTCAACTGTATTAATGTCCATTTGAACAACTTTTTATATTACTACACTTTTATCAATGTTGCAATTTTTCCTATAAACCTAATAGAAATGATAGGCTTATTGAATTTCTTTTTAATTTTAAACACCTGATTTTGTATTTAGATACTCCAAAACTATTTTTACCCTGTTAAAACTTTAATTAAAAATTATTTGTGCTAATATCATATTTCTGTTATCTTATAAATAAAAATATTTTTTAGACGCCGTTGGAATGAATTTAATTTTTTTTAAATATAAGACATTTTTTATTAACATTTGTTAAATTGTATATATATATACTTATAAGATTAATATTTTTCTACTACTAATTTCGTTTTTTTTCTTAGTTGTAGTCTTGCCGTACAACTTTCAAAATGTAGAGATCGAGTTCTAATCATCTCAACTGATCCTGCTCATAATGTCTCCGACGCTTTTAGTCAAAAGTTTTCAAAAGTTCCGACGAAGGTGACTGGATTTGAGAATTTGTTTGCGATGGAGATTGATCCCAATTTGGGGATCGCTGAACTTCCGGATGAGTTGTTAGATGAAGAGTCAGGTAGGAAGTTTAGCAAAATTTGCATATTGATCCCTTAATAGTTTAATTTGTTTTTATAGTTATTAATATAGATTTGACCTAAAAAAAAATATATATATATATATAAAATAATATTACATAATTCTAATTTAAAAAATTTTCAATTTTCTTACCTTTTCAACCACACTTTATATCATAACTTTATTATATATACTGTTTTTTGTTGCTATTTTACTATTTAAATTGTTGATTTTTTTTGATTTTTGTAAACAATAATTTTTGATTTAGGTATTCTTGGTGCTGGAAAAAAATTGCTTTCAGATTTTGTATCAGCTTTTCCTGGTATTGATGAAGCAATGAGCTATGCTGAGGTTATGAGGTGAAAAAACATAATTTATTTCATTTTTTAAACTTGTATTTCAACTCTTATTTAAATTATTCATCAGAAATAGAATGTACTAAAATTTTGATTAACTTGTGTGTTTTATTGGTACTATCTACGAACACCTCTGGTTATAACTAGTCAATAGCCCGCCCTACATTCAATATTCCAATTGACATAAGAGGGTTTAACTTTCGACCAATTTTTTTTGCAATAAGCACCACAAATGGCAGTTTTTTTTGCAGGGTTATAGTCGGACATACATATTTATATGTGTGTTGTCCACCAAGCTCAATTACATATAGATTCACTAACGTTGTATAAGGTATATATAATGTAAGAACTATACATTTCTATTCAGATTGGTTCAAGGCATGAATTTTGATGTCGTAGTGTTTGACACTGCACCAACCGGTCACACTCTACGATTACTTAAGTTCCCTGCTGTTGTTGAACAGGGTCTTGGAAAGTTACTCAAAGTCAAAAACACTTTAAGCCCGTTTATATCACAGGTACATTAAATCCAAAACTTAAAAAAACAAACAAAAAATAAATTTTATAAAATTTTTCATTTTTAAAAATTTTTGTTAATAAGATTGTAGCAGTATATATAGAGTATGCCTATATAATATTATTTGTTTATTATAATATATGTTATTTATTGTTATTAGCTTGGTGGTATGGTTGGTCTTGGCCCTGAAATGAATGCTGAAAACATGAGCTCAAAGCTAATGAAAATTTTACCAACCATTCAGGAAATAAACAAACAATTTAAAGATGCTGTAAGTTATTAAATTTCATGCTGCTCTTGTGTTTTTAACAGTTAGTTATGTGTTCTATAAATAAAATCTTAAAAAAATCAGTATTAAAACATTTATCGTACAAAAACTTTGGCCACTTTTGTATGTTAATGATCATCAGGTTATTAAACTGCCAAACATTTTTGGCTTGGCAGAAAATAATTTATAGCATTTTATTCTAAAGTGCTCCTACATTAGAGCAGTGGGAATCGAATTCAGGGCCACTTATACTAAAGCCAAGTGTTCTAACCACTACACCACATCACTAGCAAGTTTTAGAGACATTTTCATAAAAAACTTCTCAATTTTATTATCAAATTTTTATTTTTTTAGAACCAGACCACATTTGTCTGTGTTTGTATCGCTGAATTCTTATCGTTATATGAAACCGAGCGGTTAATTCAAGAGTTGGCAAAAATAGGAATCGACTCGCACAATGTTATTGTTAACCAAATTTTATTTCCTCAATCTGGGAAACCTTGTGGTCTATGTGCATCGCGGTGTAAATTACAAGCCAAGTATTTAGAACAAGTAAGCAAAATTTAGTTGTATACTCAGCATATATAAATGTTTAAAAATACTTTGTATAAAACCGTTTATTGAAATTTGGGACGGTTTTTGTGAGTATTTTTTTATATTTGACTCTTATATTTTAAAGGATTCTAAAAGTTACTTAAATTTTAGTGATATATACAGATATTTTTTTTTAAACTAATATCTTAATATATTTATTTCAATGTTAAATTTTGGTTAATTTTTTGTAGATTGAAGACCTCTATGAAGATTTTCATGTTGTTAAAACCCCATTACTTGAAAGTGAAGTAAGGGGAGTTGAAAAAGTTAAATCATTTTCTAAACATCTTGTTGAACCTTATAAGGCACCTTTAACCTAATACTTTATAAAGTTATCTTTCTATTTTTTTGATATAGTTTAATCATTTATTTAATTACTGGTTTTGTAATATAGTCTTTGGTAAATTTTTGTAATATTATTTTGAAACACGCTTGAGATGCTTACAATAAAATAATTTTATTAAAAATTTTTACAAAATTTTAGTATGGTATATTTATAGTTATAATGAATTTATTAAATTTTTGAAAGATCGCCAAACTTAAAATTTTGTATTAAAATAGAAGCTTATAGTCTTAACTAAAAATCACGAAAATAAAGTTTTTGAAAATATGCAAAGTTGCCAAACCTAAAATCTTATATTAATTTAAAGACGTTTAGATGACTTATTATAGGCTGTAAGTGCCTTTTTTGCAAAACAAATATCAAAGTTTTTTTTTTTTTAATTTCGTTATCCGTTTTTTTTTTACCGAATGATGATGCACGAGAGTCGTTTTTTTCCATAAAAACATGATTTTTAAATGATTTCGATCAATTTAAAAACGTTCAGATGACTTATAATAGACTGTAAGTGCCTTTTTTGCAAAAAAAATTAGCAAACTTTTTTTTGGTTTTTGGCCAAATTTAGCAAAAATACCAAGGCTTATATTATACCCTTGTAGAAAATGCCAAAATCCGCTGTTTTGGAAAGAAAAAATAGATCGCCAAAATTTGTTAAAAAAATGATTTTGTGAAATTTTGGATGACTAACAGTAGATTGTAAGTGCCTTTTTTTGCAAGAAAATGTTGAAATTGCTTTTTTAAATTATTTGTTATTCGTTTTTTTATCGAAAGATGATGCACGAGAGTCGTTTTTTTCCATTTTTTATTTTTCGATAAAAACATGATTTTTAAATGATTTAGATTTATGTTTTAAAAACTAATTTTAAAACGGATTAAAGATAAGTGCTTTAGGCATTCAAAGTTTTACGAATAATCGCTCTCGGCCTGCAAAATTTTTAATTAAACTGCGGGGAGTGTGCAGCGTAAAGCCCGCGTATACTTTTAACGCAAGACCATATTTACCAATATTCAAAATGAAATTTGGCAAAAAGTAAAAAAGTTTTAACCTGTTGTTAAGATAAATATATATGTTAATTTTTAGAATATTTATTTTTTTTAAATACTGTTATCTTTTTATTTCCTAAAAGCGCTCGACTTTGACGTTTTATTCTCCATGTTTCGTTTTTTTTTTTCAAAACCTAAAATTTTATATTTTATAAGACGCGCATTGGCCTAACTAAAATTCAAGATAAAACATTTCGCGAAAATTTCCAATAGCAAAAAAGTTAGAGCTAATTTTTATTTGGGTTTAATTAGGTCACGTGATATTTTTGGTCATTGATATTGCATATAAATTTTTGAAATAAAAAAAATTTTAAATCGAAAAATAATTATTCTGTTAGAACCGCATAGGTCCAATTAACGTGTTTACAAAATATTTAAAAAAAAATATTAATATTCATAAAAGTTATGACACTTTTATTAAAAATTGATGAAATCTCAAAACCTAAAATTTTATATTTTATTAGACGCGCATTGGCCTAACTAAAATTCAAGATAAAACATTTTGCGAAAATTTCCAATAGCAAAAAAGTTAGAGCTAATTTTTATTTGGGTTTAATTAGGTCACGTGATATTTTTGGTCATTGATATTGCATATAAATTTTTGAAATAAAAAAAATTTTAAATCGAAAAATAATTATTTTGTTAGAACCGCATAGGTCCAATTAACGTGTTTACAAAATATTTAAAAAAAATATTAATATTCATAAAAGTTATGACACTTTTATTAAAAATTGATGAAATCTCAAAACCTAAAATTTTATATTTTATTAAACGCGCATTGGCCTAACTAAAATTCAAGATAAAACATTTCGCGAAAATTTCCAATAGCAAAAAAGTTAGAGCTAATTTTTATTTGGGTTTAATTAGGTCACGTGATATTTTTGGTCATTGATATTGCATATAAATTTTTGAAATAAAAAAAATTTTAAATCGAAAAATAATTATTTTGTTAGAACCGCATAGGTCCAATTAACGTGTTTACAAAATATTTTTAAAAAAATATTAATATTCATAAAAGTTATGACACTTTTATTAAAAATTGATGAAATCTCAAAACCTAAAATTTTATATTTTATTAGACGCGCATTGGCCTAACTAAAATTCAAGATAAAACATTTTGCGAAAATTTGCAATAGCAAAAAAGTTAGAGCTAATTTTTATTTGGGTTTAATTAGGTCACGTGATATATTTGGTCATTGATATTGCATATAAATTTTTGAAATAAAAAAAATTTTAAATCGAAAAATAATTATTTTGTTAGAACCGCATAAGTCCAATTAACGTGTTTACAAAATATTTAAAAAAAAATATTAATATTCATAAAAGTTATGACACTTTTATTAAAAATTGATGAAATCTCAAAACCTAAAATTTTATATTTTATTAGACGCGCATTGGCCTAACTAAAATTCAAGATAAAACATTTCGCGAAAATTTCCAATAGCAAAAAAGTTAGAGCTAATTTTTATTTGGGTTTAATTAGGTCACGTGATATTTTTGGTCATTGATATTATTGCATATAAATTTTTAAAATAAAAGAAAATTTAAATCGAAAAATAATTATTCTGTTAGAACCGCATAGGTCCAATTAACATGTTTACAAAATATTTAAAAAAAATATTAATATTCATAAAAGTTATGACACTTTTATTAAAAATTGATGAAATCTCAAAACCTAAAATATTATATTTTATTAAACGCGCATTGGCCTAACTAAAATTCAAGATAAAACATTTTGCGAAAATTTGCAATAGCAAAAAAGTTAGAGCTAATTTTTATTTGGGTTTAATTAGGTCACGTGATATATTTGGTCATTGATATTGCATATAAATTTTTGAAATAAAAAAAATTTTAAATCGGAAAATAATTATTCTGTTAGAACCGCATAGGTTCAATTAACATGTTTACAAAATATTTAAAAAAAATATTAATATTCATAAAAGTTATGACACTTTTATTAAAAATTTATGAAATCTTAACGCGCATTGGCCTAACTAACATTCAAAATAAAACATTTCGCGAAAATTTTTAGTAGAACAAAAGTTTGACCTAATTTTTATTTCGCGTTCAAATCGGTCACGTAATATTTTTGGCTATTGATATTGCATACAAATTTTTTTGTAAAAAAATTAAAAATTTTAAATTAAAAATTAATTGTTCTGTTAGAACCGCATAGGTCTAATAAACGTGTTAACAAGATATTTTTCGAAAATATTGATATTCATAAAAGTTATGACATTTTTATTACAAATTTATAAAAATTCAAAACCTTAAATTTGATGCACGAGAGTCGTTTTTTTCATTTTTTATTTTTCGATAAAAACATGATTTTTAATTGATTTAGATTTAAATGGAAGCGTGATTTTCAACTAAAATTTAAGATAAAACATTTCTTGAAATTATTTTATAGCAAATATTAAATATATATCAGAGTTATGACAACTTTATTAAATTTTTGCAAAGTTGCCCAAACTGAAATCTTGTATTAAAAAAGAAAGGGTATAGTTCTAACTAAGATTTAAGTTAAAACACTTTTTGAAAACATTCAGTAGAACAGAAGTTATAGCATTTTTATAACTCAACCTAAATACGTGTAAATGTATAGAATAGTCAAGTTAGTAATATATTTTTAAACTAAATTATTTAAAATTTTGTGTATATAAATTCTACATATATTACCAATTACATAAATGTTAAAATTATTTCAACTGTTTAACTACAATTTATATTTTACTGGTAAGTAGAAACAATTTTCCTATAATGCTGTTGGGCAAACCTTACACTAGCAACCAGTTTCACGAATGACTTCTTATCGTTAGCCTAAAGAGCAAATAAGCGAATGTCGCGCTGATAATACAATTAACAGTTTTCTGAAAAAGGGTTGTGTTATATTAAAACACTTGTGCTGTAATAAAAAATTAACATTATTAGTTTGTACTTAATACTATTACTAATTCTGTTACATAAAATCCAGAATTTATATTTGTAACTTTAAAAAATATATACTTTTCAAGAATAAGTTGGAACTAACGGATTACGTTATAATACCGAAATCGCTACTGTAATGCACTTTGGTACATAAAAAATAATTGGACCAAAATTTCGATAAAATGTCGACTTCAAACATTCTGGTGTAAACGTAATTTTTAAATCCTATAAACAATATAACATGTCCGTGTGAAAGTGATATTGCTTGTATTAAAAGAATAATAATAAAATGAAAATAAATTAAAGATTTTCAATCCAACGAGAAGCAGTCGAGGCAAGATGAGATAACCAAGATCGCTGAAAAAATAAATTAATAAAGTGAATAAATAATTCCAATTTTAGTCAAAGGCCATCTCAAGACAACTATTCAAAAAATGTCATATAATTAATAACATTTATTCGTTTTGTTATATATATACCGTTTTTCTAGGTATAATTATAGTCTAATAACATATTTGTTTTTTATTTTGGCCCAAACGGAATGTTTTAAAATTACTTTTTTGTTAGGATTTTTTAGTCATTAATCTGCGGATTGGTCTGCAGCAGTATGCCTAAGTACGCTAGTGCCTAACCTAAAGGCATCGCAACGTAAAAGCAGTAGGAACAAGGTATGACTATAACATTTAACGATTACCATAAATTAAATACAAAAAAGGAATTAGTAACGAACATATAAAAAAATTGACTTAAATATATTACCTTGGATTCTTCAGACGCTGCTTGTATCATTGATATTGACGTCATTTGTTGAAAGCGATTTTCTTGTACCATCACAAACGCGTTTTTGAGGCCCATTTGTCCAGCTTGTTCTGTGTCAACGTCGTATATCATAAACCTATCTAAAGCAATTGGTTGCCGATGTACAACAAGCATGCTACCGTCTTTAAATATCTCGTGGCGCTTAAGGCTGGAGGGTACTTCGGCTGTTCTCTACGTATTTTCAATATAGTAAGGTTAGTTTACTGTTAATATTATTTTTTATTGTAAATTTAAGTGTTCGTATTTAAGGCATAGCAAAGGGCAGCAGGGGTAAAGTGGCCAAAAACTTGTCTTCACTACATGAAGTCCTGAGTTCGATCACCACTGCTCTCATGTTGTAAGGCGCTATATACGGTATAAACCCCTGCTGAACCAACACTTAATCAGCAGCTTATATTTACCGGCAATTATAATCAATAATAACAAAAACTGACAAGGCAACTTGAGACTCGGTCAGGGTAACTGATGTTGCCTTATGTTCAGGTCGTGAGGTCGACCTTCTCACATCAAGGCTAAATTAATGTAAAAAAACACATTAATAATTAAATAGGAGGCCCAAAAATCATTAGAAAAGGTAGTTGCCATTCATAGAAACAACAAAAATAGTTAAATCTGTATTACAGATTTACATTTAATAACAACACAATCAATTTATTGGAATAAAAAAGTGTTTAAGCCTATAACTAACCCGTTTTCCCTTTTTCACTTTGGTGGTAAACATCAACAAGTCGTCGAAAAGTAAAGCGTAAATGTCAATGTAACGACCATTTTCTGCAAAAAAAACAAAAAATAAGATCAAAGAGATAAGGATTTAGAACAATGGGACCTTGTATATTAAAAAGGCGGTATGTTTAACTAAAACACAAAAAAGTACAAGAAAAGATCAAACGAAAAGATATTACCGACAAGGATCAGAGAGCCTTCAAATATAAGATCTCGGTTTGGGTTGGCCAACATTTTATCACAGGGTTGTTGAGATAACGTTTGACGCAAGTTCTGAAATGTTGCAATATTTTTTTAAATATTAAATTGATATTAAAATATGATAAAAATTAGGTATATTTCATATAAAAAAATAAGACTGCTCTTTTTTTTGTAAATCGCGTTTTTTAAATATATCTTTTAACACTTTTAACCCAATTAAAAAAAATATTATATTTGACTTTTTATTTACAATTATTAACAAATATAATTTACCTCTGGCAACACTGTTTTGGTGTCAATCTCACAGACTGAAGGCCATATCACAGAACTCTGAATATCTTGAAGTAATTGAAACTTAGTTAACCACGTAACCTTGCCTTCTAATGCCTCTGCAACAAAAAACATAACAAAAATAAATGTCAATTTTTTAATAATTTTCTGTCATAAAATTAAAAAAAAAACTAAACTTAATTCTACTTTAGGTTAATTTTTTTTTTAGAAATTTTAATATTACCACTTACTTAATGACTCTTTTACAATGCCTAAAGTCCCCTCAATTGAATTAATTTGTTCCTGGTCGTCGGTGTATCTTGCTATATGATCAAGTAACAAAGGATATTTGGTGATATGTTGGATTGGTGATACAAGAAAATCTATGAGTTGGAGTCGTTGACATCTTTCATTCCTCTCGCACCACTGTTGATACGTCAAAAAAAAAATTAAAAAAAATTGAAAATCACAAAAAAATTTTTTTTGAAATGTATTTGCCTAAAAACTAAAAAAAAATATCTTTGCGCTATCAAGAAAAATATTGTAATAAACATCTCAAATTTCTGCCTTAGCTAACTGTGCAAAAGTATTGTCAGCCTGAACACCATTAACATTACGTGTAAATCCCAATATGTAATTTAAAGATTTGACCATTAATACCTAATACCTTAATAAAGGTCGTAAATTCCGCGTTCGATTTCAGTTCATCTCTGTAATGCATAAAATTCTCGTAGGTTGTACAATATCGTTGGTAGGGCGGGCACATTACACTGTCGAACTAAAAACAAAAAACCATATAAATTTTAGTCAATTTGCATAGTACAAAATATGTGCTACATTATAACACACTTGCTTAATACCTTATGCTAGCAAATCTTGTGTTTTTACTTTTTACATTAAAAATATAAAGCCTATTTAAGAAACTTTAATATTATTTTGGTGCATATGTGACCATGGTTTTACCATTTAAAGTAATTTTAAATTTAATTAAGGTTAGATTAAGTTATATAACTTTAATATTTAAATAATAAAAATACAAGTTTACCAATGTGTTACCGTTTCAAATGCTGCTAGTATTGCATTCGTGTTTCCATACACATTTTCATCGCTTCCTTCAACCACATTCAACAAATCATGGCAGAACTTCATGTTGACCTGTCAGATAGAAATCAAGACTTTTTAACCATAATTGAAGAGTTGTTAAGGGTAATGGCAAAATGATTTGAAATTGTAAACATAAGCGTGTTATTTTTGTTTGTATGGTACGTTATGTAAGGCGTTAAGATGCGCGGTTATAGCAAAAAGGTTAGAAAAATAGTAAAAAATTAAAGACTGTCAGTAAATGTCAAATTAAATGTAGATTATATAACAAACCTGCAAATTCTTTAAAAAAAGTTGGCAAAATAGGTTAATACTGTCAAGTTTTACGTCAAGTTTGATCTAATCTTTATTCAATACATTTCTAAAAACATCCACCTATTTCCTGAAAATCTATTAATAGCCAACTACTTCCTATTTTTAAAAATAAAAAATTGTTTTGTTCGTTCTTGTACCTCGCATAATTGTTCAACATTTCCGAAAACGGATCTGGCATCCACTGATAACAGGAATCCGTCGCATTGTAATTCTTGTAGTGGTTCCAAGTATATCTAAAAATACACGATTTTTTTATCACACAGGTTTAAATACATTCATTATATCAGAACACTTGCAACACTACATGAAGTCGTTGGTTCGATTCCCACTGCTTTTATGCTGTAGCGTCCTTACGTAGGGCGCTATAAACAGTATAAACTTATGCTGAGCCAGCTTTTAATAAGCAGCATAATTATCCGGCAATTATAATCTATAATATCCCAAACTGCCAACTTGATACTTGGTTAAAATAACAAATGTTATAATATATATATCCTTTTAAGTCGGCTATGGCACATTGACAATAAATATATATATAAATAAACTTAACTTACCTCTTGCAAAACTGTAAGATGGTCAATCAAGTACGTTCTTTCAGAGTCAAATAACTCCCAGACCGCTTCAAGTCTTTTCTGTTTTCGAGTATTATCGAATATATTATTCGTGGATATTGAATCGACGAAACCGTTCTTTGATTCGTTTACAGTTACGCGATTAGGCACAGTGTTATGAGAATTGGGAAATTGGGAAATAAAATTGTTGAAATGTTTTAAACTGATAGCAAATTCGTCTTTTGGGATCGTACGATTTTCTCTTTTCTGCAAAAATGTCAAATTGGATTTAAAAATTCAAGTAAATACCGTATCGCTTACGGTAATCCTAATCCATGAGTATGCAGTAATTAGTATTACAAAATAATGCAAATATTATGTTAAGTGTTTAGGGATAGGTGTTTGTTACCACAAAATAAGGGATTAAATTTAAAACATGTTTTAAGTGAAAATTTAACATTTTGAATGTTTTGCCAAAATAGTAATATATTTTTTACATAACCAACCTAATAACTAGACAAAAAAACATTATTTTTAATAAAAGGTCACCAAGTTTTTGGCAATATTTATTTAAATATTTTGGATAGAATATTTATTTAAATATTTTGGATGTATATCCCACCTTTATATCTTTTAAAGCTTGTAGTCGATTCGACAAAGTGTTATCCCGATCCTTATATTTCCAATTTGCCAAGACGTCTTCTAATTTCATTCGTTCTTTATCTTTACCCTGAAGAAAATACAATTTTAAGGAAAACCACAAGTAAATTATTGTAGTCATGATATATTAGAGTTAACGTATGTTTTTTTTTATATATTTAAATAAATATAAATATTATGTTGCCTACCTTAAAGTTTAATTTGGGAAAATTCCATTTAGATCTTTTTAAATCTATAACGTATAAAATAGTACGCAGTTAGCAATAAGAATTAAGTAAAAAAGTTAGTAATGTATGATAAGTTTAGAAAAACAATTATATTTTTAAAGTTTTGTTTAGAAAGGTTACGAACCGACTAAAGAGTAACCAAACGGTTGATTTCGTTGAAGATTTGCAATTGTATCAGACAGGTCAGATAAATCAGAATCTGAATCAATAAAAAAAATAAATCAGACAAAAATACAAACTTCTATTTTTGATAAATGTTATTTTAATCTAACTAATTGAAAATCAAATAACTTTGCAAATCATAATATTTAACACTATGTGGCCACCAAAACTATTTAAAATTAGTTCTAAAATTCATACTTATTTTATAAAGTTATAACTTACCGGGCAATGTTGCAACCACTGCTGCTCTGCGAGAAACCGGTCTTAAACTTTCATGAATTTGATTGCTGAAATCTAAATTGTCCTTGATGTCACTGGTAAAAAAATCCATTTATTAGGGATTTTATAAAAGTGGTGTACTATTATTTTGTATAATAGTATATAGTAAAAGTTAATTGTATCAAAGGGCAAATTTTAAATTAATTTTAAAGCAAAAGCAGTTTTTAGTTTAGGTCTTCAGATTTTTTGTTGTAAAATAAGTTTAAAAATTTTTTAAATTAATACTTTATAACTGGCGAGTTATTTTCATTTTTAACAACTTCAGATCTTCTTCTAGTCTCCTCCGGTAGTCCAACCCGATCAAAGGACCCCCTGAAATATTAAAAAATAAATTTAAAACAAAAAAATTCAATTTTTTTGAGAAAACTAGCCATGACAGGATATGGTTACTAAAAGCACAAGTTGTCTTAATGTTTGTTGCTGTTATGTTGATTTCGACGTTTACTTGTAAACATTTAGAGTGTAATTATTCAGCCTTGACATTTGAGTTAACTTCATATTTAAATAAAGGTTATTATACGCTTACATAAAAATTAGAAAAAAAACTAACAAAATCTTTAAATTTAAAAAAATATATATATTATAGGTTTTAATTAATTAAATCTAGCGTTGGATTAAAAATCTTATCCATTTTAAATCTCCATTGTAATTGTATTAGAAGGTGTCTATGGAAGATAAAATCAACTTTTGAAATTTCTTTAAAAGTTAAAGCAATTTTACTTTGGCTTTAGGGCTGATTTAGAAAATGCACGAAAAATGCAGTCACGGTCAAAATTGAATGTGTTTATCACTAAAACATGGTCTATCAGCAAATCTAAACTACTAGAACGTAAATATTGGCGTTTTGGTTAAGTTTCTCCTGATTCCAGACCACACACTTTTAAAGAACAAACGAAACAGTTTAATAAACAAAATAACTACACGTATTGTAGGCCACGGTTGACAGACATTTAAATATAGTATTACAGAAAACGTACTAAACTTAAATCCCCTTAAATACTATATTAAGAAATCCAAAGTTTATTTTATAAGCACATAAGTTATAAAACTCATAATATAAATACATAATGTGCCCAAAATAAATTTCGTTTAATATAGTTTTGGTGTTGGTAACTAACCTAGATAAGCCAGAAGTATCATAACTCATTGTACGAAAAAGCTGCTTCTTTCGGTTGTTGTTTAAGTATTCAGCATTGATGTTAGTTTCAGACCGTGTTAGGAGTTTTTTTCTTGTCAGTCCTGCACTAAAATCTTTGCTTATTACGTCACGGGGATGCCAAATGAGTCTGACATTTTGCTGCGATTTATCAGAGTTTGAATTCATCGTAAAATTGTTTGGCAACTCTGAGTTCTCCTCCTTAATTTCGAAACAGTTAGTTTCCACCCTAGCCTCGTAACAACTGTTTAGTCTCTGTAGCGGCTTGTGACCCAGCGTTACTGGTGTGCTGGACGACATGCTTGCACTTCTACTAATCCTAGATGTTAGGTCACGGGCTTCAGTTTTAACTAGCATGTCATCGGGACATTTTTTAGTTTTCGAACGACGATTCCAGCCCATGCGTTTCATTATAATCTAACTTTTTTAATAAGCGTTTAAAGTTATGCCTAATCTAAATATTGATATATTGAAGGTTAAGCTATATATAACCTAGGATTACTTTATCTTAATTGCAATTCAATCAATGTATTGAATTTTACTACATTAGTATCAATTTTTTTTTATTTTTACGATATTTTATTTACACATAAAAAAGGTTAAACTACCGCTTCACATACATTTTTGCTTTTACATATAACAAACCCTTGCATGAACTTAATTAACAAACAAGTTACTACACCTATTTACTAACTATTATCTATTTTTCGCTTTAAAGCCTTACCACCTGCACTTGAAAATGCCTTAAAGCCCTTTTTTGAAATAAAACATAAAAGTTGGAACAGATAAAATTGTATTATCTCTTAAGTTGTTCTTCTAATGGATACACTAATACCTAATACGACGCAAATGCTGCCAATTTAATATTTAATTCTGAAATTTAGCTGAATAATTTATTGCCTATAAAACTTAATACTCTCACCCTTGCTATAATACCTAAATTAAAACTTTTTTTAAATATCCAAAATTCTAATTTTAAACATCTTTTTAGTGATATTTAATAATAATTTACATACGCCCTTAAAAAAACTTAACAAGTGTATTAGCCTGAAAAAAAATAATCTAATTTTTAAAGTCCCGTTTTAATGAAAACTGCCAAAGCGTAAAATATATTAATAAAAGGAAGTTTTACGTTAAATAAATAATCTGACGCCTATAGTTAATCTAATCTATTATCTCTGCGCTGTTATAATACATAGCTAAGCTAAAGCCTAATTTAAATTCGCAACATGTAAAAAAGTAAAAAGCTATATAGTTATTCTCTTAGCACAGAACAACATATATATCAATATCGTAAAAAAACAATTAAATTCGTTCTTCAGCCGAGCCTTCATTAGCGAACTCATTTATATTTGACTCTATTGTTCAATTACCGTCCCTAATTGCAAAACACAGTGACGTAATAACCTTCTTGGCATGATTTGAGATAAATATGTCACTCATATCCTTTCCAATTGACTACGTTTATAAAAAATGTTTATGTTTTGAATGTTACCAAATATAGCCTTGCTGAATTTAATGAAACTGGCTCAAACTGGGCGATTCTAGACTACGAAAACGTTACATTTGTATCTATCTGACTTGCTAATTAAATTTCAGCATCTTGGAGTTTTAGAACAACTAAATGTGATATTGATCGACTGCGTTTTGTTTAGAAAACCGACTCAAACTTTTCGATTCTGGTAAAGTTCATTTCGCTTCGGAATTTCACAACAATTTTATTGTCTGTCAAGACCATGGGATTTTTTTCCTTTTAATTTAAATTGAAATCTGTTTTTTATTTGTTTTTACAAAATCTACTGTAAAAAGTAAACGTTGTTACTACTCAGTTACTTTTCTGATTCAATAATAAGACAAAACATCAAGGATATATAGTTATATATCATTGGGTAATCACGCGTAAAGATGAAATGTTAAACGACTGGGGCAGGCAATACAAATACCTTATAATTACGTTCTTATGTACGAGCTCTAACTTTATAATAAAAGAACTTATTGTCATGCATTTTTTCTTTAATTTCAAACAAATACAATACAAGTGCCCTGTTAAAACATAAGCCTGTGCTTCAGGTATTAACTGTATACAACATGCAGCTGTTAGGATATGATAATGTGTGGGTTTTAGGTGTAATTTACAGAAAAAGGCTTAGCCAACGCGCGTCACAAATTAGCGAAATGTTACTTGCATTTAAGGAAAAATGCGCGCGTAATTGACATACGAGGTTATACTAAAAGCCCGTAACGTTTTTCAAGTGCGGGGACAAATATTGTGGTATTTATGCCTTAATAAAACGTGAGAATATGTTATTACGACGTAGAGTCACTCTCAAGGGCACTATAACATGTAATTTATTTGTAATAAATAAAATATATTGAACAAAAAAAAATTTGAAAAATATTGTCGAAAAATATTTTTAATTTTTTTTCAAATTTTCTAGCAAAATGCCAAACTTTTACGGTCGCCTAACTTTTGTTGTATTTTATTTTTACAGTTGACTGTTTCCAAAACAATAACGTAGTCGCTTTTCAATTACAAACCAAATATTTAAAGGTCAAGTAACTTTGTAATTGGATATTTATTCCTTAAATAAAAATTCACTTACCCTACGTTTGGCAAATTTCCGTTGATATTTTTAGACTTCTGATCAAAACCCTAACAAAAAAATAAACGTTAATTTTTCTTGATATCTTTAAAATAAATTTTTGTAAAAACATTGACTATAGTTTTACAATATTTAACCCCTTTCCAAATATGGTTATTGATTTAGTATAATGTTGTTTATTTAAATAGAAATTAAACCACAGCAGTTTACAGCTGTTCACGCCTATCCATAATTAAGGAACTCTATAAGAGCGAATACCCGTGTTTTAACAAGCATTTAAACACAGATTATAACATTCAGTCGCTAAAGGGTTTAACGTAGCTATTAAAAGTTTTAAAAAAAATAAAAACAAAAAATAAATATTTTGAACAATATAAAAATGAAGTTTATTTCTAAATTTTAATTTTAGTTTTTTGCAAGTTAAAAAATTAAACATACCTTATATTTTTTCGTAGCAATTTGTGAGTTTGTGCCTAAAAAAAATAAAAAAAAACATTAAAATTTAGAATCTCGTAATACCTAATTATAGGATCACAATTTTGTCTAAATAAGGTCACCAAAATATATTTTTATCGATCTTATTTCTCTAGTGTAATGTAATTTTTAACTATTTTTTTGGATATTATACAAAATCCACTTAAATGACCTTACAAGAAATGTATTACAGTACACAAATAAAAAAGTAAACTACTGACCATTTTTGGTTGGTAATCCATTGAAAATATAACCATCTGTGTCAAAATTTTCTTTTATTTTTCTTTGGAATCCTATAATGGGCGACGGGTTAGAAAAATCCTTTTCTACGACTGGTTTCATTTCCTTAAACAAGCAAATGAAAATAAGAATAACACTAGCGATAATATAGCACGCACTTTACTCTAACTACTACCTTATGTCATATCTCTACACGCTAACATGCAAAAGCCATTAAATTATCAATTCGCGTAATATGCTTGAAAAGGATGTGTACCTTTTTTTTCGGTTGAACTTTGTCGTTTTTTCTGTTGAAGGTCGGCGAGTTAGGCTCGGAGACTGACCGCCTTTCCCTTAGCGGTTTCAACTGGTTTAAAGGTTCGGTAAAGGCTGTCGCATTCGATACAATTTCAATTTGTTTTTCGGTATAATCCTTACACCTTTCAGGACGGATTAGGAAAGGCGTCGGGCGACTGATTTTGGCCGATTCAATAGTTAAGCTAAGGCTGGAGTTAGAGCTGTTATTATTTTTTGCATTATCGTACTTAGGTGATAGCAAACCGTGTCGCAATTCTGAGTCAGTTTTTAAAGAAGCCTGCTGGCCAAATAAATACTCCTGCGTTATTTCGTGGCCTGAATTTGTGAAAGACGAGGATTTAATGCTTTCTGGTGAAGAATTGGACAAAAAATTAGGCGCGTTTCGTGGTATGTCACCGTCACTTTCATTGGCGCTGCTTGTCGCTTCGGCATTTGTTGAAACGGTTGTTTTTCTTGCGCCTTTGTCTCTATTCAACCTTGGTCTAATAGCAGGCGGGTCGCTATTAGACCTACGCCTCATTTTAAGCCTTTCAAAATGATTTTGTCGGGCAGGCACTCGACGTGTTTTTTCATCGCTAAATTTTACCGTTTTAACGGAAGTTAAAATACTTGATGAAGTAGAACTTTGATTGTCGCTGCTGTCATTGGACGCCCTCTTGTCATTTTTTGAGCCGGGATTCTTAATTAATGTGGGTTTGGTGTGATTATTATTTTTTGGCAAGTCTTTACCCTCAAATTTGTTTTTGTCTAAATTTGGATTAGTTGATTCGACTGTGGTTTTATTTTCAGTTGTTTTTAAACGCGCAATTTCCGATTCTTCGCTTTTATTTACATGAGTAGGCTTTGGTTTGCTGCTCATGTAAAAAAGTTGGTTGGGCTTGAATTCCCTCTGAAACTCATGGAAACTGTGAGATTTCACCCCCATTTCATTGGCGTCCAATAAGCTTGACTTTTGATATAAAAATGTAGCGCTACTAGACTTGATGTTGTTTTTTTTGACACTTGGCATTTTCGAATTTGCATTTTTGTTTTGGTTTTTAAAGGTCTTGTCTTTCACAGTCTTCGAACTTAAGTTACTGGTTAAATGAGACGTAGCCTTCCGTCGTGACCCAATGCTGGATAAATCTCCAATTTTAATCTTTCTAGGCTTGATAGTATCCTTTCTAGGCAACTTATAAGCATTATTAGCCTTTTGCTCTGAAATAATGTGATTGGGTTTCGATATAGCTGGAGCGACATGGCGTTGGATTATTTTTCCGGTCTCCTTCGGTCTCATCAGGGCATCCAGTGCGTCCCAGTGACTCGGTGGTTGGATGACGTCATTTTTTGACGTCACATTTTGGCGACTTTTAGCCTTCATCTATACTGGCTGATATTAAAATAAGCTAATTAAACGTTTTTTACTAAAACATGGTTAAATCTTAGAAATAAAATATTTTTAATCTGTCCCAGCGTATTTATATACGTACTACATAAATGTACTTTCTTTACATAACATATAATACTTGGAATATCATTATGGCGGTTTTGACACGTGACATCGTTAATAAAAGAACTTTTTAAGTCAATATTTATCCTAAGTTAATTTCCTCCTATCCTATCATTTCTAAGATTTGGTCGTTAGTATTACAAAGCAGTAAGCGCCTTATTAACAATAGGCCTACCTGACAAGGTGTCTAACTTCAAAAGTTAAGTGACTTTCAATTTTTAATGACTGTCGTATTTTGTTTTGACATGTTGTGCCCGTTAAATATGTCAACCTTGTTTTATGGCCTATTTACCGGTCAATATACTCCGATGTGTCATACCGATTTAAGCGGCGTATAAATTATCTAGTACATTACTCTTGAATAAGCAAGCGCATAAAATTTTAACAATACATAATACTAGTAAATCCCTTTTAAATTTTCTTTAATATTTTATGTTTTATTTATATTATTACTCAATAATTATCCGAGCCTAATTTTTAACATACGATTTTCTTTTAAAGACAGATACTGTAAAACAACCCAATTATATTTGTTTATACCTACGTGCAATTACTTAGGCTATATATAAAGTAACACTAACTTAGGCAATATAGTAATTCTTTAATACACTAACCCAATATAAAGGCCGTTATCGTAATAATATAATGCTACAGTATATGAAATTAATCAATATATTTCTATTTAGGTGCACTAAGCGAGGTTTGAATTTAGTAAAGAAGTCAATATGTTAATTGTAAGTAATTTCTTTGATTTAAAACTTAATAAAATAATTGTTAAACAGAAAATGTATTGAATTGTATAATAGTAACTAATGGCATTACACATTTTAAATTAAATGTTTTAAAAAATGAAAAAAAATGTTAAATTTATTATTTTTTAAATGACCTCATGATATTATTAATTGTTTTCCCTATGACATTCCACAATACGTACTATTATGACGCAATAAATAAAGCTAACTGCGTCACGAAATTCTTGTGACAAATATTACGTCATTTAAATTGGGATAGGCCACTACAGAACAGTTAATAAAAACAAATTATAACAAATATTCTAACTGCGAATATTTTTTATTGTATTTTTTTATTTTATTTTTTTTTAATTATTGGCAAGTAAGTTAAAAATTTAGAATTATTTTTTTAATTATTTTTAGGAATCGAACCATTACTAACAAGTTAAACCATTTAATTCGAAAAGAAAGCGCCTTTAAAAACCTAGTCCATTTAAAATAATATATTTAACAGCATATTTACACCTATTTTACCACAAACGATCCTTAAATTTTAAAAATAAACATTTTTTATTGCCAATCAAATATTTGTTGTAAAAACATTGGTGAATTCGACTTAGTATTTTTTTGTATATAAATTTATCCTCGATGTGGAAAAGTCGCATGCGCGACTTAAACATAGAGTAACATCAGTTACCCCGACCCAGTCTCGAGTTGCCTGTGGCAGTTTGGGATATCATAGGGCTATAATTGCCCAGTAATTATGCTGCTGATTAAGTGCTTGCTCAGCAGGAGTTTATACCGTTTATAGCGCCTTACTCAAGAGCGCTACAGCATGAGATCGGTGGGGATTGAACCCAACAACCTTATGTGTGGTGTAGCGAGTGTTCTTACCACTACACCACGCTGCCGGCTAGTTGCAACCCTTAACCAGTTCAAGCTAGTTTTAAAATGCAAGCAAAACATTTTTACACATGTTCTGTTCCCACGTCTATTTTTAACAGCCTAATTAAGCATTTATTTATTTGTGTAACAATTAAGAACTTGTATATAAAACAACACTCATCATGTTTTGCGTAATAAACTGTAGACTGCCTTCAGTTAAACATAAATTAGCTTTTTAAAATTTTTCAAAAAAAAAGGAAAAAAACAACATTTGAAATTTTCAGTAAACTTTTTTTAAATTTTTTTTAGTGCTTGGGATCGTTTCTAGCTTTAAAATAAGATTATGAAAAGTTTTTACGTTTTACTTGGTTTGATCCTTTCTGTTTACGGATTTCCAAGAAATAATATCGACAGTAAGGCTTTACATAATATCTATATCTTCAGTTATGTACGTTCAGTTATGTTATGTCACTATAACACTTTTTTATGTTTAGATTACGTTATTACCTTGGACGCCCCATCTGGTACAATAACCAGTCCTGGTTATCCTAACGGTTACCAGTCATCAGATTCGGAGAGCTGGAAGTTAAGAGTTGTCGGAGCTGAATCTTACAGAATCACTTTTCATGATATGGACTTGGACCGTAATGGTTGTTACGACTACATTACGTTGTACGATGACGAAAACTTTATGGCACCTGGACGTAAATAATTTCATTTTTTAAAAGTTTTTATGTAAGGTTTCTAATAAGGACAAAATTTACCAATAAGTGGTGCCAAATTTTTTGTGGAAAAGAGTTAAAGTATTTTTGATTACATTTTTTTTATTGGGTAGAATTGTGATATTGTGACGTGTTTGAGCTATCTGTAAACGCCGGGTTCAAGGGCGAATAGTGTGACAACGGTGCTGCTCGAACCCAAAACCTTTCGGTCTGTAGTCCGCTGCCATGACCGCCCAACCATACTACCCGACTTGACTACATAATTTTCGTTTTTGCAGAAAACTTCTGTGATAAACCAGCCGGTGGTATTAGTATAATGAGAACATCTAAAATGACAGTTTCCTTCATGACTGCGGGCTCAAGTTTTGGAATGACAAGGGGAGCAGGGTTCAGTCTTTCCTATGTAGCAGAAGGAGCTAGTAAGTTTTAACCTATTTATAATAGAACTCTCCCCAAAAAATTTGTCCTAATCTTCATTTTTAGTTTTTTTATATTTTAAGGTGATAGGTTTTCGTATTTTTATTGAAGAAGGGTGTGCAGTTTGGACGTGTGTGAGCTATCCGTTAACGCCGGGCTAAGGCCGTATAGTGAGGCATTGGTGCGGCTCGAACCCTGAACCTTTCGGCCCGTTTGATGCCATGGTCGCTTAACAGATTACCGGACCATTCTTCATTTTTAAATTTTTGTTATTTTGACAGCTATTCCAACAGTGCCACCTACCGCCCCTCCCACTACTACGACCGAAGCTGCAACGGATCCAACCGTAACAACGGAACCCCCACAGACAACTACAGTCGGACAAGAGGTCACAACAACAGTCGGACAAACTGTCACAACTACAGTAGGAACGACCACAACAGTAGCACAAACAACAACAACCAATGGCGCGCCTTCCGGAGGCAACTTTCCACGTAAGAAGGTTTTAGCTTCTGATGACTTTTTAAAGATCATATTTTGTCTACAAACTAATATATTATATTAAAGCTGGTGGACAGGATGACAGTATGTGCGGCAACCAAGCCATCGAACCAGTCATTACTAACTTTGACTATAAAGAACAAGGTAACAGTGTATCTTACCAAGCTCCTTCCACCATGGTTGTTAATGGAGAAACTACTGTACCACACAGCTGGCCTTGGCAGGTAAGCGTAATGTGACAACCTCATGTTAAAACATTGGACATTACATTTAGAATACTATAAGTGCAATAGGCTAACAGTATATATATCATAAGGGGACAGAAGGGAAACTACATAGGAACAGTCTGGATAAAGGTTAAAGTCGTCTTTTGGTTGTAGGGACTAAAGTAAGGCTAGAAATTAATGTTTAACTAGTTTTCGTTGTAGGTTTCTCTTCAAGGATCGTATGGAAGTGCCTACTGCGGTGGTACTTTAGTTAGAGACCAATGGGTGGTTACTGCAGCTCATTGCGCTGCTTTAATATTGTAAGTACATCTTCAACTTAAATAAAGGTTCGGCCAGTAGTAGTAGTAGTAGTAGTAGTAGTAGTAGTAGCAAGTCAAGTATATTTGCGGGTGCTGCTCTTGATAAAGCTGTACCAAACGTTTTGTATGCTAACATAATGCTAACCAGTTTTTTTTTTAAATTTAAAGCGTTGGTACATACGGCTCTGACCAAGTCGCTCTTGGATATCACAACAAAAATTTGCAATCAGAACCAGGTCGTCAACTTATCGACGTAGCTCAAGTTATAGTTCATCCTCTATACGATACCCCAGACCGTAGCCACGATGTCGGTAAGCACAAACATTTACATCTTACCCTTTTTTGCAAAAATCTAGGGTATTATTTGTATATTTTGTTTTTCTTTAGCCTTGGTTAGAATGAAGACACCTGCAGTTTTGAGCGACACGGTTAACTTAGCTTGCATGGCCCATGGCGGATGGGAATTCCCCGCAGGAATGGAATGCGTGGTAACCGGATGGGGAGTAACAGTAGAAGGTTTGTTTTATTTCAAACTCGTAAAACAAATACAAAGATGTGCGCAATAATATTGAAAGATCAAACGCAATAAAATCATCCTTTTAGTAACGAATATAATTGGCTAAAGTTGGATCCCAAGAGCCTTAGGCCAACTTTTGTACAGAAAACTATGTTTTAGATGTAAGCTTATACAATTTCTTGCCGTTAACGATAAACTAACTGTCTAAGGTGGAAACAGAGGTACCAGTATCTTACAACAAGCACCTCTACCATTGTTGAGCGACCAGGATTGCTTCGATCTTTACCAACAAGCAAATCTTGACACCACACAAGACATGCAGTGCGCTGGGGGAGCTGGCAAAGGCGCATGCAATGTAAGGGGTCAAAAATAAATGCACCTTAAACTTGTACGTAATTAAACTTGTATTATTTTATATAGGGCGACAGTGGTGGCCCTCTTAATTGTTACGTCAACAACAAATGGTACCACATGGGTATTGTAAGTTTCGGTGAAGCGAATTGCGATACCGATATCGCAGGAGTTTTCGCAAGAGTTGCGGAACTCAGAAATTTTATCGACGCCAATTTACCGCCATTGTAAACTAGGCTTACGTTTGTTTTATGTTTTTTGTAAATTGATCTACAAAATAAAGCAAATTCTCAATGGCTAGACTGTAATTTTTTTTTGGTTTATAAACTAGAAATGTTTTGCGCTGCAAGTCTATTTAAATTTTAGCTATAAATATGAATTTCATACTAAGATTGTTAATTTGACCATAAATAAATTTTAAATACTCTTTAGTTACTGTTTATAAAATTAAAATTGCTTTTAAAGTCAGATTTTCAATATCCAATAAAGGATGATTTAACTATTGTGGGTTATTATATCTAATTTAATAGCATCAATTTTAACATCATCTTAGAATTTAATGCAACATTTTATTCTTTAAAACATGCTTAAATTTAATATTATTTTTACCTTTTTTAACCAATATCAACAATTTCTTTTTCCCCTTCTTTTAATGACGACCATCTTGACATCAGTTTTTCAGTTACGTTAAATTTTCTTAAACACGTCGGCAACTTTTGTTCGTCTTTAGTTAGGTCTGAAGGAACCCCTACATAACAAAATAAAATTTCTTTGGACACAGTTGTGGATAGCCTTAACAATCCTGACATTGATCTCCAATCAAAAGTTCTGTTTTCTATGTTGTTGAACGGTATTAACTAAAAAATATAAACTTTTTATATTTATTTATCTTCGACGTGGGAAGGTCGACTTTACGACCTAAACATATAGTAACATCAATTACCCTGACCTAGTTTCAAGTTGCCTTTGGCAGTTTGGGTTATTATCGGAATTATATTTGCTCAATAGTTACACTGCTGAATCAGTGTTGTCCAAGCAGTAGCTCAAGTTGTTTATAGCGCCTGACTTAAGGGCGCTACAGCATTAGAACAGTGGGGATCAAACCTTATGTAGTGAAACCCAGTTTTCTACCCACTACAGCATGCTGCTAGTTCATGTTATTTTTTTTTCTAATAATATAAGTATAAATTTAACCATTAAAAAAAATAGTAAAACAGGTTAATTCTAAAAAAAATATTTAAAAAGTATTTTTTTTTAAATATTTTACCTGCATAGATACACTATCCACTGTTTGTATAACAACCATAAAGTTGGCATGGTAAAAAGATGGTCCCTTTCTGTATAACACCATATCAACACCATACCGAACACCATTCTTAGGCACCCAGCCTTTACTTCTAAAATGATGGTAAGCTGCATATTTATTGGGGAAACAAGGATTCTGCTGGCAGTAATGATTCCATTGTCTAAAATAAAAATAAAAAAAGTTTTCTTTATGAAAGTTTATAATATTTAATTGTAAATTGTAATTTAGTTATATTCAAATAATTATGTTGGTTAAAAAAATCACCAAACTTGTAAAATATATAAACATCAACTATTTTAAAAATTATTTTTTATTAACACTTACTGTTCTATGGATATATATTCTTCGTTCAGTTTAATAAACAAACATCCTAATCCAAAAGACAAGAAAAAACTTTCTTCAAAACTTAAGTGAAGAACCTTTTGTTCTATGGTTTCATTTGTCACTATATCGGTATGGTTAGAACTTGATGGTTCAGATGCATTTTTATTTATATTAGTACTAATATATTCTTTGTTTTCAGAAATCTGATTTGAAGCATGTGTTATTTCCCCAAAACATCCCTGTTTAAAAATGTGTTAAAAAAAATTTTAAGCTGATAGAAGAATAGTAATCTGGTAATTTTTTTTTGTATATATCTTTATCCTCGATGTGGAAAATTCAAATGCGCGACTTAAACATAAAATAACATCAGTTACTCTGACCCAGTCTCGAGTTGCCTGTGGCAGTTTGTGATATTATAGATTATAATTGCCCCGTAATTATGCTGCTGATTAAGTTCTGGCTCAGCAGGAGTTCACACCATTTATAACACCTTACTCAAGGGTGCTACAGCATGAAAGCAGTGGAGATTGAACCCACAAACTCATGTGTGGTGTAGCAATGGTTCTTACCACTACACCACGCTGCCGGTATTTCATTGGACTATAGCAGCCAAAGGTTTATAAAATAATTTATAAAATAAAGTTTATAAAGTTCGTAAATAATTCTATGTATATAGAAGTTGCATATTTATTATTACATTAGTCCTGGATTAAAAACTTACTTGAGTATAAATATATTGAATATCCCCCTTTTTCCTAATTTCAACGTAATCATTTTTCAAGACTCCATCAAAATAATTCCAATTTGTCAGTGATGGTATTTCGTTAGTAATAGCGCAAATGGGAATTGGAAGCGGACTAACCATTTGCTTTCCCTGATTTTTTTTCTTTTGGAATTTTATAGGTGCCATTAGAAGCTTAAAAACAAACGAATTCAATGAATTTTAAACTTTTCGCTGTAGATCAGTATTTACTTTTAAGCATACACGTGCAAAATGACGTCAGGTCACGTGTCGAAAAACCCAGTGTTGTCAATAAAATTTAAAGATAAAAACTTATATTGTTTATCCTCAATTGGATATATTAAAAAAATGTGTCACCTATGCATAAACCATTTTTATCCTATTTACAATACAAAAACAATCATTTCAAATTGCACCAATTTGTTAGTATAGAAGCATTGCATCGTACAATTTTAAAAGGAATTATTTAAATTTTTAATCAAATAAAGCCAATAGAAAAAAACGACAAAACTATAACATAAGCAAATAAAAAATTACTAAAAATAAAAGAATAAAATTATTTAAGTAGCTGTCTTATACAAAAATCAAAAAATGCCAATTCAGTAAAAATAATAACAAAATAATTTTAATATTGTGCCTAAAAAAAGTAAAATGTAACACAAAGTTTAAACAATGAGACACAATAACAATCATAATGGCACAATAAAAATCATACAACAAATGTTGTACACAAAGTATTACTGAAATTACGATGTGAAAAGCATAGGTAATAATTTAAAAAAAAGTGAACAAAAGTGTCTTGTTAGTATGTACCAACAAAAATATGCTTTAATATTATTGGTGATTTAACTATTAAATAAATAGAATTTAAAAAGTATTTTCTGATTAAAAAAGGGCATAAAAATAGGTATTATTTTGTGTTGTGATATTATTAAAACCGTACAAAAAATAAAATGAAAAAATAATGTACTACACATACACTAAAGCAAAAAAACAGATAATAAAGTTAAAGCATAATAAAGTAATACCATTTGTATATAATACCATTTAAAAATTAAAAAAAAAATATTTATTTTAATTTACCATTAGGGCCGTACATTTTTTCGTAAAAATATTTGACAGGCAGTGGTCTCAAAACGCCCTTTTTATCAATTTTTGTAGTTAATTGTTTAACAGATTCAAATTGTGCTAAAGCAAAGTCGTACAACTCTCTTTCCAATTTGTAAACTTTAGAGTTTTTTAAATGTTTAATTGATTCAGTAGAAGGTGGTTCTTTATGCATAGTGTTTCGAATGTGGGATTTTTCACCTAAAAATAAAAATTTTGTAACCTTTTATTTGGTATAATTTAATAACATTTAAATAGTCGGCAAAGTATGTAATGTATATGTCCAATTTTTTTATATTTATTCTCGGTGTGGGAAGGTCGACTTCGAGACCTAAACATAGAGTAACATTAGTCACCCAGACCCAGTCTCAAATTACCTTTTGGCAGTTGGGGATATTATAAATTATGATGGCTCGATAATTAAGATGCTGATTAAGTGTTGGCTCAGCAGGAGAACATATAGTTTATAGCATCTACTCTAGGGTGTTACAGCATAAAGCAGTGGAGATTGAACCCAGGACCTCATGTGGTAAAACCAAGTGTTCTTAACACTACACCACACTTTCGGTTTAAGACATATTAAAAGTTAAAAGCTACTCTTAAAAAAAGTGAAAAGCTAGTCTTAAATTTTTTTTTTAAATCAATAAAATGTTAAATTACCTTTTCTATATTCATCAGAAATTCCATTAAATATTCTTGGTACAATGCCCTCCAAAACAACTAAAAACTCCTCCATTCTCTCAGTAACGCCAACCAAGGTGTACTTTGCAGCTATATTATTCTTTGCTTGCTGTAGAGCCCACTGACTACCCGGCTTCCTAAACATACAAATATCATATTATTTAAAAAAAATAACAATTTAATAAAAAAAATTTGGCTACAAACCAGCATTCAGCAGTTTGTCCGCACATAAGTGGAATTTGAAGCCACAATCTTCCTGGCTGACAGTCGTGACCGTTTTGTGCCACGCATTCGTCAAATGTCTAAAAAGTAAATTAATTTAAAAGATGAAACTACAACTTATAAATTTAATACATTAGGGCCTTATAAAAAAACACTTAAAAAATAGATTTTAATAAAGTATTAGCTTTAAATCTTTAAAGATAAGTTATTTCTCATTAAAAACTAAAATATGGGTGTATAAGTTATGTAAATATACAAGGGATTGAGAAAATATTTAAAGTGTTTATTTTACTTTAACACAATGGTAGTAATGTGATATTAAATAGTTGTGGTTTTCAAAATTGATGCCTGCTTTTACAATTTAAATTTTAACCATGCATTTTTTAGTCTAGACAAAAGTTGAAGGTTAACAAATGTTTAAACACAGTATAAGTAAATGTTTAATATTACACAAAGAAAATACCAATATATATTATAAAATTAGTCATCTATTATTACATAAACGTTTTAGTAAAAAGAATTTTACAAAAAATGAAAAATGATATTTTACATTTAATTTATTAAAAATTTTTAATTTTAAAAATACCGTTTTATCTCCTTGCTTAGTCCTTTTCAATCCTTTTCTATAATCATCTCCATACCGAAGAAAATAATAATGAGATACCAGCCTATCTAACGGTTCTCTCAATATGTTAATATACAAGGGCTCCACTTCACCAAATTGACTGAAAGGAATGTAGGCAAAATGGCCATGGTAAAAAGCTGGTCGTCTTTCCTTCCATCTGGTCATATTTTTAACCATTTCGTACTAGAAAAACATCCATTCATTTTTATGCGAAAAATTTTTAAAAATGCACCATATTTTTAAATTTCAACTAAAACCTTTTAATAATAACCTGGTCGTTTTGTGCCATTTTTAAATTGTTATCGCTTGTGTTTGTATGAAGCACATACATTTGATTTTTTCTCGTCATGGAATAAACAATATTGGCAAACGAGGTGCTTCCAGTTTTCGGAACTCGATTGTAAACAACTATCAGTTCTAAACTTCTAACATCCTGAGATTCCTTAAAAAATCAAACACAAGACTCTTCTATTTTATTATATAAACACAATACCAGTAAAATATATTTCAATATTATATAACGTAGATCATTTTTTTGTTTCTAAAAACAAATTTTTTGATTTATAAATCAAATGGTAATTTAAGTTTAAGTTTGTTTTTGTCTGAGACATATTTTTTTAAGGATTTCTAGTCTAGGCATTTAGAATATTAACATTTTAAACAGGAAATGTCATCTTATGATTTGTTAAGATTTTAAGTGTTGTCTGTTTTTGAATTCTTTAAAAATTAAATGTATATAATCAGTTTATTATATAGGTCTATACAAACATATTCATACTTTTTAAATTAATTTTATAATTAAAAAATTGTAAAAAATGTTTAGTAACTGTCATAAAAACTTACAGAACCAGCAACAAAATTTGGTAATTCTTGTTCAAAAGATTTTTCTTTTCGTACAATTATTTCTGAAGCATATTTTTGTAATCTCTTTTCTATAATAACAATTTATTAATTCAAATGTTAAGGTCCAGCATATGGTTTAATTTACAAACACCAAATAATATCCAAAAAAAGATATAAAATTGTTAAAAAAATAAATTCAATAATTGGACTTTAAAAAAAATTATTAAGTAAAAAATTTTTACCTAATTCAATATTTTTTGCAGTGAGGTCTGTTAAACGAAATTCAAAATATCCGATGGTGATTAAAAAAAAGAAAATTGCGATGTATAAAGTTGATAATTTTCCAGCAGTTAATTTTCTTGTTATTCTCATCATTACAATAATTAAAATGTATCAAAAAAAATTAAAAAGTTTAAAGGCTATATTAAATAATTTTTCCTAAAAATTTAAATACTATTATAAGTGCATAAATAAAGTCAAAAAATAGATAAAATATGGTGATTTAATTATAAGCCCTACTCCAACCCTTTATTAGAAGAAAAGTAACTAGCAAAATTTTGTTTTTAAAATCATATTTATATAGTCATTAAGTTAAATAAAGTTACAAAACGTTCCGTCTGTTCATGTATGCTTTTACACGAGTTTCTTGTTTTTTTAGTACGTTTTAAATTAAGCAGTTATTTTTGTGATTAATATGTTCATATACAAGCAAACATAAACCGTTTTCCTTTGCTTGTAACGCTGTATAATCACCAGAAACAAATCAAGTTAAATAAATGTGAAAAAAAGTTTTACCTAAAAACTGTTAAACTACAAGTGCAAACTTTAACACGACATTTACAGTCATAATTTCGTCACAGCCTTATCCGAGCATAAGTTTTAACCGAAATGAGTTTCAAACTTAACCAACTTGGTTAATAATTTAGTTTATTTTATGTAAAGTTATTCTTGTGTTGACAAACAAGTTACATGTATAATAATATGTTTTTTTAAACAACGAAGCTCATATTTTTGATATATATTAATGAAATTAAAAGAAATTGTAAATTATTTAAACCTAATTTAAAAGCATCTAATACTATATTTATAATAATTCTAGCGTCGCTTAATTTATTAACAACATTTTTATAAATTAGAAATTTTATTTTCAACAAATATTTAAAAAAAAACAATTATTCTCGCTCGAAAATTGCGAGCGAATCCCACGAATCATCAAAATCGTCATCATCAGTAATCGTATCTCGGTCTCCTTCCCCATCTGAACTTCCGGATCCCTTATTGGAGCGGGAACGGAGCTCGGTCAGGGAGTCCGAACAATCGGAACCGGCAGAACCAGGACCATCGTCTGATTCGTCTTCTCCACCAAGAGCAGTCCTGATAATAACTTTATTTTTAAATAAAGTACATTAAGCCGGCAGCGTGGTGTAGTGGTCACTTGGCTTTACTACATAAGGTCCGGGGTTCGATTCACACTGCTCTCATACTGTAGCGCCCCTAAATTAGGAGCTATAAACAGTGTGAACTTCTGCTAGGTCAATACTATATTTAGCAGCCTAATTATGGTTCAGTTATATTCTATAATATCTCAAACCACCAGTAGCAACTTCATCCTGGTTCGGGGTAACTAATGTTACTCTATGATTAGATCGTGGAATCGACTTTCCACATCGAGTATAAATAAATATAAAAAAATTAACTAAACTTACTTGATATCGAAAAGGTTGTTCTGATCATCAAACAGCTCAGCACTGTTTAAACTCACATCACCCCCAGAATCACTTCCCGAATCGCCCCCATCTGAGTCCCCATCAACACTAACCCCTTCCCCATGCTCTACGTAAGCTTCTGTATAAACAAAAAAAAATTTAAAATGTAATTAATTTGGTAGAAAAAAGATAAAGCCTTTTTAAACGTGTAAAATTGTAGGCTTAAAAGACATTTACAAATGAAATTAAAAATTGTGGGCATCGCTACATGAAATCTGTCGATAAAAATTTTGAATAAAGATAAAATGATTTACCTTCTTCCCCGTCCCCCTCTTCGCCCCCGCAGGAACCCGTATCCGACCCCCCGGAACTTAAACTGTCGTCATCACTGTCAAAACATCGAAAACAAAGCGAAAACATTTCGATCATACGACTAAAAAAGCAAACTTCATTTTAAACTTTTTTATTAAAAAAATTGGAAAGTTAATCATAACTGTGTGGTTTTAAATAAAATTGTTTTCAGTTTATAGATTTTATTATTACAATAAATGGTTAAGTATCGTATGGGTATAATTGCCATCATATCTTGAATTGTTTATATATTGTTTGTAAGTGTATTATGTGATGTTTCTTATCTATGCTGTCAAGTTTAGTTCTAAATAGCGCGCACATATAACGCAGACATACTTCACTTTGCCATCTAACTTATTTATAATCAACTGGCTAGCATAAAAATGCATAAAATTAAATAAAAAAGATTAATAATTTTTTTTCTTTACAATTTTTGGTGTTTTTTTTCGGGTAACTTTTTATTGAAATATACTTTTAAAATTGTAATACAATAAAAATAATAGGATTTACTTACCCTGAAGTTATGGATGTCATACTCTGTTCGCTTCTGGTGCGTTTCGTGTTGAATTTAACATGAGGCTTCTCAGTTACTTTACTCGGAAAACTGTACAACTTTCTACATTCCCCGCACGCACATTGGTAAATTATTGCCTTCCCAGCGTTCAAGTTATAATAATTAGAAAGCTCTGAGTTGTGCAGCGATTTAGGTTGGATTTTAACCAGCTGTTTTTCAGTTACTCTAAATGTTGTATGGTTTGGTTGTGGCTGTATAACGTAGTTAGTTGTGTTTTGGGGGTAATTTTGAGGGGTATTAAAGTTTTGGCGGGGGCTATACCCGTACGTAGTTTGCTGTAGTGGGTAGTTTGAAAATGTTTTGCTACGCGAGTAAGGACTGTTTTGAGTGTAATCCAAATTATCCTCGAATCTGCAAGTTTTTGTCTTGCTTTTATATGTCCTGTAAGATCTATTTTGCTCGAGCGTTGTTTCTGAATCGTCTGATGTATAGTCATATGTTTCACGATGTTTTCTACGGTAGTAATCCGAACGAACAGAGTTTCTGTGTCGATTTTTAACGCGACTTGAAGTTAAACTACTGTCCGATGATATCCGATGAAACGACGAATTATAAGTTTTCTTATGAGTTGACTTACTGTCATAATCAGTAGGAGAATAGAAATCTAAAAGAGGGGATACGCCATTAGTTCTTTTTAGTCATAATTTTTCTATTTAAAACTGTTGGATTTTCAATTAAAATCTAGCGAAAGGTAATGAATAAAAAAATCGATAATTATGAATTTAAGAAAGACGTTTTTTCGGTAGAATAAAATTGAAAAGGAAATAGCTTGAATCATATTTAAAAAATGTTTATCAATAATTAATTACGCCTTTTTGGCAATAATAAAAAATAAATTTTTTATTGTCAAGGCAAAAGACTAAACTCCTATAAATTGTATGAATGTAATTAATTATCTTCGATATTATATAGGCCCAAACATGGCAACTTAAGTTTCTTTTGCCTAGTTGGGTATGCACCTTTTTTTAACAAGAATACACATTTCATAACTTACCTGTTTTATTTCGGTCTTTGCTTGTAGTTGAATATTGTTTTTGATACCGCGATTCCTTTTTAGAGGTTGATTCATTTCTATGACTTGTAATATTCCGAGTTTGTGACGTCTGTGGTAACGTTTTATTAACTGCTTTTGATAAGTTACTTATTGGTGTAATCTCTGTTTTATTAGTTTTAGTTATTAATTTGCTTGCAACGTTAGGTTTCGAATATAAATTGTTATTCTCTGACCCTCCACCGCACCAAATACCACTATCAGTTGTTTGCAGTTTATCAGTTTTTGACACATTTTCATCTTTGACAACTTGTGGTAACATTTCTTTCATTTTTTCCATATTTCTTAAAGCGCGAATTCGCCGTTGCTCTGTCTGACTGTAATCCCTGTTTAAACTTGCATTTGAGGCCTTGTGGTAATTCAAAGATGTTGAGTCAGAGTTGTGTAGCCTAGTTTCAAAGTTTTCAGTCCTGCTGTTGAACGACAGTTCGTCGGTTTCACTCCACTTTGTTATTCGGTACTTTCGTTGTTCCAGTCTCTCAAGCCTACTGCCAGGTCGATAATTCTGTCGCTGACTTGAAGGTACTAATCCAGCAAAGCCTAAATCCAAGGTATTTGGCCGTTCCCTAGCTTGATGCAAGCCTCTGAAAAACAAAGAGCATGGATTTTATATTATAACAGAATGACTCGTCAAAAATTTTCTGAAAAATATTGATATTATCAACTCGCGTGACAAAATTATCTTTTGATATATATATCGTTTATGCGCTGTAGGAAAAAAGGAACAAGGGGTTATAGTAATGAAATAATAATGGATTATATAATAATAAACAACAGGGTCATCTAATCCTACACTGGTTATGGTTGATGGCATTTTCTTTGTTAAAGCGTTGTCTGCTGGCCGAAAATCGACAATTACATGAAATAATTTTCAATAAAGCGATAACCAAACCGCCAATTTGTATAATCTAATTTACAATATTTTGCAAGAAAATTGTCACGTAAATTAGTGACAGAAAATTTAATTTTGCAAATATTGAAATTGCATTTTCTTGCGCTTTAAAAAATCGATAAAAAAACATTTTTTTCTTGAAGTCAAATCATAATTACAGGTTTACTGTATTATTACACATTTTTATCGCATTATTAACATGTTTAGTAATGAATATCTAATGCATTATTTATAAAGGCAATTCAAATAAAGAAAACGGATATACAACGTCGAACATCCAAAAATACCTGAAATTTTATGTTTATTGAAAATTGAAAATAAAAATGTCGTCCAAAAAAAACTAATTTTCCTGCTTTGTAAAATTGATGCCTATATATCCTAAATTTAAATTACCCTTACTTACTTTTTAAAACCAGTATCATAGCGTAGCTTACCTATTCAAACAGGCTAGTAAAGATATAAATGCAAGTTAGAGAATCGGCCTATCGAATAACGATAAAGCACTAACTCTCATTAAATTAATCGATTAAGTTTTTAAACGACTTAGCGGAACAAAAATGCAGTCGATAGTAGCATTATGTGGATAAATTACATTACACAAATTAAATACTTTAATCATAGGTTTATTGTTTAACAAAAAATGATTAAATAACAATTTTTCTTCAAGTTCTTCAGAAAAGAAAAAATCAAGTTTTTGATTTATTTGTATATTTACCTATATTTGTCTGATAGCGGAGTATTTTTGCAGGTATACTTTACATTCTCGTGTTTTTCCTTAGATATTTGCCGAATATCACCGTTTAAATTTGTCCTTAATTCACCAGAATAACGGGATTCTGTATTTAAACAAGGCTTCATCTCTTTACTACAGCAGTAATCTCTTATTATTTTCCCGCAATTTCCATTTATTCGCGAGCATCGCAACTGGGGCTGCCGTTTGGTAACCGTAGACCGGGCTTTATACAACATTCCTTTATGCTGTATAAAAAAGGTAGAATTTGCAGACCCGGTCTCGGTCTTATGGGGTTGTATGTATCCAGTACTATGCATAGTCCTACAGTGTTTGCTTTTTAACGTTGGCATAGATTTTTGATGAGTTGTCATATTTTTTTGGTTTTGAATGAGCAGTCATTAGATATTTATGATCCAATATTAGGTTTCTATAATCTCCGCAATCAATGCTTTAGCGTTTCAGTTGCTTAAATATTGCTATACTAAGTTACAGAAATCATAACACTATAGATTTCTTCTTTGCTATTAAATAACGTGGATGTTTTTGTTATGTAAGTTTATTATTTAAAATTCTTTTCAAAATTCTATGATTGCATTTTACTATACCATTAAATGCAACTGTCAATTTGGAATTCTTTACATTTCATATATCTACAATTAGTATATATACCAGTTTTAATGGTATTTTTTGCTAAAAGAAATATATTCTGAGCCATTTTTTATAGTTTAATGCAATTTAATTAATTTAAAAGAAGGTGTTTTATAAATAAGCAACGTAATGGAATTTTGACACAATATTTTCCATCTAAATTACCGGATTCATTAAAACTGTTTAGGCCAAAACAATCCTTTGCAAAAAAATATCTAAACCTGCTCAAAATATACCCGGCTATATTCGAAATGCAAACTAGTCCTAACTTAAGCTTTCCCACTACTGGTTGGTTAAATTTTAATTGGTTTTTAGCGTTATATTGCAGCATACCTTTACTTTATATGCCGTTATTGAAATATATACGGTGCGGGCCCTCACGTGCATTATTTATTAAGTTAGCAAATCAGAAAAATAACTCTCACATAAATCTATATTTCTAATCCAAACTAAACTTATTCTCAATTTAAGCCAATACTTTAATACACTAATAGGTATTTCTGCACTAAGCTACATATGTTACTATAGCGTATTGTTAACCATTACATACAAAAACATATTAGTTAAATCCATAAAATCTGCCTGCCAAACTCTAATATACTTTTTTCTTTGCATAGTACTATATTTTATGATTGACATTATTCATATAACGAAGAAATTTTTTGCTTTATTGCATTGCAAACTTGAACAGTTTTAAAAAATCTTTGATTTCAGAATTTTTTCTTTAACAGATCGTTTTAATTTTATGATGCCCTGTTAGCTCGTAAATTGAAATAGCGATAAAGGTAATGAGGCCGCTAATTTTACAAAATAATTTTCGGAGGCTAATTTTACGAGCGCCTCAATTTAAATTAAAAATTGAAACCGCAAATTCTGACTAACCTTATTCGCAATACGCTTGTTAAACTCTACTAGCCTACATAACGTATTCATCTATTATATAATACACGCAGGTTAAAGATAGCCTTGTATTAATGGTTATATACATCCAAGCGATAAATAAAACATTCCATATTCCCTGGTCATCGTAACGCAATAATAATCCAAATACGATTTATTAAAGTAGGCAGAAGGGAATCGGAGGGCCACTAACGATGTTTAATTTTTGCGCGTGCATATTACCAGCAGGACATATTAAAACCGTGTAAAATGTCGGTTTTTAAGATAGATTGGTCTCGAGGGGTGTTCTGGATTTTAACGAGACCTTCTGAGCCATAACACTTCTTGTATACATACCCAAATTAGATATTCATCGACATATCTGACATGCAAGAGCGTGCATTAAAAATTGCCGACCGACGTTGCACTATCGGAAAGCAATTAACGTTTAAGAATCCGTTAAGGTAGCATGTATGACATAAATAAAATACCCACAAAAACGCCTCCCTATAAAATAAGGAACCAATAAGTGTCCAATTTTTAAATTTATTTTATGCTGTACATGTAAAATCGAGGTATATTTTATTCAATCAATGATCCTTATTAACTTACTATTGTAACAATAACCTTTACATACTTCAGAATTTATTGGATACTTTGGATTTCTAGCCATATGGAGTTTTATTTGTTAGTTTATTGTTTTCTTGAAATCCAAAATTTATGTCTTTTGTCTGGATGGCAAAAATCGATTATATTTAATTTGCTAAGATCCAACAAAAAGTTGGCAGTAGTCGTTGGATGAAATAAAGAATACCTCTTTTTAGTAGCACAACTTTGACATAGACATATTTGTTTTTAAAAGAAAATTCCTGCCAAAAGTTGATAACATGTCGAGTCAAAAAGGAAAATGATATATTTGGACGTTTTTTCCGTAAGTATCTTAGAAATTGGGTTAGATTTAAAGTCACTTGATGTATGAGAAGCAAGATATGGAAATTATAACTTAATACTTATTAAATAGAAACATCCGTGCTATAAAAATATTTGTTTAATTGCAAATAAAAAATCATAAAATTCAAACATTTTTGTTTTCGTAAAATACCAAACGAAAACCAATATTGTGGCCAAGGTACTAACTATAACCAACAAATAGGTAAAAAAAATAAATCTCAAAAAATAATCTGTCCTTTAACATTACCATCCACTTTTTAACTCTGCTCACAAAACCTCAATCCAAAACTACAGGGTTTCCGATAAATATAAAACCGACACCCCAAAAAATTTCAACCCTCGTCGTCGCTCCAAGTATCTTGTATAAGTAAGTCGGTTACACTGGTGCTAGGTAAGTTTGTTATTTGATTTATAGATGGATGTACTATGGTTGTTCTGTCGCTAGATTGGGGCGACCACACCAAAACGCTACATGTCTGGGCAGCAGTGTATAACTCCTAAAAATAGCCAGTAACTTAAATAAGCAAGTGTTAAAATTGTTACCTAAAAATGGACAAAGTTTAGAATCTAACACCGATTTTTTAAATAAAAAATGCTTTAGTACAAAATTTTTTATAAAAAACTAGTTGATTAAATCAATTTACCTGTGTTGAAGAATTAAATTCGCAGCATCGCACGTTACTAAAGTGGCCCGACAATCGCCTAATTAGTTTTCCGCCATAGATATCGTACATAAGCACGTGGCGACCACTAGGGACGAACAAGACTGACGACATCGGTCCACCGTTGTACTTGCTCATATGTAATGGTCGATGGATCGAATCATTTTCAACAAAGCCGTAGTTAATTAACGTATTTTGGCCTAAAATAATTTAAAATTTAAATATCTAGGAGCATTGCATTATTTACCAAAAAAAATTAGGAACTTAACTTTATTTCTTTGCCTACACTACATAAAACCCTATTTTGAAAAATGATAGTTTTAAATATTAACATTAGGCAGAAAAAAAAATCATAAAATTGATTATAAAATTCAACCAACAATTACAATAAAACAATGGTATACCCACATAAGGATATCCTATCATTAAATAAACCCATTAATTTAAACCTACCCGAGCACATATCCCACAAACGTATCCTATCGTCTGTTCCGTATGAAATAAGGCAACGACCGTCTTGATTGTACATCAAACTGTTGACACTGCCAGTATGCGCCGTGTGAGCTAAAATATTAAAACTTAAATTAAAAATTGTTTGACTAAAGGCTTGCGCAAAAAATAATACTTTGTTGTAAAATATGTCTTTAAGATTTAAAATCTACATTTAAAATAAAATAATATGCTCTTAATAATTCCTTTTTATATTGAATAAATTGTCTATCTTTTTATCAAATATGTTAGGGGTTATTTTTACATTTAAAAACAAAAATGGTTAGATATTTTTTTTCTTATTCAAATTAAATAAAGTTTATAAATCATAGCCAAATTTACCTGCTTTTGAACTAGCAGTCGAATCTCCATTATGGTGATCAAAATCAAATAATTTTGCCCTTGCTTTTCGAACATCCCACACCAGAATCCGATTGTCTTCGCTGTGTAAAAATTGTAAGGTTTTTAAAAAGTGACATGACGGTATTTAAAGATGCTTGTCTCTCGTCGGCCTGTAGGCAAAGCCCACAGCTTCTGGTATTTTTGCTCGCCGTCAGTGAGCGTGTCACGACAAGCTGAAAGATTTACCTGTGGGCTGGCAAGAAATTTTCGATAAAAACCGCGCGAATTTTTGATTTTTCTTAAAAAGAGCGGCCAGTTTAACACGGTAATAAAAATTTTGACAAACGACCATTTTTATTACTTTTATTTATTCTTGCTGACAATGTTTAATGAAAACGAACGTAAAATGTAACTATCACTAAGCATCCGTAAAGAAGAGAGAAAGAGAGCAAGTAAGGAAAGATCTAAAAGTAATTTGACGACTTTTGGTATGACTCCAAGTAAATGATTAACCGGAGAGCTATTTTATGAACGGCGCTAGTTTAAAATAAAGATAGTAAACGCTAACAGATAACCTCATGCTAGAACACGCCTTATGCAAACATAGATGGCCCACATTAACAATATATCGCAAACAAACCACGATGGCATAAAACTTATAGCGTGGCCTTATTTAAAAACGCGCTGACCAATAGGAAGGCTACGAATTGGTCATCACCCAACGACTGAAAAATTAAACATCAATTGTTTTATAATGTATCACTTCGGCCTACGCAAATTGCTTGTTAGCCTACGCACTTTTAAGTTGGTTAATGCTTGTGAAACGCACTTGCATTAAGACTATGGTTTTCCGTATTGAATTGACTCGCTGTTATGCAATCTGAAATAAGCCAGCGCGCCATACAACTTATTTACAATACACCAGGAAGTAGCGTATTAAATAGCAGTTTCTTATGACAATATTCCTTACGCTTTAACACAGAACACAATTTTATCATTACATAAAAAGCTATTTGCAATATAACCTATAAGAATTCTTAAACTAAAGATGCTGTAATCGGCTCGACAGTTTGTAGGTAACAAACCCAAGCTGTTAAAATATGTTTAAAAACAGCCTGAAATTTGATTTACCTATGGACTGGCTACCATGTGTTATACTTGTAATGCATTTAATCCGCCCGGCATACAATCAGGGCAAATCTTGTGGCTGACCTGTACTACCTTCAATAACAGCCTTAAAAACGACTGTCTTAAAGTCGGACTTCACTAAAATATATAAATATACTTATTCTTTAAAATCTGTTTTTACTGATATTTTAAACCTATTAAATAATTTCAAATACACTTTTTAAATTAACAGTTGTAGCTATATTGCCTGTCTTAATACTTACTTGAAGAACTGAAAAACTTACTGTAAAATTCCCGTTTGAAATGATCTATTTTGGCTTTATTTTTACCGCGTAAACTAAACTAGTTTTACTTCCTTGTGCCTCAGCTGCATTGTGTTGCGTTTCGTTCGCCATGATTCATAGCATGAGCCTGGTTTCAATATAAGCACGGTCACCTTTGCCTGCCAGTAATATAAGCAAACAGGAAATCAGGTTTGCAAAAGGGAATATAAATTCTGTAAATTACTCTTCTACCTATTCCTTGCACTAAAAAGCCAACTTCAGTTTTGATTAAGTTAATAACTAACATTAACATACACTGGTTGTTTAAGTTAAACTAGTGTAAACCATTGAATTCTCATCTTACAATCTATACAATAGCATAATAAATTTGTTTGTAATTTTTATAATAGCTATATACATTAGGTCTTACTAAACTTTTAATAACCTAACTTGCAACGCATTTTGATCAACAAAACTACTGATCTTTTTTATTTCAAACTAGAAAATACCGAAAAGTGTCAAAGTTTAGACTACTAGCTCGGACAAAAACTACCCTCCAATGAAGAATATCTTTCGTTGTCTATCCTTCTTTAATGAATACCGCAAAACCGAGCCTGGTAAATATAGGCAAGGCCGCCAATAAGCTATATATGCGTCCGTATAACACAGTTTAAGTAACAGAGAAAAAACGCTAAGCAAAGACAAGTTAATGATTAGCGAGCTCGTTTGCTTGTTTAGCGTAAATCGTATCTTCGAAAAATGTTGCGTTTTTTATATTGGAAAATGAATTGCTATTTTTAATAGTAATACATTTATATTAAAAAAATGTATTTAATGAATTTTTTTTTTAATAAAATTTTAAATAATCATTAAAATGTACTGGGAAAGTACGGTTAAAAAATAACTAAAATAAAACAATATTTTAACAATAAAATTACACTTACCTTCCACTAGCTAATATATATTCATCTTTTGGAGACCATTTGACATAAAGAACATTATTCTCATGGCCTGAAAAAATCAAATATTTTTAAAATTAAATAATATCACCCAAGCCCTTGGTAAGTTCAAATAGAAAAAAAACTTAATTAAAAAGATTCAACAGATATGTCACGCAGTTTAACAATACAAGGAAAATGAAATATACAAAGTCAATAAAAGGACAAAATTAATACTTTCATTTTTATAAGTTACACAAGAAAACAAAACTAGTACAAATATATTTCTTCAAGGCAAATTTGAAGAAGACCACACCTCTATTTACCCGAAAGCTTCTTATAATTCAAAAAAGACAAAAAGTAATCCTCGAAAATAGTACAATAAAAAGTGTTTTTATTCCATCAACTGATTAACGACATTTCGCCAATATCGTCCCATAGTGGTCCAATGAAAAGGTTACATTAAACTTTAGTTAGTATCAAATAGAGATACCGATTACTGGTTAACGACGGTTCAACAAACATATTAATCCTAGTATGTTAAAGAAACCAAACTAAAAGACATAGGCACCAATACTATACCAATGCTAGGCAGGCAAAATGGAGCAAAAATTGCAGTTTTTTGACAATCAAACGATAGCCAAATCAAAACTAATGGCAAATAATTATACCAATTAAAAAAAACTAAATATAGATATCTAGTTCCCTACTTTAAGTTAGGCCTAGAGAATTAAGAAAACTTTATGTTAAATTTTGTGGCTATATGCATTCCATATGTTGCCTATGATTTATTACAAATGCTACAAAGAGTCAAGAAAGCAAACACATTTCTGGCATGTGTGCGTAAAAACAAACAAAATCAACCTGTAATAGTTTTTTTCGTTGATTCAGGCAACTAGAATATCCGCATAAAACGTCGTTTCATTTTCACAGATTTACGATCCGTAAACAGAAGTTAGAAAGCAAACAACGTTTTATTCGTCTTAAAAGAAACAAACATTATCAGGTTAAACATTTGGAAAGATATTAAATCAAATGCGACCGTACTTTACAACCATCGTGGAATTTTGAGCAGAGTAGTTACGCAAAAACAACTACATTTAAAAATTAACGTTTAAATTTTGGCGGTAAATATTACCGATAAAATTAAAAAAAAACTTTTCCAAAAAAAAGTTGTTAACAATGCATTGTTTTACTAAATTGGGCTAAAATTGACAATTACATAATGGAATTTCCTATTTAGTCATTCTGTTGGCCATACTTATCCTCAATACATTTAAAAACGGGGGGATTTTGTAAATAAATACAATAGTATAGACCTATAACAATAGCTAATAATAAACAAACAACAAACTTATTACACTAGCTGATATTCAAACGATATAAAAAAATAGAAAAAAATAATTTTTAAAACAACACTAAAATATTGTAAAAAATATATTAAATAAATAATGAATAAATATAAAAAAGTATTACCACAACGTAGCCTTTCAACTTGACTAAACAAATATTTTAACATAGTTTTTACATTTACACAGATTTCAAATTGCTACGCAAATAAATAAAACTAAATATTTACCTTTTAAAATATGTGAAGTTGATCCTGACCTCATATCAGCTAACCTTACGTGCGAGGCAGAAGCAGCTGTTTATTAAAAAATAAATATTATTAATTTTTTTAATAAAATTACTAATCTAGTAACTTATGAATAATAATTTTTAATGAATTATACTTTAATTTACAAAATTTATCAAAACAATTATGTAATTATATATTAAAAAAAATTATGTAATCAAAAATTATCTGCATTTTGTAGTAGTTTTATTAAAGCATGTTTGTTATAGCTGCTTACCTGCTATAAGTGAATGTTGGTTTGATATTGTAGAAATATGATGGTTGTAAATTGGATTTTTTATGTCCATTGTTTCAGCTGGCTGAAAAATACAATATTATATTTATTTATTCTTGATATAGAAAGGCCAAGTTTGCAGCCCAATCATAAGGTAACATTTTTTGCCTTAACCTAGTCAAGGGTTGATTTTAACAGTTTGGGATTTTTTTGTATTTTTTAGCCCAAAAGTCATTATACTGAGTGGTTTAAGGCCCCAAGAGGTAGGGGATCACAGCCATCTCTTATATGGTTAAGTCAAGTGTTCTACTATTACACTTAACCAATAAAAAATCTCAAACAAATTTTTAATTTTTTTAAAATTTTACTTTTAAACGATTGGTGTCCCAAACTTTAATAGTTCCATCAAACGAACTAGTTACAAACATACCGGTGTCATGAGGATACCATTGAACATAATTTACTGCTTTTTTGTGCATAAATTTAAAGTGTCTTTCTTTCCTAGAAAAATATAATATTTGTAAACAAAATTAAATAGATTTTCTAAAGTTAACTTTGTCATGGTGAATAGTAAAAAAATTTCAAGGATGTGCTTGAACTGCATTAAAATACATAGCAAAAATTGTAAAATAAATTGTTATGCTAACAGTCTAAAAAATATATATACAAAACATACATATATATATATATACAGTCTGTAATATTTAAAAATTATTTACTTTAACATTTTATCTAGCTACCAAATTTATTTTATATAAAGGCACATTTTTTTAGAAATTTTTTTTTATTTTAAATTAATTAAACTTTATATAAAAATATTTTAACCTACAAGCTACATGACTAACCCACCAACTGAAGCAACTTGTGGGATTTGAAATTTGGTTTGAATATTATTGCTTAAATTCCAGGTATCATAAATACAAATTTTTCGATCAGCACCACTTGAAATTAAACTGTCAAAACAAGGAATTTATTAAAAGGTATTTTCTATATTAAAGCCTTTATTTTTTTGAATAATACTTAACCAAAAAAAAAATGAAATACCTTTTTGTGAATATTTAAAACAAAAATACAAGGTTTTAATAACAGTTTTTTATATACTATCAGTAAAAAAATATTTATCTAATAAAATTCAATAGTATGTGTTTAAGATTTTAACTACTTAAAATTAATAAACAATATCGGGTACTAATATTTTTACAAACTTAAACTTACTATCTGTTTTCATTAGTTTCTAATTGCATAGATGATACACCAGCATCATGTGAATATTGGACATGTTTTTCAGATACTGTAAGACTAAAATCAAATAAAAAATTCAAATATTAAATTTTTGAAGTATATTAAAAACAGTAATTTTATATATTAACACAGTAAATGTAGATTGATTGCTTAAAATTTTGCAGTAAGTCAGTGGGTGTATTAACCCTAGTTACTTTTTATTCGGAGCTTTGTGCCTGACAGAAAAATCGTCTAATTTTAAAATAACAAATTGTTATTATTTTGAAACGTAATATTTTTATTAAATTAACTTACTTTAAAATACGATTGTATTCGAAACTTCGATGTAATGAAACGACGTCATATTCTCCTATTTGCAATGAATGCAACACAGAAAGAAATGACATTTTTATTAACTTTAATTTCGAGAAAGTGTGGAATTTTCAAAATTAATCACAGTAACATACTTGCAACGTGCAAATGTTTTGAAGTTCAACTGCAAGAGGTGTTATAACCGATTTACGTTCAACGGGTTAGCAATAGAGCTTTTAACTTTTTAATGTTTATTTGTCCTCGTAGTAGGCGTAGCGTTTTTACAGTTTAAATATAGAATATTAGACATTAACTCAGACTTAAGTTGCCTTTAAAGTTTAAATATTATTGACCCTTTATACTAAATATAGCGCAATTTATTTTAAAAAGAATTTAATTTTGTGCATTTTTATTCGCAATTTCTGAATAACATAACGTGAATAACTTTTCAACTTAAAAAAAAGAAATTACTCAAAAAAAAACAAACTAATATATAGCCAGCAAGTACAGATAGGCAAACAAAAGAATTTGGCAAACTGTCCATTTCAAAAAAAGACAGTAAAGAAATAAAACAAATTATTTTTAATTAACAATTTTAATTTTTAATGTTATTTTTGTTAAATTTTGTACTTTCTAATAGAACAAACTAGTGAAATCAAGTAACAATAGCCAAAATATAGTATAAACTTTAATTATAGGGTGATTATTAAAAAAACTACACCAAAAAACATAACAATAGCACTTTCTTATTTTACTAAATAGACTCAGATTCTGGAATAAAATATAAAACAATTAAAAACACAATAAGGTGAAGGCAATAAACACATAAATGAAACTTGAGAATTATTATACACTAACATAACAGTCAATTACAAAAAATATTAGCAGCAAAATTACCATCTAATAATTATTCACTTTGTTTAAACTATATTACAAGCAGAACTTTGCCTGCTGAAATAAAAAAAAAAATAAGTGCATTTAAAATAAGGTTGCCAGGATTTACCAAAAGTATATTGCAAACCGTCAAAAAATTAGTGATAATTCAAGTTTTGCACTCTACTGCCTCTTAAATTTTGTTTTACACATGACACTGGTATTCTGAGTGTTGTATCTAATGTCAGGTTATGGGGGATAAGTGAGTTATGTGCGTAATGCAGGACTAGGTCGCTGAGTGAAGAGTGTAAGTTGAATGGCTCTGCGAAGCCGTAACCATCACTCGTTTTTTCTATAAGGCAATGATGTACTTGGCCATTTGCTCTGTAAAATTTACAAAAAATTAAATGTAGTTAAAGAAAAAAATTAGGAATTTTAATTTGCATAAAAAAATTTAAAATAGTTAAAATGACTGTTTTTTTTTTTGCTATATTGATCAACCAAATCTTGTATTGCTATTTAAATTTTAATATAATAATGATAAATGCCTAATAATTACTATTCTGATTGCATTTTAAAGATTGTGTCTTGTGCCTCAAGGTTGCTATGACTTAAAAAGCATTGGGAATCAAACCCAAGACCTCATGTTATGAGACCCTGGATATAAACCTTAAAAGTTAGTTACACAAATTGTTAACAAAATTATTCTTACACTAATGAGCATGCATATGGGGCATCGGCGGCTGTGTGTTGTCGACGCGGTCTGATCAGGAAAGTGCCAGTCTCAGTGTCGGATAAAGCATATTCTGCCTCTTTTCTGTTAATCATAATATTTTTAATAAATATTTTTGCTATTTAAATCTCAAAAACATGTTCTATATAAACAGTTGTTAACTTGGCAAATTTTATATGTATGTCTATAGCCTTAAAAAAAATGCCGTTTGTGGAGCTCTGATAAATCTATTCAAATGGGTAAAAATGCAGCCTTTAGGGCAAGTGTTTAATTAGCATTCTTTAAAAACAATATAAATTCACTTTAAATAGACTAAAAAAAGTTTTAAAAATTTTTTTTGTTAAAAAAAAAAAAACAGTTTTATTGACCTTCCATAAGTTGGGAAAAACCAATTTTCCTCGATACAGTGTTCTGGATATTGTGCCTGAAAGTTAATGCTGTCAGGTCGATGATATATACTCCCCATCTCATCATCCTCATCATCTAGTTGGAGGTTGCGATTGATCTGCTCATCCGAGATGTGGAGAGACTTGATGTACCTGTGGAGGAAGATTTAAAAAAAATAATTTTTTGAGTAAATTTTTGAATAAATAAATATAACAATTTTTTTAAAATAGAATTCTAAAATGACTTACAGTATTTTGGCATCCCTTAATTTCTTGTAACGATAAGATTCAGCTTTGCTGGCATTAAGTTCAGTGTCAATTCTTCTATTTTCCATTACATCTTCATTTAATTGATTTTTAAGGTTATCAAGTTGACCCATAATGTCTCTTAACCTTGCTTGCATTTTACGAAAATTTTCGACAAGTCTGAAAAAAAAAGAAAAAAATATTTTAAGATAAAAAAATGCTATAGTTAAATTCAATATTTAATAAAGTAAGGCCATATGTTGCTTTTTTCAACAGAAAATACGTTGAATATTTTTTTTGGGGGGTGAGGGCCTGGGGTAATTTTTTTTAAACTGTTATAACCTCTGTTCTTCTCTAGTGCCTTTAGCTTGATCTACATAAATATTAACAGTTGAACATTGCTCTTGGAACATCTTAATTGTTTCTTCATAAGCAGCTATCGCCGTTCTTTTAATTTGAATTTCCTAAAAAAAATTAATATATAATTTAAAATAATAAAAATACAAAAAAAATTATTAAAAACAAAAAAAATATTTTGCAAAATTTATAATAAAATTTTTAAAATTATTTATGTTTGACATGCTGAAGTGAAATTAAATTAAAAATAACTGCAGAAATCTTTACTTGCTAGGATGATATCACTATTTTATTGACATTTAAGACAAAATAAATAAAATACTGATATAAAATCTTAAATAAATATAACCATTGCGTAGGACATTTGTTGACCTTTGTTAATTTACTTTCGTTTTCATCATAAGTTAAATTAAATTTTATCATTATGGTGTAAAAATAAAAATATATCTACCTGTTGCCTAGTCGCGAAATTTTTGTAAATATCTTGGTATTCGCTACTTGCTCGAACAAATAAGTTGTCAGCGTTTCGTAATGAGGTCCATAATTCGTCCATCGATTGGCCAGGTACTATAGGTTGTTCTACGATTTGCTGTAAAAATATTAGTAAAATAAATATAGTAAAATTTTCGAATTTTTTAGTTCTAAAAAAAGTTATATTTTGATATACTGTATATACATTTTAAGCTATAATTTGTGTTAAAAAATATAACTTTAATATTACAGTGTTAAAAAAGCAATAATAAAGAAAATTAAATATTAAATTTTTTTTTAAAAATTGTTCCTAAAAAATATTACTTTTTATATATTGACAACTATAGAAAAAAATTATACAAAAAATGGACATAAATATTAGGTAATACACATTCGTTTGTTAGAAATTAAGCCTGGTATATTTGATACATAAACGAATGATGACTAAATTTGACCTAGAACATTCATTTCCTTGCTAAAAGTAAAATTTATATTTACAAACATAATACTCAATTCAAGTTTTAACCAACTGACAGGAAGCCATGGTGATATCATAAAGTGCCTTTGTTAGCACTGGAGAATAACATTTCATATTCAAAAAATTTTTATAGAACCAGTACAAAGTTTGAAAATTTCTATTAACAATTACAAAAAATCTGGCTTAAAACCCATGCAATGAATTTTGTGTATATTAATATATTATATCAAGCAAAAATTCATAACAATAAAGCAATACTGGCATGAGATCCTTGGTTTGATCTCCACTGCTCTTATGTTGTAGCACCCTTAAGCAAAGAGCTATAAACAGTATGTACTCCTACTGAGCCAACACTCAATTAGCAGCTTATACTTATCCATAATATCCCAAACTTCCTGATGCAAGTTAAGTATGGGGTAACAGATGTTACTCTATGATTCAGTCATAAAGTCGACCTTCCCACAACAAAGATAAAAAAAAATACAACACCAAATAATAATAACTACTAAAATTATCAAACTTTAAACAATGTTATAATTTGATAAATACAATTTTAAAACAAAAACATCTTAAATTGATTGTATACCTGTCTTATTGCAGGATATTTAAGTGTAGTGGTTAAATCAGGGTTGTAACGAATTAATGACTCGGTTCTGTAATTATTGACCAGTTGAACGACAGAAGAAAATTGGTAGGGATCCGAAAACCCGTAAGAACCATTTCGATTACATATTCTGATCAGCTTATTGCTTCCACCTACATTAAAAGAGAAGGAAGTATTAAAATAGTTATTTAGATATGTAAACAAAACACTAAGTAGCAGGTGTTTCTTAATTGAAAAATTTTAAGAACATTGTATTATTTTATTATTACTACATTTTTTATATCCCAATTAAAAATACCTAAGGTTATATTATACTGTGTTTATAGAAAGCCGTTTAATTATTAACATTTACAAGGTGAAAAAAACCACAAACCAAGGTACAAATATTACTAGTTTAATAATACGTAAGTAGTTACAATTCGTAAGTAATAAAAATATTAAATCCAAATTTGTAAACATTATATATATATATTACTTATAACAGCAAAGCAACCTTTTAATTCATACAACAACAAAAAATAACTTATAAAGTGGGTCTCTCATTAATGTTAATTATTAAAACAAAGTTGTTATCAAAAACTAACACACTTACCCATTCTTAATGTAAGAGTGTACTCCCCGGTTTTGTTAGTTGAATCACGTACAAGAAAAGTGCCATCAGGTTCGTCGGCTAATTTTGAGTTCACTTCATCTCTTGTAACATCCCCCCAATACCATTCCTGATCCTTAGTAATTAATATAAAAATATTAAAATCATAAATTTTTTAGATTGAACAGTTAAATGCAATACTATATTATTTAAGGTCGGCTTCACAGCTATAATGTAGGATAACATTTACCCAGTCTTAAATTGCTATTGTCAGTTTGAAATAATATTGATTTTAATTGCTTAAAAATTGATTTGCCGTTGGTTTTTTTTTTCGACAAGAGTTTAAATGTTCATGTGGGCAATACAGCATAAGCTAAGCAAAAAATCTTAAAAAACTTACTTTTAAACTGGCAGTTGGTATGGGCAAAACTGGTTGATTGTCATTAACAATTTGACCCCGAAGTGTTACATAATTTGACCTTTAGACAAAAATTAATCTATTTCATATAACTTTTACATGATAAAAAAAAAATAAAAATAAATAAACCAATAGCTGTACTTATTTATCATTACTTTTAGTCATAAAGCAATGATTGTAAAAAATTTTTGCATAAAAAAAAAATTTGCATACTTAAAAAATTACAATAAATTCAGTTTATTATAAAAATTCATTTTACCCAGTCGCCATTGTTCCATGTCTAGGGGGTACACTAGGGGGTTTATCCACAACATCCTCTGATATTACTTCAAGTTGTGGGGGTACAGGGGGTGGGGCATAATTTGAAACGGGGCCAACTGATCTTAAATATCTCACAAACTGAGATGGTACGTAACCAGATACGTTGGTGCGCTGGTTAGTACCATATAACCAATCCTCTGGTTCTTCTTCAGTTCCCTGGTTTAATTAATTTCAAATGACCATTAACTTTTTACGTTTTTACTTTATCCTCAATATAACAATATTTCTATATTGCTGGAATTTTAAATAGATGTCAAAAGTAGCATCATTTTTTTTAAATAAATAACATTAATGTAGAAATTTACTGGTAAAATTGTATTAAACATCGTCAATTTAACTAATTTAAGTTACAAAATTTTATATATATATCTTACCTTAAATTCAAAAACATATGGTTTCTTTACGAATATTATATCATTTTTTAAACAAGGAATGCATTTCAATAAATCTGTTGGAGACCAATCCGATTCTATCTCATATTCTGTGCCTAAATTTGTAACTAAAAAATTATAATAAGTATAAAAATATACATACCTATACAGCTATATAATTTCATAAAAAGATTCTGCTTTGTAAGCAATCTATTTTAAGTTAAAAAACTTACCTGATCTTTGTTGATGTGGCCACATTATTACTTTATTCACGAGAACATTGAATTAAAAAAATAATTTTATTGTGATGTTGGTCTGTTGGTTTGGTTTTTGAATTTTTTCCTTTGTCAAACGCCAATCAAAATTTAAATAAAGTTACTAAATAATCGTAACACGGGTTGACATATTACTTTAAATCTAACCTTAACACAATAAGTATACTAAGTTATTGTCTATATTTAAAAATGTGCGCTAAAATCTTTAAAAATAACCCCTTAATTAATCTTTTTTATTTGCAGGCGTTTTATATCCTGGTTGATGCAGAGTAAAGAAACAGAGTTTTTGACTGACTGCCTACAGTCATGCATTTTATTTTTTGACTTATCCTCTCTAGGGCATTTTAACAACCGTTGTGCTGATTTTTATTTCTATTCCCAATATTAATTATCTTAAAACGGTAAAATTTATAAAAATTAATGTTGTAAACCAGACAATGATTGGTCATTTTTTATACCATTTCTCAAGAAAATTACCAAAAGTCGAATATCGGGTTAATTTAGAAAATGAAACTCTTAAAATTTATTTTACAAGTTATAATAACAAAATACACAAAAATACTACAAAAAAATTTCTTTTAAATTGATACAATACTTTAATTAGCCTAATAACCAAGTAATATATAACAAGTCATTGAAACAAGATGCTTAAATATTCGATTTGAAACCTGATACTGTAGCATTCCGTCGCGTGTACAAAACATGGAAATGTTAACAAAGAACCTTGTACTAAACCAGCAGACTAAATTGACAAACATATTCGTGATACATTTAGGAAGGCAGAGTATTTCTTTTTCTTTTAATAAGCCGTAGTATCTGATTTCGTACGAGTAAACTAGAAAACAGTCGGATAAAGGAGATATATGTTGTGGCCTAAAAAGATGAAAGGTAGTGGCTTATTAGACAGTGCTGTGTCATCGAAATATTTACAGTTGAATAACTAATCAAAGTTAGACTTGACTAATTAAAGTAAGTTTTATGATGGTAGTTTAACATTATATCAAACAAGCTTTTGTTATTTTTTGTTAACAGGTGTTTACCTTTTGTTTAGACTAAACGTGATTTAAAAAAGTAAAAAAGCTTTTAAAATCAACGGTTTTGGTTAAATATTTTTGTTGAATAACTTCCTAATTCGTAGTCATGGTTCGACTTTCTAAACAAAAGCAGGAGAAGTTGGAGAATATAATGAATTTGGTGCAGGAATTAGGCGTAGATCGGGTTTTACAAAGACTTCGACAAACTAAAATGATGAGCAAAGAAGTACTAGACGATATGAGGGTAATACATTCTATTTAAATGACAAAGTCAATTATTTTGCATGGCCTGTCAGCCAAAGTTGTAACCATTTAACTTGATGAGCTTTTATAGTTAACATTTCATTTATATTGTTTTGTTACAGGAATGGGAAACCGATTACGAAAAACGCGTTGCCTTGCTTGGGTTTTTGGTCGCCCCTGAAGGAAAGAGAGCGTTTGGCGCCCTTTTTGAACTCGCCAAAGTTCACGAAGAGCAAGTCAAATTGCAAGAAGAGCAAGAAAGAATAAGACAAGTAAAAAAATAATCCTAAAAAGTCTAATTTTTAAGACTACAGTGTTTATTACTAAGGTTTATTATCCAGAGTTAGTTATTAGAAATTCAATAAATTCGTTTCGGACATTGTGAAGTTGTTGCGCAACACATAATACAATTGGCTATTATCCTATTACGCACATTCTATTGTTGCGTGTATCAGTTTATTAAGTGGACTATACACTTACTCGAAGAATCTGATATCTTATAATCACAGGGCTAGCACACACTAAACAAACTTTTAAAGCCACGCTAAGGTATATATAAGGTATAACTAAAAATTCCATAGGCCCATCAACACGCCCTAAATCTTATGAATGTTATACATCATATAAATTAAACACATTTTACAGCTTTTTTCTTGTATTTTAAATGATATACACTAATGAACAGGAACAACTGGCACAGCACCCTCAAGTTCAAGATCGTAAAAACGTTCACTACGGCGCGTCGCCAAGACAACAGAATGCACGTGGTGGTGCTTCTAATATGAAAAACAAACTCAGAGCTCAGATGACTAAAAAAAGGGAAGTAACACCGGCGCCCGCACAAACTAATAATACACCCACGGCAAATGGAACAACGCAAAATCAAGGGCAAGTTTAAATTAAAAAAAAGACAAAAACTAAAGGCTGTTAATGTGCCTATTTTGACTGATTTTTCTATTTTTTAATCATCTATAACAAAGTGGGATTTGTTTTTATAGAAAAACTAAAAAGGGTCCGAAGAAAAAGGATGACAAGGAAGATCCTCTTCTGGAAGAAGCTGCTAGAACGATACAGGAAGCAGAGAGGGTGGAAAAAGAGAAGAAGAGACTGGAAGCGTATCGCAGCCAACTTGCTGCCAGCGAGGCAAATGAAACCGCAAGCAATGCAAGTGGACAAAGGTATTATTAATTTTAGTTGTAGTATTGTATAATTGTCAAAATGTTGGCCCTAATAATTGTAAGCAGCTCTTCTTACAATAAATGTTGGTTAAATTATAGAAGTCCTAGAAAGACTCCAACTCCGGTCCCACCTTCAGAAACACTTCCCGCGGCTTCTCCAACAACTACAAAGAAGATGGAAGAAGCGGCACCACCTACAAGTAAAACATTAAGTAGCTATTTAACACTAAAGCATATTAAGCTAGTTGAATTTTGACATTTGATATCAATTATAATTTACAGCTGAAAAAAACAAACCACATAAAAGTGGAGATAAAGTTGTTAAAAAGGGAAGCGAGGGAGGAAGTAAGCACAAGGAAGGTAAAACTAAACAGGATAATACACAAACTACGAAGGCATCACCTGATATCAAACGAAGTAAAGCAGAAAAGAGCTCTCCTCTGGTTAAGCGAGATAAGCAAAGTGTTTCTGATCCGCCGGAGAATACCAAGGAAGAGGTAAGGGAGGATGGGCACTGGGGTAGAGTTCCCGCCGTTGAAGAGGATGAGGAGGAAGATGACCTGGAGGAGAATGGTGAGAATTCAGAGAAGAAAAAAGACGCGGGTGAAAATGATGAACAAAGAAATGTTGAGATCACTATTCAGGATGCAATGTCGTCTGAAGGAAACAACTTAACGCACCAGAACTCGATGTCCTGCGATAACGTAAATAATACAACTTGTCGTATCTGAATAAAATTTAAATATAACTTTACTGTTGTTTAAAAGTAAACCTTGTAATTATAGTTATCAGAAGATGATTCATCACAATCCAAGTTTCCACCACATAGACAACTTTGCGACGAACTGTTAATAGTAAATACACAGCTTTGTTCAATAGTTTAATAATAATTTAAAAGATGATTTATAGAGCTATTAGTTTCAATAATGGATCATTAGTAATTTAATGTTGCAATGAACACAGAAAAATATTAAGGCCATTTATATTTTACAGCTATACAATGAAGTAGTCAAGTTCGACTCGCTCAGTCATTTACAAACCGACAAACTGGTTGTCGAATGGAAAATGTTACGGTCAGAACATCAAGACATTCAAACTGAACGGGAATCGCAACATAAGATTATCCAGGACATAAAAGAGCAATACAAGAAATTGGAGCAGGAAAAGGAGAGAATGAGTAAAGAAAAAGACAAGTAATATTACATTTTGCCTTTTTCTTTTTTTCCTAAACAGTGTTTAAAATAAATTAAAAACATTGACTTAACCGAATCAAAGTTTATTAAATAACTAAGAACTAATTTATCTTTTATTTTACCAGATACGTTTTCAAGGAGTTTGAACTGCAACAAAAACTACAAGAATTACATCAAAAACATAAATCCTTGAAAGAAGATCACGATACTTTGCGACAGGGAAATTATCAAGTAAATTAAATCCACTTTTTCTAGTACAACACATCTTAAAATAATTTAAAAGTTAAACGTTTATGATACAAATTTTAAAAAATATTGTCATAATTTAAATATATTTATTATCAGATACAACAGAACGCCAAAAAAGCTAACAAGCTTCACCAAGAAATGAAACGAAAAATTGTTAAACTAGAATCAAAAATAAAGTCCATGGACAAAGTTACAGTCCGTAAAGGAACGCAGACTGATGATCATCAGGACAAAGTAAGTTAATTTAGGAAGAATTATAGTTTGCCAAGGCTGACATTACTATACAAAAATTAATATAAATTTAATTATAGGATGTTTACGAAGCATTGAGAATGGCTGAAGAAAATTTGTCCGCATCACAAACTGAGCTGCATACTGTTACTGCAAAACTGAAATCTTTATCACAAGAGGTTTGTAAATAGTCAACCAGTAAACTGTAGGCTACACAAATTTACATGTAACATTTTTAACCAATATTTACTTAAAATGATTTAGGTGGATGAACTTAAAAAGCAAGTTAACATAAAAGGGAGAGAAATTAATAAGAGAGAACGGAAGAGCAAAAAGGAAGAAGAGCACATTCGTTTGGTCTCTCGTGAAAGAGATGCAATGGAAACTAAATTGCGCAAAATAACCGAACAAATGGAGTATTACAAAGGATTAATGGAATCTAAGTAAATATTAAACATATATTTAAATGGGTTACGTTATAAAAATTGAATATGCGCAATTTGGTTACAATTTTTGTTTTTTGCTTTCTTAGGGTCTAATTTTGCTTCTTTTAATTTACAGAGGCAAACCTAATTCAAAGAAAATGCCAGAAAAAAAAGAAATCAAGGTACAACGTTGTGCTAGTGGTAGACACGTGTTAGTCAAATCAGTCTCCTCCTTGAATACCAGCAATTCACATTACCATCATCACGAAATAGAGGCTGACGAACGTTCGCAGTCTCGTACCAGTCGATCCGGTGGCAGTGTAAAATCTCAGCCCCGGACACCAAGACAGGTTCCTGGTGAAAAACCAACTAGCACTGCCCGTAAATCGTCCTTAACTGGTGCTAGTAAGGTTAACGGGACTACCTCAGAGTCTAGCAAAACAGTAAATGGCGCAGGTGATTCAAAATCTAAAACCCAATCAAATACCTATACCTCAAACAGTTCTAATTTAAAGAAATCAGAAACTTCAAACTCAAAACATACTGAAAACAATGGTAATAGTGACGTCACCAAGTCAAAAACCGCGTCATCGAGTAAAACCAAAAATGTCAACAACGACAATACTGGTAACAGTAATTCCGCTAAAGAAAAGACACAAGTTAAACCTGAAAAGAAAGCGGTTAATTCTGTATCTAATAAACCTTCTGAAACACCGAAAACTAAAGTTTCAACCTCAAAAGACAGCAGTGAAACACCATCGACCAAAAGTTAAACCAAAAAACTATACCTTATTAACAACATTTTTTTTTGATAAAACTATCAAAATAGAGCTTTAAAATTACAGATTATGGTGTGCAACATTACTTGTATTGCGACCATATTACGACCACCGATTTTTTGATTAATAGTATTCTAAGTAACTAGTCAAAATTGCTGTTTAAAAATGTTGTACTAAATTTCAACGACACCCCTAATATTTTATTGTTATATGAAAATTTATTTCTATTATATGGAAATTTATCTTACAATATAGTGTATTTCGTAACAGTTCATTCAATTATGACGCTTTTCAAAATACATTTTCATTAAAAAAATCCCAAATAAGAAAATTGTAAGCATAGGCATAAGTTAAAAAGATATTAAAAATGGGGCCTAAAATATTTCAAGCACCTAGCACAAGGCTAAGGAATGTAGGACACAAAGTCCCCAGCGTGGTAGCTATAATCCACAACTTAAACTGCTCGAAATATAGAAACCATATAATCATGGCTCTAATAGGCGGTGGATGTATTGTATTTACTATTGTTGTGACCGTCTCTTTCGTTTCAACTATGACTGAAGAAAATAAAAAAGGTAAAAATAAATCTAATAATTAGTATATTAAAAAATAAAAACATTTTTTTTCTTTTTTTAGAAAAGTTTAAACTTAAATATGATAAACCGTTTGAAGCTGAGCTTTTAAATTCAACAAGTGAAATTTACATACAAGAAGAACAAAATGTTAAAACAGATGTAAGAAAAATTAACATTATTCTAACTAACTTGAATATCAGTATTTTTAGTTAATTTAGTTACCAATAACAGCACCACTTTTTTTATTTAAAAATATTAAGGCCACTTACTTACCGATAATATAGCTCTTTAAAAAATGTAGTTATTAAAAATTTAACATGCGAATTCCGATTTATTGACTTCTAGTATTTCTGTTTACAAAATAAATTATTATGTTTTTAGATTACCAACTTTTTAACAAATCAGCTACCTGAAGTTAACAGTGCTGCAACATCTAACCAAAACCTTAACGTAACTATTTACTCATTTCGAAATGAAAGTACAATAGTTGTATTCGGCGTGGGGTCAATGATATACAGTACCTCAGAAATAAGAAATGCTGTCTTGAAATTGAATACTGGTAGAAATGTAACTATAAGCGGTGCTCAAGTGTTATCTTTAACTAATATTACGTGAAATAAACTGAATTTTTTTATTTTTTTTTAAAAGTAACTTACAAAATTAAGTCCCTAAAATGTCAACAACGAAAATTATTTTTTTTAGAAAGCAAAAATACCTTTTTTTTGTAAATTTTGGTAAGCTTTTACGATGAATGAAAGTGTACAAAATTTTGCTTTTTGCATAAAATATATATGGATCTGCCAGTATAATAAAACACATTAAAAACATTACATACTTAACAAATTATCAATTTAAACAAAAATTGGAACATATACAATACAAAAATAAAAGCTATTAAATGATTGTGCTATAGTACACCTATATATAATAAAATATATTTTACTAAATCAGCAGATTGTATTTAAAAATGAACACTATATTATTTAAGCATATTTTATGTAGTATTTTTAAGTACTATATAAATATATACCTGTTGCATAAATATATTTTAACTTAAAAAAATACACAAAAATATGAATATACTTTTTGAAACGTTTTTAAATATAAAAACAATAAAATAAAATATTGCAAACAGTCCTTTAAAATAAACAAATTTAAACCAAGTGTTATAGAAAAAGAAAACATAAAAAATTTACAAAACTAAACCTATTTTTAAAAATATTCTAAAATTGAAACTTTACGACTTTCAAAATTTAAAATTAAAATTATGATGTCACATTATTCACCGGCGTTAAATTCTTACGCAGATATTGAACAAGACAATTATACACGTGGCAATGCAAATCATTCAGTCCGGCTATGTCGCAAGTTACATAGGATACTAACTTTGGGTTGGTTTCATTATAATACAAAATCTAATAAAAAAAAATTAAATAAATTTGATAAAGATTGATTTTGATTTTATAGCGTGCCAGTAAAAAAAAATGGGAGCATTTGGAATCGAACTCACGTCCTCAAGTATTAAAACAGTCGATTTTACCACTTTTTACTAAAGCGTAAAATTGGACAAAAATGACAAATTAGTAAAAATTGATCTTACCTCTTTGCAAATTCCACTTTCGTGGCGTAGAAAAAATCCAGCGCACGCAATTTCAGTTCGAGAATAGTCGGCTGTGATTGGTACCTGCTCATGCGTGACAGACCTAATCGCTACTTTGTACGGGTCACTAAAAATTAAAAAAAATTAAATTTTTTTTTTTTTTTTAATTTTGCTGGGTTATATTATAATTATTTAAATATTAAGATAATAAGATTTTAAGTTACCTTTCAGACGTAGGTTTACGATGAGATACTAGTATAACAAAATCGTTGGGAGTCTTTGAGGTAGGATCGAACCCTCGCATTGTTGTATGATAAATTGAATCCTCTTCGCCCACTTTTACTACTGATTTACACGAACTAAAAAAAGACAAAAAAATTAAAAAAAGGTTAAATTTTTTTCTGATTTTACAAATTTGAAAAAAGAGCTCCAAAAAAAATTCCAAAAGTTCCAAATAAAAAAATAAGGTCTTAAAAAATAGAAGTCTAAAATAAAGCTCAAAAATTAGTAGTCAGCATAAAATTAAGTCAAAAGTTTGACCAATAATCCTAATTTTAACTAAGCCTTGTAGTACAAATATAAAAATAACATTAAAAAAATTCTAATTTACATTGTTAATGGATCCCATATAGCTCTCTTATGTGGATTTTTCATAACATCAAAAACATCTTCAACCGCGTAATTCTCAATTAATTTCAACGAAACTTTAAAACTTAAGACCCCGTCTTCTTCTCTAGTCGATAAAGTTATCTGAAAATTAAAAAAAAAATAAATAAATAAATTGCAAAATTTATTTTTAGAAAGTAAACACCTACATTGTCCGTATTAGCTGCAACGTGCCAGTTAGTTTTATTTGCCAGCCTACTTAAGGTCTTAATATTCCCATAACAAATATAAAGAGCATTTGCAGTTGTCCATTTTACTGATAACCTCTCCTGTCTTCGTAACGATAAAATATAACGACGATCTAACCGAATTTTTCGGCGAGCAGCAGCCTCATGTTGGCGCCGAGAGCCATCCTAAAAAACAAAAATTTAAAGAATTTTATACACAAAGTACTAATTTTAGGGTACTGGGTTCGATCCCCACTGCTTCCATGTCAAAATGGTAGCCTAAATCGGGGTACCAAACCCTAGGTAAAAGTCAGTAAAATTTTTTTTTTTAATTTGGTAAATTTGCATACCAATGGTTCTGGGGCGAACACTGGTAGAGAATTATTATTAGAAGAAGAAGAAGACTCTCTTTTTTCGTAAGTGAGAAAGGCACTGTTGATATGACGCCGTGCTCCGATTTTCCCGTTATCGTATCTGTAAGCTTCAACCCGTACTCCGACCTCTAAACTAAAATAAAAGAAAAATATATTTTTCAAAACAAAATAAAAAAATAATAATTTTGCTATGTAGCCATGTTTAAGATAGGCACCATCACAATTACTTTTCCAAAGCCTCTAGAAACTAACCAAAATTCAAAAAACAGGCAATTATAGGCTTAGTTTAGTCAAGCGGAATAAAGTACAAAAAACATCCAAAAATTATTCTAAAAAATATTTTTTTTAACAACATCAAAATATTGACTTGTTAAATATAATAAACTTAACGATACAACTTTACAAACGTCACTTATATGTGTAAATTATTAATCATCGCCAATAAAACGTCAACTAATAAACATTAACTAATCAACACATAAAGTTTATTATTAATTTAACAACCTGTCGTCAGTGTTATTTAAATGACCTGGGGTTATTATGAAGTTGACCTGGTATTACCTTACAAAGTTTTATTAACGAAAGGTAAAAGCACATAAAGTGAAAAATAACTAATAACAAAATGGACATAGTTTTTAATATTAAAAGACAAAAAATGTGCAATTTTAATGTCCTTAGAAAATTTCCCAATAAGAAAATCCGCCCTTTGCATCAGTTTAAAATTATTTTCTGTTTTACCGAAATATTGTATACATAATAAGTTAATTAGTAAAATATTAACTTACCTGTTTTGAAAAACGTTGTTAACGATTGATGACAAAACGATTCGATCGCCAACCGTGCTGGGTCCGCGAAAATAAACCATGTCAACTGATCTTAGTATAGGGATACCATGCCACGTTCGTCTAACATGATAAAATTTATTTTTAACGTTTTTTTTGCATATATAAATCCCTATGTGCGGAAGCTACTTTTCAGTTAATACACGAAATAACATGGATTTACTGGCAGCGTGGTGTAGTGGTCAGAACATTTGGGTTTACTTACATAAGGTCCTAGGTTCGATCCTTATTGCCCTTATGCTGTAGCGCCCTTGAGTAAGGAACTATAAACAGTATAAAAGCTAACACTTATTCAGCAGTTTAATTATCGGGCAATTTTAATGTAGTATGACCCTAGGGCACTTCAACACTAAATCAGTGGATATACACATCTAAAACTTAATTAAAATGTATAAATATATTACCCCGCTGATATTGAAGCTACTGTTTCCATCCAAGCCATAATCTGACCTCCAAAAGTGTTTCCATGGTGATTTGCATGTTGGGGTAACACTAGTTCCACACTCTCCACCCTGTTTACATTAAAATATGGCAGTATTACCAAAGATTACAATAGTAACATAAGTTTAATGCAATTTTTTACTCGGAGCGTGGCGTAGTGGTCAAAACACTTGGCTTCACTACATGAGGTTTTGAGTTCGATTCAACTGCTCCCATGCTGTAGTGCCCTTTAGTAAGGTGCTTTAAACGTTATGTTCTCCTGCAGAGCCAATACCTAACTATAAGGCAATTATAATTTATAATATCCAAAACTGTTGAATGCAACTAACTCGAGACTGGGTCGAGGTAACTGATGTTACTCTATGTTTAGGTCATGAAGTCGACCTTTCCACATCAAAGATAAATAAATAAAAAAAAACTTACTTGGTTTTGGAACCTTGGATGCAATCGTTAAAGAATTTATTTTCGTTTTGGGATAAAGGGTTAGGTGAAGGTGATCTAACTGGGCTTAATTTATATTCTTTCAGTATTGTTGACATAGTCTTTGCATGGCTAATTCGAACCTAAAATTTCAAAAATAGAATATCGTATATAAAGAAGACACCACAAAATTGTGGAATAGGTCAATATAATAGGTAAATAAAAACCAGATAAGCACACTTAACTTTATTTGCTTATAGCATTGGTTGATTAGGAAAACAATTTTATAACATGGGTAAGTAAACCAAAAATTAAGATAAATATTTACCATGCTATGGTTTTTGTTGGAGGAAATTTTAAATTTAATAAAAATAGATGTGAGTTTTAAGCATATTGCAATTTTATTTAAAATAATGTTTACTGACTTTTCTGCGCTCACTTGCAAGTGAAAAACAAGCTTCTTCATCGTGCGACATACATTGTAATGTAGGAAGGGCAACCTAAGTAAAATGCAAAAAAAAATTTAAAAATAAAAAAATATCATTTAAAAAAAATAAAAAATAAGGACGAAAACACACAAGAATTTGTTATTAGTGAAAAATAGTTAATTGTGAACAGTGACTTATTGTTATTTTACTTTTTTTACCTTTTTTCCTTGTGAATCAAGTGCCACAAATGTCATAAACGCTTCGCAAATTGGTTTAATTTCTTTTTGATCAAAACTCTCGCAACAAACAGTAACACCAACCTTTAAAAAACAAAAAATTTTTAATTTAAAATTATAAATAGTGAAAACTAAAAAATCCAAACAAAAAAGGCCTAATAATTTCAATATTTGTGATAATTGCATAATTCTTTAAATTTTATTAAAAAAACAATTATAATAAATAATTTTATCCCCACCTCCATGCTTGTGTTAAAAGCTCGGTTAACTTGAGCCTTCAAGCTTAACACTTGTCCAAGTTCAACCTCTCTCTCAAATGTTAAATCATCCACTGATACCGTTACACATGGATGCCCTGCAAGCCTTTCAGCTGAAACAATGTTAATTGAATCAATGTATATATATACCTTATGCAAATTTTTTTCTGATGATAAAAAATTGAAAGTTGTTGAAAAATTTAAAAAAATACATGGGTATTTATTTAATTTTATCGGGGATTATATAGACATACTTTCATATTACTTAACATTAAAAATTATACAAAGTGATAATCATTAAAAATAAAGATAACTTATAAAGAAAAAAAAACAATTATATTTTACATTCAACATTAAATATTTATAAAGGTAAGTATATGACTTCACATTTAACAGCTATTTAAACTCAATGCTTTAAAATAGTGTTACCTGATAGACAAGCACAGATGTCTACCCATTTTAGAAGTTGTCCTCCTTCTAAGAGGTTATATTTGTTAACATGTATGGATTGAATAACCTTAAATAATAAAAGTTAGCACTTATTTCATTTAAATTTATACACGTACATACGTTTAAATTTAATTATAACCCAAATAATAAAAAACATAATTTTAAATTTATTTTACAAACAATGCATGTATTGAAAAAAATTGAAAACTACTTTAATAAGAAATTGTATATAACAAATTTTTATTTTTTTGAAATTTAAACATAACAATTATTTTAATTTTAAAGAGTATTAAAAGATAACAACACCTGACTCATGCATATTAAAGTACAAGCTGGTGAAAATGCCTCTGGTTGACTTTCTATCCTTATTTGGGACTTTTCGATTTTGGCCTAAAATAAAAAAGGCCTATTTTTTATCAATATGGCAAAAATTTTTATGGAATTTAGCCGGCTACTTTGTTTTGACAGAACCTTCTTATTTGCTTAGTGGTTGTTTTTTAACCAAATTAGCAAACATACTTTAGATAACAGATAGCTCACTTAACCACTATGTAACTTAAGTTAAAAGTAATTAAAGTCATATTTTTTCAAATATTTTATAAAAAATTTATTTAACATCCAAGACAAATTTGAATTGCACAATTTTAAAAATGCAAAAATTATTTTAAAAACAAAATTAATAAACTTACCTGTTTTTTGCCTCCATCCAAATTTTTGATCAGCTTACCTAGCATAGCGTCTGTCATATATGCTACAGTGAACATTAGAATTGCTTCAAGCCCTAGGCACCAAACCAAATTTAACTACTTATTTACATGCGCGTAAAACCAGTCGTGCGATACAACGTGCCTGACGTACGCAGTGCAGTTATATTGGATAATTATAATAACGTTACAATTTACGTAAATTTTAATCAGCAGATTTCGTAGAATTCATCAATCTTTCAAAGTCCAGTTTATTTTAATGCAAAGTATAATGAGATTTGGTCTTTTACTGCAAACAACACTTACATATAGTTTAATAAATCGATACGACTTTACTACGACACACGTTTAGCCTGTTTATTTGTTTTTAATCGCTGTGCGGTACTTCCCCCAATATGCTGTTTTTGAAAGTCATTGATCAAGTACGCCAACCACCGGTAAAAATATATAGCAAGGCGAGAAAACTGGGGGGGTAAGAGGTTAAATTTTATGCAATATAGTATTTTTGATACATTTTAAATTACACGTCACGAATCCCTCACACATCACAGTTTTACACCATTACTTAATAATATTTAAAACCCTTTACTTTAAAGGGAAAAGGAAAAAGTATTTTTCACAAAATTGATATGCCAATTTTTTTAATTTATGACTTATTCAAGAACGAGTGATAAAAAAAATTTAAATATATTGGAAAAAATATAAGCTATAAAAGAAAAATAATTTTTTTAGCAGCGTGTATATTTACATTTACAAACAAAGGTTTATTGATTAGCATAAAATCCCACAATTTATTTACTTGGACTTCCATTTTTCATGATAGTGATCAACTGTTATTTCGTTCCCCACACAGTACATTAAATTTATTTTAATTATGACATTTGTGTTGTTTTTCGTAAGTAGCAAAACAAAACACAGTGACCACGTTATTGTAAAAACACGTGACTTATGAATAAGCAAGCAGAGGCAAAACTTTACGTTACTAGTTTTGTGTGTGTGTACAGCCGGATGTTTTGACAATTTGATGCTTTATGACGTAAAAAAGAGCTCCTACCTACAAATCAACAGGTCCAAAATATCGCTTTATTAACTTATAAGAGAAACTTAAACAATCAATAAAGTTTCAAAACGTGCTGGAAAGTTAGAATTACTGAACACACATCCCTTTTTAGATCACGATTGTTTGTTATTTCGTCTTAAGTGTAAACAATAGATTTGGCAAAACATTAGGCTGATATGTCATGACTAGATCAGCCAAGATTAATTAAAAACATTAGTTTAACAGTCTTGGACTTGCTTTTTCTGCTACATTTGCAGCTAAAACAGGCTTGAAATGGCACATGTCAGAAGATTAACCACTTAATGTTAAAACACGACATATTCTTAATGTGCATATATCATTGCTATTTCTAAACTCTTAATAATTTATGATTTCTATAGATTTTATCACCAAAACCTTGATTCACTATATTTTGCTTAATATTTAAATGTCATTTGGAAGATGTGATTTGGCTGCTAACGATTTAATCGATAGATTTATTTAATGTCAAAATACTCAGAATTTAAGTTTAAATTTTATTAACAAGTAGGTTTACACATTTAATTAATTTATAGTATAGTTATCAAGACAGTAAGAAGTATAAAACGTTTATAGAATAAGATATAAAACAAAGTACAAAACAACAAAGTATAACACTGTTTAATCAAAATTGTATTAGGTACTAACAACATAAAAAATGACAAATATAAATCACTATTTAAAGCATTTAAATAAACGACATGACAATAATCTTGTGATACTAGGAAACTATAGTCGATTTAAAAGAGCTGACGTCACTTCCGGTGGAAAAGTTGTTTGGCATTTTGAAAAGCTTAGGCACAATTCAAAATCGAAAATTAATGAATAAAATGGGTAAACACAAAAAAATCGAAAATGGCTTGGTAAATATAAGCTAAAATTAAACTTTAGAATAGGGTTGCTTTATTTTTGAATAACAAACCATAATCGATATACCATTTCTCAGTATCGACAATATTCAAATAGTAAACAAATACGGCTTGAAAACCGACAACCATAATATTTTGTGTGTATACAAAGTACAGGCTTAATGCAACAACTTAGTTGCTTTGGCGAGCTGACATGTTACTGTTATGTCACAACAACACCGGATATTATATGAGGTCGAAATATGGAACATTCGGTACTAAGCCGGATACAGTTATCAGTTAAAATTACCATACTGCTACTATCGCAGTGCATGTGTATAGGCCAATATATTATGTTAATTTACATGGTTTTTGGAAGCTTATTCTAACATGAACGCATATGCCTTGCTTCCAATTTGCGTATAATGTATTGGGTACATACAAATATACATTTAAAATACAAAGGGACTGTTGTGTTTTGTCAAATGGTTTTAAAACTTTATTAAAAGACTTGCGTCAGCAGGTTAATCTTACCGACGTAAATGCAGTTTATTATTAGCCTTAGGCCATCTAACTTATTATGTATATTTTATGCTTTTGGGTGTTAACTTAGAAAAAATGCACCACACTTTTTTGTCCATGCTTAGGGCTTTTAACTAGCTTATTAACTGAAATTAAATTAACTGTAACTGAAAAATCAAAATAAAAAGACTAAAATTTTTGTGATTGATAATTTTTCTATTCAATTCACGGAGTAGAACATAAAATAATGCATAAAAAGAAGTAGTGCAATCAGATATAGTAAAATCAATTTGTCTGGTCATGCCTAGTTGTTAAAAGGATAGATTTAGTGTCGAAATTAAATAAAATAAACACTTGAAAATGATATATATATGAGAACAAACAAAAAAATAAATAACATCTCCACTAGTTCGGTGTAAAATGACTTAAAGTCATTGGGTGCAGTGGTACTAAAAGGCAATAAAAGCTTTTGAAAAAAGGCACAAATTAAATTAAAAATAAAAAGAACAAATAGTAAAACAGAATTTTCGTGACGTGCAAATAACTTAAAAAGTGTGGTACATTTAAAAAAGTCTTGTTTTTTAAGAAAATTTGTTCGTCCATGTAAATTGGTTTAAAAAGCAGCGCGCGAACACAGCAAAAAATTTGATAAAGAAATAAATAAATAAAAGTGTTTTGGAACAGTGTCAGCAATTAATTTCATCGTCTCTTTAACAACCACTCAGTCGAGCCCCTTGACCTTTGCCAACAATTTTATGTATTGATAAAACCTTGAACTAGTTAGGCTTCTCAAAATGCGACCTGTTGTTGGGTCATCATCAGCTGGCAGCCCGAGTTGACGTGCGCCATCACTTTTGACTTTAATTCGGAGACCTGTTGACGAAGTAAATTGGCGTTGGTTGACAGTTCTAAATTTTGATTTTTAAGGTTGTTGACTTTTTCTTCGAGGCGCGATATCCTTTCCAGCTTACGCTTGCGACATTTGCTAGCGGCAAGCCTGTTGCGCATCCGCTTTCGCTCCGTTTTAATCACTTCTTGGTGCTCCATATTGATGGGAGAAACGGGGGGAGAGTTCGTAAGTACAGGCACGGTTTGTGGCTGCTCTTCTTTCAAACCAACCATGTGGCCGTGAGGGGACATTCCCATGGGTTGGTTGGGGTTGTGTAACCCCGGGTTACCCATGTGGTGGATTGTAGATACTGCAAACCCACTACTGGAAGGCCCCTCGTGAAAATAGGAGTCAGGGGATGCGTAGTGCTGTTGGTGGGGTCGCTGGTGTGGGTGATGGGGGTGATGTTGGGGGTGTTGTTGTTGCTGTTGTTGGGCTATGTTCATTCCTGACGTAATAACCGAACATTGCGAAACTTCGGTATTTCCACTTTCAGAATGAGGACTGTGAGATAAATCGGGGTCACTGCCTTCGTGGGCTTTTAACCTTTCAAGTTCACGAACAAAACCTTGCGCGTACATTTCTTGCTCTTGTGTAACGTTGCGCGGGAAAAAGGGTGTGTTGTGTTGGATTGTCGACTGGGTGTTCTGGCCAAAGTCGGGCGAGCCGGCTTTAAGCATGTTCACTAAGTCTGGCGTCGACAGAGTGTTGTTGTTGTTAGCCACAGTGTAGTCAGGTATCGTGACGCTTAAATTGTTGGTATTCGAACTTGAGACTTGACCTTGCTGCTGCTGGGCGTACGAGTTGGTTATTACTCCGGTATGTTGAAACGAACCCGACGATACTACGCTGGGGTTGGTGGTAATAACGCCGCCACTAGGCAAAGTACCTTGTCTTAAATCAACGTTTGAACCTAAGTTGTTGTGCTGCTGGATCTGCTGGTAAGCTAAATTTCCACCTTTTAACGGTAGGTTCATTGCCTTCAAAGCAACAGATTTGTTAAATTCTGAATTATACTGCTGACGGTAGGCCGGTGGTACCGCTGCTATGGCCGATACGGGGCCGGCGTCTGTACTGTTTATGCTATCTACCGAGCCTGGCGAAGACTGTGGATCGTATGCGAGCGGTATTCTACTAGTCGGGTCGTCGTGATAAAACGCTACTTCCATAACTGCGTCAGTACGTATACTGCAGTGTAGGTATAAAATATGCGGCCGAAGCTTGGTCTCAAAACAATGGCAGTACTTTGTTCGCTCCCAACGCGCGTTGAAAGAAACAAAGAGGAGCGGGAGTGAGAGAAGGAGTGGGAGAGTCTCTTCCTTTCTGCTTGTCTTCGGCTGATAGAACGAGCAGTGAGTCACTCGATGACAAAGCTATCAAAACTGTTTCGATTTGCTGCTAACAGTCGAAGGTGAAACGGTCAATTTGACAAATTTATTTCAAAATTCTTGTCAAAATTTTCGGTCGATTGTTGAGTTGAAACAAAAGTTCTTTTCTTCGCGGTGTTTAAAAATATAAAGTTGATGCGTACAGGATGTGACGTAGTTAGTTACAAGATGCGTAACAGCATCAACTTCCGCTGAATCAATTTACTTTCGGAATTTAAAAAAATTCTTAAATGCTAAAATAAAAATAAAATAAATTTAGACAAATCGTTCACGACTAAACAGTCATTTTAAAATCGATAATTTTTTCAATACATATCTGTCAGGCTGTGAATTAAATACATTAACTGCTCGCAGTTAACTACCCGACTGAACTGTCTTGTCTAGTTTACGTTATAAAACCTCATGTGCACCATTTCTCGAATTTGATCACTCGAACCTTTTTCGGAATCGAACGCACTTCGATGGCGAAAAGAGAGATATTTTAGGCCCTTACGTCTCCGTTTTAGCCTACCATTGGCTAGAAATGACGTCAGCCTATCATATGACTGAGTACTGTCGAGAAAAAAGCCGACTTTCTTTCGAGGTCTCGTTTACAATGGCTCTTTACGACAACATGTGCTTTGAGTTGACGTCAGAGCAAACAGGAGAAAATCGCTGCGGACAAATACTACGGCAAGGCCTACAGGTATTACGACACTTACAGTGTTATTTTTGAAACGCCAAAATTAGCCAGGCGAAAATAGAACCCAGGCCCGCGACTGAATAACAACTTACTTAAATTTTTGTTATTTTGGCAACTGCTTTTTATCATCAATTATAAATACCTCCAAAATCAAACTAAAAAATAACAGATTTTTAATTTGAGTAAGTTGAACTGTCAGGCTGTCTATGTTATTACTGCTTTATTAAAATAGTTTTCTGCCAGCTGAAAATACACAAGCAAAATCGGAAACCCGAATTACAATAGCCTAATACGCGGAAATCATTCGATTTGTACAACAATTTTAACGTCCTAATTTAAATTTAAAAATTCGAAAATCATAAACCAAAAAAAAATTTCCCAAAAAATTTCGCAATCATTATTAAAAAACGGTCCTAAAAAACTGAAAGTCGAACTAACTTGCATAACAATACCTCAAAAACATGTTGTTGTTTTCCAAAAATTGACATAAGCCTACCTGTTCGCGTAGCACACCCTACTACACCTGAGTATGAAACTGATGGCCCATAAACGAGCCCTCTCTCTTTTATAGGTCCAAAAACGCACGTAAAAATATAAGGAGAAGGCTGCACTGCCGTACTTGCTTACGTAAATGTAATATAAGTAAACGCGATTTAGATACGAGATAAAAACAAATGGCCGCAATTTTAAAGCGGTCTAAATTTAATCCAATAACCGAATTATTCGAGTTTAAACACAAAAAAATTTCCATCTAATAATTTTTTTTATGTAAAGTTTTAAAATTTAAATGGTAATGTACTTAAAATTTTATAATTTTGTACATAACAAAACGATACTTTTATACCCAATATATTTAAAATTTTTTGGGAAAATTTACTTATTAAGTAAATATTTGTTTGTCAGTCTGCCAATTTGCTTATAAATGATGTCTTCAACAGAGCGTAACCCGAAGAAATTGGGGGAAATTCCAAAACTGTTTACGAATTCCTAGAAAAACAACGACATACGCCTTAGCCTATCTTTCGAAATCAAAAATAACACAACAACAGCTTTCGAACACGCCTTAGCAACTTCATAAACTATATTAAACTCTCACATATAATTAATGCAATTACCTCTTTAACTGCCTATGCGGTTATGATTACATATAATCTATATTTAACCTAATGGTAACCTGTCATAAGCTATAATTTTACTTTCTAACATGTACTGGCATAGGCTACATGTACTAAAAGTAAAAGGGTAACGGTAAGCCTACATTACTGAACAGATATACATAAGATATAAAATGTGAAGTAATTAATGTTAAAAAACTGAATACCGGAGATAATTCGAAGTTTTAACTTAACTCCCGTTTGATTTCCTGTTTAAACCTTATTCCAGACGGTAGTTATTCGACACAATTAACTCAACGCTGTCGTCTTATAGGTTTTTCGCCTCTCCCAGGGGATAGGGAGGCTAGAACATAAAAGACTGGCGACGGGCTGTAGCGTTTGAAGTTCGAGCTAGCGATTGGGCGGCGATGCTAGAATGAGTCATACCCAAAACGAGTTACCATATCCAAAATAACAAATCCAGGATCAAGATTTCTTATTATTTTACTCTTTTCAAACGTTTATTTAGCCGCGATTAGTTTATCTAGCTAACTGTTTGTTATTTCTAGTTAGAATATCTATAACAAATCCTGCCTTAATTCCAGTAAATAACACGTTTCAAAGCGCAGATTCTTACTGTATATTCTTTATTTTAACTTTACTCTTAGCTGGCTATGTCAAGTCGTTTAACTGTTAAACGTACTGCGCATATATTGCCACGTTTACAGAAACAACAAAAAACATACCATTCATCGAGATAAGGAGAAATAAGTATCGTCTATGGTGTAATAGAAACCCGAATTCCACGAATTCCAGCTCTCAACAACGTTTGCCAAGCCACCCTAACCGAGTCAACAACAATTTCGTAAAAAATAACCTAGAGGTTAAGAAAAATCATAAAAATGTACAGAACCCTAACCACGATTATTTCGATGGCATTTTCGGATTTTTAGCTGTGCGGGAATTTTTCACAGCCTGTAAACTGTAACATTACGACATCAATGAATAATTCACAAAGCCAAAACCCAGCGGCCCATTGTGCTAATACTTTAAAGCGGTACATTTTGTTTGGTAAATCCCATACAACATAGCCTGCCATAAGGCCATTGTAGTTCAACATAATTATCCACGTGTTGGTTTAGTAATATAAAATTAAATAAAAAAATTGCACAAACTAATATGCGATGGTTTAGGCAAAAAAAAACATGATAACTAACTAACAGGCGGCGTGGGTTAGCTATTCAAACTAACCCACGCATAACCAAAGTGTATTGACTATCATTAGAAAATATTACTCCTAATTTAATGTGATAGGAACCATCGAAATGAGAAAAGTTTTAAGTAGAGCGACCCTTGTACTTATAGCGCTGAAAACGGGAATTTCGCATCGCGGTTAAAAATCGGTACTTGTTTACCCGAGGCCATTCGCTATAAGCACGGTACTCGGCCGATTTGGGGCTTTCCAGTCACGTGACAATTGACGTCACCTCGCGTTAGCTTAACAGAGAAGTGTCTCGTTTTAAACTCTGTTTCTCCTTAACCCGTGTAAAGCGTCGCAGTGTAATCAGATAGGGGCCACACACTTTCAATCTGTTTTTGGTGTCTTTTGTGTACTAAACCAACGGACTGGCCGCGAAAGACAACCCGACACTTGTTTACTGCGGATGTAATTAACTTATTACGATCAAATCGTTATTAGAATTTATTTATGGTTTGTAATACTTCGTCTAAAACTGTGGTTCTTGTTAGGGTATGATAAAACTAACGCGCTGACCCTTATCCCTTCAAATTGTTTACCATAAAATATACCTAAGATTAAGTTACACTAAAATGTATCGGAATTTTTTAAAATTTAAATATTACTTGATCAAATTTTTAAAATTATGTACGATTTAGACCCAAAAATTGGACACCATTATTAATTATTATCTAGTTTAGGTCCAGATGATAAATCACCTGCTGCGGTATAAGGATCAACAAACAAAGTAAAAAACAACTGCCAGATATTGTCTTCCTGTCTGAAAAATTTGACAAAGGGCCCACCAAAAAATAATTGGCCCTTAATGGAAAGTACCCCTACTAACTATCACACTAAGTGTCTGTTGATGTAACATCGAGGACCGGCGATCAAGTGTCGTTGTTATACCAAACATTAAGCTCTTTTTTATTACAAAAAGCCCTGAATACAACTCCTGTTATAATGCTCGAACATGTCGTAATGCTTAAACAAGACTGTGTCGGCTTTTGACTGGCAGAAAATGCGTGTATTTTGGCCTCGAAGCGGAAACAATTTGACAGCCTAAACGTTTATGATCGATATTTTTAATCAAGTCGGTATATCTTCAAAGATGCTGCGCCCCGTTGTTTTGCGTTCGGAAGCGAGTATACGAGATAACATCGGTAAAGCAAATAGCGGGCTCGAGTTACAAACAAATATCATAAGCTCACGTCTATATTTGGACATAGTTCTTTACGCCATACCTAAGTTTCGACACGTCAGGTGACTTTGACACTTTGACAAGTCACGTGATGGGTTTGACAAGCCGTTTCAAAGAAACACATGTATTTTTCCACCGACAAAAAAACGCAAAAATGATCAAAAATTAAAAGTAAAAACATATTTTTAAATCTAATGGTGTTTATATTATAGATGCTCTGCTGAATTTGGAATCGAAAAATACCTAATCAACTACTCCAAGCCTAGGGCTGGATTTAAAACAAAAACACTTCTATTAAAAGCACATTTGTTAAGTTGAACAACACCGAGAAATAACCTAAGTACAAAAATATCCTAACCGAGTATAAGCCGTGGCAAAGCACGTGGCTTAATCATAGCCTTCATCTAAGTGTCGTAGCGAGTTCTAGCTAGAAATCTATATATAACCCTTTCAATGCGTCACAAGTTATTTTTGAATTGATTATCCCTATATAACCTATCTTTGCTTGCAGGCTTGGATTAACCTTTTAAAAGTGCTTAAAATAATTTTAGATAATTGTATATACATAATATTTGATTTAATATTTTGTCATGCTATTTTTATAGATTTGAAAAAACAATTTAATAAAATGGTTTATTTTTTATTTGATTTTTATTTTAAAAGTTGGCATATTTTTAGTTCTATTTTTAATAGGAATGTTGCAATTAAAATTAAACTGCTTTTTATGCAATTCTATTTTTAAACTTCCATTTTACGCAATAATATTTGTTCCGTTAACCATTAATTTTAAACTACAGAACACATCTATATTTAAAAAGTTGGTGGTGGCCAATTAAACAGTAATAACGGCGTAAACAACCCTTAATTAGCTTATTTTTTTCAATATTTACGCGCGTTTTTTTAAATCGAAAAATATCGACATGTTTTTGGCCTTGCAGAAAATCAATTTCAGATGGCATTTGATTTTAAATGTAAGGTGCCTGGTGTGCTATGTTACCGTACCGTTTTAACAGCGTTCATATGCAGACGTTTAAACAGTTGTGAATCATCGGGTATCAGATTAACTGGTTTCAAAACGTAGTCTACCGGTAAACATATTTTGGTAAAAACAAGATTTTGGGATTTTTTTAAAGCCTTGATATATTGATATTAATCAAACAGTTTGTAAAAATAACATAAAATCTATTTTATAGCTGTCTAAAGCCTAAGTACATGCAGTTATTAAAATTTTACATTTACTAGTAAAAAAGAAAAATTTTACAAAATAAGGTTTAATTTTATTACGTTTTAAATCACCAATTATTTAATAGAGTGATATACATTTAACTTTAATCACCAATAGCTGGTTACATTAATTCACCACAGTTTAAACGGACATACAATTATGGAAAACGACCGCAATTAACATTTAACCTTTTAATTAACACAAACCAAAATTCCGAATCCACGCAATAGTACAGGATATTACAAAATTTGTAATAGAACCAAACGTTAAAAACGGCACACGAAGTTAAAACAATTAGAACGAGATTTAAAAGTCGATTAGACCTCGTGTTATTTTTCGTTTCCTCTGGTTTTGCGTAAGTTAATTTGTCCGGCCGCACGATCTGTAAACTACCAAGTTTCGAAACACAAGTAATTAACATACAGCTTGGCACTTACAGTTTTTTTGTACTGGTAAGGCCTTTATTTTTATTATTTTAAATAAAAACTTATAAAAAGTCAAACAAAAATTTTGGTATTAAAAAATAATTTAAATAGATTTTAAAAACGGCCGCGTGACCAGGTTGTTTTATAACTACTAAATCACTTGTATATTTCAAATCCTTCATTTTTTTTCTAAAAATTAACCCAATACATGATTTACATGTATTTTAATTACACGTTCGTTAGTATACAACCCTTGGGTTCGCTTAACAAGACCACACCACACCTTCAAACGGGGTGGTTTAAAAGGCGTTAACGTAGATTAGCTGGAAAAGTGTGTTGTTGTAGTCTTAATACCATGATATCACTTCCTACCAGAACAAGTAGAACTCGAGTAAAACTGTAACCAGGATACGAAACACTTTGGTTTTCAAACCGCATGGTTTTTGTAAGGATGTATTTTTAATCATATAAATAAACCCAGTTTGTTTACAACGAGTTATACCAAATTTAAACAAAGACTGTTTGTGTCAATTTTTTTTTTTAAATTGCGAAATTTGGAAACTGATTTCCACGATTTGAAAATAAATTTGAGATTAATTAACAACACCTTACTTAGCACGAATGTAAACATAAATAAATTTGAAAAAATCAACAAATAATAAATATTTTCACAGGTCGTGTTTTATTTTGGCATTTTTGATGATTAATTAACATCAATAATAAACGTTTAACTATTAACATAACGTACACAACGATAAACTGCAAAAAAAAACATTTTTTCAAAATTTAAATCCATTATATCAATTCAGAGCATTATTTATTACAGTATTAAATAATAAATTTATAAGAGAAATTCACATAATACCATAATCCGGTAAAAAAAGGGCATAACATATAGAAACCAAGGTTAAGTTTACAGTGATCAATCAATAAAGAATACACATCGGAATATCTACCCTATGACGCATACTAATAATTACCAAGTACTATTCTACACGGTGGCTAAAATCAGACAATGTATACAAATCCCAGCCTAAACTAACGTTGTGTGTTTTCAGTAAACTTAAAATAGAGATTATCGGATAAGTTAAGATCCTGCCGAACAGGTTTAATACGCGAAAACAAATCATAAAAAAGGTAATATTCGGCGAAAACAAATTTGACTGTCGATGTTTATTAGTTGTTTGGGCGATGCGACTTTTAAGGTAATTTTAATGACTAATTTGACTTCTATTTTTAAATCTTATTTCGTGCTACTAATGCTAAAAATAGTTGAAGAATCTAGTTTAAATAAGCACTTCGATATGTCAAATAACAAACATATAAATTTTTTACAATTTTCGATGTATTTTTGTTCCTTTTTCGAGGTAATTTAAATAATTTATTGTCCCCCAAATAAACAAAAAAATGTCCGAAATGTGTGTTGTTGTTTTTTACACTTGATTAAATTTTGTTTACACCGAAATTAGAGATGATATTAGAAACGCGGAACCGTTAGGCGCTAAAATTATATACTCAACAAACACAACAATATGACAATTGTATTTTGAACCGAAATGACCGAGTTTTAAGTCGATTCGGTCCACCGCTAACGAAAAGGCAACGCAACACGATTACCGGCAGTACAAAGCGACACCGAAATGACGTAATTATTGTTTACGTAAGTCCCACACCGCGAATTAAGAGGACCGGAAAACAATACAGAAAAAAACGAGCTAGGCAATTTGAACAGTGGTTTGACTACAATTGGGACCATTGATAGCGAAATCGTACAAGGCCAATTACTTTTTAGCGCCTGACGAACGGTACTTAAGCAATCAAATAAAGTATACCAACCGAGATGTCGCATAAATCGTGAATTGAAATTGGACGAGGCCATATCTGAAGTTAAATGATCAACTATCGTATTGTTTTAGATACTTAAATAGCAATTGGATATAAGACAATTGTGTTGTATTAAAACACATAAACATTACATCACTGCCAATCATTTTACCTTTTTGAAAAATTGTGAAATCCGAAAATTTTACCAATTTTTTCGTATTTACTATTATGGTAAAATGTCTAAAGTTGGCAAACCCCTAATTCGTATTAGGCTATTCTCCACAATAATTACAAAAACTACACGTAATTTAGTACCGTGTGCCCGTTTTTATTTAATAATCCCACCACAAAAACACAAAGAATGATTAAACAACAAAAAAAACGAAAAAAAAACGAGTTATTGTCATGGTAATACTGTAAGATGAGAAGGTAAAATAGACACCTAATAAAATAAATTGTCTTTTCAGAAATATGTTAGTAAAAAAAATTAAACTTATAAAAATATTGTTATCAAATTATGTTTAACAATATACAAATATAGTGCCACTTTTACGGAATTTTTCTATTGACAATTTTCTTCAAAGGCCGGAAGAAATAATGCGCTTACAATCAACAAGCCATTATGCCACTCTGTTTTAAAACCCTGATTTAACAATTAACAGGCAACCAAAATTTTTCGAAACATGGTTTGAGTCATGATAAAAAACAATGACATGAAATTTTTAGAAAGAACTTCGTAAATTCAGCAACAAAAATACCGATTGTTATTCGTTAAATAGCCCGTAATAAACGCACGTTTTAAAAAACAATTTTTTAAGCGTTTAATAGAAATAGGTATTGTATTACGCGGTTTAACATACTTATAGATGGTTTTACGACATTTCAAAACGATTGGCTCTGTCGGTATGCCATTAATCAAAAAAAAACAAAAATAGTTTAACAAAAAATAAAAAAAAATTAAAAATACTAAAAAAACTAAGAAAAAACAAACGGTATTTGATCGACAGAAATATAAAAAAAAAAAAAAATAAAATTCGATAAAAAAATAAAATTGATTTAAAAAAAACACTGTTAATAGTTAGCAATCGTACTTAATAAAAATGAGACGGAAAAAAATGAAAAAAACCAGACGTAAAATTTTTTTAACTAATTTGCTTAAAAATAGGCCGACATAGTAAGGAGAAGAGAGTTAAATAAATCATCACACGGGAAATTTAAACGCCCCAACAAATCCTAATCAACTGGAACAAGACTTATGTTAAAGAGTTTTTTACACAAACAACTATTTCAAAAACAATAAAAATACAGTTTGGATATTTAAATTTATCCAGAACGTAGGAAGAAAAAAAATGACAGTTTTAATTTTGGATAAAAACCTATTTTTAAAATAGTTTTTTAAACCTTTGATTGGGTAACAAAAAAGATGACGTTTTCTTAAAACTATGCTGCTAAAATGATTTAAAACAGATTTCTAAAACGAACAAAAAACAAAAATTTGTCAACTAAAACTTAGGGAAAAAAACTATTGCTAACCTTTTTAAAAAGTAATCTCGCATTGGCTTTTAAATGTGACTAAAAATAGGCAGTGACGTCATAGATTCTATTTTACCACGTGATTTCCAATGGGCAGTGCTGTGAAAGACGTTGTGGTGTCACCTACCTCTGTATCGGTATCGTGGACCAAATGGGTGCTCTCGCTCACCTCGCGAGCGCCCACTGACGGCATGATTTTTTTCGCTATAACTTCGCCTTTTATGGCAACATGTTTAGCGGTTTGAGGTAGTTGGCTTTCCTGAAACTTTGGAATGTTTTTAACATCCGGATAGGTTGAATGTGTTTTTCCAGTGGTAGGTTGGACAGTTTTTGAGGTTTTTTTAATGGGTAATAGGTTTTCCTTTGCAGAATTTTCGGCATTATTTTTAGCATTAAGTAACAATGTAGAAACAGAATTGTTTAATTCCAAAATTTCCTAAAAATAATTTTCATAAATTAAAACCTATTTTTATAATAAAGTTTCACGACCAAATGGGATTTAACTAAAATGCCTTCAATTTTAGCAGTTTAAAACCAAATACAAAATAGCCTTAAGCATTCTAGGTAGCATAAATATTATTTAACCACTATTGACGCAAATGCATTTTATCAAAAGAGAGATTCTGATCAAAAACATATTTTTTTGCCACTCGGAAATTTGCAAGTTGCGAAAAACAAGAACGTATCGACGAAAACAGAATAATAACCGGTTTAAAATAAATAGAACCTACCTTGGATAGGAGGTTGAGGTGTTGTTGCAGTTTTAGTTGTTTGGGTTCCATCTCAAGAAGAACACTGGGTTTAATTTGAGAGTTCAACTGAAAAAAGAAAAATTGTTGTAAAAAAAGAAAAAATTTTACAAAAAAAAAAATTTGAATCAATAAGTTGTAAGTGTTAAAATTTTTATAGGGTTTAGATGCTATACTTACCAATAAAAGTGCATTGTACATTTTAATCAGTGTAGAATTTAAAAGATTGTAATCATTTTCTAAGATTGTGATTCGACTAGGAGGCATCTAAATTAAAAAAATAATCAAAAATTTTATCAGCAAAATAAAAAAAAATATTTAGATATATATATAAATAATATTAAAAAAAATACAATAACATTAAAAAACAATTCTGGCTGACAAGTTATTTATTAAAACCTTATAAAAATATATATATTTGATAAATTGTGTACCTTGTCTATTAATGAATCCATCATTTCTTCCGTATGTTTAATTCTTTGATTGTCCGTTGATTTCATTTCCTTAATTTCACTTTTTAAAATGTCAACTCGGTTTTTAATATCAACTATTTCAGCAGTCTCTTGGTATGCAAAACTATCCACTGTAAAATATATGAAGCACAATGTGAATAAATTAACATAATTTATAACTTATTCTTAATACCAATGCCTACAGCATCAAGTGATTTATTTACGATAAAATTTAAAAAAAATATAGACTAAAACCAAAACCATATTTTTTTGTTTGAAAATACAAAAACCTTTGCAAGATACCATATTGTAACATTTGCTAAACAAGGCAATAATTAATGCTTACATTTTTTCAGTCTTTCTTTTATGTATAAAACCTCATGTTTCAATTGAATTTCCATCCAAACAATTCCAATAGAACTGACAACGCAAGATATTATCAATGCCATTACACAAACAAGAAGACAAAAGAAAAAATAACCTTTCCGAAAGCAACCTTTTCTTTTGTGATTCCTATAAAAAAAAATATTATGTATATATATTTAATTAAAATTTATATCTGACCTGTTATCTTAACTAGTGGAATAGAACTTTATAACACTAGGCTTCACTACATAAGGTCCTTGGTTCGATTCCCAATGCTCTCATGTTGTAGCACTCTTCAGTAAGGCACTATAAATGTTATACCCTTTTGCTAAGCCAATACTTCATCAGCAGCTTAATTATCAAACAATTATAATCTATAATATTTCAAACTACCAAATGCAACTTGAGACTAGGTAACTTATTTTACTCTATTTTTAGGTCATAAAGTTGACCCTCCCACATCGAAGATAAATAAATACCAAAAAACTAATATATATAGTAAATTTTACTTTACTAACCTGTATGTAGAAAACTTTGAGTACAAACTATCAGGTTCAATTTGAACCTCATGATCTTGACACATTTTTAAATTACTCGTCAATAAACATTTCTGATCAGGAACTGCAGTTTTTATACCTACAAGTACAAAAACAATTAAAAAGTATATATTTTTCTGATCATTATGTATATATACAATTAAACCTTTATATAAACATGAAGCTACAATTGCAATTTACCTATTAAAGCATTTAATTCCTTCCTCTTTTTCAGTCTTTTGCCTGGTGATGGTTTTGAAATATAGATATTAGCATCTTTTACAGTCATTCAAACTGTTATTTAAACAACCTATAGTAAGCTAAAGACAGAATAAGTTGGTTGAGTTATTAAAGATAGCCTGTAACTTGTATTTATTACCTGCTTTTATTACTTTAGATGGCAATGATAATTTTGAAACATAAAACAACTTTTATAACCAAATTAATGTGACAGTTTTAATGATATGATTGTAAATATAATGGTGTTAAAAATAATAGTTTTAGGTGCTTAGGATTACTATATCTTAAAAAAATTAATTTTTTAGCATTTATAACATTAATATCACCAGTTAAGATACAGAATATGTTATTTTTTGACCGAAAATATTTAAACACACAATTAACGATCTAGGATCTTTAGGGTTTTTTCTACAGTCAATATGTCCTGTAATATTGTCATCTTGTTTAACAGTAAACGCATCAGAAAGATATAAAACAGTTTGTTTCCAATGTGTGGCAGTGCAATGGGGTGAAGTAGAAAACGAAATTGGATTTGTCAAACCCGATTTAAAATCAATATCAAAATACCCAACAATAGCAGAACATTTGCCAGTTTTAGTTATTATTAATTTAAAGTCAGATTTAAAATTAAGCTGGTTTGTTTTGACTTTAGGAATTGAAAAAGAAAAAACAGTGGCAGGATCAGAAACTACAGCCGACGATTTTACTACTTGGATTGATGCCTCTTTAAAAACAGTTTTCTTAATTGTCGACATTTTAAAGCCATACACATTGTCCCAAAAACCGATCTGAGTGTCTATAATACTTTGATCATGTATTGCCACTAACTTCATTTCACAACTATCAGGCAAAGCCAGTCCACCAGGCTTTAAAAACCTATCACATGCATACAAAACTGAATCTAACATTGATTCATACAATAAAAAATATCCCATCCACTCTGAAATAATAATATCAACCTTATCCACAGGCAAAGTTAATTCTTCGACCGAAGTTTTTATGACGGTGATTTTGTCTTGTAATTTATTTTCACGAATAATATCAATCGCCTGATAAGCAATATCCGACATATCAACGGCGTAGACATGCTTGGCACCAGCTTTGGCACAGAACATAGACAATATACCAGTTCCACAACCCACATCAAGTACAATTTTATCTTTAAACACATCACCATTTTGCATAATGGCATCTTGGTATGCTAACGTCCGAACCTTGTCTTGTAGCATCTCAGCATGTATGTCATGATGAGAATAGGAACCATAATATCCAGAATCTTCATATTCTTCCTCTTCTAGTAGATCATTCTGTTTTCTACAAGCAGAAACAGGTCTGTAAATATCTCCCTTCAATACAACATCTTTCATAAATGATTTCATTTCTGACATTTGGTTTGTGACCTCTGTTAGACTAAATTCCAGGTTTTGATTTCGCCTTTCCGATGCTAAAAGTTTAAGTCCTAATGAATCGACCTCGCTGAGATCAACATGGTTTTTAACATGGTTTTCATTATAATCACCATTGTCATTGTCATCATCCAGCAAAAACTGCAACAATGGGTCATCCGGTACAACTGGTTTCAAAAACTCTTCACCACAACACCACGAACTTTTAGAATCCAGTAATTCTTTAACAGTAGGAGGTTCTGCATTCTTATAGTTAGTCCTTAGGTAATTAATAAGCTTAACATACCCAAAAAAGTCTAATTCCAAGTCTACGTGTACAAGATTCCAGATATCAAAACCATTTAATTTTAGCGCGGAAAAATATTGTTGTGCGTCAGAGAATTGCTTTCCGGTGAAGATGCAGGACACAAAGCTGTTGTCCTCCGCAATCTCCTCAGCTTCATCACTCCATTCATCACTGTGATCTTCATCTGCAACATCATTTAACTCCGGCATATCTTCTTCTGCTGAGCAAGATTCCATTGCAAGAATAATCAAAAGTTGGTTAGCAAAAATATTATTTTTAAAAACTAATTTTATAATCTTAATCTATGCAAAAGAATAAACTTTAGAAATTAGTGCTGGCAGTGTGTTGTAATGCTCAAGTTCACTGCTTAGAACAATTTACTTCACTACAATAGGTGCTGGGTTTGATCCCCAATGCCCTTATGCTGTACCGCACTTGACTATTATCTATAAGTTACCTACTAAAGGCAACTTGACTACTAAAGGCAACTTGAAACTAAGTGGGGCCGACAAATGTAACCCTATGTTGAAGTGGTAAAGTCGACCTCCCCACACCGAGGATAAATAAATTCAAAAAAGTGTAACTTTCGGAAGAAGTTCTGCTGTCAGCTCTAATTATGTTACACGGTTTGTTAATAAGTTCCGCTAAGTGTTATATAACATAGTAAAGTAAATTACACAGACAGATAGCGTAATATAAACGGGACCTTACATTACACATCATTGTTTTGACGCAAGGCGTAACGTGATAAAGTAACGTAAGCACGTGCTTTTATTATTAGGAAAAGTGGGCGGGTACAAAAAAACATTACCAGTGTTTCCAATTTATTTTAAATCAAGTAACACTTTTCTAAAAGAATATATGATAGTAACTAAAAACAACTCAGTGCTAATTATTGGAATTTATTTCTTTATTAATTAAAAGAGCATTTTAACAAAGCGCCAGCAAACAAAATACACTACAAGATTATTCAATTATTTTGCATATAACATGTAGTAATTAAATATAAATTGAACTTGTTCGGGAAAAAGGCTTATGAATCACAGTTTAAGATCTTTTTCAACCAGTTGAGCTGTTGTTGAATGCATGTTACATCGTCCTTTTTTAAAGCATTCAACTGCCACTGGACGACTTTTTTCCCAGCTACCAAGAGCCCTAAAGCGAAATAATTTAAAATATATTAATCGGTAGGATAGTGTAATGGTCAGAAAGAACACTTGGCTTTACTACATAAGGTCCTGAGTTAAATTTCCACTGCTGTAATGCTGTAGCGCCTGAAGTAAGGTCCTGCAAACGGTTAAACCTCTTGCTAAACCTAAACTTAATCAGGAACACTAAAGGATAAAATTAGTCTATAATATTCTAAACTGCCAAAGACAACTAGAGACTAGGTCAGGGTAACAGATGTTCGTCTATGTTTACATAAGAAACTTGGATGTCCTTACCTATACAAAGGCCTGGTAAATTTCATTCTCCCTTGCTCTTGCACCATTTTAATAGCTGGTTCAATAGCAGAATCTGACTTAGCCTGCAAACCCAGTTTCAACCATCTGAACTTAATCTCAGAGTTATTCATGTCAGAAAACTTGTAGCATTTATCCATGGCAGCAATTTTGGTGCAGCCTAAAGGCTCCTAAAATAAAAAAAAATAATCAAAAAAAATGTTTTTTTTTTAATAATTTATAAATGTTAAATTACCTTTTGTAAAAGCTGACTGAGAAAATCAATTTTTTGCCAACTAGAAAATGTTGATATATCACCAGTAGTAAATTCAGACAAATTTTGATCCAATGCCTGATTAAGTAAAGTTTAAATTTTTAAAATAAAGCAACATTACTAAATCTTGTAAATTTTTTAACCTTGTCCCATTTATTAGCAAGCTCTGTGCACTCCTTAGAAAGAGTTTGATCATATTCAGGAATAGAAGGTGGCATTCCAGGTGAATGAAACCAAGCATTCCAATCAACACCATCTAAAATTGCTTTCTAAAACAATAAAACATTCAAGAACAAAAATTTAGCAAAAATGAATGCACCCTTTTTTAAGAAATAAATACTCAAAAATTCCACCTTTAATATTTTTTTGCAATTTTGCAATTTTATACATATTTTTTGCAATTTTAAACCTATTTTTGGCAATTTTGTGAGCCTATATTTGATTTACCTTTTTAGCAAAGTAAGAGTAAAGATATTCCTTCCACTGTGCTGTTGTAACACTACCATACTTAAACTTGTCAATATAGCTTAAAAGAAATGGCTCAAACTCGCCTAAAACAAGAAGAAAATAACCTAATAAATTTTTTTTTCTAATTTTAAATAAAAAAGATTTACAAATCTATCAGTTTTTATACTTGGGCCTCCTAGAATAGACTCCAAATAGAACAACAAGGTATGTCCTTTCTCATAAGGAACAGAAGAGAAAGAGTCGTCTGGATCAACATTATCAAGTTTAATGACAAGTTTGGTAAAAGGATGATCTTTACCAAACATCTCAACCTGTTACACAATTAGTTTGTTGATTAGCCTTTGCATAAGGTATGTTTTTTTTTAATAAGGTAATAACATTAGTTTCAATAACATAAAAATTACAACATATTTCTTTGAAAATTGGTGCTTTAAAATCTAAAAAAAAATCTCATTTTAAAATACACTTACGGCGTTATGTAGGTCCTTTAGTCCATCTAAATAAAGCATTAGTGTTATTACCTATTATGTTACATACATTGTTATATATTTTTTATAAGTTAAATCAACCTACTTTGTGCTTGAAAATGTCTTGTTTTCTCCCCATACATTTTTGACATTATTTTTCTTTCCAAAAACACAGTATGACCTTCATTTAACCTTTACAAAAATGCCAAAAACCAATTAATAAACTATTAGGTAGATTTATATTAAATATTTTTATTTCATATTTATTGACAAAAAAATCAAAAAAAGGTTGTTGTGGTGGTTAGAACACAACTGGCTACATTGCATGCTGTCATAAGTTGATACCCACTACTTCCATAATATTATGTAAAGCTCTAAATGTGCTATAGAGTTATTAAAATCTGCACAAGGCAACCCCATCTCAGTCGGTTGATAAAAAGTTGTCCAATAATTACGTTGTAATGTTGTTGTTTTAATAAAAAAAATAAGTTTTTACCAAAAATCTTCCCAAGTATGATTTGTGACCAAATTCCCTGTCCAACTATGAGCAATTTCATGAGCAACAACCTAAAGAAAATAAATACAAAAAGGACAAAAAATTTAAGTTTCATAAAGTAAAATGCTACAAAAAAGAAATTTTAAAACTTTTTCTTACATTTGCTAGGGAACGATCTCCTGCCTAAAATAAAAAAAAATTACAAAAATATTACAGCAAAATTGAAACTAGTTGAACAATGATTGAATGTTATTATGTAAACATTTTCTGCTAAAACACTTACTAGTAATGTTGGGGTAACAAAAGTGAGACAGGGGTTTTCCATGCCCCCATAAGGGAAAGAAGGGGGTAACACCAACAAGTCATATTGACCCCAAACATACGGTCCCCCCAACTCTTCGCCAGTGGCTAACATTTTCTCTGTCTAAATAATTTTAAAAAATAAATTATTACAATTAAAAAGTTTTTTTTTATTTTTAGTTCAAGGATTTATTTTTTGTTTATTTACCTCTGCAAATTCATGAGCTGATTTCTCCACTAACTCAGCCTCAGACCAAACCCTAGATCTTGGACCAATTTCTTTACTTTCTAGTAAACCAACTACTATGGCAATTAAGTAAGATGGCATTGGTACCTTTTAAAAAATTTACAACAATTTTAACCCTTTAACTAAGTAACTTTCTTATTCTATTAAATATGTTGTAGTACAATTTTAAAGCTGTGTCAAATATATAAAATGATTCAAAATTTACTTTTTGCTCAAACTTGTACATTTTCATTTTAGTTCCATCTTTATTGGTGTAATTTTCATCTCCACATCTTAATGCACTCATTAAAGCTACCAGAGGTTCTGGAACAGAAACCTAAAAAGTAACTTATCTTACATATTTGTATTCAAATTGAAAGTTAAAACTAACTAGAATTGAAAAGTTAATGAAAGTTAAAATTAAAAAAAAGGTATTGAAAGATAAAACAGAAAAAAGTATTGAAAGTTAAAATTAACTAGTTGGTTAAATAAATTAAACCTTTGCTGAGTATGGAGCTTTACCAGATGGGCTATCTTGGCATGGAAGAATAGATCTTGCATGAATTGCCTAAAAAATACAAACATACGTTATCATAATTTTTCATAAATGTTTTTCATTAATTTTTTTTTTAAAGTAAAATTTTCTTTTTATTTACCTACTGTCAATTTTCGTATTTTTTTGGGTAATTTAGTTAATATTTTTATTTGTTTTAATTTATTTTTTTAACATCAAAATATAAAGAGCACTTACTTGGCATTGACTAAACATGTAAGGCTGCTTTTTGCCTGCAGTTTGTTGTGCATCCAACCACTGTAAAGCACTTGCTTCACTGGAGGTCTCATATTCAATGTTTATTGTAAATTCATCACCACTAGAAAAAATTAGTTAATTAAATTTGGTTCGCCATATAAATTAATTCACTAAATATAAAATTTTGTATTGTAAATTGCGTATAAAATATTCTGAAATAGGTATAAGTGTACTTTATTATTAAAAAAATCTGATAAGTTATATGTGTAGAAGTGTTTAAAAACTTATGCAAAAATAAATATATGAAAGCAATGTTTTAATTTTCATTTTTCGAATTTTAAGTAATTTTCGTGTGCCTACCTTGCTAATATTACATTGTAAATTATTTAAAGTAAACACAAAGTGCAGTAATTAGCAATCGCAACTTTAAAAAAATAAATTATTAATCTGCTGATTGTTTAATTAGCTTCGCCAAACAAACTCTATTTTATTCTTAATCTATTTTTAAATATATTTCAAATATAAGTATATATATAAAAATAAATAAATTATAAAATAAAAAAAATAAACTAATGAATATTAATTACTTATTAGCAGGATTTAATAACTTGATAGTTAATGGGGATCCAAATGCAGAATGTTTTTCCCCAATTTCATATTCTAATTCCTTATTATTAAGTGAAATCGTTTTTATTTTCAGGTCCTTGGTATCCAAAACCTTGAAAAAAGAATGAATAAATTTAAAAAATATCCACAAAATTAAAAGGTGTATATACAAATACATACTAAATTAGAAATGTTGTTCTTCCGCGATATAAAAGTAAGACTGGCACTTCCTTGAAGTACTTTTCTAGTAAAATCCACTTCCCAATCAATTGAAATGTGCTTAGTTTTAACAGAGGATGGATCAGAGTAAGATGTCGGATCATAAACTCCCATTTTTACAAATTTAATTAAATTAAAATCAGAAAGTTCACCAAAAAACTTTGAAAAAAAGATAACAAATTTAATGAAATAAAATACTTGATTTACCCCAAAAAATTAAATATATACATATATATGTGTGTAAATATACATAAATACTACTGAATTCTCTGCAATAACCAAAATGTCTTTTCCAACATGCTGCTTAAAGCAAAATAGTATTCTTTACTACGGAAGTAGGGAAGTACCCTACGATTATTTTCGATTTAAATAATTTGGAAACCTTGAAATTCACCGGCGAATTTTTTTAAAGCGGAAATGTATTCGATTTTTGACTTGGCTTTCGTTAAATAAGAAAAGCGTTTTTCCGTGGTTAAAACTAAGTTTTATTGTGTTAAATTGGTGCTGATACTTAAACAATGTCAAGGGGAAGACCAAATGTGTCGTTGTTTGTACGAAATATTGCTGATTCCTGCAGGTAATGGTTAATATTACTTTAAAAACATTTTCAAATTATTGCAAATTTTAAAATACGAGTTTAAATTTTTTACTTTATTGTTAGCTTTTTCTGACTTACGTATATATTATATATATTACATTTCCTGTTATTATTTAATATTTTCAAGACCTGAAGATCTTCGACGAGAATTTATAAGATTCGGTCCAGTTTCTGATGTTTATATTCCTTTAGATTATTACCACAGAAGGCCAAGGGGATTTGCGTATATTCAATATCCTTTCGCAACACTTAAATATTAAATGTGATTTTTTTTAAATTTAAAATAGGCCACTAATTGTTTATGTTTTTATGTAGAAGCAAAAATATAAAACAAAATGGGGGTTTTAACTATAAATGACGAATGTAAAATAGAATAACTTTTTTAAAATTTTGTTTGGGTTAATATTTACCCGTGATAAGTATATTAATGCCTAAATAATATATCTTAAATATGATAAATATTCAACTGCTAATTACTATAAAAATTTGTAATTAATTTTAATGTTGTGCAGTTAATGTTAAAGGACCACGGTCGCTAAAGACAAAAGATTAAAGATAAAAGTCCTGTTAAAGATTTAAAGGAAAGGCTTTTGAAAAAAAATGTAATTTTTCTAAGTTTGGAAAAATCCAAATTAAACTATTATTAGTTTTGTAAAATTAATAACCTAATTTTAAGACATTATTAAAAATTGATAAATCTAAACCTTAATAATTATTACACAAAATTAAGTTAATATATTGTTATTTTAGTTTAAAAAGTAAAGAATTAAAGATGCACACTAAAGATTTGTGAATTTAAAGTTCTGAAATTAAAGATTGGATAAAGATTAAAAGTTTACGGCCCATTTTAAAAGATCGGATTTTAAAGATAAAGATTGTGGATAAAAAGATTTAAAGATTGAAAAATAAAGACATCTTTAAAAGTTATCAATTTTTTATGCTCAAAAGACATAAGCTTTTATATGTTGTAATTGCAATAAAATTATCTAGCCTGGCCTTATAAAAATTATTTATTTTTTTAAATTAATGCTTGGCATACAAAAAGTTGTATATCATAAACTTAGCTATAACTTTACTTTGCATATAATTTTGCCTTTTTTTGTGCGCTGTTTTTTTTCTTAATTTTGCTAACGTTTGAAGATGTTAGGGATGCGGAAGATGCTCTCTATGCCATGGATCGAAAGTGGATCTGTGGAAGATACATAGAAGTGCAGTTTGCATCAGGAGACAGAAAAAGTAAGAAATTTTCCAGTGCTAAGAAAGTTCGATGAAGTATTAAATTGGGAATAAACTTTTAGATACCATTTTAAAATTATTTTAATTTTTAGCCCCTAATCAAATGAGAACTAGAGATGATGACACTCCGCCACCACGGTAACATTTTGTCTTCAATATTTATAAAAATATCCTAAATTTTGAAAATATTATATTTTTGGATTTCCATAGCTCGAGGAGGCGATCTTACAGTCGTAGCCCACGACGTCGTCACAGTAGATCACGAAGTCGATCGTACGAGCGACGACGCTACAGTAGAAGTCGCTCACATGAGAGAGGAAGATACGCCAGGAGGTCACCAGAAAATGGTGGTTACGAGAGATATCGGTGGGTCATCTTATACCAAAAGTCATTTTTTGATAAGATTACTGAAAAGACTTCAGACCCAAGCTTGTGAGAGTCACAAATTAAATTGAGTTTTTACCAAGTTTATTTTTATAGTCGATCACGATCTTATGAGAGACCGGAAAGACAAAGTTTCTCTCCAGAAAAAAGACCTGAAAATGGATACAACGCTCGGAGATCAAGAAGTAGAACCCCGCAAAATGGAAACAGGTAAAAAACTGGTATTTTTAAAATATTCTGTATAAAGAATTCTTCATTAAAAAAGTAAAAAAATTATGTTTTGCAGAACACCATCACACAGTCCCGCACATTCAGGGAGCAGTTAAACTCTTGCAGAATATTGGCTTTTTCAGTCTTTTTATTAACTTACAATGCTTTGTACTGCCTTTCAGATAGTAAACCCTATTTGGTTTGGCAACTTTTTGTAAATAAATGTTTTTAAAAATATTCTTTTTGGGCGGAGTTTTGTAACGCAAAAGAATAATAAACATTTTTATATCAATATAAATTTATTTTAATACTGATTCAAAAAAAATCTTGCAATACTGATTTAAGGCAATTATTGAAAGCTTAAAAGATCAAAAAAATCAACATTTGCATTTGCAGTTCGATAAAAAAAATAAATGAATAACATGCAGCATGATCATTATAGTTTAAAAACAAAAAATTAACTAAAATATTATTTGAATGTTCCCCTCCATTTTATATGCAGCTCCTTCGCAACATCAATAGAATTTTCTACAAAAGAAATTATAAAGTTTAAAAAAAGTTTAATAGGCTATTCTTTGATACAATAATATGTGTAGCACCCTCGGGTAAGGTAGTACTATTGCTATAGGTGATACTAAATCCAACTATGCCACATTCAATGTGTTAAAAATAATGCAATAAAAACTAATATCTGAAACTGATAAAGGCACTTTAATAGTGGATAGGGCTAACAAATGCTACTCTATTGTAAGGCTGTATAGGTCTTTCAACATTAAGGAAAATTAAATATAAAAAATCAACCTTTACTATCTATATTAGAATAAAATGCAAGATTGATTAGAATAAAATTATTATAAACTTACCTGTTGAAGTGGTAGGGTAAGTGTATTGCAGTTTTGTGAATGGTTCTTCAATAATTAAAAACAATTCATCATTGAAATTCTTCTGGTTAAACTGAGTCCCACGTTCAATTGCATCTTTAAGGTAATCCATAAACATACTCCATCTTGGTCTAAAAGCATAGAAATAACTTTTACCCTTAGGTATCGAGTTTTAGATATTAAAAATGATTAAATTGTATTCTTTTTTAACCTGTAATTGTGCCTATCGAGTACTTTATTTCTACCTGTAATAATGCTTGACAAGTGAAGCCCAATGTTTGCTTGCATAATCAGCAATCTCTCCGCTTGGCCCCCATAACGTTACTTGATTTCGAGCATTATATTCGAACTGGTTCTGCTCCTAAAACATAAAATAAACACCTTATATAGCAAGTTGGTTAATTATAACGGCAAAAATATCCAAGACCACTGAGGGTAACTTAACACTGGGCCAGGGTAACAAATGTTACTCTTAAAGTTTAAGAAAGTCTTGTCACATTTTAAATAATTGATTACGTTGGCATCCGATCCAAGAGCCCTTGCATCCCTGATCCAACATCCCATCATGAAGTGGGAGTCTGTAGATAGGATTCGATCTAAGTCATCCAGAACATCCAAGATCATTCCTCCCAGCTCTATCACCTTGACCTCATTTCTTTTATCATATTCCTGTCAACAAAATTAAAATTATTTTAAATAAATATTTACAGGTAAATTTAGAATTGAAACATAAATATTTTTTTATTTATTTATCCTTGATGTAGAAAGGCTGACTTTAATGCCGAACATTAGGTAACATTTATTGACACAGTCTCGAATAGTCTTTGGTAGTTTTGAAAATTAATGGTTTTGGTTGTCTGATATTTTATCTGCCCCTTTTTAAAGTTACTTGCCTCTACTATAGCATAGTAAATGATTCTGTGAATTGCTTGCAAAATTTGTCTGGTTATATCCACAGCATCGTATCTGACTGTTTCAATATCTTGCAGATTATCAAGAGCTAATATAAAACTATCCCAAGCCTTAAAAAGACTAAAAAAATAAAAAAAACTCATTATTAAGCCGTAATAGGTATTTAACATATAACACATAGCAAAAATACTCTAGGCCGAAAATTAAAAGATATTTATTGCCTACTAAAATGCTCTACCATCTAAAAATTCAAAGTAATACTGATTATGATTAAAATATAAAAATCAATCTGGTTTCAGTATTTTTTACCTGTCATCCTTATACCAGTATGGCATACCAACTGTACTAAGTGAAGGCCTTTTTACTAAAGCTCCTCTGATCATAGTTTTTGGTGGAAAACCAGGAGTATTGTCATTGTATATCGTATTACCCAATATCATCCAAGTCTCAATCGCATTTTTATCACTTGTATTATACCTTAAAAATTTTTTCAATGTAAATTATACTTAAACACAAAAATATTTCTGTAGTGCACACATTGATTATGAAATAAAATAAATGGTAATAACATTCAGATACAGCATATAAAAAATTCTTACCTTCTCATTGCATATTCTGTGAACCAATTGGTTACGTTAACTGGCTTTACTGTGAAGCCTAGTTCCAACATAAGCCCATAAATGACATAATTTTGGTCAATACCTTCTGGAGTTATACCAGTGCCCACCATGTTTGTTGCATTGGCCAAGGTATTAAAAGGCACCTGCAAAAAGCAGTTATTAACTTTTATCACTATGGTATATATATTGTGGATAGTTATAAAAAAATACCATAAATTTAGAAACAATACCTTAAAAATGTTATTATTCATTTTCCATGTTTTTTTTTTAAACACTATGTATGTACCAAAATGCTGACGTTTAAAGCTTATTAAATGTAAATTTACTTTTCCTTTTTAATATCTTACATTGTTTATGGTTTCAGCTTTGCCATAGAATCCCATGTTGCCCCCAAAGTCATGTAACATGCACCAGATAAATGGTTGGCCATAGTAATAAGATGTACGATCATATTGAGGGTAGGCTTCAGAAAACAAATCCAAAATAAGAAGGCGACCCTGTAAAATATAATTTTTAAAACTGAAAGTATATTTATGCAATCTGCTAACTAATTGTAAATATTAAAAACAGATTAATTTGTTTGTGATGAAGCTTAGTAGGCAATGTATAAATTTATGTTTAGAATATATGCCTTTAAAAAATGCTTTTTGTTGCATAATAGTGAATAATTGCGAACATATTACTACAATTAAAATGCAGCCTGTGGAATGAGCAATTAACTTTTAAATTACAATAAAAAAAAACTTATTTACAAAAATACAAGTTGTATTAATTAATATTTGACCTGTGGTACTGCAGTAATCAAGGCTTTTATTTGTGGAGGTTTCCAGAATGTAGGTTCGTTATGAAACAGCCAACCTTGCATAAGCCTAAACAAATATTTAATTAACAAAGTAAATATTAATAAGTTAAATATTACTTTTGTTTTTAATAAATTTTAAGTAAACATTTTTAAATACCTAACAGCATAATATTTTAACTACTATTAAAGATATTAACAAATAAATTTAAAATTACCATAATTTTTATATTCATTACTATTAATTTTACTAGTAGCATGTTGTTAATTACTTGACTTTACTACATAAGGTACAGGGTTCGATCCCCACTGCTTCTATTAGCCAAAACCCAATTGGCATGCTCACTACTGGAATATGATAATTATTAATATCCAAAATTAAAAGTTATCTTTAAATTGCGAAGTTTGCCATCCCGAATCGAGGATAAATAATATATTATTTAATAAAACACAATAAAAGAGATTTTATAAACTTTAATATAACAAATTACCAAACAGCATTAGAATCGGCAGCTTGCATTGCTTCAAATATTGCTTTACTTGAATTTGCCAAGTATTCAATATTATCAGATCGCGGGGTCATTTCATTAAATGTATCGGCATTATAAATATGATTCGTTCCATTATATTCCTTCATTTGTTCGTCAATAAACATGCTTCCAATTTTACTAAAGTGTAAAGTAAATTATAAGAAAAAGTTTTATTAGTTATAATCACTTAGCGGTTAATTATTGGGAAAATATATTTAATATTAACCTAAAGTCAACTTGAGACTGGGTAACTAATGTTACTCTATGTTTATGCCATAAAGTTTGTCTTGCCATATCAAGACAAAACATTTTTGAAGGTACGGTTTGTCACTTCTACATTAATAGTTTTTTAAATTTTTTTTTGGTATAATTATATTTTATATAAATAGTTAATAAATTTTTAAATGTACTTGAAAAGAGGGTCATGAGGCTCCAGTAACAAAGTGCAGGAATAGGAACAATTAAAATGACTCCATGATGTTAACTTTGACACTTCAGCCTGCAACAAAAAAATTTATGTTCCTTATAATACAATTATTTTTAGTAACTAAATACAAAAATTCTAAAAATTGTAATCAGTTTTTTGCCTTTGGATAGAGCCTTCCAATAGCTGCAGGAACATGCCCAGCAAACCCAGGCAAAACTGGGATCATCCCAAGCGACCTCATTCGTGTTAATATCTGATGTTGCAGAGCAAGTTGAGAGGCTTTCCATGAGTCGGAAAGCGGGCCTCCCCAGCCATATAAATTTCCCATTCTACCCCTGCAAAGTTAATTTGGTTTATTTAATTTTTTTACAGATCTTGGATCTTATTAACAATCACAATTTATGTAATGCATAAATTAATAAATTGAGTGACATAAAATATATTAGCTGGGGCACTGGTATAAAGTATTCCTTTAAATTATGACTTTAACCATATATTATCACAATTTATATATATATTTTTTTTGTATTTATTTATCCTTGTTGTGGGAAGGTCGACTTTTATGTAGAGTAACATTTGTTACCCTATACCAGTCTTAGCAGGTAAAAAAGCTGCTGTTTAGGTGTTGGCTCAGCAGGAGTTCATATTGTTTATACCACATTAGAGGCACTAGAGCATGAGAGCAGTAGGGATCAAACTCAGGACCTCATGTAGTATAGCAATTGTTAAACTTTCAAAGCTATTATTATAAAAAACTAAATTTACCATGCTAGAAATGCTGGTCCTGCGAAGTGCATATCCAAATCGTTTTGGGTGCAACCAAGTTTTTTGTAAACTCGATCCCATATTGCCTCTTGACCAGTAAAAGCTAGAGGTAGATTGATTCCATTTAATGCCATCCAATCTATCTCTCTTTCCCATCTTATAACAAAATAAAATTGGTTTATGCAATATTTTAGTAACATAATTTAACCTTATGCATGTATATGGATTGATTTTTTTTAAATGCGACATGATTTGGAAACACTCTTGGTATCAATACAAGAGGTGCAAGGTTTAATTCCCACTGCTTAATTGTACCTTTAAAAATGCATAAATTACCGGAATTTATTTCTACTGCATAATTGCCCTGTTGGTAAGGTAAAAATAATTTTCATTTTTGAAGTTTTTTACAAAAGAAGTTATTTCAAATATATTGCTTTGCAATACCAAATTTTCTTATTTCTCCAACATATATCATTACTAGTAAGATTTAGTTTTCGTTATCACAATTTTCTTACCTTGTCCAATTCCACCATACTGAAGAATAACTTACTGTACAAACATTCTGATAATATCTGTATTTGACACCGGCATTTATCATAAGTTCATTGTTAGGTAATGGAGGTAAGGGCGAAGGAACATCTTTTATTTGGTCTCCAGCCCAAGAAATATGTTTACTTAAAAATTACAGCAATATTTTAGGTTATGCATCAATGCTAGTTTTATTTGATTTTTTATATAAAGCACAATGTGGCAACCAAATTTAAACTATATATATATATATTTTTTTTTTGTATATATCTTTATCCTCGATGTGGGAAAGTCGAATGCGCAACTTGAACATAGAGTAACATAAGTTACTCCGACCCAGTCTCGAGTTGCCTGTGGCAGTTTGGGATATTATACATTATAATTGCCCTGATAATTATGCTGCTGATTAAGTGCTAGCTCAGCAGGAGTTCCTACCGTTTAAAGCGCCTTACTCAAGGGCGCTACAGCATGAGGTTAGTAGGATCAGAGGATTGAACCCATGACCTCATGTGTGGTGTACCAAGAGTCTGAGAGTTCTTACCACTACACCAGGCTGCCGGTTTTAAAAAAAAATTATTTAAAAAAATTGGACAAAATATCAAATAATTACCGACAATAATATTTCAAGTAGTGGTTAAATCCGTATGATGCCGCTACTCCATTACTTGCTCCTATTGTTAATTTGTTGTTGGTTGTTTGGAGCTAAAAATATTTAAATATTGGTTTTTTAATTTTATTATTTTAACTAAAAAACACAATATGTTAAAGTTGAAAAAAAATTATATATTTTGGTGTATTTTAAATATTTTTAGGAAGAATATTTCAATTTTTAAATAAGTTTTATTTCAAAATGACAATTAAAAATACATACATAAACATATTCATTGTCGTTATCCTTAAAAAATAAGGGTTCTATTTTAACTTCAATATCATTTCTTTCTTGTCCCAAAATTCTATTAATAAGTTGCTTAGTAGCGTAAGTCTGATCTTGATAGTTTGTGTAAGACTTTACAGCATTCAAGGTTGTGAATTTATGGCCAGTAGAAAAAGATGTAACGTTCACAATAATTAGAACTATTAACGAAACATAACTTTTGGTATACATAAGTTTAAACATTCTAAACAACTAAAAAGTGAAATATTAGTTTATCAGTTAGTTATTTAAAATAATAGCATACTTTTAAGAATTTTTTTACACGCATGATTATGCATTTTGTTCTTTGCAAATAGTTAAAATATTATTTTATTTTCATATTATTTTATGTTACAAAAAACTGTTGTTTGTTCTGGGAAAATCCCCTGTTTAGGTTAATGCACGGTGATAACGAATGTCCATTTTACGGGCTGTAGTGACTTAAATTAGAAATCAAGATTTTTGACTCCTGTTTTCTATTGGCAAAACACTTAATCAATTTTGTGAAAATGAGTTTGCCTTTAAACAAGTTAAATGCATATGGAAAAAAACAGGTGGTCTAAGGATACGCGACTAAACTCGTATCACAAAAAATTTACCCTCTTATAAAAATGTTAAAAGGTTTATAATATTCTAACATTAAACTTTAAGAAAAACATATTATAATAATATAAAGTCCAAGTTTATAAATAAGTTAAGACTGCTATAATTAGAATAAGTTTATTTTTGGACTTGGTCGGACTCTTGGTCACGAATCAAGGTATGCATAAAAATAAATACACCAGAAATAGCCGAGACAAACGAATTTAACTCATAAGTTATCTTGGGTAAAATCTCAAAAAATTACGCGATTTGGTATGAGTAGAAAATAACTTATTGCATAACCAAATTTTTGACATAAGCTCATTTAAACAAAAATAAAATATTCAGTTTACTTTTTTTACGCTATTTATCTTAAAACATTCTACCAATAACACTTTATTTTTAACCTTTTCTTTCAATATAGTGCAATACAATATTAAGGAGGTTAAATTTTATGTTGGGATGTTTTTAATGTTTCATCGTTACCGAATAATATCTCTATTTATAATTGTTATTTGTCGTGGTATAGACTTGCCTTATACGGGGACAATCAGTTTACCTGCTTTTTAGTTTATGTAAAAATTGTTTCTCCAAAATTACGAAACCGAAATCCGATAGGGCAAAAGTTTTACAAAACTTTACTTTAGTCTTTGTTACTTTGTAACTTCGTTCTAAGAAATTTAAAATATCTAATGAATCAATCTTCAATTTGTTAAAACGTTTTTAATTTTATTATAAAAAGGTAAGGCATAATTAAAAGTAATAAAAACGGGTATTTTTTGTGACGTCACTATAAAAAGGCTTGGCGTTTAGCTGAAAACCAAAAATAGGCAACATACACTACTGGTTTGGTCGGTTAAATAAGTACAAAAAAAAACGTAATAAGTCTTGTATGTTAAATAAAGTAAGCTCAAAAATAGGTTAACTGTTGTATAAACGCATAACGTCTACCGTCGAATTAGATACAAGTAAAAAAGGTAATTTACAATTCTTCGCTTTTAGTAAAATGTCTTTTCATATGCGTTTTCATGTTGCATTGCTGGCCAAAGCTGCGACTGCACACCGGACAGTTGTATTTCTTTTCGCCTAAGTGTATAGTACGGACATGAACGTTTAAGTTTCCCCCAGTTGATAGATATTTACCGCAGAGCCGGCACTGGTGCGACTTTCTTCCTAAGTGTACGGTTTCGATATGAACTTTTAGGTAGTTTCGGTGGCCGAAACCTTTGCCGCACTGTCCGCAACGATGAGGCCTGATATGACTGACTTTGACATGACGATTAAGCTCAAACTTGTGAGGGTAGGAAGCACCACATACTGTGCATGGAAAAGATTCGATGTTGGCTGCAGTTCCTGCATCAGTTGACATGTCGTTATGCTTGGTTCTTTGTTTTTTCTTAGGGTGTACATCAGGCGACTTGCTTGACAACGGGGAAAACTGTTCCAATGATATAGACCGTTGGTCTTCAGTTTGTGGCAACTTAAGGCTGGGTCGGTACATTAACGGCGGGGAGGCTGGTTGAATAGGGGATATTGGGCCTTGGTTGGTTGGTAAACTTTTGGGAAAAAATGCTGCTGGCACGAACGGTGGGGAGGCTATTGGATGAGACCGTTCAACAGGTATAGCCTGGTTTGGGCTTAAACGCATTGAAGGTGACAAGTTTGGTTGGACAATCACACTCATTCGTTCCTTAGCCTGGTCTGACATTACATTTTCTTGGGCAAGATATCGTTGTCCGTAGGTATTCATCATAGCAAGCCATTGTGCTCGTCTTTCGTTTAACTCTACAAACGAACTTGGTGAAGTTTTAGCCTGGTATTGCTGATTTTTCGCGGTCAAGTCGTCCTTCCATTTTTGCTGCAGGTAATTTCGGATAAAATCATTTGAGGCCAGGACCTGGTTTCGGTATTGCAATATCGCTCTTTCTACATTCTCGACTGTTGGACTTCGAAATTCTGTCGAAATATCTTCGCTGGGTTTCTCATAGTTGGTGGATTCTGGTTCTGTGTCGTCCGACCGTTTTCTTTTACAACTTAAGTTCAAGGGAAGGTCCTGAAATATAAAATAAAATTTATTTTAATGTGATGTCATTTGGTAATACTTGAACGCATGGGTTGTTACATCCTTTTTGCAATATCATTGTGATAATATCTTAATTTAAAGTTAAGCGATCGCCATTTTGTAGCTTGCCTTACAGTTTAATGCCTGTGTCGATTTACATAAACAATAAAAACGTGACATCCACGCCCATTGTCAGAAGACATACACGATTTTGCATTACACTTGATCTATCGACGAAGTTATTGAACATGAATATAAATATCGGGCATAGTTCTTTACGCGCACGACTTGATGTTTTATACATAGTCCTATCAACGGTGCGATTGTTTAAGTTAGTGATAATCATTTTGCCAGGCGGCTTCGACAATTTTACGGTCACGTTTTTAGGTATTTATTTTGATATTTGCCCATAAATTGTATTGTGATTAAGCCAAGTGACGCAACTTTGTTTTAATGAGCGCACGAAAGTTTTTATATGAAAAAATAGGCTATAATAAGGCTATTTACCGTGTTTTTAAGTATGTGCCAGTTACGTATAAATAAATATCTGATTAAATAAATATTGGTCCAAAATAATCGCTAACCATATTTACGCTATATGCGAATTTGGCCGTAAGACATAATTTTATTTTTAACATGGCCACCGAAAATCCCCAAGCAATTCAAAGAACTAAAAATCCTTGAAGTCATGTGCCTAGAATTCTACGTAAAGGACCTTGATTATTGCGCAAGAAAAACAACATCTTTAAGACAATGAAATCACTGTTTAATTAAAGTGTTTAAAACGCCTCGAGGTATATAATGTTTAAATCCTTATCCAAAACATTTTATTTTTGTTATGGAACTGCGACAAATTTGTTAAGAAGTACACAGGCTAAAGTGGAAGTCATCAACTTCTTACTGCGAAAAGATTAAGTTGGACGTACATTGTTAATTATTTTTCTTTAAATCCAGCCTGATCAAACGGGTCGGTTGTCAAGTGTAAACCTTACACTGAAATCGCATTAAAACTGCGCCCATTTTGATTAACATGAACGAGATGTTTATAAGTTAAACAAAGAAAACGTGATCCACAATTTTTTTGAGCAATTCGAGAAATAAAAATTAGTGACCTTGGCGTCAATATTTATTACATGACGCTGTTTTTTTGACTAAGAATTAAGGTCATAATCCCCCTTTCTTTAATTATTCTTTTTTAAACCGTAAAATTCCGATCAAAATAATCGTAATTACGACGGAATTCAAAACAGCGGAATGACGTAACATAAAAATTTGTTTTTTATTTGTTTCGGGTAACTCAAAAAATTTCTTAATCTATTTTTTTCGCGCGCGGCAAAAATATTTTGCATCGAAAAAAAGTTCGAAGAAATGTCGTAACTTTAAAAAACAATGACGTAACAATTTCGATTACGAAAATAGAATATTAAGTAATTACGGGTTACTTTATTTTCTCCGGTGCAAATTAAAGTATTATCTAATTAATTGCAAAACGAAATAAAATGTTAATTCAGCCCTTTTTTTTATCGTATTTTTAAAAATTTGATTTAACGAAGAAAAAAACAATTCTAGCTAGCGAGATGGGAAAAAACATATTTTCTTTACAAACATCATAATACACAAATTAGGGACTTATTTATTTAGTTATTTACTATAGTGCTTACGTAAAAATATAACATTTCTGGGCGTAATAGTGGTTATCGTAATTTTTGTCGTTTAATTTTAGTAAAAAAATCATTTCGGTCATAGGTTAAAATAAAAAACAGGTTTAACTTTAAAATTATTATCTAAAAGTAATATTTTGACGTATTGTAAAACCCCCATATTTAGATGCATATCAGATAGCGTTTACTTTTAATATTATTGACGCAACTAAAATTTTTTTAACATATAAAAACATATTAAATGTTATTAAAAACTAAGTAGTATATTCTGCTTTTTTATTTAGTTTAATGTTTAAGTATTTATTAATTATTTTGTACACCTTATGTTTACATAAAGCATATAAATACATTCTTTACAAAAATATAAAAATTTCTTAAGTTTGAAAATTAAAAACTTTTAAAATCTATAAAATATAAGATAAATTAACTGACCTCTTCTATCGGAGGAGACTTTCTTCCTCTGGAGTAAGATCCCACGGAGCTGACCGATTCATCGTCCGGAAGACTTTGTAGCTCATCATTTTGCTCTAATTTGGTGAATTTAAACAAGTCGGAAGCATACACTAACGGTGGAGGATGAGATTGTAACATTTTCAAAAAATTGTTAAGTTCTTGATTTTTTTTTTGAAGTTGACGCAAGTTGTGCTTGACTTTATAAAACGCGTTTAAAGCCAGGCGTTCTCTATATAAAGCTCGGCGATTTTGGATTCTAAGAATGACTTAATCATCCTCACAGTTCGGTGTTGAACCGCGGAAAAAATTCACCTTGATTTTTCTCTTTTTTTCTCTCTCGGCGCGAAAGCGAAAAAATTGTTTTTGTTACGGGAAGGCTTAGTCGTTTTTTAGTATAAGTGAATAGGCTCTTGTTTGCATAAAAATCAGATTTAAATTTATACACAAAAAATCACAATCATGATTCTATCAAACATTTCTGGAAAATTAAAATTTGTATTTGTTTTTTATGTGGATATTACATAAAAGATTACAATGTTAAAATGTAAGAGGATTTTTATAACACCTGACGTAATTCATCTAATACTTCGAATCAAGTTAATTAATGTACATCGCATCGCGATAAGAAAATTAAATACAAGAGTGGTTGCTTTATAAAATTTTTCCGAAAAATCCGACAAAATATTCCAGTTAATTGGAAATGAAGACGTGATGTATTAAAAAGCCAATCTTACAACCGCATCGTAAAAACATTCAAAGTTGGAATTTTTTTGCAATTTATTATAGAAGCAAAGCGCGTGTTCCAACAATTAAAGGGCTAATATTATGGTTAATGCTGTAAGGGTAGCCCAGTAATCTTTTCTGAATTTGTTTTAAATATAAAAAAATTTCGAAGGTCGTTTGGTAAGTAATACGTCAATATTAAGAAATTTATTTAAAAAAATTTCCGGCCACTTTTTTAAATTAGTAAATTTGTTTTAATAGAACAAAAAATTTACAAAAAATCATTCGTCATTATTATTACTAAAATTAATCTTGTTTTTTAAACCGAATTGTTTTCAAAACATTTTTTTTAAATTTCTGTCACGAGGTAATGACAAAAATTTAATTATTAAAATAGAAAAAAATTACATTTTGTAATCAACATATATGTGTTTATTACATTTTTTTAATAATTTTTAAACTTAAAATAAATATTGCGCAACGAAGTAAATTTTTCAGAAATCATTAAATAAAATTAATATTTTTATTTGAAATGTAAGAAAAAATACAAATTTCGAATATTTTTTATAATTTTTTTTAAATGTTTTATGTTGTAATTACGAACCTTAAAGTTGTTATAATTATTTTAAACGGTGTAATTTACCTTGTAGCTGATACCTAATTAAATTTTAACGTAAACAGATAACCAAAATTATGTGGCGCAATATAAAAATTTAAATAAAGTTGCAACATTGTTTTTATTTTATTTTTTAAAAATTTTTTCTTTTTTGTTGCACTACAAAATTAACATAGTAAAATTTTTAACAAATATTCTAATATTTATTTCTGTTTAAAACTTTATTTAAAATCGAAAAATGGATTTTAAAATTTAAAAAAAATTATTTTTTTTTGTTGGGTAGTTTCTTAATTAAAAAAAAATAAAAAAATTAAAAATGGATTTTAGACCTGTTTATAATGTATTGCAAAGGCTAATAAAGATAAACATCAAAATATTGTTACAGAAATTCTTTGGAAGAGTTAAACAGATAAGCAAGGCTGTTCAACGTCCCGTAAGCGTTTAAATGGAAATAACCGAACTTCAAAAAACGTCACTTTATTAGTAAAACAAACGTATAAGTGCATCAAAAATCCGGCTGGACTAATGTTGATATCGCATTAGCAAGGTGTGGTAATAATGATATCTAAGAAAAATCGAAACGTAATCATTTAAACCGCCAGTATTTTCGGATTTTCTTTATTTTGCACTAGCCCAAACGTAAACATTTTCATCAGATTGCCTTTTATAAAGAGAGTATTGTTTATTTTAAGACGGCAATGACATCCATAACCAATGTGGACATTAAAAATAAACGAGCATTTTTATCAATATCATTTCACCGAAAATCACTTAAATACGTTAGTTAGGAATGCCTTTGTATTTTTATTTTTTGATGCTGCATTTAAGTGTATGTAACCTAGAGTTGGCGTATTGTTAATCGGATTACAAGTGCTCACAAAAACATATTTTTCTAACATCAACAACTTGACGTTAGGTTAGGCTGGTACAAAGAAATTTGCTTCTGATGTCTTTGACAGGTCAAAGTAGGCTGGACCGCTGACTAAGATTTAAATCCTACAAGTCAATTTTTTTCTTTGCGGTTTTTACTTTTAAATAAACAATTTCTGAAAATGTTAATCTCTGTGTTGCGAAATGTTGTCGTAAAACTGATGACGCATTCGCAAAAACTATGATGTAATGATCACATCTCAATTGCACTGACATACGCCTACGTAGCAAAATATTAAGTCTGCCCTTTAAAACAATAATCAGTTTTCTACAAACACTCATAAAAGGTAAGTTATGTACTTTTTAAAATCGTCTTTAAAATATAAAACATGCGTGGGTGAAATATCAAGTGCCACACAAATGTAAATAGATATTGTAACAAACTTGGAATTCTATTAATAGATTATTGGTGTTAAAGAAATAAGGTGTGGACTATTCTTTTTAATTATAAAATCGCTTTAACAAATTTCTATTCTTATATGCAACATTAATGGTAACATTTTAACCAATACGTGATTGGATAAATCATATCTCCAACGCAGAAACACAAACCCAATTAATTTAAAATCAAAAATTAATCATCAGAATAATGCTTTAAGCAATTTATTTAATGACACCACAAATATCTAAAGCATAGGTTTGCATAGGCAGCATATACTGTTTAAATGTTAAAGATTATTTTTAGATTGCAAAATTTTTGCTAGATATATTTAGAATAGAAGTTTAGGTTAGATGTTGTGTTATTAATAGGCAATGTGTGTAAAATTGTTCGTTAAGGTATGCAATTAGCGGGGAGGTAGTTTTTATGCGTGATTTTGTGGAAATATAGTTTGTGGAGTTTTAAAGTTGCGCGCTATTTAGTTATGACGTCAATTTTTGAGTTTATTTGATTTAAAATTTAAACGATTATATGAGAAAAATTTATTTTAAAAGTTAGAATTTTTAAATTGCCTATTTAGTATAGCTTTAATATATCATAATTTTTAGCAAATGTTTAAGTTAGAATCATATGTTATTTTAACATTAAAATATTTATAGTTGTTTTACAAGATTGTGTGTAGGTGTATACTTTATAAAGGGAATGGTTTCCTGAAATGGCTATTTTGTATAAAATACCGCCTAAACATTATGTTAATCTAAATTAAACGTCATCATTACAATCTTGACATTTATAAATGCCAATTGTGATTCATTTGTGTATATTATTATACAAGTATGATAAAATCATTATGTAAATTGGGATCTGTATACAAATCATAGTAGTAGTACCAGTAGAATACAATTTTTAATTAAGCTTAATCCATTAGGCGTGTGATCCACAGCACGTAGTACTTAAAAGTGGTTGCAGTTTTTTCTTTGTTTTGCCCTAGGAATTTGCGCGCCTGATTTTTTTATTAGGAATGCAGTTGGCCTTAGGAAGCTTGATGTTTTTTTATTTTGTTAAGCAACCACATTATGCTAAATAGCTGGTTTGGGGAATTTTTTTAAAAATTATTCTTAAGGCTATTTGTGTTTCTCGAATTATTTAACATATGTGCATATATACCCTAAGAAAATTTTATTTTAACTTAAAAAAAAAAATCAATATTGTTTTTTTAACAATATTTTTAAATACCCTTTTTTGTTTTTTAAATACATTTTAAATTATAATTTTTTGATAATTTACCAAGAAGTACTATATTAAAATTCTAATTTTAAGAATAACTAGATTTATTTGATAAATAAAATATGGTTCGAAATCGTTTGATTCTTTTTTATAAATATAATTTATTTAGTAGGTTTATTAATTAAATGATAAATTTAAATATGAACTTTTTTATATTTAAACCTAATTTTAACAAACGAACACGCATTCATTGATATTGTAATAGAAAGGTGAACTAAATTTAAAAGCAAAATACCGATCTTAATTTGTTAGTAATCAAACGAGTATTAAAATATAATAATAACAAAACAATAAAAAAAAAAATTTTACGCATTTTTGACTTATACTTTAACATTTTACTTAAATTTTCAACCAATTTTTTTTACTTTAATAGACAGCGAAAAGGACGATTTTTGACGGCGACCAGAACGCTATTAAATTATTCAAGCGTTAAACTCACACTGATTCGTTATTTAAAAAAAAAAACTTAAATAATGATTAAACGATATTTAGCTAGAGTTAAATCTTCATTTTAAATAGCAACATACAAAATAATAATACCAACAACATATTAAAATTTCAGAAAATTTAATCTTTAAATTTTAATAATAAAATATATTAATTAGTAATTAGTGACATTTAAATGTCGTAAATAGGAGGTTTGCGACTCGTTGGGATAATAACAAACATACTAAAAATTTAGAACTTTTACTTTTAAAGAACAAAAGTTATCGTCTTTCAAAATTCGGTCAAATAAGAATAAAAACAATTATAAATATAATTTATTTAGTAGGTTTATTAATTAAATTATAAATTTAAATATGAACTTTTTTATATTTAAACCTAATTTTAACAAACGAACACGCATTCATTGATATTGTAATAGAAAAGTAAACTAAATTTAAAAGCAAAATACCGATCTTAATTTTTTAGTAATAACAAGTATTAAAACATAATAATAACAAAACAATTAAAAAAAAATTTTACACATTTTTGACTTATATTTTAAAATTTTACTTAAATTTTCAACCAATATTTTTTACTTTAATAGACAGCGAAAAGGACGATTTTTGACGGCGACCAGAACGCTATTAAATTATTCAAGCGTTAAACTCACACTGATTCGTTATTTTATAAAAAAAATAAAATAATGATTAAACGATATTTAGCTAGAGTTAAATCTTCATTTTAAATAGCAACATACAAAATAATAATACCAACAACATATTAAAATTTCAGAAAATTTAATCTTTAAATTTTAAAATTAAAATATATTAATTAGTAATTAGTGACATTTAAATGTCGTTAATAGGAGGTTTGCGATTCGTTGGGATAATAACAAACATACTAAAAATTTAGAACTTTTACTTTTAAAGAACAAAAGTTATCGTCTTTCAAAATTTGTCGATTAAGAATAAAAACAATAATAAATACTAGATTTATTTGATAAATAAAATATGGTTCGAAATTGTTTGATTTTTTTTATAAATATAATTTATTTAGTAGGTTTATTAATTAAATTATAAATTTAAATATGAACTTTTTTATATTTAAACCTAATTTTAACAAGCGAACACGCACTCATTGATATTGTAATATAAAAGTAAACTAAATTTAAAAGCAAAATACCGATCTTAATTTTTTAGTAATCAAACAAGTATTAAAATATAATAATAACAAAACAATTAAAACTAAAATTTTACACATTGTTTACTTATATTTTAACATTTCACTTAAATTTTCAACCAATATTTTTTACTTTAATGGACAGCGAAAAGGACGATTTTTGACGGCGACCAGAACGCTATTAAATTATTCAAGCGTTAAACTCACACTGATTCGTTATTTTATAAAAAAACTTAAATAATGATTAAACGATATTTAGCTAGAGTTAAATCTTCATTTTAAATAGCAACATACAAAATAATAATACCAACAACATATTAAAATTTCAGCAAATTTAATCTTTAAATTTTAATAATAAAATATATTAATTAGTAATTAGTGACATTTAAATGTCGTTAATAGGAGGTTTGCGATTCGTTGGGATAATAACAAACATACTAAAAATTTAGAACTTTTAGTTTTAAAGAACAAAAGTTATCGTCTTTCAAAATTCGTCAAATAAGAATAAAAACAATAATAAATATAATGACAATAACAATATGTTTCGAAATCGAAGATTTCGAACCATAATAATGACAATAACAATATGTTTCGAAATCGAAGATTTCGAACCATAATAACTTCGTGGTTTACTTAACAACTTAAGATTATACAGCGTATATAACAACGTTGGTGGTATAGTATATAGGTATGTAAACAAATTTGAAAGTTTATAGAATTGTGTTTTATTTTAATCTTTAAAGTTTTATAGAATTACAGAATACTTGTGTAACTTGCGTTTTTGTTTTTATTTTTTTTAAATAAATTTTTGCGTGGCAGTTCTTTGAATTGAAGGTAGCATGTATTTTGTAAGACGTAATCTTTTCGATCTAGATTTTTTGGGAAAATATATTTTAGAATAATGTTGTAAATTTACCGCGCAAATCTCTGTTTAAAAATTGCGTGGGATTGTGGTTAAAAGAACATTTTTTTGTTTTGCCCTGAGTGAACTTTAAATTAGTAACAATTGTGAGGTGGTTCTTATGTAACTAAAGTTTATTTTTAATGTTATGTGAAAATTGTTTCTTAAATTAGATTGTTCATATTTTTAATATTTTTTTAGTTAAAACTTTGCCATCGGAATTTTTATATTATTTAATTTACAATTTATAGAATTAAGTGTAAAAAAATAACATTTTGGTTGGATAATCTTTTTTTAAACGTTTACAATTTTTTAAACATTAACATTTTTTGATCGAGGATAAATGCAGCTGCGCTAAAACACGCGTGGTGTTGTAGTACAGCGACTACACGTGATGTCATGTACAACTCCAAGTACTGTAATAAAGTTGAGCGAAAACGTGAGTTTGTTTTACGTTTGTTTATTTTATTTTAAAGAAATATTTAACAAAAAGGCAGTTTATACTAAAAATCAAGCTATTGAAGTTTGAAATTCAATTGTAAAGTTTGCAATACCTTAGTATGATTTATTGTGTTTAATAACTTTTAAACTAAATGACGCAATATTGATCCAAACAACGGCAATAAATTACGCAACATTTTCATACCATTAATGACCTTTTCTTACCTTGTAACAGTTGAAATTTTACTAACAAATACCATACTAACATAGTAAAGAAATAGTCTATATTCTAACTGTATATTTTTTGTATAGCCTATTCTGATATAGCTAAAGACTAGAATTAGCAAATCGTATAAAGATAAGAATGACTTTATCTCAAACATGTTTGATGATTTTAAGACATTCACCCAAAAGAATGATTCCAAAAATGCAAGTGAATTCTGTATTGAGGTAAAACTTTAATTTAGATTACAAATATTTAAAAAAGTAAAAAAATGTTCTACAAATTTTTGCCTTTTTTGTTTAGAATTCCTTCAGCAAAGTTCACAACTGAAACAAACTCAAAGAAAGAATCTGCTGAGGATGCAAAACCAGAAACACAAGAAAATAACAAACTTGAGGAAGAAATTAAAAAGTTGAAAGAATCAACTGAAGATTTTAAGGTAAAATATTGTTTATACATAAAAATCATTTGACTTAATTAATATTTGAAAAACTGTTTATGAAATATTCATTTAATTTTTTTTGTATATATTTTTATTATTGATATGGGAAGGTCGAATGGCGACCTAAACATAGAGTTACATTTATATTGACCCAGTATCGAGTTGCCTGTGGCAGTTTGGGACATTATATAGCCATAATCGCCGATAATTATGCTGCTGATTTGGTGTTGGCTTAGCAGGAGTTATATTGTTTATAGGGCTTTACTCAAGGGCGCTACAGCTGATGGCAGTGGGGATTGAACCCACGACCTCATGTGTGGTGTAGCAAATGTTCTTAATACTAGACCACACTGTCGGTTAATATTACATATATATACAACCTTCATTTAATTTTCTGTAGTCAAGGGTGTTTATATTATATCCAGGGTATTATTTATATTTGATCTCATTAAGTTAATATAAATAAGTAATTTTACCAACGTCCTTCAAATTTAGGAAAAATATCAAAGATCTTTAGCCGAAACCGAGAATGTAAGAATGCGGCTACGAAAAGAAATCACTGATGTCAAATCATATGGAATTCAATCCTTTTGCAAAGATTTATTAACTGTTGCTGACGTGCTTAAAATGGCAGTAGACAGTATTCCAAAAGAAGAGATAACAAATAAAAACACCTCCGAAACTTGGAAATCGTTTTACAACGGAGTCGTTTTAACTGACAAAGAAATGCACAAAGTATTCGAAAGACACGGCCTACTGGTGGTCAAGCCCGAAATCGGGGATAAATTTAACCCGAATGAACATGAGGCATTATTTGAAGTCCCTTCTACTGATTTAGAACCTGGGCATATAGCGCATTTACAAAGAATTGGGTATCAACTTAAACAAAGAACAATAAGACCCCCTCAAGTTGGAGTTAGCAAGAAAGTCGCTGAGTAAAATATAATTCTTTATATTTTGGTTATCCTGATAAGAAAATGAGGTTGCTTTATCCAGGAGTTTTGTTATACCTGTTGGCATTTTTAATGTGTATTGACCAATACACCAATTACATACTCTTACGGTTTAATTTTTAGATTAAAGTTTTCTGGTTTACCACTATTAATAGCTTTTTTTGTCTTTTTTTCTTAAAAAAGGTTGTTAAAGTTATGCTGCTTAAAATATAACTTAATTGTCAACTGTATAGTGTGATATGCCTACATTCAAATAAATTCATAGCAATTTTGCAAATTTGTACCCATCTGAATGTTAAATTATTGTGTGATAATAGCAACCTTAGCCATTTTAAGCAAAAAAACAAGCAATTCATTAATTTTTGATTTATTTGGAACATAATAGGTTAAACTACCTTTCTATTAACTTAAAGGCAGCCACAGCTGGTAGCATAAACTTGTCTAATAAGTTGATCTCCTGAATGTATTTCACCATCAATTCTTTTAATGTAGTGGTGTCCACGATATTTGATAGGCACACAACAAAGCAGTTTCTGCAAAAAAAAAGAAGACAGTCTTTTAACATTGAAAAATCTTTTTTTTACTAGTGGTAGGATTTAAAACGACTGCAGGTTTTTCTAATTTAACAATTTTACCATCTAGTTGTTAATAAATTTATTAAGCCATAGCAAAACTTACTGATTTAAGTAATATAGCATGATTTGGAGCACTTGTATGAAGAGGTTTATGACAAACTCCAAAACAATCACCAATGTCCCAAACTCGTTTCGCATTTTCTGCCCAACTCATATTTAAGCCCTGTACCAACAAAAATTTACAAATTAAAATGAATTACTACTTTGTAATTGTTAAAAATTATGAAATACTCGTGTAAAAAATGAGGGAGCTTTGACAAAAAAGGAGTCAAGATGGCAGGATTGCAACGCAGGGTAATTTTTTGATATTTCGTTTCTTCGGCTTGAACGTCTTGAGCGCAATATTGGTCTTGTTTGGGTAGTATTAACATTTCCCCCGTTTGTAAGGGACTCTAGGGGTTAACAAAAAGTTATGTTGCGCCATATAAATTAAACTACACCAAACCTATACTTTTACTGCAAGCTCTTGTAACATAAAAAAAAGTTGAAAATCTTTGTTTTATTGAAGTAAAAATAGCAAGGCTACTTTGCAAAACAAAGATAAAAAATAATTACCTTGAAACCTTAATAAATGCTGACGAAAGTTGTTGTTATCTTCGTTGTTTTCTGCGCTGTTATCAAAAGGTTCAAAATGCAGAACTATCCCAACTATTCTCTTTATAATTCCAGCATAAGCACGACTAGCTAAATTGCATTTTAAAAGGCATTAATTTATCGGTAAACTTCTCTACAGCAGGCTATGTGTGAAGCTACAGAGCATATATTTCTCACTTATATAATAAGAATTATTTTTACTTGGGTGAAGATATTGAATCCTAGGTTTAACTTGAACATTCAATTCAAGGTCACGTCGTTGGTTGTACCAGTCAGAGACTGCTTCTTTTTGTAAATCCAACACCATTAACGTACCTTCAGCAATGCCACAGGAACTCTATAAAATATACAAAATAATAAGTCCTTGTTTAAATGATTTTACAAGTTGTTATTTTTTATTTTATTTTATGTTTTAATAGATTAGTTACGTGAGCTCCAGCATGTAGTTGTATAGGACTGGTTTGGCCGTTGTTTATCTGAACAAGAGTTGTGTATCGTCCTAATTGTTCATTTAAATGTACAGGACTTGATCTAACTAACACAAGTTCAGCACCAAGTAAACGGCTTTGGAAAAACCTATAGTAAAAAAGCGTTAAAATAAAGTATGGGCAGAGTTTTAAACTATATACTTTGACCCAAAGCATTATGTATTGGCACTTACTTTATAACAGAACGTTTAATGTTAACCACGCCAGTTGTGCGATCCCATTTCTGTTTTAAAACGACTGGAACGACTGTCGCGGAGTTTTTACGCAGGTGGAAAAAGTTACGCCAATATCGATGAACGTTTTTTGATTCTGAATGACAGGAAGCAGTTATATCTAATAAAGTATTTTCCAAGCTATCTTCTTCGTTTCGCCAGTTTGTTAAAGCTGAAAAACGTAAATTTACATTAATTTTCTCGAACAAATTACAATAAATACGAGACGTTAAAATATGTATTCTGCTGTTCTTAGCCAACTCCAAATATTTTACATATTTAAAGATGATTTCTTGGTTACCTGAAATATAACTAAACATTGAATTTGCAATTATCTTGTGTTGCCAAAATCCTAAATTGTTGTTGACATAACTTGATTGTTCTAAAAGTTGGTTATCATTTCAAAAAGGCATAAGTTTGGTAGACCAATTTTTTAGATTTGTTTTTGACTTTTAATAATTTAAGAAAAACTTGCATATACCTAGAGAGGCCTTTTTTAGTTTCTTGATATAATTCAAACATTTTTTTCGTTTTAAGATGCTAGGCATAGCAGTAATCTTTCCTGTACTAAAAGTTCAATAAAATTGTGTATACATAACTTTAAATATAAGCACGAAAATTTTATTTTGTATGGTTCTTACTTGTTTCTGTTCTTGATACAATTGATCATAAACCGTTCTTCTAGTTTTGGAAAAGTTTGCTGTTTTGAGATAACAATAAAGTAAAAGAAAACCGCACAAAAAATAAGATGCTTCATTACCTTTTAAATCACTTTAAAAAGATAACACATCTAAAAAAAACTTTGACGTATTACAAGTTAAACTGATTCGACATAAAAACTATTTTTAAAACTAGAAATACAAGTTAAATAACTGAGTTTATACAGTTAAATAATAAACTAGAAAATAAATCGGCTAATTTGTTGCTTTTTGTACAGGGATTAAGCAAGGTTTATGCATTGAGGCAAAACTTGAAACTGCAACTTAACAAATTGTGAAATTAGCCGCAAAACATCAGATGTGGTTAGAAAAAACTATGTCAACAAACTTTGAGATTCTAAACACTTGTTTAAATCTTTAAAGCAATATGATGTGATATTATAAAATAAACAAAATGTATAATCATAATATTGCTTTTACATTACACATTTAATAAAATGTTTTTATTTAGAAGTTAATTGAGGCTACGTTATATTATGATTAATTATAGCAATTTTTTGTGCAAAACATGAACATTTAGAAATATGTTTATATGTTTTTTTACTAAAAAAAAACATAAGGGTATATTAGCCACGGTTGCTCAAAGCATGATTTTGCAAATTTTTGTTTGTGAAAATTGTTAAAACACTCTACATATGTTGTTTTTCTACTGCTGGCCAATATGGTTTACAATATACGGCAAACGTGGTGTTATCTCATGTAAGAAAAACACAAAAAACTTGCAAGTAAGTACTTAATTAAAGGAAGCTATTGGCACGATGTTCTATAGATGAGGAAGATGTTTTATATACAGTATGTCATGACTAATATTATGCCAACAGTAGAGGTTCCGACAATATTGGCTTAGTCAAAAAATGTTCCGTAAAAACATTTCCTTATTTTCGGTAAAACACATAAGGCCTTCTATGAGTAACGTTGTTATTTTTTTACCAAGAAACTTATTAAAACATAATGTTTGTTTATCCTTAATATTAATAAATTCTGATCATATATAACACAGTTTTGATTTAGTTAAATAAATTTTTTTTTAAAACAGCATCACCTTTCTTATTATTACTAAAAATTTGTAAATGATGCGGTATAAATATTATAACTAATATCTTTGCTACAAATTATTGAACAATTGTTGTGTTTTTATTTAGTTGTGCAAGAAGTTGTTAGCGCCATTAATTTTGAACTATTTTTTTTTATCTTGAGTGTGTTTTAAATGTAATAATAAAAATTATTTGTATCAAATAGATTCGAATTTCAATTTAGTTTTAGCAAACTTATGATATTTAAAATTAAAAGTTTAGACCAAATAAAATAAAAAATAAAAAAATCGTGTCGAAAAAATCTAAATTTTAAAAAAGGGTTTTCGCTTTGCAAAAAGTTAACATACTGGTCTTGCCATCCTGAATTAGGCGTATCCGTATATGGCTTTTCCGTTAAGAAACAATTTTTACGTTTATTTATTAATTTTAGTATCCAATATAAGGCACTTTTAAATCTGCTTTACACCACTTTTCGCATCAACCTTTAAGTGCTGATAACTTAAAAAACGACTTTTATTTAAAATATTTTGACCTAAAATTTGTTTTTATACATAGATAAAAGTATTAGATTTAACCCTTTTTAATTATTGATACTCTTTTGTATTCAAAATGAACAAGTTACTTATCTTGATGTTGGTTGTTGGTCTCTTGGTCTCCACTGATGCTTGGCGTCGTCGACGACGAAGGTAAAGTTGTTATAAATGTTTAAAAATGTCCAATTTTCAACATTTTTGTGTATTTTTTACAGATGGTTCAAGAAAATAGTCAGCGCAGCAACCAAGGTTGTAAGTCATCCATTGACCCAAGCAGCCATAGGTGCAGTTGGCGACGAAGATAAATTGAACCACGAGGTTTGTTTGCCATGTTTTTGATAAATACTGACTTCAAGGCCTAAACCAAAAAACCTAAGAAGCTTGTAATTGTAAAACCTTTGTGTTGAATACATTTTTTAACACTTTTTAAAAAAAAAGCGGGAAATTTATCATAAAATACTTTAGCTTATTAACATAACAAGGTCAGAATTCAAACAATTTTACGTTTTTTTAGAATCAAATGAGAGATGAAATGGATCACATCAACAATTTAGATGAGGAAGATCTGCGCAATCTTCTTCAAGAATTAGGTATTGGCACAATTATATTTATGGGCTGTATACGCTGTATAAAAAACGTAATATTTTTTAAATTTTTAAATTTTATTTTTTGTTTTTATTTCAGACCAGGAAAATGATCTCGAGTAAAATGAAAGACCTTGCACAACAACGACTTGAAAATGGAACTCATTTTTGTTTAATTATACTTTAAGAGAGTTAAAATTTTTTGCAAAAATAAAATAAAAAATGTTTATATACAGAATAAATTGCATTGCTACAAAAGTTGTCTTAAAAAAGAGTAAAAAACTATTTATATTTCAAAGTAGGTGTTTTACACTAAATTACGGGGCAATTTTTAGTATAATACACTTTATACGGAAGTGCCTATTGTAATAAATAGTATTAGGCTTATATGCAACACAAGGCTTATATGCATTACAGACACATCTGTTGTACTGGCAAAAACTTTAATTAGGTCTAGCGAATATTTCCTTTAAAAACACGATTGCATTTAGTTTAAAATTGTAGCGATAATTCACAAGATTTACTAATATATTTTCTGCATAAAAGGCAATAATTGATAAAAAATGCTTAAAACAAATTAAATCTATCGTGAGTTAATGGTTTGTTTATAATAATAAAAATCATTTGGTAATGGAAGTACCTTTAAAAGACGCTTTAGATAAATTTAGCCCACACCAATCATAAATAAATAGTTTGTAATATACTTGGGTGGTTAGTTACCTCAAGTATGAAAGCCTTTTTAAAGGGCAAGGTTCTGACTCATTTTCCTGCTTTGCATATATATTGTTTCCTGAGATAAGGCTATAAAAGAATAAACAAGTGGGAAGTTCTTTATATTTCTATTATATTCTTGCAAAGTTGTTTGAGAAGAATAAAAAGGTAGTTATTACTAAGATTGGTAATAAACACTTGTGCAATTTATAGCCATATTAACGTTATCTATTATATATTTTCCAGGCAAAATGAACAAGTTACTTGTCTTGATGTTGATCATTGGTCTTTTGGTGTCAACTGATGCTTGGCGTCGTCGACGAAGCTCTCGCAGACGAAAGTAAGCTGATTGTTGTAAATATTGTAAAAATCCCAAGCTTTTAATTCCCTCGTATTTTTTGCAGTTGGTTCAAGGCGGTGGGCAAAGTAGTTAAACATGTGCACAAAATTGCTACACACCCAGTGACCTCTCATGTTGTAGGATTAGTAGGTGACGAGGAACAATTAAGCAACGAAGTAAGTAAATATATCTTTGTATAAGGCCGACTTTGAGGTATTAAAAAAAAAGTTATATCGCAAAAATACTTGAGAGCTTATTGACACTCTAATATCAAAATTCAAACAATTTTACGTTTTTTTAGAATCAAATGAATGACGAAATGGATCAGATCAACAATTTGGATGAAGAAGATTTGCATAATCTTCTCCAAGAATTAGGTATTAGCTCAAATTATTAAACGTTTAAACCTGGTTATTTTTATAGACTGTCATTTTATAGACTGTAGGAAATTAACTTTGTCTATTTTTAAATTTGTTTTTTGTTTGTATTTTAGACGAGGAAAATAATCTTGAGTAAAACGAAAGACCCTGCATGGCAACGACATAAAAATGGCACCACCATTTTAATATATTCTTAAGAAAGTTAAAATTTTTTGAAAGTTAATTAAAAAATATTTGTACTCAGAATAAACTGCCATGTCAATAAAACGTTGTCTTTTTTAAAAATATTTTATTGCACTTTTTTGCCAGGGTTATATTAAATTACACTCTTTTAAAAGCAAATAGGCTCTTTATAAGAAAGCTCGTATATGCAACACTATGTTAATTAATACAGAGTTACTACTTAAACCATATACAAAGTTAAAGCTTTGACTTGATTGGTCAAATATTTTATTTTTGAACTAGATTGCATCTAATTTAAAATATTGATATTTATTCATACAATAACCCATCTCATTTGCTTATTTATTGTAGTAAAAGGAATAAGTCACGTGGTCTAAATAGCATTTTTTGTAACCTTATTTTGGCGCTAAAGTTTTGTCACGTGACACCATGTTTTGTTTTTTTCCGTGGACGCCCAATGTTTTTGAAATCCCAAACATTTTAATTAATTTTTTCCGCTTGTTGTTTGAAAAAAATATGTTCTAAAAAATTTCTGTTATTAACAACCTAAAAGTATCGTGATTTGGCTAATTACTTAAACGGAAACAATTAAGTGTTAGTAGGATAAATAAAAACATATTGCCTTAAATGTTACAACGTTGGTATAGAGCAAAGATATTTTAATGTTGAAAAAAAGATTCTTTGAAAAAATTTTGATTAAATTTTCGTTTTTTTAAATATCTAAGAAATGACAATTTTTTTGACTTGAAAATCGAATTTTCTTTAAAAAAAAATATTTCAAACTCTATCTTAAACTCTGGTATTATTAGTACACGGCAATTGTTATTGTCTTTTTAATAATAAGATAAGAATGGTGCCAACCCACGAAAATTAATAAAACTTATTGAATTAGTTTATATATTAACAACAGTTAACCACAATTTAATTTCCTTGATTTTAACTTTTGTAATAATAGTTATATCGATGCATTAAAAATAAAAAATATCAGCATCATTATTATTATTTTTACTATAAATTATTATTTTTTACTATAACGACACGGTAAAAATCTAATAATAAAATTATATAATTTTTTTTTAATTTTTAGCAAATTTATAATACTTAAATTTAATTTTTCAGGCTTATATAGTTTGCATAAATTTAAAAAATAATAAAATGCAAAATAGCATGTTGGAAAAATTCATAAACATTAAAAAAGAGATTTTTGTTATGCTTATGTAAAATTAGCATATTGCTCATTCTATCCTGAATGGGGCGTATCCGTGAATCGCTCTTCCGCTAAAAAAAGTTTTTTTACGTTTATTTATTACTTTAAGCGTCTAATATAAGACTCGTATAAAGCTACATTACACCACATATACCATAATTACTAGTTGCTAATAACTTTTAAATTATAAAGACGAATTATATGTAAAAAATGTTCACTAAATTTTTTTTTATGTAGATTGTAGTATTAGAATTAACACTTTTTAGTTAGTAATACTTTCTTGAATTCAAAATGAACAAGTTACTCATCTTGATGTTGGTTATTGGTCTCTTGGTTTCAACTGATGCTTGGCGTCGTCGACGAAGCTCCCGCAGACGCAGAAGGTAACGCAAATTTAAATGTTTAAAGAGTTAACAGTTCTTAATATTTTCGTTTATCATTTTACAGATGGTTTAAGAAAGTAGTCAGCACAGTTGGAAAGATCGCGACACATCCTATTACCCATGCAGTTATAGGAGCAGTTGGCGATGAAGAAAAATTAAGTCACGAGGTAAATTTTTGTACAAAAGCTGACTATAAGGCTTGAATAAATAAACTTTACCCAAACAGGCTTTTAGTATCAAATTCTAATCCTGAATTACTATTTTTTTTCAAAGTTTATTAACATTAGTTTATTAACATTCTAATGTTAAAAATCAAACAATTTTACGTTTTTTTAGAATCAAATGAACGATGAAATGGATCAGATCAACAAAATGGACGAGGAAGATTTGCGTGATCTTCTTGAGGAATTAGGTACTAACACAACTAATTAAATACTTAAGCCTGGTCATTTTTCTACACCGTAAATTTTTTTTCCAATATAACGCGAAGTTTTTTGTATACTTTTATTTTATACTTTTTTTTTGTTTTCTAGACAACGAAGATGATCTTGAGTAAAATAAAGGACCCTGAATGAAAACGACTTGAACATGGAACTCAATTTTTGTTTAATTATATTTAAAAAAAAATTAAAATTGTGTGCGAAAATTAAATAAAAAATATTGTACTCAGTATAAACTGTATTGTTAATATAAACTGCAAAGATCTTTAAAAAAGGATTTTAAAACTTATAATATTTAAAATATGCTTTTAACACTATATGCCAAAGTCTTTTCTATTTTATAGTACACTTTATAAGGGAAAAATGGGCTTTTAAGAATAAATATATTCTCAAAAAAAGATAATGTTTTAGTAAAAATTATTAAATAAATGAATATTTGTACCTAAAATAAACCGCTTTGTAATAGCGAAACGGCGTCTTATTTAAAAAAAAATTAGAGTAATTACTATTTTATCACGTCTATTTTTTTTACAAAAGATCCTTTTAAGAGAATGAGATATTATAAGAAAGGCAGCTATATGAAAAACTTTTATAAACAATAAATACGTTAAAAAACATACAAAGTTAAAGCTTTAACTAAATTCGGCAAATATTTTTTGCATTTAATTTGTTTATAAAGTTAAAAATTTATTTGTTTTTTTTTAGTTCGCATGATTGGATAAATTTTCTTTGTAAGCCCTTTTGGGCGCCAAGGTTTTGTCACGTGATATTCTGTTTTTTTATATATATCTTTATCCTCGATGTGGGAAGGTCGAATGCGCGACCTAAACATAGAGTAGCAACCGTTACCCCGACCCAGTCTTGAGATGCTTGTGGCAGTTCAGAATATTATAGATTATAATTGCTTGATAATTGAGCTGCCGATTTAGTATTGGCTCAGCAGAAGTTTACACCGTTTATAGCGCCGTTCTCATTAGGGATTAAACCCACGACCTCATGGTGGTGTAACAAGTATTCCTACCAATACATCACGCTGTTGGTTTTGTTTTCTGTAAACCCCAAGTGCGTTTTTAATCTCCTCCATTTTTGTATTTTGACATTTTAAAATTTTGTTATATGAATCTTAACAAAAAAGCAACCTGTTTTTAAAAAGGCCAATTAATTTGTTAATGTGGAATTGACTAAATAAATATTGGTTTTAATTTTTAATTAGGTGAAACAATTTTAAATAGGATGTTATTTTATATTTTCTTTTTGAAATAACTTTTTAACACGAATTTTTGAATATGAATCTCAATTATGTTTATTTACTATTAACTTATGCGACTTAAGTAATTATCGAAAATGTATTTTAGCATGGTTTTTCACAAAACTTATTTATTAATTACTCAAACTTGCATAAAAATTTCAATGGTTTTAATTACACTAAATCAGCTAATTTTATTGTTTTTAAAACCTTAAAATAGGCAAAAAGTTTTAAAGAATGAAAGAATATTAAATATGTGAAAGGGTTTATACAAAAATTGCTTTTCAATATTTTTAATTTTCGCAGTTATCGCTATTTTCTATAGAGCTATAAAGGTTTATTAAATTTTTAAATTCTTCTATAAATTTTTCAACTTGCAAAGTTGATTGACTTTTTTTAGCTGGATCAGGAAAATGGAGAAAGAAGATTATAAAAGAACCTCTAAAACTATTTGCAATTTAAAAACGAATTTTCAGTATTTGAGTAAAGTACATAATGTCGTTTTTAAACTTAGCCAAAATGAATAAGTTACTTATTCTGATGTTGGTCATTGGATTTTTAGTTTCGACTAATGCCTTTGGTCGGCGTCGGCGTAGGTCCAAAGCATCTAGCTGCAGAAGGTAACTAATTTAGAGAGTCTTTCATACACTTTCCTTTCATTTCGTTTAAGGCAATCAGCGTTGTAAAATTAGCATATTGCTCATTCTATCCTGAATGGGGCGTATCCGTGAATCGCTCTTCCGCTAAAAAAAAGTTTTTTTACGTTTATTTATTACTTTAAGCGTCCAATATAAGACTCGTATAAAGCTACATTACACCACATATACCATAATTACTAGTTGCTAATAACTTTTAAATTATAAAGACGAATTATGTGTAAAAAATGTTCACTAAATTTTTTTTTATGTAGATTGTAGTATTAGAATTAACACTTTTTAGTTAGTAATACTTTCTTGAATTCAAAATGAACAAGTTACTCATCTTGATGTTGGTTATTGGTCTCTTGGTTTCAACTGATGCTTGGCGTCGTCGACGAAGCTCCCGCAGACGCAGAAGGTAACGCAAATTTAAATGTTTAAAGAGTTAACAGTTCTTAATATTTTCGTTTATCATTTTACAGATGGTTTAAGAAAGTAGTCAGCACAGTTGGAAAGATCGCGACACATCCTATTACCCATGCAGTTATAGGAGCAGTTGGCGATGAAGAAAAATTAAGTCACGAGGTAAATTTTTGTACAAAAGCTGACTATAAGGCTTGAATAAATAAACTTTACCCAAACAGGCTTTTAGTATCAAATTCTAATCCTGAATTACTATTTTTTTCAAAGTTTATTAACATTAGTTTATTAACATTCTAATGTTAAAAATCAAACAATTTTACGTTTTTTTAGAATCAAATGAACGATGAAATGGATCAGATCAACAAAATGGACGAGGAAGATTTGCGTGATCTTCTTGAGGAATTAGGTACTAACACAACTAATTAAATACTTAAAGCCTGGTCATTTTTCTAGTTGTAAAATTGTTTTCCAATATAACGCAAAGTTTTTTGTATATTTTTATTTTATACTTTTTTTTTGTTTTCTAGACAACGAAGATGATCTTGAGTAAAATAAAGGACCCTGAATGAAAACGACTTGAACATGGAACTCAATTTTTGTTTAATTATATTTAAAAGAAAATTAAAATTGTTTGCGAAAATTAAATAAAAAATATTGTACTCAGTATAAAACTGCATTGTTAATATAAACTGCAAAGATCTGAAAAATAGGTTTTAAAACTATTATTATTTAAAATAGCTATTAATATTTAAAAAAAATATTTAACACTATATGGCAAAGTCTTTTCTATTTTATAGTACACTTTATAAGAGAAACATGAGCGTTATTAAGACATTTGTCGAACTTAAATATATTCCTAAAAAATAAAATACAAAGTTTGAAGCTTTAAATAAAAAATACAAAGTTGAAGCTTTAACTTTTAACTTTCAACTAATAATTTGGCAAATAATTTGTGGCATTTAGTTTAAAATATTCACATTTGTTTATAAAGTTTAAATTTTATTTGTTTATTTCTTGAATTTAAGAGAAAGGTTCGCGTGAACTTTTGTAAGCTACTTTAGGCGTCAAGGTTTTGTCACGTGATATTCTGTTCAAACATAGAGTAACAACCTCAACATAGAATAACAACCGTTACCCCGACGTTATCTCGAGTTGCCTGTAGCAGATTAGGATATTATAGACTATAGTTGTTCGATAATTGAGCTGCTGATTGAGTGATGGCTCAGCGGGAGTTCAAACCTTTTATAGCGCCTTACTCAAGGGCGCAACAGCATTAGAACAGTGGGGATTGAACCTACAATCTCATCTGGTGCAGCGAATGTTTTTACAACTACACAACGCTGCCGGTTTTGTTTTCTGTTAACGCCAAGTTTGTTTATAATTCCCCTCCTTTTTTGTATTTTGACATTTTAAAATTTTGTTATGTAAATCTAAGTGAAACAATTTCAAATAGGATAACTTTTTTGTTATAACTATTTAACATGATTTTTTGAATATGAATCTCAAATATGTTTTTTTACTATTAACTTATGCGACTTAAGTAATTACCGAAAATGTATTTTAGCATGGTTTGGTTTATATTTTCACAAAACTTATTTATTAATTACTCAAACTTGCATAAAAATTACAATGGTTTTAATTACACTAAATCAGCTAATTTTATTGTTTTTAAAACCTTAAAATAGGCATAAAGTTTTAAAGAATGAAAGAATATTAATTATGTGAAAGGGTTTATACAAAAAATGCTTTTCAATATTTTTAATTTTCGCAGTTATCGCTATTTTCTATAGAGCTATGAAGGTTTATTGAATTTTTAAATTTTTCTATAAATTTCCCAACTTGCAAATTTGATTGACTTTTTTTAGCTGGATTAGGAAAATGGAGAAGAAGACTATAAAAAAACCTCTAAAACTAGTAGCTATTCAAAAACGAATTTTCAGTATTTGAGTAAAGTACATAATGTCGTTTTTAAACTTAGCCAAAATGAACAAGTTACTTATTCTGATGTTGGTCGTTGGATTTTTAGTTTCGACTAATGCCTTTGGTCGGCGTCGGCGTAGGTCCAAAGCATTTGACTGCAGAAGGTAACTAATTTACTTAGAGAGTCATTTATGCACTTTCCTTTCATTTCGTTTAAGGCAATCGGCATTTAAGTTTCTTATTTTACTAATTACAATCAATACTATCTGGCAGGCGGTTTATCGACTTGGATGCTGTCATTAGGCATCCTATCACGCGTGGAATAGTCAAAACAATCGCCCATTTAGTCGGAGATGACGCCAATTCACTTGAGGATGTAAGTATTAAAGTATTTTAACGTGAAATTAGGTGAAACTATATTGTAACTTTTTTAATTTTTTGAAGCAGGCAGATCCTCAGCAGCTGGAAGCTGTTTTGAACGGTCTCGACGAAGACGAAATTCAAGACATGATCAGCAATTTCGGTGAGTTTAAAAAAATATTTAGAAAAATATCGTAATTGTAACGGCCCAACTAAATTTAGATTGTTTTTTGTGTCTAATTTTTAATTTTACTATTAACGGCGATCTAGGTCGTTCTATATAGAGTTTAGTTTAAAAATGTTATACCTGATTAATAGATAGGCTCAAATAACCTTTTTTTATTTTGTACATCTTGTTTTTAAGGTCCGAAATAAGATGTTTGTTAAAAAACACGTACTTGTAAGTTTAACTTTTTTTGTTTGGTTACAGAATTGCGAGACGAGATGGATCAAGCTTACGACGAAGATGCTAACCCAAAAGTCGGAAAAGTTAAAAATAAAATTGAATAAAATGTAACATGTTTTACTGTGTGTTTAACTTTACACAATAAAGATATTGCAAAATATAATAACTATTGTTTTTATTAAAATTTTTTCTATCATTAGCCACTAATACTTTCGTTATATTTATTAGTGCGTAATAATTTTTTAAGTTTCGATTAGGCCTGCGTTGTATCATTTATTTTCTATTTCCTCTTTCTGAAAACTTTTCATAAGCTTAAAGTTAAAAGAATGAAAGGATATTCATTATGTGAAGGGTCTATACAAAATGCTTTTTAATTTTTAACTTTTTGCAGTTATCACAATTTTCTATAGAGCTATGAAGGTTTTATTGAAATTTACATTCTTCTATAAATTTCCCAACTTATTTAATTGCCTTTTTTGCTGGACCAGGAAAAGGAAGAAGAAGATTTTAAAGGAACCTCTAAAACTATTTGAAATTCAAAAACGAATTTACAGTATTTGAGTAAAGTACATAACGTCGTTTTTAAACTTAGCCAAAATGAACAAGTTACTTATTCTGATGTTGGTCGTTGGACTTTTAGTTTCGACTAATGCCTTGCGTCAGCGTAGGTCCAAGGCATCTGGCCGCAAAAGGTAACTAATTTTCGTAAAGGGATTGTTATGCATTTTCCTTTTATTTAGTTTAAGGCAAACGGCATTTAAGTTCTTTATTTTACTAATTACAATCAATTCTATATGACAGGTTGTTAACCAAGTTGGCTGCTGTCATTAGGCATCCTATCACGCGTGGAATAGTCAAAACAGTCGGCCTTTTAGTCGGAGATGACGCCAATTCACTCGGGGATGTAAGTATTAAAGTATTTTAACGTGAAATTAGGTGAAACTATATTGTAACTTTTTTAATTTTTTGAAGCAGGCAGATCCTCAGCAGCTGGAAGCTGTTTTGAACGGTCTCGACGAAGACGAAATTCAAGACATGATCAGCAATTTCGGTGAGTTTAAAAAAATATTTAGAAAAATATCGTAATTGTAACGGCCCAACTAAATTTAGATTGTTTTTTGTGTCTAATTTTTAATTTTACTATTAACGGCGATCTAGGTCGTTCTATATAGAGTTTAGTTTAAAAATGTTATACCTGAATAATAAATAGGCTTAAATAACCTTTCTTTTTTGTGCATCTTTAAGGTCCAAAATAAGATGTTTGTTAAAAAACACGTACTTGTAAGTTTAACTTTTTTTGTTTGGTTACAGAATTGCGAGACGAGATGGATCAAGCTTACGATGAAGAAGCTGACCCAAAAGTCGGAAACTTTCAAAATAAAATTGAATAAAATGTAACATATTTTTCTATGTGCATTCAATTCGGATAATAAAGATATTGCAAAATATAATTACTGTTGTTTTTATAAAATAACCTATCACTAGCGACTGATTCTTTTGTTATATTCAGTATAACAGAAAAATGTGCTAAAAAGCGGCCAATTTAAATTTAATTTATGTTTATTTTAGATTAGAATTATAAAAGTAGGTGTTGTTTTTATCAAAAAATATTACAACGTCACTATTGTTTATTTTGTTACAACCTAATAAGGTTTTGTCAAGTTTTATAGATTTCAATAGAAATTATACAATAACAAAATAAGATAAGGAAATAACCATGCTTTCTATTTTTTTTAAGTTTCCTGACATTGAAGGTTTATATTTGTTTTTAATATAGAATAACTTCCTTGAAAATTAAATTGTTTTGTTAATTTAATGGTTATCAAATAAAAAGCAAATTGTGTTTTGTGCCTTTTTTTAAAAGCCTTTTTATTTATTTAAACTCAGTTATTTTAATTTAATTTTGTAAATGTAAGAAGCTGCAATTTGCAATACAAATCAATTTTGAATCAAAACCATCTGTAGCCTTCCTTATATAAAATTAACTTTTTTTAACGCTTTGACATTGGCTTTATGTTAGAAAGCCTGCTAAATACTTTGGCATTGGCCTTATGTTTTAACACTGTCGAATTGGCATTATGTTAGAAAGCCTGCTGAACATTTTGGCATTGGCTTTATGTTAGAAAGCCTGTTCTTAGCAAGCATCTTACTCATTTTCCTGTTATTGGTTTTACTTCTTTCCTGATATATGCTATAAAACGAACAAACAAGCGAAGATTTATCACTTTTGTTTCATTCTTGCGAAGTTGATCGACAGGAATACAAAGGTAGTTTTACTAAGATTGGTGACATATACTTGTACCGTTTACAACCATATTAACGTTATATGTTATATGTTTTGCAGGCAAAATGAACAAGTTACTTGTTTTGATGTTGATTGTTGGTCTCCTGATTGCAACTGATGCTGGACGTCGTCGTCGTCGTCGTCGGCGAAGACGAAGAAGCGGGTAACGTTGTTAAAAATGTTTTACGACATGTTGTTAAACAAGACTGGGCTCCCACAGTGCCGTTGAAACAAGTTTCTGTTTACGTAATTTGATAAAGCGATATTTAAAATTGCTCTGGCTTAATAAACGTTATTTTATTTAATGTTTAATATTTTAGTAAAAAAACATCTGATAAATAATTCTGATAAACTTTAAGAGCTCGGCAAATTTTTAAAAAGTTGCCAAAAGAAAACTTTCGATTTTACAATCGTAAAGAACCTTTTTTTAAGTTTTTTTTTATAATTAAACCAAAATTTTTAGGTTTTTATAATTAAAACAACGCTGTAAAAGTTTTGTATTTTAGATGGTTCAAGAAAATTGGAAAAGCAGTTAAAAAAGTTGTTACCCACCCTCTTACAGGTGCTTTAATTCATGTAGCTTCTAAGGGTGACGAAGAGTCTTTGGACCAGGTGTGTTAAAAAAATACAAATTTTATATAAATTTTTATTTTTTTTTTAAATAAATGTTGATATATAAAAAAATGTAGACAAATTTTCTCAAAATTTTACCTTATTACTACAAAAAAAATTAGTTGACAATTTTTCTTGTGTTATTTAAGCCATTTTGAAAAAAAAAATGCTTTTGCATTATATATAGAGTATAAACAAATTTCTTTAAATGCGTTTTGTTTAGAATGACATGGAACGGATGGATGAAATAATGAAGTATATGGACGAAGAAGACTTAAACCAACTTTTTGCGGACATAGGTATAAAAAATAGCTGTAATATATTTTTAGTATTTTTTGCTAAATTCAATCTATTTAAGATATAAAATGTTTAAACGAATCTTCAAAATTCATCGCTTTTGCTTTATTTTTCATTAGAAAACGAAGATCAATAAATACTTCGATGTAGGCGGAATACCATTTGACAATGACGATGCCACCAGTTATTTTTCTTATGTAATCAAGATATAATAAATCAACAGATTAATAATTCTTGTGTTGTTAAATTAAAAGCATTTAAACTACGTTTTTTGTGTGGTTATATTTTAATTAAAAAAAACGAAAAAAAGTCTAGAAAAGGCGTTTTATATAATTTTTCCCGCTCGTGGATTAAAAAAACTATAAAATTGCTAATATTAACAACATCGTGACTTACTTGTTTAAATAAACGGAAACAATTAAGTCTAAGTAGATAAATTAACATATTGGCTTAAATACTGCAACGTTGGCATATAGAGTAAAGATTCTCCAATATAGAAAACACAAAATTTCTTTTTTTAAATTTTTTTTTCAAATACCTATTTAAAAAATTATTTTGTTTGAAAGATCAGCTAACCTTTTAAAGTTTTTAAACACATCTTAAATACTGTTTTTTGTCTTCGTTTTTTTAATAAGCGAAAGACACGATTGTTGCCACTTTTTCTTATTTATAATTACTTGTGTGTTAGTATATATATTAACAAAAGTTGATTAGGGGTGTTGCAAATTAACCTTTGACACATTTTAGATGTTTACTGTTACCTTAAGATAATGCGTATATGGGTTATTACTGTTTGTAAGAAATTTAAAATTGTTTGCGATAATAAAAAAATATATATGTTTGTATATAGAACAATATGCTTGTTGACGAAATTCAAGACATGATCAGCAATTTTGGTGAGTTTAAAAAAATATTTAGAAAAATATCAAAATTGTAACGGTCCAACTAAATTTAGATTGTTTTTTGTGTCTAATTTTTAATATTACTATTAACGGCGATCTAGGTCGTTCTATATAGAGTTTAGTTAAAAAATGTTATACCTGATTAATAGATAGGCTTAAAAAACCTTTTTTATTTTGTACATCTTGTTTTTAAGGTCCAAAATAAGATGTTTGTTAAAAAACACGTTCTTGTAAGTTTAACTTATTTTGTTTGGTTACAGAATTGCGAGACGAGATGGATCAAGCTTACAACGAAGAAGCTGACCCAAAAGTCGGAAAAGTTAAAAACAAAAATTAAATAAAATGTAACATGTTTTACTGTGTGTTTAACTTTACACAATAAAGATATTGCAAAATATAATAACTGTTGTTTTTATTAAAATTTTTTCTATCATTAGCGACTGATTTAAGATAAGGAAATAACCATGCTTTCTATTTTTTTAAGGTTTCCTGACATTGAAGGTTTATATTTGTTTTTAATATAGAATAACCTTGAAAATTAAATTGTTTTGTAAATTTAATGGTTATCAAATAAACAGCAAATGATGTTTTGTGCATTTTTTTAAAAGCCTTTTTATTTATTTAAACTCAGTTATTTTAATTTATTTTTGTAAATGTAAGAAGCTGCAATTTGCAATACAAATCAATTTTGAATCAAAACCATCTTTAGCCTTCCTTATATAAATTAACTTTTTTTAACGCTTTGACATTGGCTTTATGTTAGAAAGCCTGCTAAATACTTTGGCATTGGCCTTATGTTAGAAAGCCTGTTTTTAGCAAGCATCTTACTCATTTTCCTGTTATTGGTTTTACTTCTTTCCTGATATATGCTATAAAACGAGCAAACAAGCAAAAATTTATTACTTTTGTTTCATTCTTGCGAAGTTGTTCGACAGGAATACAAAGGTAGTTTTCACTAAGATTGGTGACATATACTTGTACCTTTTATAACTATTTTAACGTTATCTGTTATATGTTTTGCAGGCAAAATGAACAAGTTACTTGTTTTGATGTTGATTGTTGGTCTCCTGATTGCAACTGATGCTGGACGTCGTCGTCGTCGTCGGCGAAGACGAAGAAGCGGGTAACGTTGTTAAAAATGTTTTACGATATGTTGTTAAACAAGACTGGGCTTCCACAGTGCAGTTGAAACAAATTTCTGTTTACGTAATTTGATAAAGCGATATTTAAAATTGCTCTGCGTTAATAAACGTTATTTTATTTAATGTTTAACATTTTAGTAAAAAAACATCTGATAAATAATTCTGATAAACTTTAAGAGCTCGGCAAATTTTTAAAAAGTTGCCAAAAGAAAACTTTCAATTTTACAATCGTAAAGAACCTTTTTTTAAGTTTTTTTTTATAATTAAAACAAAACTTTTAGGTTTTTATAATAAAAACAACGCTATAAAAGTTTTGTATTTTAGATGGTTCAAGAAAATTGGAAAAGCAATTAAAAAAGTTATTACCCACCCTCTTACAGGTCATATAGTAGGTGACGAAGAGTCTTTGGACCAGGTGTGTTACAAAAAAAATATAAATTTTTTTAAATTTTTTTTATAAAAATAATTGTTGACATATAAAAAAATGTAGACAAATTTTTCCAAAATTTTACCTTATTACTGCAAAAAAAATTAGTTGACATTTTTTTTGTGTTTTTTAAGCCATTTTGGAAAAAAAATGCTTTTGTATTATATATAGAGTATAAACAAATTTCTTTAAATGCATTTTGTTTAGAATAACATGGAACAGATGGATGAAATGATGAAGTATATGGACGAAGAAGACTTAAACCAACTTTTCGCGGACATAGGTATAAAAAATAGCTGTAATATATTTTTGGTATTTTTTGCTAAATTCAATCTATATTTAAGATATAAAATGTTTAAACGAGTCCCAAAACTCATCGTTTTTGCTTTATTTTTATTTAGAAAACGAAGAACAATAAATACTTCGATGTAGGCGGAATACTCTTTGACAATAACGATGCCACCAGCTTTTTTTTTCCTATGTAATCAAGATATAATAAATCAACAGATTAATAATACTTGTGTTGTTAAAAATAAATGCATTTAAACTACGTTTTTTGTGTGGTTATATTTTATTCAGATTAAAAAAAAATATTAATAAGATTTTACATATTTCACCGCTTCTAGAAAAAAGCATTTTCTTTCACTTTTCCCGATGTTGGTTAAAAAAAAATATTTTATAAAATTGTTGTTATTAACAATCTAAAGTTATCGTGACTTGCTTGTTTAAATAAACGGAAACAATTAAGTTTAAGTAGAGAACTTAACATATTGGCTTAAATGCTGCAACGTTGGCATATAGAGTAAAGATACTCTAAAACAGAAAACACAAAATTGCTTTTTTTAAATTTTATCTTTTTCAAATACCTATAAAAAAGATAATTATTAACTTTTAAACTTTTCAAACTCTATCTTAAATACTGTTTTTTGTCATCGTCTTTTCAATAAGCGAAAGACACGATTGTTGCCACCTTTTCTTATTTATAATTACTTGTGTGTTAGTATATTTATATTGACAATCCTTATCTTTAAATTTTGATTAGGCGCCTTAGAAAAGTTTTGTAGAATGGTATGTATTTCACATGATGATTAAAACGAGAAAGGATATTATTAATCAGTTATTGGTCGTTATCTACAGAACAAGATTCTTGAATTATATCTTTGCTGAATCAATAAAATTTAGGTTAAGAATATAAGCAATGCTAAAGCTGTTATATATTATAATATTAAAAGAAACAATATTTTATTTATTTTTTAGACAAAACTAAAACTATAATGTATATTAGGCTATCAGTTTTACTTAATTCTTTTTGTTAACAGCTTGTAGAAATCGGGCGCAGACAGTTCGCCTTTGTGTTAGTTGGTGTATTTTTGCTGAGTTTTGATACTGGCAATTAAAAAGTTCATACTTGTATATAGAATTACCAATTACTTCCTCTTATTGAAAAGTTTGTATTGGGTAATGGTAATATATATTTTTTGTGTATTGAAGTGTGTTGTATAGTATATTGTTTATTAAATAAAAAGCGGTTTTGAAAGATGTTTTGTGACTTTTTTCTAAAAACCTTTTTATTTATTTTAAATATATTTTATTATTATATTGGTTTGTAAATGTAAAAATCAAAAACTCTTTGTAGCCTAACTCATAAAAAACCTAACTTATAAAAAACGCCTTTTTTGCTTTTTTGGCCAGTCGCCTTATGTGAGGAAGCTTTCTGTTTTCAGCATAGATCTTACTCATTTTCCTGTTTTTAAATATTTTTTCTGAGATACGGTATAAAAGGATCGAAAAATTAAAAAAAAAAATATTTTATTTCATTCTTGCGACGTTGTTTGAAAAGAATACAAAGGTAGTATTTTACTAAGATTGTTAATATATACCTGTGCAGTTTATTATTATATTAAATTTATGTTTAAAAATTTGCAGGCAAAATGAACAAGTTACTTGTCTTAATGTTGATCATTGGTCTCCTGGTTTCAACTGAAGCTTGGCGTCGTCGACGAAGCTCTCGCAGACGCAGAAGGTCAATTTACTACAAATGTTTTGAGATCAAAGTCGTCCAAACATATTTCAGTTAACGTTATTCAATCTAGCAATGCTTTAAGACATAACGAACTTCTATGCGTTAATAAACGTTCTTGAAAATAATGTAAAAGTATTACAACATCTCGTAACAATGTTAATAGTTTCCAAGCCCGCCTTTGTTTTTAAGTTGCTAACAGAATACTTTCAATTTTGCAGTCTTACAAGGACCAAGTGCTTTAGTATAAGGCTTTTACAATTAAAACAACTTTGTAATAATTTTGTATTTTAGATGGTTCAAAAAAGCAATAAGCAGCGTTGGAAAAGTAGTTAATCAAGTTGCTAGCCACCCTCTTACAGGTGCTGTAGTTGGTGGATTAATTTCAAGAGGTGACGAAGAAACTTTGGACCAGGTATGTTAAAACAAAAAAATATTTTTATACATTGCAATATTGGTTGTAATATAACTTATCTATCTTATGATAAGTTAATAATATTTTTAAAATGCATGAGACAAAATTTTTTAAATGTTTAACTTATTCTTACAAAAAATTGTTTGGCAAATTAATGCCTACGCAGTAACAAACTTGTTTTTACCACTAAATGCGTTTTGTTTAGAATGACATGGAACAATTGGATGAAATGATGAAGGGTATGGACGAAGAAGATCTGAACCAACTTTTTGCAGACATAGGTATAAAAAAAAACAACTTGTAAATAATTTTTTTTATTTTTTTGCATCATTTTTTTAATTTAATCTATATACAAAAAGGTACAAGCAACTATTTAATTTTATTTATTTTATTTTAATTTAGAAAACGAAGAAGAATAAATATAAAAATATATATTAATGTTGACGATATACCTCTGAAAATGTCTTTACAGTTTCTTTATGTAATCAAGTTTTAATAAACCTACAAATGTAAATGCTTGTGTTGTTTTAAATACCTGTGGGTAAACTATGTTTTTTGTAGTTTTATATTTATTCTAGAAAAAAACGAAAAATATATTTAACCGCCCCACCCAAAAAATAATTTTAGATCATTCTCGTTTCTCGCTAAAAAATTTCTTTTTTAAAGAAACTGTAGCTATATATCGTGACTTCGCTAATTAGTTAAACGGAAACAGTTAAGGGTTATTAAACAAAATAAAAACATAATGCCTTAAATGTTGAACCGTTAGCATAAGGCAAAGATATTCTAGAGGAGAAAACATAACACTCAAATTTTTGTTTTTTGTTTTTTTTTAAATTATTTTATCAAATAATAAGAATGATAAATTTGTTTGTTTAAGCTTGGCTTACATTTTAAGCTTTTTAAACACTATTTTGGTTTATTTATTTAATTATTTATCTTTTTTTTTTAATTTTTAATTTTTTTAAATTAAAACTTACCTTATTATTTTTTGAGCGGTAACGACTAAGAGCGAAGTTCTAAAGACCAAACGTAGCATAAAATACTTGTTCATTTAAACCGCAAAACGAATATTATTTATTATAAAGTTCATATTTAAAATTTATGAAAGTGTTTTTTTTTATATTGCTGTTATGCAAATGTTGATTCTCCCAATTTAAGTAGTGTAATAATACTAGTTTAAAATAGCTTTTATATAGTAAAGAAAATGTTCCAATTTAAAACATTTTTTCATTTAGTTTTACTTAAAAAGATATAGAAATCAAGTTTATAACTATAATATTGTGTGGGAGAACTTATGGCGCCTTATTAAGGAAATTTATTTTGTCGAAACCGATAAAACTTTAAAAACATCCGCCAATATTTCTTGATCGTGATTAGTTTAATAAATAACAGGAAAACAGCTTCTGCTGGTGCATATGGAAATTCACTTTATTCAGTCTTTCTTAACAAAAACAAGAAGAAATTCTGAATATATGGCATATGGTCTCTTTTCAAAAAACCTTTTTCTAATCAACTTAATTACTCTGAAATTAGGAAAGCGTATGATGTGGCATTTTTAATATGAAATCACGTGACATCACATTTTTTCTTTGTCAGAACATTAACTTCGCATTTCTAATAAACTTATTTATGTTGTTTTCTAATAGTCGAATGGCTTCTACCTATATATATTATTTTATTTTTTCAACACGCAAATTTGAATGCAAAATTTATTAAAATTAAATCTTGGTCAATGGTGATAGCCGTCCATAGTTTGCAAGTTCTTACATTTCATCTTCATCATCATCTTCAGCCTCTTCTTCGCCTTCGTCGTTTTGATCATCTTCATCCATTTCATCTTAACAAAAAAGTAAGGTATTTATCTTGAAAATTTTCAACTAAGGACAACCGGGCAACTACATGCATAAAACTGAACAATTTATAAGTGAATTTTAAATGAAAAAAAAGCGAACTTAATATTGTTTTTTTAAATTAAGAACTTACCTAGTTTGTCAAGCAAATTATACAAATCCAGGTCCGTATCATCACGAGTGATGGGAACACTTATATCCTTGATGGTCTCTCCAGTAGAAAGCTACATAAAAAAAATATTTTTCTGACTTTAAAAAAAAAGTTTAAATACTTAACATGTTAAAATCTTAGAATTAATTTTTTTTTTTTTAAATATTAAAAGTGATTTTTTTAAACATTTAAAGCACATAAAAAGATTTAGAAAAAGTGTTTTTGTTTTTAGGAAAAAATAACATCAACTACTAACGTTGTCATATGGTTCGTTCCAATATTGTTGTCGATGAGGATTATAACGGTAGTGCTGGTAATTTGATTCTCGTTGCGGTTCATATTCTTCAACATTTTGGTGTCGGTAATTATTATAGTGCTGATAAGCGCCATGAGCAAGGTTCCCCACTCTAATAAAAAATAATTTAAAATTGACATTTTTAAGAGTATAAAATAAAAAAAGTTAAAATAAGGACAATTTAGGCTTCTTAAAGATCGAAACGCTTTTAGAACAATCAAAAAAAAAATACGTTGATAAATATCTTCTTCCTGTTCCGCCATAGCTTCCACTCGACGATTTTTGTTTTTTTGAATTTTTTGAACTCATTTGTCTTTTCGAATAGGAACTGGAAGAGGAACTCATTCGTCTTCTCGAATAGGAACTGGAAGATTTGTACCTTTTTTGACCCCCCCGACGACTTTTGGCATCGGTTACCAAACTGACCACCACAACAACCAACACCAACAACAGAAGTTGCTTCATACCAACCTAAGATCAAACAAAATACATAAATGATATTTAGGTTATACGTTACTACAAAATACTCACTTTTTTTCGTTTAAACTTAACTCTTACATAAGAAATAAGTTGTATTTTTATTTCGTAAACGATGCCTTTTTATAGTTTTTTTTGGCGGGTGTTACGTGACTAAATTCCAGGAACAAAAAGCATCTTCAATGGCTCCTTTCATTTTTTAAAAGCCAAAATGCAAAGACAAACCCGATTGTTTCAAAAAGGATGTATAGGTTATATGATATCATATTGTCTATTCCAATGCGTACTTTATTTTTATTCAGCTTAAACTTCCTGTAAATAATATGAAACTTTGTTTTTTATTATATTAAAATTTCCATTTTAAACGAGAAATTCAAAGAAGTTTGCATTCTCTTCCTTTTCCTGCTATTGATGGTTTTTTTCAAAACTTGCTGAATTTTCTTAATGTTCGTTTTCTTGAAAATGTATATCGATTGCTTCCTTCCACTTAGAATACAATGAACAAATTATGCCGCTAATTCATGCAAAAATGGCGGTTAATGCAGCAAGAAACTGCGATATATTCAAAACAGGTATTTTTTAGATCATAGCAAATCAAAAACTATTTTGGCAAAAATTATGACTAAACATTATAAAACTTGACACGTGAAACGAGTGCTATCTTTTTCTTTAACATCACAGTCCAAAAACGTTTTCCTTTTAAAAAATATTTTCTGGTAAGTATATCACGTGATTTTTTGTTAAAAAAACAAATTTGTTTTTTTCTTTTTTTTCTTTAGTATCTCAGGAAAATAAGTTTACATTTTTTGGTGAAGGGTAAGCTGTTTGTGACGTGTTGGAGCTATTTGTACACGCTAGACATAAGTGTAAATAGTGTGGCATTGGGTCGGATCCAACCAGAAAAACTTTTAAAAAAGAAAGAAAAAATTTCTTAATTATTTAGTTCAATGAAACAAGTCCCTTTAACCTTATGACTAACTTCCTTTGTTATCGCTTACTTATCAAAGTTACATGTATCCTGTTGATTTTAATATGTAACATCCTTTTACGTACATAACTTTCCTGATCGTCAAATTAAAACAAATATAAATAGTGAAAAGAATTGTGTGTTAAGCCCCGGTTAAAAAAATGAGAATGAACAAGTTACTTATATCAATTTTAATTTTTTGTCTTTTGGGTTTAACTGATGCCTGGCGTCGTAGAAGAGAGTAAGTTAAAATATAACAAATTTAAAAAAAATGTCAAATAAAGCATTAGGATAATAAACATAGGCCTATTGCCTTTTTTAAACTTAAAGCTTTAGTTTGTTTAAAAGTCTAGACATGTACATTTAAGTTAGGAATATAGTTAAAAGCCTAATATAATATCTGCAGTTTACAAATAACTTAGTTAACTACAAATAATAGCTTTTATACCAAGATAAAAAGTTTAATCAAAACGTAGAGATTAATCAAAGTAACTAGCTTGAAAAAAATAAAACTAAATTTTTATTGTTAAAGAGTAACTACTCGGCGAGACACAATCATCATCCGAAAACGGGAGCCTCCTCCACCCCAAGTTGCAGCAGATAAAGAAGAAGATGCCGAGGTTTGGTTATGACGTATTTTCGTTGTGAAAGTGACGTCACAAATTTGTTTTTACAAATTTTTTTTATTGTAAGTTACAGTTTTATTTTTTAACCTATACTTTATTTTACAGAATACAATAGATCAAGAGCTCGACCACACAGTTATCTTTTAAACTTAAACAGATGTTTAATGTTGTACTAACATTCTATTTTTTTTTAAATAACAGAATTTTTTTTTTCGTTTTAATACTTGAAATTTTGACTTTTTTGTCATATTTTTAGATCGAAACAAAGACTAGAAATGGTCAAAACAAATTAAAACATGATCCAAATTGCAGTTTTACTACTAAAATATTGTTATACATTATGTTTATTGTAATAAATGCTATAAAATTAAAGTTTTAAATCTTATAAATCTAAATATGAACAAATTGTCATTTATTTTTAGACATTTACTTAGTTAAGTACAGTTACAAAGACAGTAAATAAATGACCTTATAAAAATAGCATGTTAAAAAAATTACTTTGTCTAATTTTGAACAAATTTTGATAATAATAATTTATTAAAACCATTTCGTTTTCACTTTAAACCTTAAGACTATTACATTGCCTACGGCAGTTAAACAAAAGTTAAAACATAAAACCTATAAACGTATTTATGTCAATATATTATAAATTGATTTATACCTGTAATCAATGTCCATTTAAAAGGAAATATACTAGAATTTAAAGGCTTTTATTGCAGATTTTCTAGAAAATATCATTAAATCAATTTATAATAATTTATTATTTTAATTAGAGTGTGGTAATTTAATTTTGTATTTGTATTCAGTATGCCTTTTTATTTTTTAAATTTTAAGTTATTTGTTCAAACCGCATTGACCTCTTTAATTTGTTTTTGCGCTTATTTTTTCGTCGAAAAATAACTTGATTGGGAAATTCTAATCAATACAAAAATAGACTCAAAAAATTACGACATTGATAAACACATATCATAAAAATTAAAACAATTTTTGACAATTTTTGAAGGTGATTTTGTACACAAAACAGTCTATTGTTATATTAAGTTGTCTTAAAATGACGCATAAGAAAATTACAATAAACGTTATTACGTAATATCTTCGCTAGGATAACAAAAACAAATGTTTATTATTGGTCTATTGAAAGGCTTTAAAATGCCCTTTTTCTAAATGAGTATAGACAATTAAAAGTATATAGACATTTAGGGCCTTCCATTTTTTTGACAATTACTAAAAAAAAACTGATAAAAGAAGCGCTAATTAAGCTAACAAAAGCATCGGAGTTTATGATAAAAATTTGCGTTTTAAAGTACAACGCTTCGCAGAATTCTTGAGCCCTCGGGACATACGAGAAACTTTTTTTTGCTCGCATGTTGCAATACGAACAATGAAGATACGAGCTTAAAACATGTTGTATGCTCTCTGAATTAGTTAAATTAAAACCTAAGCATACCAGTTAGGAAAGGTTTGGATTAGTAAAGATAGTATTCTTAATAGTATTTTTACTGAACAATAATTTGTACAAAATAAAGTTGAAACTTTAAAAATGTGCTAGCCGTGTTTTTGAAAATGTAAAAAAAAGTCTTACAATAAAATAACATTCGCAAAATTAATATCAATAAGTATTTATTTACGCTTTATTCTCTAAGATCTTTTCCTAGGAAAACCTCTCAAGGCGACGTTAAAAAGTAACTTAGTGACGTCATAGCCCAACTCTTTAACTTTTCAAGTGTGGTAACCGAATGTCTTGACCCTTTCGATACGGAAAGTTGATAGGCTGATAGATAGCTAGACTGATTCACGTGTCTTAAGTTTAAAGTCTTTGGTTATTGGTTTAAAATTTATGGTTTTTCTATTTTAGATTTTAAAAATATTTTATTCAAGAGATAAAAAATTGCTTTTTAACTTGAACCTTATTCTGAAATCGTTTTCGTTTTATAAAAAATGAAACCGTCAACTCGAAAATCGTTATTTTCGATAAGTATTTTAGTGTTTTTTGTACATTTGTATAATGTCAAGGCAACTTCTGAACCAATATCTAACACAACGCCAGACCCAGCAACGCAAGGTAAAAATCTTATATTTCAAATATTTATTAATTTGTAAATAATTTCAAATATAAAAAAAATTACTGTAAAATAACTGGAAAAAAATGAAAAAATTTAACACGGTTTGTATCGCTATTGGATAATATTTTATTGTATAATTATAATCTAGTTACGATATTAAATTTGCTGTCCGGACTTTAAATGAGAAGTTTCCTGCGCTATTTAAATGCCTTTGGGCAAATCAACAGATATAATTGTCCGACAACTGAAGTGCTAATTAAGTAATGCTTCGCATTTTTCGGCCTTTTTTACTGAAGTGTTTTAGAAATCAAAAAACTTATTTGATAGTTTAGTGAACCAAAAGAATTACTAAAAATTGGATGTCGTTAAACTGCAGTCTATCATTATAATGCATTGTACGCATAACAACTTACAGACCGATTTACAAGTCTCTATTTACAAAGACTTGCTTAAATAATTCATAACCCTTAACGAGTAATTTAAGCATGCCTGTACAAACTTAAAAATTAAATTTACGTTTCTATATAAAAATAAAAACTTAAATATTTGGACTTCACTGGTAATTTTTGCTACGTATTTTCCTGACTCAGTGACGTAGATAAATGCCTGAAGGCAAATCAGAATCGCCTTCGCCTGTTAAGTACACTCACAAGTATCCGAAAAAGACTAAAAACCAATATTTTTGTAATATCACGACTAATTCAAATTTGTTTAAGTTTTGTAAACCACATAATGACATGGCACTATAGGATAGATAAGACAAGGAAACAAAAATCATGCCTTACTCACCTATGGTGCAATAATTTGTAAGGCTACGTGTACATAATAGAACAACCTCAATTATAAACAAAGGCTTGCAAAAAAGCAGAACCGAAATATTAAAAGTTTAAAATAAAATTCTGACAAATTAAATATGATTTTTACTTTTTTTTTCAAAAATTTCTAAGCGATACTTGTTTAGCCTACATCAAAATCATTAATTTTTAATCCAAAACTCTTTCTTAAATTATTGTTTATTTTTTACAGAATTAAAGTGTATTTCTGGGCCGAGTGGTTGGTATAGAGGGACGATTAATCATACCTACAGTGGAATACCTTGCCAAAGATGGGATGTCAATGTTCCACACATACCAAAACAACGACCTGAAGATGGCGGACATCATAATTTTTGCAGGTACGTTTATACCAATCAGTTTATTAAAGACCATACAAAATCACAAGGTTAAGAATATTCCAAACTGCCAAAGACAACTTAAGGCTGATTTTGAGTACTAAATATTTAGCATGTGCTTATAGCCTATACTTTTAGATTTTAACAAATCATATTTTTAAATTTTGCAATACATTATTTTTAAATATTGAGCTTAAATTTATATAAACCTGTTTTTGTTTAGAAACCCAGATCGTGATTTAAACGGAACTTGGTGTTACACAACAAATAAAACCGTTAGGTGGCAGCATTGTAATATCCCCAAGTGCAGTAAGTTGTTTATTTACTTTTTCGTCGATTAAATGGCTTTAAAATTTCACATTTTAGTTCTTACACTATCTAGGCCTTAGTAATGACATTGTAAAAATAAACGCCCACTCATTTACCACATCTGGTATTTGGGCTTGGTTGAACCAATACAACCAAGTCTATATCAAAAATGAATCATGTTTTATCTGATCTATTTATTTTTACCAAGTCTTTGACCAAAAATTTTTGTTTTATTTCTGCAGATGACAATTCGGTTTTGGTTTGGACGAACTACGATTCCGCTCAAGAAAACTCACACATTTTGGCTTTAAAGGCTGACCCGGAAATTGTTAAAAAACTAACCGATAAATCAGGAATTTTAAATGTGAGCGTGTTGGTTGGCTCCAACAGATCACAAACTGAATTCTGGGCGGTTACCGGTGATTATAAAAGAAACTTGCTCTTCTACACTGATTATAGGTATGTTAATACACTTGTACATTTAATTACATGTGTCGTATATTATGTCTGAACTGTACGAAAACATGTATTAAAATTTAATTTAAATGCTTTAAGGTTTATTTTACTTAAATCGCCAAGTGGAAAATTTTTCATGGTTTGGGTTTTCACTTTGATGTGTTTTCTAGGTCTGAATACATCGGAATACGATACTTAAAGGAAAACTTGACTCAAAGACATTATCAAGGTATGGCCCATGGCATTGAAAGCATGGCATACGATTGGGTAAACAACAATCTCTATTGGACTGATTCGGACTTTAAATGGATCATGGTCTCTGAAGAAAAATTCTTGTATTACGCCCCAATTTATATTACCCAGAATGGGGATCCACCTTATGGACTTGCTATTCATTCCAAGCAAAGGTACGTTTAGTATTTTTATAGTCCTTTATTATTAAAAAAAGAAATGTCGACTTCACAGAGTTGGATTAACTTTTTTTTACCCCCACACTTATCTTAGTATTAGTGTTTGTTGAAATCGTACAATAAGATTTTAGAAGTTAACTAACAAAATTTCTATTTTTGTGTATTTTTAAGAATAGTTTTGGCCTAACCGTTTATTTGTGGTTAAGTCTTTGTGTTATTGGCTATGTTTAATAAGCCTAAAGGCATCACTATTACCGTTTACACAGTGTTGCAATAGGCTAAAAGCTGCGTGAATCGTAAACAAAAAAGCATTGCAAAACTGAAAAGCGTAGAAATTTAAAAAAACACAAGAGTTGATTAGTTTAATCCTGTGCTGGAATTTATATCTTGCAATTAAGTAAAACAGGCTGATGTTTTTAATATTTGGTGGCTGGTAAATATTAAATTATAAAGAGATTAAAATGGTTGTAAAGATTTTGAGAGCTGATGAGTGGTTAGAAATATTAACTCGCAATCAAGGGTTGATTTTTGTTGAAAATTCGATAAAGTCACTTGGTTTACTTTAGACATGTTTTTTCAAATAACTAAAGGCACATTTTTTACAAATATTCTTCGTACAAACGGTATTTACAATCTTCTTTTTATTATTAGACGTATGTTCTTTTCCACATATAAAGCACTTGGTACAAAAATCATTACAACAGATTTGGCTGGCAAGGGTGAAAAAGTGTTATTCAAATTTCCCGAAGTATTTGATGTAACTGGGTTGACCATTGACTACACCGACGACAGGTAAACATATATCCGTGTGAAGTAATAGTTTATAAACTGAATATTCAATATTACTTTACAGTTATTAAGTTACTGTTTCTCTATGATTTTACAGAAATTTTGATACTTTAACGTAAACGCTTGGTTTTAGATTGTATTGGACTGACTTTACTGGATATGGTGCCTTGCTTGTTAGCAGTGCTTTAAACGGTACTGATAAATCTCAATTCCAATACAGAACTGGTTCAATCTTTTGGGGAGTTGCTGCTTACTTGGTAAGTTACATGTAAAAACATATTACAATATATAACTATTATTTATTAAGAAAGGTATTTGGAGTATATACGAAGTGTTGAAAATGATATTAAGCATCTCATAATCTAGAGTAACGTAATATTGATATGTATAAAGTAACAGTGTGGTAATGCGCTATCTATAAATAAATAAAGTATTATCTTTCAAGTTTGCTATTTTTTATGACAGGATTATCTTTATGTAACGGACGTGCATGCCCGATACAGCGAAACTGCCAACAAATATTATTCTGTTTGGGTCATCATCAAACACACCAAACAAACTTACAGATATTCTTTATCGGGAAAACCCAGAGGCATTTACGTTCTTAGTGAGAATGAAGAAAGGTCATTTGATAAAGGTGAAGAAAAACGTGATCTTGTTTGAATGTTATTTTCTATATTCATACTTGAAAATCTTGGTGTATGTTGTTTAGCAAAGTTTCTACGTAGTATATTGTCTTTTAACGCATACTTCAGCCTATGTAAATGTTAAATATTATGTAAAGAGCTTTAATTCTGCTGTTGGGTTTAAAACTTGACCTTCTCTATTTTGCAGTTGACTCAAATGGAGAATGCAACTTGCCTGGCATGGCAGTTTGTGATCAAATTTGTCTGCCAAGAATTAACGCTCCAAGAGAATGTAAATGTTCAAGAGGTTTTGACTTGGTCAATGGATACGAATGCATAGCAAGTAAGACCAAAGTTGTTACAGAGATATTTCGTTAATAAATTTCAATATTATTATGTTAATTTAAAATTTAAAAACTTTTCAAAGCCACAGCATAATTGTTCTTGGTGTAGATTTTTAAATTTTGGTGAATGTTTAATTAATGATATTATATCATCTTTAGAAGCAATGTTTCAGTATTTATCTTAAAATTACTTTACCAATATTTTTAGCTCCACTGAACGACGATTTTCTACTTGCTGCCGACTCTGGCCAAGGAAAAATTTTCCAATTTTCGTTGAACAACCAATCAATGCCTTACAAAGTGTTGCCCATTGGTAAGTTACCAAAAACATAGCTGACAAATAATTAAACTTTGACATATTTTGGTGTCGACTTGACTTAACTTTTTGTTTTTATTTTTTAAAGGTAACAGTCTTCGAACTAACATTACGACCGTAGCTGTTGATATGGTATCAAGCTATGTTTTGTGGTCAGATAGAAAATTTAAATCTATCAAAAGATCTTCGATAGATAGTTCAAGGCAAAAGTCGCTTGCTAACAATAACCATGGTAAGTAAAACATTTTGTAACCTTGCTAAATATTTTCATATATTCAAAATTTTTATCTAGTTGGATTGTAATTAAATAATATCATATTTTTAAAAAGGACTAAAAGACTGCACATAATATTTTAAGTTATCATATTTTTACAGCAAGTAGTATGATCGTTCATCCTCAAACTGGAAACATTTACTTCTGTGACAGCAACTATGAATCCATTTTTGTAATGAACTCGGACGGAAAATTTAGTAAAACAATTGTGGAAACAAGCAGTGATCAAGCCAACGCAACTGATATTCAAATGTTGACCATTGATCCAATTAACAAGTAAGCAACATTTTTTTGTTGAACAACAAATTTGATTCATAAATTCAATAAAAAATATTTCCGTTCGGATTTTAATTTTTATTTTAATTTAATTTATTTTCAGTCATTTATATTGGACTGACACAAAGAATGAAGAAGGCAAAGGTCAAGTGTGGAGATCTCACTTGGACGGTTCAGAGAAGCAATTGGTTTTCGACAAGTTACAGCAACCTCGTGGAATCACTGTTGATTCTACCGGTAAGTTAAAGTTGACTTAAAGCAAATTATAAAAACTACAATATATTTACATTTGCCTCAACTAAATCCAATTAATCTTTTTTCATATAGGAAAGAAACTTTATGTAAGTGAACGAAGCACCGGCATGGTATATGAAGTTCAACTTGATACATTTAAAATTTCGGACTCTAAATCTATCAACAGTAAAGACATCAAACAATACGACATTGCTGGATCTGTGTCAAGATTAAGCTATTCGTTGCTTGAGTAAGTAATTGCTACTTGTTCTTTTAAAATAGGTGTAAATTCTAGGCTTATAAGGGCTAATTTTTATGACTCATAGCCTATTTTGTACTTAACATAGGTGACATCTTAAATAACAATTTAAACTTTAAATTATGATTTGTTTCTATAGCATCGCGGCTCACAAAGACATGATTTACTTTGTTGATTCAAGACACAACAGTATTGAATTCTTTAATGTCACAACTGGCGTTGCTTCGTTAAAAGAGTTTAGTCCAAGCGAATTTTACAAAATCACTTCACTTGCTGTCTACAGCAAAGACACATTTAATCAACATATAGGTAAGTGTATTTTTCTTACTTTTTCATGCCTATACCTAATAGCTAATTACCACGCCTGTATGTTGTATAAATATTTTCTTATTTAATTTTTTTTCTTACTAGACAAACTATCCAAACCTTGCCAGACTAGATCGGTTGCATGTACTCAAATATGTGTTCCAATGTCGGCCAGAGAATCAAAGTGTTTATGTGCAGATGGCTACAAACCATTCCTTACACATGCATGTCGACAAGATGTAGCATCAAGTAAGCTACTCGGTTTTATTTTGTTATTTACATCAATTTTCTTAAAGATTTGGCTATTGAAGGTCAAGGTATTGTCGCATTTGAGTAATATGATTGTATAAACTTCTTTTTAGATAGTCCTCCTTCTTACGAAACGTGCCCAATAGATCAAGTATTACAACTTTCTAAATGTGAAACAAGTGTTACAGCGCAATGGCAAACACCTACATGGACAGATGACAAAGGTAAACGTTTGCCTACATTTTTCTACTCGCATTTTTCTTTATATTTTTATACAAATTTAAACGAATTTATTTTTATATCAGCTGTAAGCGATCTTAAAATTACCGGACCCGCAACCTCCTCAGCAATTTATACTGAAGGAATTCATCGAGTATCTTACAGAGCAATTGATGCTGGCGGTCTATTCGCGATATGTACCTTCTACATCACTGTCCACGGTACATTTAGTTTCCATATTTTTGTAGTTATCTGCAGAGTTAAGTTAGCTAAAAATTTGGACCAATGATTTAATAGTTATTTGTCGAAAGCTTTGTAAAGCTTTTATTTGGCAACTTTTTGTTTCAACTTACAGTTTATGTTCCAACTTTTAGGTGTGGATTGCGGTGGTCTTGAACTCGATACCACTACCTATGCAATTAATGCAGAAGGCGCATCGGAGTTATATTGTAATTCGAAGTATGGGTCAATAGTTGCAATATCGTGTAAAGATCCAACCATGAAACCTTCTTTCAAAGGAGGACAAGTTCCAAAAAATAACACTCTTTACAACACATGTCAGCAAAATGGTAACTGGTTATATGGAAAAGAAGATATAGAATGTGTTAGTGTAAAGGTTCCAACTGTTCCACCAAAAAAACGTAAGTATTTTTTTTAATAGATGTTGGTGATGTTTTAATAAAACTGTTGTAGTGATGTCATACCAGCTAACATTTTGAAAATCATAGAATTTTCATAGCATGGTGTATTGTAAAAAAACAATTGTTAAGTTGACCTCACAAACACAACGTTATTTTCAACACTTTTTAAAGTTTAATGAACAAAAATGACACAGTCTTCCCTTTTTTAAATGTAGAAAAACTTTAATTGGTGTAGTTTTTTTATAATTTAACAACATATTGACACGGAGTGTGTTTTGCAGCATCACCAACAACACAGGAAATGTCAAAAACAACAACAACTAAACCAAATGATACATTATCTAACACAAATAAACAAAAAAAGAGTAAGTGTTCACATGAAACCTTTCTTGAACTTTTGAATGTTTTTTATTTATTCTAAAAATAAATGGTGCATAAGGAAATGCATGTAAAAAAACGCATGTGTTCTCACAAACACAACGTTATTTTCTACACTTTTTAAAGTTTAATAAACAAAAATTACACAGTATTTCATTTTTTAAATGTAAAAAAACTTTAATTGGTGTCATTTTTTTTAAATCTAACAAAATATTGACACGAAGTGTGTTTTTCAGCATCGCCAGCGACACAGAAAATGTCATCAACAACAACAACTAAACCAAATGATACATTATCTAACACAAATAAACAAAAAAAGAGTAAGTGTTCACATGAAATCTTTCTTAAACTTTTGAATGTCTTTTATTTATTCTATAAATAAATGGTGCATAAGGAAATGAATGTAAAAGAAATGCATGTGTTATAGTACTTTGATTTCTAAAAAATGGTTTGCAAAATTGATCATTTAACCTAAAATTTTGCATGTGAATATGGATATAAATTTACATATAAAAACCCCCAAATTGAATCTATTAAATTTAACCTTTTTTAATTTAGAAGGATCTGCCGGAGGTTTGGGCACAGGAGGTTTGGTGGCAATTCTTGTGTTGGTCATAGTTCTTGTTATCATTATTGCCGCTGTAGTTGTTGTCACGTAAGTAATTTTATTTTATTAGATTTCTATAGTAAAGGCAAAAATATTTGTTTGGTAAAAAGTATCGCGGACATTGCGTCGGGGCAGAAGCGATTTGGCTTATAAGATATTGTAATTCACTTTAGGTTTAAATTTAAAAGTAACTGAGGCTGTTATGCCTGAAAATATGTATATATAAAATCAAGGTTGAACTATTTCTAATGTAAATCCATGTAATGATCCATGTAGTATGTTTAGTTAAGTTGGAATTAGTGTTCATTAACATTTAAACCAACCTATCGATTTTGAGGATAAATTTTATTTTCTAAAACTCACAGGATGCGCCGCAGAGGGTCGCCCTGGCTCACGAAGATAAATTTTCCATTTGTTTGGAAAGCAAAAGACGATACGGTTGATTTACAAAATAACGATAGCGCTGTTAACCATTACAGCGTTATGTAAAAATCAGCCGCACTCTTTCAAACTTTCTTTTTCAAACAACACTGACTCTGTATGCCCACTTTTCTTCGATTCGTCTTCACCTTTTTACTTATTTTTACATAACGCGTGCTGTGGGCGGTGATTACATAATTTAGCGAAGTAGATTTTTACTTCTTGTGTAGTCGGTTATGTTTTTGAAAAACATGGCCATAAAGTTGTCTAAAACCTCTAGTTTTTAAACTGTAAATGCACGAACTGTAATTCTTTTTCTTCTTTGGTTCTACATAATCTCTTTTTTAACCATTTGGCGTATAGATTTTCTGCATATGACTTTGCGTTGATAGAGAGGCCGCCTAACTTAAATAACCTTGCAAAGATTAAAACATGTTTAAACCGAAGCGTTTTAAATCCTAACCAAGTGTTGTGGCATGAAATCTTAATAATATTGCGCGATTGGAAATTTAAACATATCAGCAGATACGTTAATTTCGTGAATGAGATGATACGCGCATAGCATGATATTTTTTCTTGTTGCGTTTCTAAATTTGCTGCGTTCGGTGCATTGACTTAAAGTTGTCGCAAAATAGGGTGGTTCTGTTGTAGACCCGTTTTTTAAATAAGTTATTGCGAATTTTGGGGCAAAAGCAAAAATCCAACTGGGCGTTTCAATTTTTAAACAAACAAAACGTGGTAATCTTTTTTTCGCTTTAAAACTTATTTTCTTTTTTATCTTTTGCCTTAGAATTCGCAATCGGCCAGTCTGGAAAATCTCCCGGTTCAGTTTCCCAGTGTTTTGGAACCGGAAGAGCGAGGACGGAGACCCAGTCGCCCCCACGACGACCTCGGAGAACCCCTACTCGATGATGACCTAGTTGGTCACGTGACCAGCAGTCACGTGGCCAGTGACGGCGAGGACTTAACATCAGCCGACACAAACAGTGGCCAAAATTTTTTAAATTTTAATTTGCAAAAACAAAATTCAGTAAAAGCAACCGATTTGGTCAGTCCAGTATCAAGCTCCATCAACAGATTTAAATAAACAGGATATTACATTTTAATTAACTAGGAAAAATTATTTTATTGCCATCACAACGCATTGTCGTATGCAGTAATTTTTTTATAATGGATATGCACTTTTCTTATAATACGCTCTTAAGAATAATTAAAGCCAAAGCAAGCAAACCAAAGAAAAATTCACTTTTTTTGTTTCTCATTTTAGAGTTGTACAATTTCTATTATCTTTATGTGTTTGTGCCGATTTCTTTAACGTACTGTTGTTGCTGTAATTTTAAAAATAGCTTTTATCTTAAACCGTACTTTTGTGCATTTTCTTTATATTTGTGCCTTACGATTTTTTGGTGGTTCGTTAAGTTAAGTCTATTGGTGCTAATAAGAATGATTATAAATAATCATTTTTCTGATATTTTTTAAAAGTTTAAGCATCTGATTTTATTTGCATTGGTTAGTTTTGTTTCTTTTTAAATCGCTGCTATATTAGATTGAACTAACTTAAATATATGTAAAAATAAAAATTGTTAATTTTAAAACATTTTGTAAAATTTTTTTTACGATTTTTTTATTTTTTTTATTAAGATTAATTTTTTTTTAAGAATCTGAATATGAAAATATTATATAACCTTTTTGTTAGTAAATTTAAGTCATTGGTATGTGTCTATACTAGTAATTGCCATCCAAATTTAATCGTTTAAATGTTATCTCTGTTTTTTATAACTTTTCCAGCTCCTTAAAAAAGCCCAGCTTAGAGATTAACACGAACTAAACACACGATTATTTAAAAAATAACTTTTATTACCGCAAGGTGTATTAAAGGGCACTTAGGTCAACTTAATATGGAAACAACTATTGCCCACGGGCAAAATTGTACATAGTTTTACATATAACCTTTAATTTTCGTGTTTTTGTAATTTTTGTTTTTTCGTCGAAAAAATTTTTGTGTCAAAAATTTTTTTGTAGTCGCGGTCTGCTTCTTTTTACGTCTTTGCTCGAAACCGAAAATCAGAGATCAACAAATCGTTAATAAAAGTCAGCAGTTGGCTCGACATTTTGTTAAATATACACTCTTCACATGCGTAGTATGTACGTTACCACTATACGCACCATTTACGATATACATTAGCGATTGCTAGTAAGGTTTGCTTGCTATAACAACCAAAACTTGCACCAAATTTTTCCTTTTTCTAAAGATTTTTTTAATTCGCTGAGTTAAAAAAAGTTAAATGTTAAAGATCAAGTAAAAAATGTAAAAGAGCCAATTTTTAAGCCATTAACATTTCAAATAGAACTTGGCAGAACTCGTTTTTATATAAAAGTTGTCTTGTCATTTTTCGCAGTATGTAAATTAAAGTTAAAAACGGAATTTTTATAAAAAATTTAAAGTTTTTTTTTATAATAAATAAGCAGTTGTTGATAATTTTAAAGAATTTGTATCAATATTTAAGGTATTACATGTTTTCTTATGTTGATTTTTGAAGTGACATAGGTAACATTCACAACGGGAAAATCTACATCCGACGCCAATACCTTATACTTTCTTTTAATATTTGGTCACGACAACAAAAATACAGACACGATAAACTCAGGAATATATTTTTAACAGTCACGATAATCTAAGCAATCATAACTGTCTCTTTCCGGTTAAAAAAGTGATTTTGTGACGTAGGAAGTAAAATTCTTGCTAGTTTGTGTTTAGTTTCTTTCTGTTTTTGAAAACACAAAGCCAATCAGATTGTAGCAGTTGTAGGGTGTAAGCGTTATAACTGATTTTTCTGAATGAAATTTTTTACTTTTTGGTTATAGCTAAATTTAGGGCTTGCAAGCATGTTTACTGTGGTCTGTAAATAAGTTTTTAATTTCTAGAATGTTTTGTTTCAGAGTTTAAAAAATATTTGTAAACCGTTAGTCGAGTCTTGTTAAAATAAATTTGTTTTAAACCAAAAATATTAAATTAATTTAGTTTCAACATAAAACAGGATAAAAAATGACATGTTGTTAAAATATTTTTGTTGTTATTGCAATTTTTAAAACTTTTTGTGCAAATTTTAATTTTTTTTTTAAATTTAATAATATTCGACATTTATTCCGGCATGTACTAAAACTACATCTAAGTAACCTTTATTTAATAAAAATTCCAAGAACCAATTAGAAGATTAGTTTCCACAGGAAATTGAAAATCATTTAACAATATCCAAAGGAAATTTACCGTTTATTTTTATCACTTATTTTCCGAATATATAAAAATTAAGAGATCAAATTTATGTGTCATCTTTTCCATAAAGTAATTCGAATTTCCATATCCGCCTACGCAAAAGTAATAACGTTTTTTTATTTTTTTTAATCGTGATTATGCAGTTTTCAAATTTTTTTCTGAATCACGCTTATAATTACAGGCCACAATTATTGTCTTAGCATTGTTTTTAAGCGAAGTTATTATTCTAAACATTTAGCTGAAAAAATACGTTTTCAGCACGTATCAAAATGGACTTGGCCTTAGGGTACTTGTAATGACGTTCAAATTTGAGTCATATATTTAGCATAAACGTAAATCGGACACAAACAAAATTTACTTTCCTAGTAAAAGTCCAAGTTTATTAATCTAACCAAAAATTTTTTTTTGGTAAGCTGAATGTCAAAAACAAAATGTGGTATTTTGATGTTTATTATATAACAAGAAGATCAGATTTCGCTTCAGATAATTAGAATTCGATGCCTAAAAAAAGTTTAAATGGTCTCGGTATTTATGGTGGGACAAAATTGAGTCTAATCTTAAATTGCCGTTAGCCACGATACAATAAGGAGCTATAGCTATTATTATTATGCTAAATGCAACATAGGCTCAAGTGCATTTTTGTCATAGCCCCATTTAAGTATTAAGCGATTAACTTTAAATTTTCCATAAAGCAAATGTGTTGTTATTGTTTTAAGATATAACAATTTACGGCGACTGTTTACGTATTTGCGCTTTTAAGAAGATGTTTCTAAAATTGCCATTGTCAACATCATTAGCAGAGTTTTTTATTAGTAGGTGCTTCCAAAATTTTTTTCGTGATAGAGTAGGACTTTTTTTTATAACGCCATTTAACGTAGACAGATTTTATCGATATTTTAAGGTGGAAGGTATTGGATAAAATTCGGTTTAATATAATTTTCACAGCGAAACACGACATTAGGCAGCGCCTTTAGGCTATAGGGTATATATTCTTTCATCGTTATTTGGGTAATTCGATTCAAAACAGTTATAAAATGTATCAGATGAATTTGAATACTGATACCCTTTAAAAGTATAGCGTTATTTTTAATATAAAGAGTAGCATTTGTTTAAAATCTTATTTCTTTATAGATTGTATTTTTTTTGTAAAGTAAAATTAAATATGCAAAAGTTAGATATTGTTTGCTGTACTGTGCTTTGCTTGTTTGTTGTTGCCTTTCATCCAGCGCTTGTTAATGGAATGACACAGTATCTTGTTAATTCAACAGGTAATGAATTTAATTTTTTTTTCTAATAACGGTAAGAATAATATTTCGATATGTTGATATATACAGTACTTATAATACGACTTAACTAAATTGTTGTATTTGTTAGCGCACAGTTGATAATTTAAAATATTTGTGCGTTATGATTTAATATTTATTTTATAGGTCAGATTTGTAATAAAACAAAGTATAGCAAAACTTTATAGGTTAACGTCCTTTGTTTACATAACTACACACAAACGTAAACAAAAATATATTAGCATAAACAAATATAATTAAACTTTGAAATTAGGAAATTTTCCGAAATTAAGTTAAAATAATTTTTTGCAATATTGTAATTTAATTTCTTTACACCATTTAGTCTTTAAAATACATATATGTTGAACCTAATTAAAGGATAGAATAAAAGGTCTTGGCGGTACAAAATTAAGTTGCAGATTTTTGTGACGTCAAACTCATAAATGTTTCTTTTCTTGCCAGATAAACTCGTATATCTGACATTTGTGTACAATTACTTTAGGAATTTAATTTGATTTTAGGTCATTAACAAAAATTCTTGTAGCTTATAGATACTCTATTTTTACTTTGGAATTTTTCTACGCACGTCGGAAAATTTATGATTAAAATTAATTGTTTTTTAATCGATATTTAATTATCGATCGAACTAATAAAAAGTTTACTACAATTTCTCTAATTTTGGGTTATGAATATAAATTCGTGGGTGACTTTATAGTAGGGAATCTCCCTATTTTGATATATAAGCTACACGGAAAATCCAAGATTTAGCCTAGATTGAATTTTCGGCGATTTTTGTAAATAATAAATATTTTTTTGACAAATCGATACACTTATTGGTCTTTAATGCATAGATAGTGGTTGTACAAAGAGTGTGTAAATTAACTAAGACGAATAGCAACTAATTATCATAATTTCTTAGATTGCATTGATGGACCGAGCACGTGGTACCGAGGAAAGCAAAATGTAACCGAGAAAGGGTACTCATGTCAACGCTGGGATTCCCTTACTCCGCATAAGCCAAGATATTTCCCACCCGATGGTAGCGCACACAACTACTGCAGGTACTTAGTAGTTAAAAATATTATAGAGTGTAAGAATAAAAAAATATCAACTTGGTTTTTATTATTTTAACATAAAAACTCAAAATTTTATTTCATATTTATACTTTTTTAAAGCTAGTGGTATCACATGTTTCTGTCATATGGTAGTAATTAAAATACTTTAAGAACATTTTAATTGTTAACAAGCCATAATTAAGTCATTTACTCCGATTTTCACACATTTACTTCTGTGTAAATTATGTTGTTTAAAAACTTGTTTTACATTCAACTCAGAAACCCTGACAATGATTTATCTGGACTGTGGTGTTATACCACCAATATTTCTGTAAAATGGGATTACTGTAAAGTACCAAAATGTGGTAAGTAAACATGTTTTGATGCTTTAGATATCATCTATATATGTACCACTAGTATTTAGGAAACTTAATTGGGTTTAATATGAAAAAATAATAAAAGTAGTTTTCTGTTTACTGGTGTCTTGTAAAATCAAATTTTTCATCGGGTTCTGTGTTAAAAAATGTGCTTTAAATGATACAACTCATTAGGCAATTATGATCAATAACATGACAAACTGCAAATGTCAACTTGAGACTGGGTTGGGTTAATGAATGTTAACCTCTGTTTTAAGACCACCACATCAAGGACAAATAAATTCCAAACGTAAATATCTAAAAATTACTTTGTTGTTTTATAGATGATGACTCCATGCTTATCTGGACTAGTTTAAACACGGAATCTCGTGCCTCCTCTCTTGCTACGACTTCCGCTGATCCAGAGATTGTCTTCCACCAGACTTCACCATCTGGAAGTTTAAATATTTCAACACTTTATAGTTCAACTAATGACGTATCGGAATATTGGGCAGTGGAAGGCGATTATTATGGAAATAGAATATTTTTTGCAGATTACAAGTCAGTTTGTTTAATTAAAAAAATTACCTTTTTTTATATTTATTTATCTTTTATTTTGGAAGGCCAAGTTTCTGACCTTAACATAGAGTAATATCAGTTACAACAACCTAGTCTTGAGTTGCCTTTTGCAGTTTTAGATGGTATAGATTATATATTGATAATTAAGCTGCTGATTAAGTGTTGGCTCAGCAGAAGAAGATATAGTTTATAGCACCTTACTTAAGGGTGCTACAACATAAGAGCAGTGGGGATCGAACCCAGGACTTCATGTTGTAGAGCCAAGTGTTCTGACCACTACACCACGCTGCCTGTTTAGTTAAATTAAGGACTTCAATTATGATCTATTTTCTGTTTTAAAATATTTAAATTTTGATTAATGTATTTTCTTCTTTAAAATGTTTAATATATATTTACTAGGAGTGAACATGTTGGCGTTCTTAACCTTACCAACAATGTTACAACATTGTACTTCGAAGGCATGGGACATGGTATAGAGAATCTAGCTTACGATTGGGTGTCTAAAAATATTTATTGGACCGACTCTGAACTTAACTGGATCATGGCTGCAGACCAGTCCTTACAATATTATTATCCTATTTATAAAGCTATTGGCACTTCACCATATGGCCTTGCTCTTCATGCGAAGAAAAGGTTTATAAATACTTTATAGTGTTATAACTTAAAATTAATAATTTTTTGATAAAGAAAAAATCATTTTTAAAAAAACTTTAAATTTTTTTTCTTCAATTTTTTTTAAAACAATTTACTTGTCTTAATAAGAATTCCTGATCCTTGTTTCTATATTAAATGTTTTGTTTTAGATTAATGTTTTTTTCGACGTATCGCTCCCAGAATTCATCTATTTACGTAAGTGATCTGGCAGGTAAAGGCATTAAACAACTTGTTGGGCATCCCAATGTGTTAGACTGTACAGGAATATCTGTAGACTATACTGACGATAAGTAAGTATTAATATATTTGTAAAATACATAAAGATTAGTTAGTTAATCACTAGGCCACTGAATTTTACAATATTGGATAAACTCTTGAAAATTAAGACTTTTTAATTTATTATTAGCCAGAATTTCTAATTTTAAAACAGATTAAAAATATCTGCAGGGCACTTACCATTATTTAAATAGTTATTATTAGGACCTAAAAAATCTTATTTATTAAAACCGTAATAAGGATTAAAAATATATTTTTCTTGCCATAAGGTACACTAAACCCATTCTATTTTTAACTTAGTCGTTGGAACTCTTTAAAAATAGCAACAGTTCTGAGTATTTAATTCTTAATTAAAGGTTGTATTGGACCGACTTCACTGGATATGGCAGCAAAATATTTCAATCTAATTTGGACGGTACTAATAGAACGCAAATTGCTTATCGGGCGTCAGCAATTTTCTGGTCAATTTCAACGTATTTGGTAAAACTAATTCAAGACTTTATTGATTATTACAATTTATAAAAATTTTAACAAAAGAATAAAAAAGTAATAATGGTCTAATTTCTGTAAAGGTATTAGTTAAATTAAACTACTTTTCGGTTTTATAGAATTTTGGTTTTAGTTTATTTTAGGTAAAGATATAAACTGATTTATGTTTATTTGAACAATGATATAATCTGTCATAGTTTAGAGATTTGTAGCTAGCACCTATGCCTTTACACCTTTAAATATTTATTTTTAGAAATATGTTTACGTTAGCGACGTAAACAGAAAATTTTCCAGCTCCGGAGCTTATTATAACGTATGGTGGGTAGCGAAACCTCAGAATCAGACGATAAACAGCGCTGATACTGGTCGATATAAAGTTACGGAAAAACCGAGGGGTTTGACAGTGTTTAGCCATAACGAAGAAAGATCATTTGATACAGGTAAATTTTAAATTAAACTTTGATTTTAAAATTTTAAAAAAGATTCAGTTAAAAGATTATTTATTACCAAAGGTATATTCAAAAAACAAAAAACTTTAAAATAATTTTATTTTGTAACACACCAATTCTGATTATGATTATAAAGTATTATGTACCTTTCACAATATAGTCAATCATATAGCATAAAAACTAAAGCAATATATTTATATATATATAGGAAAAACTGTCGAAAATTTGGATATATATATCATTTTATTAAGTATTTAGCATGATATTATAGCCATTGAACTCTTAATTAAATAAAAGCAAGTACCAAATTAAAGAATAACACAGTTATTTTATCTATTATATATCATGGTTAGACCTATAACGACTTCTAGGTTATATATTATTATGTGGTATACATAGGTTTAAGCACAAATTAGATTTAAATTTAACTCAGTTTCAGTAATAATTAAAGGCGTGCCAAATTGCCAAAGGCAAAAAAACAAATACTTTTGCAAAATTAAAACACTTACAATATTATAATTCCCACATGAAAGAAAAAACATGACATTATTTAATTAGCTTTAGTCCAAATTTTACACTTCAAAACATAATTGTTTTATTTTGATTTTTAGCACCAGCGATTGGAGGTTGTGCTAATATGCCAAAATGTGACCAGCTGTGCTTGCCTAGAATTAATGCCACAAGAGAATGTGCGTGTACTATTGGGTACAGAAAAACAGGAGCAACCGGCTGTACAACTTGTAAGTTTTGATATTATTAAATAAATGATGTTGTTTGTAGAACCTAACTTTATTACATGATATCCTGGGTTCGATCCCTCCGCTTTCTAATATGTAACACCCTTCAGTAAGGCACTATATATTGTATAAACTTCTGCTAAGTCAAAAGACATAACAATATACTAATTAATACTTTAAAATGACAAAGGTAAACTGTGACAGAGTCTGAGTAATAAATGTTACTCAATCTTTAGGCCAAAAAGTTATTCATTGGGGATAAAAATTAAACAAAAAATACAATAAACCCTGTGAACCTAAACTTATATTCTTTGCATACAGCAGTTCATTATTTCTTTAGTATTATAATTTTGGATACATTCCAAGGGAGGTCATTATCTTTTAAATTCCAAGAAACTAAAAAAACGTTTTTTTTTTTTTCAGTTTTTATTCCAAATAATTTCTTGCTGCTTAATGATGCTGGCCAGGGAAAAATATTTAAGATTGCTTTTGCAGCCAATGGGGGTGCATACACTGCTATACCACTAGGTTTGTAGTTTAAATGTTTAATAAAATAAAGAATTAAAAAATACATTTTTTAATATTTATAAAACTTTTGGAATTTGATTGACAGTAACAATTTAAATTCAGTAGTAAATAAAATGAGACAAAATTGAAAAAAATCTAAAACCATTTTTTTTTTCTAAATAAAATAAAATATAAATTCTTAAAAGTTAAATTTTCATTGGGTTGTTCTTTTTTTAGGCTTAGTAAGCCTGATATAGTATACATAAACATCTAACAGTAAGAATAAAGGATTAAAATTGTACATAAAGTAATCAATATAAAATATTAAAAATTGTTATTTTAAAATATTTAATTCCTTGTTTTATTCGCAGAGACAAAGTCAAAACCATATACAATGGCTGCCAACGTGCAAGGAAGAACTCTATATTGGTCTGATAGAAAGGAAAAAGCAATATACACTGGTCGTCTTGATGGTGCACAAGTTACAAAAAGGAAATCAAACGTTCACGGTAATTTTAATTTTAATAACTTTTAAAAAGTGTAAATAAATGAACATTTAATAAATTGGCAAAATTAAGATAAAAATTAAAATTTGAGCATTAAAAGTAATAAAGTTTTTAACAAATTTTTTTTTGTATATATCTTTATCCTCGATGTGGGAAGGTCAAATGCGCGACCTAAACATAGAGTAACATCAGTTACTCCGACCCAGTCTCGAGTTGCCCTTTAGCAGTTTGGGATATTATAGAGATTATAATTGCCTAATAATTATGCTGCTGATTAAGTGCTGGCTTAGCATGAGTTTATACCATTTATAGCGCCTTACTAAAGGGCGCTACAGTATGAGAGCAGTGGGGATTGAACCCACGACCTCATGATGGTGTACCAAGTGTTCATACGAATACACCTTTCTGCCAGTTAAATATTTATTTTACCTAAATTTTAATTGGATTTGATTAAATTAATCATTTTTTTTTCAGCTAAGAGCATCGCATATGACCCCTCATCCGGCAATGTTTTTTACGTTGATGAGGACTCTGAATATATCATCGTCGGAAACAACGATTTGTCTTACACAAAAACTATAATGCAACCTAGCGAGGACAGAAAAAACACAACAGCTATACAAAACATTGCACTTGATGTAGAAAATAGGTGGGTTGGATGTCAATTTTAAACTATGCAAGTGGTATTTTAAGTTAAATACATGGTGCAATGTGTTGCCACATGAATTACATAACTTAAGTTGATTTTGAAGGAATTTTTTAATTACTGGATACATAAGTGTCACGTTTTTTGAGCTTGTATTTATTTGTATACTTATCATTTTAATGCAGTTTTTTTAACCTGTGTAGTTTAATCTTAACTGGTATTTTTTATAATTATAATTAGTGTTTACTTTTTGTAATTTAGAATTTGTAGTTTTTTTCTAAATTGAATTTTTTTATCTGGTAGCCCAAAAATCTATTAATTTTCAATACCTTTAACATCATAAAATAATTTGTTAAGAAATCTATAAAGCCTAAAATCTTTATAGCCCTTTGTAAATTTTAATATCGTTAACATTTTAGGATAATTTTTAAAGAAATCCTTATATTAAATTACTTTTTTTTAATTTGTAGATATGTTTATTGGACTGACACCAATAGCCGCAGAGGTTCTGGACAAGTTAGAAGAATGAATTATAACGGCTCTAATGAAGAAGTTGTGTTCGATAATCTAAACAGCCCAAGCGCTGTCAGAATTAGTTTCCAGCGTAAGTTTCTTTTGGTTAATTTTTATTATTTTTTAAAAATCTATTCGAAAATGTAAGAAGTCTGTTTTTTGGCCTTAAATAGGGTAAATTAGTTGCACTGATTCAGTCTTATTAATTTAGCCAGTTAGGAATTATTGACAATGTTTGCCCTATAATTAACCTGGCAACTAGGATATGACTCAGCAGAATTTTGTATTATTAAGAGTGTTAACATAAAATCATAGCATAAAATCAGTGTTTCAAACCCAGGTTCTCATATCGTAAAGCTAAGTGTTCTAACCACTACACCATGCTTCTAGTAATTTAAAACAAACATTTAAAATATATTTATATTCTTACAAAGCTAAATTAAAACATCACACATTTATTTTACAAGGTTATGGTTAAGCAAGAGGCTAATGTCGTTTATTTTTCAGGAAAAAGTTTGTTTTTTGTTGAGGCAAGATATGGAATTATTCGGGAAGTTCCACTGGCCAGTCTAAAAACAGTTACAGGTGCAGTTCCTTCTACTGCCACATCTTATAATCTTCGTACTTTCCTCCAAAGAGTGACAGCATTCATAGCAGAGTAGGCATTTATTATTTTTGTTTAGTTTATCAAAGCAATAAAAATCATTAAAAAAAATTTGTTTTAAACTTTATTTTATTAAGTATTTTACAATGGTTGTAATAACTAAAAATTTGTCACTATATTATGGGTGAACAACATAAGGCCTCAATTTCAATCCCCACTGCTTTCATGTTGTAACACCCTTGAGTAAAGCTTTAAACAATCTGTTTATTTTACCCCAAAAACCAAATTCAAGTTAATGATCATACAACGATGTTTAAAATCGACGAAGGCAACATAAGGCCAGGCCAAATGATGCTACAATATAGCTCTAAAGTCGGCCTTCCCGGATAAATAAATTTTAAAAAAATTAATATTTCTATTATTTTACTACCATACTTATATAGAATGTAATTTGCAATGTCCCGTTTTTAACAATAATATAATAAACTTTATTCATTTTTTGTTAGCATTGAAATTATGAACGACATGCTTTATTTCTACGATGCGAGTAACCACACTGTTGAACAATTTAATCTGACCCAAGGTGTTAATTCAGCAACCCAATTTGGTCCCAAAACCTTTTTCAGAATAAAAGCTCTTACCGTGTTTAGCACCTCACAGACAACACTAATTACAAGTAAATAATATTTTTATATTTTTCTTTGTTTAAATTATATGAAGTTGTTTTTTTATACTACATACAACAATAATCTCGAATGTTTTAGTGTGAAAATTTAAATTAAAGTTTGTTGTAAAGCTTTATCTGTGTACATATAACCGGCAGCATAGTGTCATGGTAAAAAAACTTGCTACACCATCATGAAGTTGTGGGTTCAATTTCCACTGCTCTCATGCTGCCCTTGGGTAAGGCGCTATAACCGGTATGAACTTCTGCTAAGCCACCACTTAATCAGCAGCATAACCACCTGGTAATTAAAATTTATGTAATATTCCAAACTGCTGAAGGCAACTCGAGACTGGGTCGAAGTAACTGATGTTACTCTTAAGTTCGTGCATTCGACCTTCCCACATCTAGAATAAAGATATATACAAAAAAAATATGTGGTATCTCTAAACACCAATTTGTAGGCAATGCAAGCATGCTAAGTACAGTAGGCAATGTGCATACATATGTTCTCCTTTATGTGAAAATGTTTTGTGAATTTAAAAGCATATTAAACCTACCATTTAAATTTTAGGTAAAGTCATCAACTCTTGCAGCAGCAGTACTTGCAGTCAGATATGTGTCCCACAAACGAATACTGATTTTGTTTGTTTATGTCAGGATACATTTATACTAGGAGCAAATGGAATTTGTAGCAGTACTGCCACACCACCTGATAGTAAGTAGATCTTTTTGTAAGTGTTAGTTATAACTGATATAGAGTTTTCAATAAACAAGAGATAATTTAAAACACAGCATTTTTGTTTTGTACACTGGACTGTTTATTCACATTATGGATGAAGTAAAACAATTGGCTTCACTACATGAGGTCCTGGGTTTGATTTTTGCTGCTCTAGTGGTGTAGCACCCCTAAGTATGGCGCTATAAATAGTATGAACTCTTGCTGAGCCAACACTTACTCAGCAGTTCAATTATCGGTCAATTATAATCCATAGTATCTTAAACTGCCAAAAGCAACTCAAGACAAGGTCAGGGTAACTGATGTTACTCTATGTTTAGGTCGTGAAGTCGACCTTTTTACATCGATGATAAATAAAGGATAAAATTAAATTAATGGTAAATATTTTATTTTAATAGATATTGCACCTTCTTATGGTACATCATGTCCCTCAACCAGATATGCCAACGTTCATGTTTGCCAAAAAACTGCTCTTGTAAGCTGGACAACTCCAGTTTTTACCGATAACGTTACACGTAAGTTTTTGAAACATTTAATTTTGTTGGATTGTAAAAATTAGGATTGAAATCTAATATTTTTGGTTGTTATTTTATATTCTTAGCTCAAGTTTGGCTTAATTTGACAACTCCAAATGTTACCTCACCTACTTTTTTTAAACCTGGGTTCACGTCTTTGCTTTACCAAGCCAGAGATGCTGCTGGAAATGTTGGAAGTTGCAGGATTAATATCATCGTCAGAGGTACTTTATACAACTATTTGCTTTAGAGTTTTACTTTATGTTTGTAAATAATTTTTAAAGGAGATTTTCTGTATTGCCTGATGTTTTTTTGAGAATTTAAACATGTGTTCAAGTTTAAATATAACTTATTAAATTAGGAAAAAATTATTTTGTAAATTAAAAGAATAATTTTATCACTTTTATATTTATAAGTAAGCAGGCGGTGAGAGTTACAAATTTTTTCTAAAATATTTTTTTTTCAGATCACACTTGCCATATTTTTAATCCTCCTCGCTTACCCAATTTTATTACTCCGTCTCCTTATTGTGATGCGGGAGGAAATTATGTTCAAAACGTGTCCTGTCGTAGTCCACACTTGATAGCATCTTGGAGATCTTTGAGGAATCAAACGATCCAAAGAAGATGCTCTCCAAATTCAAGATGGGATTTTACTTTGTTAGATGTTGCCTGTGTCGCTCCAGCAACAACTAGTAAGAACCTTTTTTATTAATATTTTTATTCTTGATGTGGGAAGGTCGACTTCACGACCTAAACATAGAGTTACATTAGTTACCCCGACCCATTCTAGAGTTGCCTTTGGCAGTTTGGGCATATTATAGATTATAATTGCCTAATAATTAGGCTGCTGATTAAGTGATGGCTCAGCAGAAGTTTATACTGTTTATAGCACCTTACTCAAGGGCGCTACAGCATGAAAGCAGTGGGGATCGAACCCAAGGCCTCATGTAGTGTAGCAACTAGCAAGTGTTCTGACTACCACACCATGCCGCTGGTTTTTATAAAATGAGTTAATGTTTTGTTGTTTTTTGAGCTAAATATTGCTTTTCTTTGTATCCAATATGCAAATGTTATGCTAGTATGGTACAAAAAAATTAAAATCTTTTTTGTTAAAGCTTGATTTTATAATTTAAAGCTTAAGATCTATTGCATTATTTTTTATAATTTTAATTTGATTAAAATCAACTTTTTAAATTTTTACAACTTTTTTGTTGAAGCTGTTCCTGTCACATCAACATCTGCAACAGCTACTACCACAGTAAGTACAACATCAAGTACAACAACAACTACAACCACAACTACAACAACAACCCCTGCGGCAGGTTCAACAACAACACCAACAACGGGTTCAACAACTAGTAGTACAACAACAACAACAACCCCAGCGGAAGGTTCAACAAGTTCAACATCTAGTTCGACTAAAACGACAACCACTTTAACAGCAAGTTCAACAAGCCCTACAACTGCGACGACAACAACAATTGCAACTGGATCAAGTAAGCTTGCTTTAAAATTTATATCAACCAAATGTCTTGGCTTCTCTTAACAATAACAGTTACCCTGAAGTTATTTTATTATAAAGATACTAATTTATATAAGAGTTTAGCAAGAGTTACAGGTATTAGCCTACATATGTGTTTAACTCTAAGAAATTTTTTTGCCAGTTATTTTCTTGATTTAAATTTAGAAGTTCTTAAAATGTTAAAAATCATGCTTTTCAATAGGATGTTCAGGTATAAATTTTGCTTGGTCTTTTGTCTCTAAATATTTGTATTTAATTTATAGAAGGAGTTGCTCAAGGAAATCAACAACCAGCAGGAAATAAATCAGGGTTAAGTAGTGGCGCCACCGCTGGAATAGTTGTTCTTGCCATTGTTTTTGTTCTAGTTGTGGGCTTGATACTTTACACAGTGTAAGTAGTACACTTTTTGTGTTTTGGGAGTGGAGTGGCCTTCAGTAATAATTTACATACTAGTTTTAACATTTAAAACTGATATCATTAGTTGTTAAATTTATTTTTTTATAAGTGTTTGCTGCTAAATATTACATTGTTTTATTTATAATAAAAAAGATTTACTCTAAAGATTTAAATTGTTTTTAAAACTGGAAAAAATAAGATGTCCACTTTTTCAATGTAACTTTTTTTCATATAGTCACGAAACTTTACTCTTTGAAGTTTTTTGTTAAAATTTGTTTTAATTTAAGTCCTTAATTTTTTAGTATAAAAAGGAGCCCTAACTCATCAATTATTCCTGTATTTTGGAAGAGGAGAGGGGACACAGTGGTTTTGCGGGATGATGACGGCGGTAACCATTACAGTGTTTTATAAACAATTTTGTTTGAATAAATTTTTACTAAAGCTTTTTTTTTAATCTAAGACTTTACACTGATAAATTTTTTTGTGAAAATAATGTATTAGTTTTAAATTTTAAACTGTCGGTACAAGATGACTTTAAAATTTAAAAAAAATTTAATTTACAAAATTAAAACCAATTTGTAAAAACAAAATTTTTTTAAAAAAGTATTGTTTAGACTGTGTTTTAAAATAATATAGGTATAGTACACTAATCTTTTTTCGCAATTTTTTAATAACAACATGTTTTTTTTGTATTATATATTTTCATTTATCAGTATATGTGATTTTAATAGTTTGTTAAATAATATTACTGCAATATATCAATTTGTAAATAAAGTGTTTTGATTTCTTATTAAAATGAAAACTACTGTTTTAGTTTTAGGTATTTTTTACAATTCTATTTTAGTTAAATATTATCAGTTTTCAAGTATATTTCTGTACTAGGTTCATGTATTATTATGTAGGATTTTAAGTAACAGTGAAACATTAACTTGTGAACTGTGTCCACCCAACAATTTGTCTGTATTAAAATATTTTATCAAATCAAATGATTTCGAACCATATTTTATTTATCAAAAATCTAGTTTCTTATAGTTTTAATAAAAATCAGTCTTTTTAACTTTTTATTAAAATTTTTACTTAACTGTTTTAAAGCAGCTTAAGAAACTTTAACCTAAGAAACAAACCATTTTTTATATTGTGCCAACAAAAAAGCTGATTTTTTTGTGTTTATAAATTATTATATATATTATTCAATCCCCATTTCTCTAATGCTGTAACTTCTTTGAATAAGAAGCTATAAACGATACAATTATAATTTATATTATTCCAAACTGCAACCCAGGGCTGGGTCGAGGTAACTTATGTTGTGTTTGGAGAGTTAACTATACCCACATCGAGGATAAATAAATATAAAAAAATACACATAAAAAAGGAGAGAAGCATAGGAGAGTGTCTGCGCTAAAAAAAGGCACGGTGTCGTTCTCTTTTACAAAAAAACGGTGGCGAAGGATTATCGTAAACCTTTTTCTATTTCGATTTATTAAAGTCAACATACAATATTTAAACACTATTAGACTATGGTTGTTTAGTACTAAGGAAAAAATGGACAGGTTTAAGAACTGTATAAAAAGTTGAAAGTTTAATTGTTGTTAGCTCAAATGTTAGACATGCGTGTGTAATAATGTCTTGGCAAGGGTAACTAATTTGTATCGGATTTTAAAACGTTTAAATTTTAGCAGTTTGATACAATTTTAACGAAAAAGCGTAGGCTTACAAGCAAGAAAACTTTGAGCTAGTAATAAGACATAGTAAGAATGGATTTGTAAATGTGTTATTGTTTCAATTTATTAAACTGTTAAATAGTCTTAAAAACATTGTTCATAAAAAAAATTATTTTAATTTGCCAGTTCTTTTAATTTTTATGTATAGATGCTGTAACTTTTTTTTAACTTAAAAATGTCAAATTTAAAACTTTTAAATATTTTGAGCCTGCTTATTTTTGGATTTGTTTCTGTCAATTGTAAGGGAAGTTCTAACAGTTCAACATTATCAACTGGCAATGGTAAGTTATTGTAATCCTTATGAAATTTCCAGCATTTTTAACCTTTTTGATTTTAGTTTTTCTAAAAAAATTTGCATGTTACGAGAAAAAAACTGGTTACCACCAATTGTCTATGGAAAGTATGGTTTCTATACACGCACTGCACAAATGTTCACGTATAATGCTTAAAAGCAAACCAATTTTTTTAAACGATATATACAATTTTAAATGTTAGATTCTGTTCTGTCTGCTTGTTTGTGCTTATTATTGCTTGCGCACTTATAGTGGCCTAAAAAATAAAAAATAATATAATTGTTGTCCTATTATACAGTTTGAAGAGTATTTTGGGATTTAATTTTAAGGTTTTTATTCCATACTTTCCTGGCTTTAGTGGTATATCAATGTTGGTTATGTGCTATTTTAATAGATTATACTCTGTTTGATTTTAAACTCTATAAAACGTCATTGTGTGTTGTTTTTTTTACTCTTGTGTGTTATTTCCAAATTCTCTTCCCTTAGTGTTTAATCAGAGTGCATTTAACAATGTAACATTAGATCATTATGATTGTATATAGACCGGCAGGCACCTCAGTTTCGCTCCACTGTCATCAAGGATGCTGCAAAACCTATCAAAGTAACTGAGGGCGACAAATTTAGGCTTGGGTGTTGGGCTAAAGGAAAGCCAAAGCCCCAAATGCATTATTATAAGGGCTCAAAGTTATTGGGTCGTGCTAGTAAGGACCCCGAAATAAATTCTTTGTTAAAGCGGGCCGATTTCCTTCAAAGATCTTTAAAAGTTAATGATGTAGTTATGCAAGATTCTGGAGAATACACATGCGTGGCTATAAATGAAGTCGGCAATAGCTCTCTAACTTACCAAGTTATAGTCAACAACACAAACTCAGAAGGTATTGGTGGCATCATTTTAATTTTTGTATGGGTGCCCTGGCCAATGGTATTATTACATTACTCTTTCAATCTTTGCTTGATTTTTTCTTACCTTTTTTTTGCATGTTGGTTTGAAGTTTTCTTTGCATGTCTTACAATCAGTTTTGAATCAAGTAGTATTTGTAGATATCATGCATGGGTATGGTTTGTATTTACACTATCTAGCTATAAGCAAACCTATTATAAGCTTATAGAAAATGTTTATTTTACAATAATTTTATAAAAAATATTTTTATTTATCTAAGTTTGTTTTTGTCAATTTTTTTTATTTGTTCAGTTCCTTTGTTTTAGGATTATAAACCTATTATTTATTTATTTCTTTTGTTTTTTTTAAACAAAGGGTTGTTGTTGTTAAAACTAAATTGGGTCTGGGTAATTGTTTTATTTTTTTTAAAGATTTTTATTACCCAAAAATTTAAAAAATTGCATGTAAAAGCAAATAATATTAAACTGGTATTATACATATTTGTTGAAATGGATTGAATTAATTTTAAGTGCCGCTTGAAATGATTTTTTGAGCATCTTTGTATTTATTTTGGCTAAAAAATATTAATAATAAACCAACTAAACCCAAATAATAGGCACAATTTAATATTTAGAAAATTTCTAAAAAGCGGTGGCTTGGGTTAAAATATAAAATTATTCTTTTTTATTAAACTTTTGGTTTTTAGTTTTGTTATTATCAATTTATACGAAATTAATTTTATTTTAAATATTTATGCAATAATTTAGAAATTTGAATTAAAAATAAAACCGCATGAAAAGCAATTTATTACCATACCCCATTTGCTTTCTGGTGGATTGATAAAAAAAATTAATTTTCATAAACTATGCTGCTACTCACTATCAAAAATTCATGGGCACAAATAAAATGTTTTGCATTATTATTCTTTTCAGATGGAGGTTCCAGAAGCAGAGCGGTAATAGACAAAAAATGTAAGTCTCTTGTAAATAGCTGTTTAGTCTGTTAGTCTGTTTGGTATTGTTGCAAAAAATTCAGCAGCTTCAGTTCAAAAAATAGAAACAGACAATTTAAAAAAATTTATATGAATAAACATTTTTTCCACACGCAAATTTAATTTCTATTTTTGCTCCTATTTAAATTTAGATTTTGAATTAGCGCAATTTTATGGAGTAACGTTACTTGGTAATTCACTATATTCCTAGTTAAATATGGTCATTTGTTAATTTGTCTGCTTCAATATTGGTGTAAAAACTGTTTTATATTGCTTGGTATCATTCACAAGTCACGCATGAACACAATTATTGGTAATTCAATGTCCTTGATAAGTGTCCTTAAAAAAAATAAATATTTAATGTAAATGTAATAGACCATTTTCGAAAACGGGTATTTTTGTATTTCAAATTTTGTTTCTTGGTATAATGTTCAATTCTTGAGTTAATAAAATTAAAATAATCATTTTTGATATATTCAGTGCCGCATTGGATACAGCCCGATAAAATGCTAAAGGTTTTGCATGCCGAACCGGCAGGTAACACCGTTCATTTTAAATGCATGGTAGGTGGAGAAGATCCTATAAAAGTTACTTGGTATAAGGACGGTAAAACATTCGGAAGAAAGGACAGACTCGGTGGCTACAAGGTAAAAGTTCAAAAATTTATTCTAATTTCTAAAAATGGTGAAATTTTAATTTTGGGTGACTGTTTTTTCTGGTCAATTTTGCCCACTTAATAAAATTTTTTTTTTATAGTTTCGACAAAGTAATCAATTGATTGTTTTGGAGTCGGTCGTGTTATCTGACAAAGGGACATTTATGTGTGTCGCTACTAATGCATACGGTTCAATCAACCATACTTATGTCTTGGATGTTGCAGGTTAGTTAGTTAATTAGCATGGTATGATCGATAAACTTTTAAAAAACATTTTATTTATTTTTGATCCAAATTGTGCCAAAAACTAATCTAATTTTGATTTTTAATTAAACCTTTAAAATCGTGCCCCATATAACTAATTAAAGTAATTAGTAAACAATTATTACCCTATTAGTTTTTGGCACACAATTTTTCAAAATTTAATTGCCCTCCTAATGGTTTTTATTAGTTTAATATTATGAGTTGTTTTTCTTGAAATGAGTTGGTTTTCTTTTTTTAATTTTTGAGTGGGTTTTAATCATTAGTATGATAGTCGACTACTAAACTTTTAAACATCCTTATGATAAAATGACATCCCAGTTACTGAAGTGTAATTTTTGATTTGTGCTCATATGAAGTCCAAACTGGTTGCTCTAATTTTTAAGATTCATATTTTGTTTTTGGAATGTTATGAATTGCTGTCATGCCATCGTTGCATTTCGAGAGTTTTGTTCTAATTGTTTGCCGACTGACTGTGCAGGCCATTGGAATTACGCTATTTGTTTAGAATAACATTCAAATCCCCTTATACTTTACCTGCTATTGAGTAATTATTTGTACAGCTGTGCCAAGTACTTCTTCTCCAGACCCCTTGGGCAGTTTTATTAGGCAATTAAGTGCGCTATATTACGGAATGTTATAGTCTTAGGTAGCTCTGAGTTTAGTTTTCCATTGAAACTGCTTGTTTGCAAATTTAAAAACCGCGTTTATTTCGTAATGGTCAATGAATTTACTTTCTTAGCCGTAAAAAAATACATTTTCTTTTTGTGATATTTTTATTTAAAAGTTCCGTATTTCAGGGTTCGTCTGTAAGAAACTTTATATAAAAGTCGCCATTTTTTTGTATGTTGTTGAAAATAACATTTGTGTTGGTTACCTTCATTTCTACCCGCCACTCAAGTAGTTTTTTGCACTTTTCAAGCGCCAATCAAAATGCGTTAGTTACGGCTATGTGTTGGTCGCATATTTTTATGTCAGGTACCGGTTGGTTCCGGTAAAATCCACTTTCAAATACTCGAGAAAGCAGATTTGTTTTCGCGACTGCTTTTCGACAACAAATTTTGTTGTCCTTAACTTTTTAAGTGTCGGATGTCGTCTGCTAAAAATTCATTTTCAAGCGGTTGATTTTTTTTTCTTTCGCACAATCGATTTTTTATGATGACAATTTTATTGAGATTCAATTTTATTGTTTTCTCTTAAATTTTATTTTAATTTCTCGCATTGTGCTCAAATTGCCCAGGAGGTTAGAAAAACAGTTCACAATCGAGCAACTTATTTTCTTTTCTCGTATCGACATTAAAATAATATCGTTTCAACAACAGGCCATATTTATTTTGTCATGATTTTTTTTTAATTCCAAATTTTAAACACCGTGATTGTGCTATACGTCAAAAAACGACAAATTTGTAGCGTCGGTTTAAAATCGTTTTAATTTCCCCTCAATTCATGACGTCAGTAAATCAACACAGCGTGTTTTTCGATTGTCCTTAGTAGCCTATTCGAGTTTTAGCAGCGGATTAGGTATATTGTGGTACTGTCGCTAGGCTTTCCGCTACTGAATGTCGACATATACGGTTCTGTAGACCCGTAAATACAACGGTCTTAAAATTTTGAAGGATGGCGCTCATATCAATTTTCCTAATTTAAAACTTCCGTAGAATTTTTGTACATATGTAAGGTGTTTGTTATCTTGTTTTCGTGGTTCGTTAAAATTTTAAGAATTAATGTCAAAAAACACAATTCTCTTTTCAAGATGAGTTGATTTCTTCCGCCAGTTTTAAGACATATTGGTTATTTTTATTCGTTATTTGACGAAATTGCAATTAAAAACCACAATTCTCTTAACGTTAGTTGCTTCCTACACAAAAAAAACAACTTTTTACTCTTCAGTTTTTGTTTTAAAAAGCGGTTTTGTTCTGTCATTCTTCGGTTGAAAGCGTAAATGGTCAGCGAGATTTTGTTTACTTTTACTTGTGTAAAATCCGACCAAGTCTTATGCGTAATACCTCCGGTCCTGCTTGTCTATAAACAATTAGACGTCCGCGCCGAATAAATTGCGGCGGGAAAGCGGTAATTGTCAAGCTAAACAAATGTATCCGCTCCGTTCCAATCGCTTAGCCTTTGTCTTGCGAGGGTTGTCACTTTTTTGTTAATTAAATTAACGCGTTGGCGTAAAAAGCGGACGGTTTGTGATATTGGATTGGGAATTACGTCACTTAGAATCCAAGGTGTTGCTGTTTATCACAGATTAGAGATAGTAAACACATTGTGGTGAGAATTGTGGTAAATAGCCGGTAACTATTTAAACGAATACAACCTGTAGCAGGATGTAACATTTATTGTAAGTTCCGAGTGCTTTTCTTACTTTTTGGCGAGCCTTCATAACAATTACTCGCTCAACAAATGCCGTTTTCTTCTTGTCAGCGAATCTCACTCAAGCACTTTCGAATTTTGGCACCTTTGCTGTAATTCTAGATTAGTTTTGAGTTTCTAGTTCCGGTGTGTATATACCCCAGTTCACCTTTCTTCGGAGAGTTGGTTTTCAGCGGTCACGTGTCAAATCGCACATGTCATATTATAACACAAAGTGTGATAGAACGGGATGTACGTTTCGCGCAAGCCTTCTGCATTTGGCAGTAAGGTATTTGGCATTACGAAACAAAAAATAATTGTTTAAGATATCTTATTTTGGCGAATTATTTTTGTCGCATTTTACAGCGTTTTTGAAATTTTTGGCATGTTTTTGGATTCGTTTTGCCGCTGGCGTTTGAGTTCGTTTTCTTTAAAGTCTCAGTTCTTCCGCATTAAGGACCCTATTAACTTTTCAAAGGTCACCTTTTTAATTGACTTGGCGAAATATTTTTTTAAATAACAGAAATTTAACAATAAATTCTGTATAAGCGAAATTTTAATTAACTTTTCAGCGAATCTGAATTGAAAGTGTGAATATTATTTAATTAAAAAATAAATTTTTAATAAATATGACATAATATAAATTGTTTCGTATTCTTTTCGAATTACTTTTATAGTGAAAGCACGAAACTTAATGATACCGATCAACATCTCGATTTTGTTACGCCGTGTAATGATTTATCGATCAGCATTTAATTTTCGGAACGCCGTGTATTGACGCAAATAGAGACTTAAAAATAAGTCCTTAAAACTCGCTGGGACAGTTCATCGGTTGTTACATCATATCAAAGGTATTTTTAAGCCTCTTCTATCTGTAATTGCTACTTCTGTAAGCATGTAACCAGTCATTTACATTCTACCACACAGCGATTAGACTTTTTTAAACTCAAATATCGTATACTGGATTAGTTTTTGTTCATATCGTAACCGGTAATTTTAAAAATGGTTTAAAACCATAATAACTGGGTTGTTTGTTTATGTAAATACCCTCCGAAAAACTTTTTTTGTTTGTTTTTGTTTTTATCGAAAATAATTTCTTGTATTGATAAATATCGTCTCCGATTTTCAAACGCAATTCAACCCGTCTACGACGCTAATGCAAAATTGGAAATGTTTTTTGACAGTTCAGCTTACAGCTCTTCCTTATCACGTTTTAAAACAACATTCAACTTTCTGTCATTGTCTTTGTCTAGATCGACCATTTGGCAAGCAAAAACATCGTTGTCAAATGTCTTAAGATCACGAATAAAAACAACTTCAAACGGAATTTTTGTTCGATGTTTGTTTTCGTTTTGCGATAAAAAATGACATATCCTTCTTGTTGCTATTTAAAACATGACTCAATAAGAAAGGTATTCAGTTGTTTCCGACATGACTGCTATTTTAGGTAATTACAGAACACATGATAATTGTATTTGCGGCCCATTTACGCGTTTCGAATCGGATATCACACCAGCGAGTTCTTCAAATTAGTTGATTGACGCGAAAATAAATACATCAGGCTTCGCGCTGTCGTCAGTTGCTTAGTCACGTGGCACGCTGGTCACGTGACCGGTCATGCCTTTCCTCGCGTCACTGCAGGCACAGGTGCGCTTTCGAGTCGGAATCCGCTTAAAAATAACGTTTTCAAAAATTTTAACTAAATTCTGGAGTAATGACCCTTTGTTTAATTCCGCGATAAAAGCGCAGAGGTCCGTAAACAAAAACAAACACCCGAGAATCGGTCAAAATCTCAGCGTACCGTTTATTTTTGTAAGAAAGCAGGGTCCCGACATTTTGAAAGTTAATGGAAAGACTTATTTTAAAAAAATTGACATTTTAAACACAAAGTAAGCGGTCATCCCGATCCCAGAAAAAAAATTAGTTTCGAATTGCGTTAAGCATGGACCCTTTATCTATGTTGGGTTAGGTATATCACAACTCATTTGATGTTTTGTTTTATTGACATTCACTCCAGCGATTTTGAATGGCAAAAATTGAAACTTCTTGTATTTGTTCCGTGTTTTAATTGACATGTTTTTCTTGTTGTAATTAGATTAAGGATTTTCTCCAAAACGCACGATGTCAGTTCGAAAAAAAAATTATTAAACTATAATTTAAAAAAAATAACTGTTATATATAGTTTGTCCTCAAAATAGAAAATTGTCCTTTTTAGGTTTTTATTTTTTTAATTAATTTACTTTTAAAAATATTTTCTGTGGGTAATTTTGATACATTGTATTTCCTTTTCATTAACATGTCTGCTTGCGTTCCAATTTTAATCAAAATTCAAAAGAGAAAATGTCATCTATGAATTAGTAATGCTTGCGCGCAGGTAAAAATTTTTTACGGAAATTAAAAAGGCAATTTGCAATATTATGTACTCAATAATTTATCTTGAAAAGCTAAGAGTAATTTATTAGACTATGATAAATGTAACAAAACTAAAAATATTACGGGTGGAAAAATATAATTTTTCTGCTAAAATTCTGATTTTTTTTGGATTTTTACGATTTTATATTAGGTGGTATGCCATATGCGCAAATATTATCATTCTATTGAACAAACGGATATTTCTTTTCCAGTACATCCTGTGGTATGTGTTAAATATACGAAAAAATAAAAGGTTGTTTACTTTCACAGAATAAATTTCGATTTTATTTTATTTTCGAGACGGATCAAAAATAAACCGCTTTTGTAATTGGTCTTTGTTAGTTTTATTATGACATATCAGTTAAATTTAATGAATCATAAGCTACCTTTTACTCCCCAAAGGCCTAGGTTAGGCTATACTTATTCCACAGGGGCATTTATATACAGGATACCAACGGTCTTTAGTAATAGGAAGTAATTTTTAATGGGGGCGATTTTTTCAAGTAATTTTTCCTTTTCGTTTTGTAGTCTTTAAAATTTCGATTTTACTTAAAACAAAAATGCCTTTGATCTAAAAATTTTTAAACCACGCATATTTAATGTAGGTTTTAATTGCCACCATTTAAGCTTTGAAAAATTCAAAATATCTGCTCGCTATTACTTGATATGTTACTAACGTTTATTTTACTATAGCGCGGTACCAGTGGTTAAGTTGGCTCCATATGGTTGAATGCTGGGCATATTTTAAATATTTTTACGACAACATTAAAAAATGTTACGATTTTTGAAGATAATATAATACCGGAAATTAGAAATAAAAAATCTGGTTAAACGATAAAATGTGTTTGACAGTCTGGAGATAATCAATATTTTTATCTTAAAAAAAACGATTTTTTCTCTTAATTTTTTTTTAATTTTTTTAAAAATCCTAATATCTCCTATAATGTAAAGTTTTAGGTTCAAAAATCAATTTATTTAATAATAGTAAACCTAATAAAAAAATTATATTTTAAAATTTACTGTAAGTTTTAGAAGGTATTATATAAGTTTTCCAATTCTCTCACAAAATTATTTATCACCTCAATCCCAAATTGTTATTTAACCCGGTCGAAATTTCAAGCTACAATCATGTAAATTACATAGCAATTTCCCCAAAATCAACACAGGCATAATAGGATGTTTCCGAAAATTAGATGTTTACAATATATGCACGTAAATACACTTAATCACTGCGGGAAGTAATTTTTAGTTAGCGGTAATTGGTAATTGTCGTATATGCTCGCGAATGGGGATATTGGATTTCTTAACAAGGTAAATAATCCAATTTTCTGGCCAAATGTAAGTCAATGCGTTTCGCTCGCTAGACCGGTATTACCGTACTTTAAAAAGGAAGCGCCCGTTCTTCCGGTTTTGTAATTATTATTATTCACACGAGACCACGTGACTGTGGATTTTATCACAGCTAATATGGAAACACAATTTTTACGGTGTTTATTTGGTGTTTTTTTTCAGCGGAAAAGTTTTAAATTTAAAAATCGATTAATTTTTGTTCGGTAAACTAACAGTGAATATAAATATCCACTAACGATTTTCAAGTTGTGTTAAAACACCAAACACTTATGCAAAACCACTTCATAGTTGGGATATTTTCGAAAAATCGTATATTTTTTATTTGGATACAAAAACAATCAAGTTAGATCCGTAAGTGTCTGTCGCCTAAAGGCCAATTTAAACCTCCATTTGACATGGCGCATAGCTTTCTTTGTTTAGAGCCAACATAAAATCAAACCGCACATACGTTTTTGGTTGTCGTTCCTTAAGGTTAGAAGCTGTCTGAAATCATGTTAAAACGTTATTTTTATATGGAATGTTGTCGCATAAATACCCCGCTTCATTTCAACTGAAAACAGGATTATTGTATTAACGGTATGTACGGGTAAATGACCTATTAGACAGGGTTGTTTAATCGTTTTTAAAACCACACGCGCACGTAGTTATTTGACTCATTTAATTTCTCTATTTAAATTGCGATATTTTTGTCCATATTACATCGATTTAATAGGATTTTTAATTTCATATAAAAGTTAGGTGTAATAAGGTAACATACGCGGGCTGCCCTTAATTAAATTGCTTGATTTTATGAAGCGTTAGTTTTTGGCGCGAAACTGTAATATGCTTCGTAAAAATTTTAGCGATGCAATTTTTCTAGGCTCGCCCGTCTATTTACGAAATCGGACACTGGACTGTATTTACTGACTACACGGTAACAGTGGTTTGCGGTATTTTCTGCAGTGTTTGTGTTACCAAATGATGCGACCCGCTGTCTGAAATCCGATTATCCAGTCTGCTTTTATCTTGCTTTTCTACTTAATTGCCAAAGATGGCGTCAAAAAACCGGCGAGCAAATACACTTTGTCGGCTCGTGTGTTTGCTTTTAAAATGTGTACGTTTAAAATGTTAAACATAGAGTTATGTTTATGTATGATATCATACTACCTGGCTTTTAGATAACCGTAAACAAACAAAAAAATATATTGGAAATTGTGGTCCGCAAGCCTTCTATTTTACCCAGTAATTGGGCTCACTGTATTTTGATCTTTTTGACTTGTGGTTTTTTCTTCTTACTTAATGGTTTTCAAATATGGGGTGGCCCAGTAATTGAATACTAAAGTGGGGGGTAGGTAAGCAATAACAATTTGAAATGCTACAATCGTGGTTAGGCCCGCTTTTAACATTTGACTTTCTCTGAAAATTTTCCACTTTGCTGTCTTTAAATCTTTAGTCACAATAGAACCCCTAAAGTGAAATTACACGGGTCATTAAACCCATTTTAAAATGACAGATTGTAAATACTTCTGCTCACCCTTTTTTTCGGTTAGCGTCGTTACATTGCAAATGGTAGCTAAAAGCTTTAAAGGCGTTGTTTGTTTTTTAAAACTCCATCACTCTTAACTTAACACCTTTGGGCGCGAATTTTTGTTTATTTAGCAACTTGTGGAATGTTATATACTCTAAGTGGTTTCAATTTAGAAAGCATGTTTTTTTTCTTCGGGTCAACTTTTTTACAAAAACACCTAACTTGCGCAATCAAGAATTAACTTGATTAATTTGGAGTATCGCCTTTCCCAAATTATCAGATTTAGTTTTGTTTTTTCAAGCAATTTAGGTAATGGTGCGTGTTTACATCTTCTTTCAATAGCTATTCAAATAGATTCGCGATTTTAACGGGATTAAGTGCTTTCTGTGTGGTGTCTGTTGACACTTTTATTTGCTATTGTGTTGAAACTAAACAGTACAAAAGCTCTGGTTACGTAATTTGTCTTGGGTTCTGTAAAGACAGATGATAAATTTTTTTTCGCCAACCAAAAATAAATTTTTTAATCTATCTTTTGTGGTGTTAACTAAACATGATATGTAATCAAGGAAAACCTTAACCAAATACTCCATTAGTTACTAAGAAATTTGCAAACTAAAAATAGCATAACATGTATTTGATAATAAAAAGTTTCTGTGGTATAATATGTTATGTTTAAAACAATGTTTGTGGTAATGTGGTATTGTTAAAGATCATGTCAAAGTTTGATTTTAAAAATTCCCATGTATGTTAAATTCTAGGTTAATGGGTGATTTTTGTTATAATTTTTTGGTTGATTTTGTATTTTTCTGTTGATTTTGTATATGTTGTTATGGTAAAATTATATAAAATAGTTATACTAGTAGTAAACCTTAGTTAAACAAATTGCTCGCCAATAAACAGAGCGCTCAGCACACCGGCCCATACTCCAATATGGGCTCCCTTCCAATAAAACAAGGCATGTTGGAGAGGACGTAACATTTCATTGCAAGGTCTTCAGTGACTCTCACCCCCACATACAGTGGGTTAAGTCCATTACCGTTAACGGGAGCAAAATTGACCCCAAAACCAACACGTCTTATGTTAAGATTTTAAAGGTATATAAAAAAAAAGGACCGAACTTGTCATGTCGCACGCATTCTGCACGTAACCTGTCGTAACCCAGTTGTATGTCTTGTTTGTGCAACGTTATCGTGAAATAGAAATCAGATTTTTTGTTTCAAACACCAAAAAAAAATTTAAAAGATTTTTTTGTTTGGTTGGGACAAAAAATTTGGTTTCAACTCATTGAATGTCACTAATTGTCATCGATTAACCCCTACAACTTTTGATTTTTGTTTGCTTGCATCATCATTATTATAACCCTTCTTCTGTTATTATTATTATTATTATTTACCTAACTCTTTAAATAACCAAACACCCCCTTTTTTCTACGTGGTGACCTTATTTGGTGTTTTTTGTGTTCTATGGTGTAAAACAGAAAGGTCTGCTTCGAAACCAATAATGCAAGGAGGTCTAATGGTGAACCAGACTGCCATAGTTGGTTCTGACGTTAATTTTAAATGCAAAGTGTTCAGCGACGCCCACCCGCACATACAATGGTTAAAATACCAAGGGAAAAACTCGACCAATGGCACGGACTTTATAGTCTTAAAGGTAACAAAAACAACTTGAAACAGGGTTGATTGGACATGGTTGTGGGTATCAGATCAAAAAAATAGTTTGGATTTTTATTAAATTTCATTATTTTTGGGAACGGGTGTTCGAATTTACCTAGTGACATGGGAATGTAAAGAGAAGTGGTGTTGTTTAGAGCAGGTTATATTTGTAAAAATATACGCAAAAAATCATTTTTCATTTTGAAGTTCATAAAATTCTACATATAAAACAAAAACATAAATATATAAATATCATTTTTAACTTAAATAATACTCATTTTGGCCTCAATTTTATTTTAAAAGTTTATGAAAAGTTGTTAAATTCCTTTTTCTTTAACTAAAATGTCATATTCATTGTTCTACATGCATGACTTTATTCTAAACTAGGCTAGGCCATTTATTTATACAAAAACATAACATCATGTAATATTAACATTATCTCATTAACATAGATTGTTATCATTTATAGAACATTAGTTATGTGAACTACTACATGCTTTATCTTGAGTCTAATACGCAATTCATGTTAGGTTAAGGTCTGGCCTAGGACAATACATAAACACAATGATAAATTTCAAGATAATCAAATGTTTTTTAAAGACATGTTAATCATTGAGTAAAACAATTTTGGAAAAACAATTATTGTGAAATTAGCAAGAAAATAAAATTAATAATAGACAAAATTTAATACATTTAGGTATGTTAGGTTAGGAAAAATTATGCTGGCATTCCGATTTGCGCTTAAAATATTTAAAAAGCTTTATTTTGCATGTCACTAGGCAATATGCATCGTAAATCGCAGATAAAAACATTATTAACAAAACTAGAACAACCATTTCTATTAAACCTTTTTTAAGTTCTTGGCTCTAACTCTAACTAACTTTCGCTAAAAATCATGCTGAAATGTCATTAAAAGCCATGGTAAAAATAATATTGGTGTAGTAAAGCATGCTATCTATTTCGGTGTTTTATGTTATTTTTTTTGTACACTGCATTTTTATGTTGGCTCTACTTAAAAAAAAAACTTTTATTTTATATTAATAAATTTTACATTTTTTTTTTGTATGGTGTCTGTGCATGTAACTACGTTTTTTTTTCTAAAATTTTAAATATTTAGAAATGCAGTTGCATTATTTTTATTAAATTCTATTTTATGATTGTTTGCACCATTTAAAATTTAATATATAACCAAATTTTTTCAGGTTAAACACTATTTTTTGCAGGGCAATTTCAATTTAAAAAAACCTCGATTTCCCCTGTACTTAGTTTCTAGTTTTTTTGTTTAGCAATCGGGGATAAATGCTACGTTACTCGATACCCTTACGATTAAAAATTTAACCCTCGAAGATGCTGGGGAATACATCATAAACGCTTCAAATTATTTTGGCGTTTCATCACAGTCGGCATTCTTAACCGTTTTAAAAGGTAGAATGCACGAAAACGGGTGTCACGACCTTTCCCCACTGATTTTTAATTAAATCACTGAAAAATAAACTATGTCCCAGTTTTAAATGGTGTTAACTTATACAGCCCATCGCATTTAGGGTTCAAAAAAAGGCAATTTGTTAAAAATTGCTATATGACGTATGACCAATTGGTGAAAAAAACATAAATATTATTGTTTTTATTTGCATTTCTACCTGGTTTAAATGCATGGTCTACTGGCTATGCCTGACAAGAATGGTTTCCAGAGTAAGAAGAAATATCAGGGTGACTAATTATGGTGCAAACAATATTTATTACTGTTTATATTGACGATCAAGTGAAAAAATAAACTGCTTTCTGACTTTTGAAACAATTAAAAAAAAATGCGGAAGAAATTCAACAAAGTTTAAACACAAAAAAAAATTAAAACTGAAAAAAATTTACTTTATTAGAAAGCAGTCTATAATTTAATGTGTTTTTATATCACTTGATCATTTTTTTACCTTAAAACTATAAACTAGCATGTAACTAATGCACGTGGTGTTCATAAAACTTAACAGAGAGCGGGTGTCAATACAACTGATGCCGAAATGGAGACGTTAACAATAAAAAACATAACTTATAAAGATGCCGGTGAATATACTTGTCTTGCCGGTAACTCAATCGGATATTCGCATCAAACAGCATGGTTAAAGGTGATACCAGGTGTGTTTACGACCCAAAGTTTCTTACTTTTGGAAGACAGGAGTTCCTGACATTGATTCTAAGACAGTCATTGACACATTTGGTCTTGTGTTAAAAAACTGAAAATTATAAAAAATATATCTTGGCTCAAATTGAACCCATAAAAATTAATATGTAAATTTCTAAGGTTTAAAGTTCTTGGAACAATAAAACAAGACAGTAAAATTTAACACATCACCATATATGTCAATGTCTCGAATTAAATTTTTTTCTAAACATATAAAACAATATTTTATATAAAGCATTATGCTTGAGGTGATATATTAAAAAAATATTGCTTTTTGCTATTTTTAAATTGCTATATCATTGGTGAAACTTTTAAATTGTGCATGCTAATCGCTTACTACTTATCATCAAATTTTGCTCGTGGTGTTAAAGTAAAAACACTTTAAAATTGTCTTTAGAACCTAGGCCAACGAAGCCACCGAAAACGCAACCCACCACCAGTTATTTGATTTACATTCTGGCCACCGTGTGCTTTGTATTTCTAGTAATTCTCGTGGTATATCTGGTACGATCCTATTTTAACAATATGGGTGAGTTTTTTAAGCTAAGTTATAATTACTTGTAAACCCACCTTTACAAATATAAAAAAGGGTAAAAACAAACATAGGGTAATTGTAAGAGGTGGGGTTTATGTGTAAGGGATTTAAACATAAGGGGTTTAAATGTTATCGTTTTAAATGAAGAGTTCGAGATAAAGGGGTTTTAATGTAAGGTTCAGATATAGGGGTCTAAGGTTCAGATATAGGGGGATCTAAATGTATGGTGTTTATATGTAAGGGGTTTAAATAAAAGGAGTTCAGGGGTTTGAATGTGAGGGGTTAAAATGCAAGAGGTTTTAGTGTAGGGGTTTAAATGTCTGGCCATTATTTTAAATATTCACTGTAAATTTTTTTTATTCCAGACGTTCCAAAATTGGTTCCAATTGATGAGATCCCAGAAATGGATAAAATGGAGGAACCGATCATGTTGATCGGCAACGATCAGGCCTGGAGAAGGATGCATTTCCCAACTGATCACTTTGAAATCAACATCCAGACTGACCTTCAGTGGGAGTTAAAGAGAGAAGAGTAAGCTCAAAAAATGTTTTATTAAAAATTGTTTTTTTGGTAAATAAAAAATTTATAAATTTTTGAGTTTATGTCTCTAAAATATATATGAAAATTTTTTTTTATTATTAAAGAAAAATCTGTTGTTAAAAATTATTATTGAAGGTTTTTAATTATGGATTTGTACTAATTGAAACACCATTTGTAGCAATTAAAACAGTTTACCAACAGTATTGCTCTTAAAAATTTTTTTTTAAAAGATTCCTGAATTGAATTTAAAAACCTCTTGTTTCTATAAAGTTTTACAATTTTAAATAACTTAAAAATTATAATTTTTAGCATCTTACTTCATGAGAGAATTGATGAAGGCTTTTTTGGACAAGTTTACAAAGCTGATCTTATTCAAATTCAAAATGGAAGAAAAGAAAAAGTCAATGCAGCTGTGAAAATGTTAAAAAGTACGTCAACATTTTAACTTATTTCTTAATGTAACTTATTGCTTTTCAAACAAAAAATACACCAGATTTTATTCTTGTTATAAAGAGAACGAAACATCAAACATGTATACAAAAATCAAATTCAGTGTAAATATATTTAAAAACAAGACTTTAGTTTTATTTAATATACCAAAGAAATAATATTAAAAAACTTTAATGATTTAGGTTCGCGCACTGAAAAAGACATGCTTGACCTTCTTATGGAGATGGACCAGATGAAAAGGGTTGGAAAACATCAAAATATCATCAATCTACTGGGCGTGTGCACACAAAACGGCATTCTCTGGCTAGTTACTGAGTACGCTCAACAGGGCAACCTAAGGTTTGTTTGATTAGTTTGTTTACGAACAATAAACCGATAAAAACTGAAGAGGTTAAAACGACATTTTTTTCGAGAATGATTTTGTTTTTTTACATTTTTTTATCGATAATTAATTTATGTTAACAAAATTTTTTTTTGCTTTTCCAGTTAAGTTTCTATTTAAAAACCTAATAGAATAAAAAAAAGTTAGCTTAATTTTTTTGGAAAGTATTTCTTATAAACTTTTTAAATTTTTATACAAAAAAAAAATTCAATTTCAAAACAAAAAACAACATGACTGTTCAGAGACTACTTGAGGAGAAATCGGCCGTCTGACATGCAGTACCATCTGACTGACCCAAATGCCACTCAAGTCCAACCGCCGAGGTCTGAACCACTAAGCTACAAGGACCTTATGTCAGCTGCTTACCAAGTGGCAAGAGGAATGGACTATCTTTCACAGAAAAAGGTTTGTTCAGTTGTCTGTTAAGTGCTTACGAATCTTTCTATCAATTTGGGGAAATTTTATTTTGTTTTTTTACTTCACTTTAAATTACCATTTTAAAAATGGTTGTTTAACATAGGACCACTTGAAAAAGAAAATTTTAAATATTTAATAAAATGTATGTTAAAAATAAATTAGTTTAGTTAAGTTTTAAAAATGTAAAAATTTATGATAGTTGATTGTTAATTAAATTAATGTCTAATCATCATTAATAATATTACTAAAAACAGTCCTAAAATTGCTTATTCAAATCCTGTTATATTAAAATTTAATTAATATCATATAGGAGGTCCAAATGATATCACATATTAAATAAAAATACTGTTACCGCTTTGCAAAAAAAAAATTATTTTAAATTTGCAAGCTTTTTGCATAAGGACCTTACTAAGGTATTGCTTTGCAAAAATAATGATCAAAATATTTACTAAACCTTGACCCAATTGTGCCAAGTTGATGTAAATTTACGATATATAAGTTCTGCAGGTGTGCTATCCATACTTTATATGCCATAAAAATCCTATTTATATTTTAATTCTATACACCTGGATTGAATTTTATTATTGTCCTAAATAACAATATAACCAAATGCAAATATATACTGCTATAAAATCTGTGAAATTTGATCATTATAGCCTGATATTATTACAGTACTTAACTTTTATTGGCTTAAACTTTTCCAAACTCAATAAATATTAACACAAGGTTTATTTTTATAAAAAAAAACTTTTTAAAGCATTTTTTTTTGTTAAAATATTACAATCAAAAACTATTTTATTTTTTACAGTGTGTACATAGAGACTTAGCAGCTAGAAATGTTCTTGTTTCAGATGATTACGTTATGAAAATTGCTGATTTTGGTCTAGCCAGAGATATAAGATCAAACGATTACTACAGAAAACATACAAGGGTCAGTTTCTTATGATCTTTATTTTAATACCTTTGGGAGATATTTTTTATTTCTTCAATTAAAATTATATTCAAATCATACATGCTTGATTATATGTCAAACGAATTTATTATTTATAAGAAATTTAACTCAACATTTTTTTCTACAGGGACATCTACCTTATAAATGGATGGCATTGGAAGCTATGACCGATAATGTTTTTACTGATGCTACTGATGTGTAAGTGGAATGTTATTTAAATAAATGTTTTTTAAAAATGCAACCTTCAATTATGGGTATCTTAAAAATTTTTTAGCAATTAATTAATTAAAATACATTTTTTATTTTTTTTTAGAATTCTTTATTATTTTATTTTTTTTAGTTGGTCATTTGGTGTTCTTCTTTGGGAAATCTTCACCCTGGGTGGTTCCCCCTACCCTGGGGTAAAGACCCACGAGCTGGTAAGGTTCCTGAGGCATGGGGAGAGACTCGAGTACCCCCAGTTTGCCTCCCATGAATTGTATCGACTGATGCGAGATTGTTGGGAGGAGAGTCCGCAGAAAAGACCAAAATTTCGACAACTTGTTGAGGATCTAGATCGAATGTTGGCGGAATCATCATCAGAGGTTTGTGCAAAATTGTCTTTTTAAAATCATTTTTGGAGAAATATTTTATTTTTTTTTTAATCTTTGATTTAATTTTTTTTTCAGGAGTACATTGACTTAAGTTGTGGCTGTGATGCAGATTATTCTGTGTCCGATACCGAAGAGGAATCCGCCTCAGAGGCAGACGAAAGCAGCAGGGATTCAGCAAATGCTACTGGAGAAGACAGTGACTCTGTATTTGAACATCACCAACCATTATTACAAAACAATGGAAATGGTAAGCTTAAAAAACTCAAAAAAATTTTTTTTTCCTTAAAAATTGTTTTTTTTTTTCTTGTTAAATTTTAATAACAAGATTCTAAAAGTTTTTTTTTTGTTGTTGCAGAACAATTTGACGATTCTGAAGAAAGACTTTTATTAAACAACCATAATGGTAATATAGTTTGTAACGGTCATGCCAGGATACAAAGCGACGTTTAAATATTTTTATTTTTTCTTCTTTTTTTTATCATGTTAATTTTTTTGCTTACTATTGACATAGGATCATGTATAACAAAAGAAACAATTTAATAGTTTTTTTTAAACAAATTAATTCATCTTATTTGCACTTTTTTCATTATTTGGATATTTTAATTTAAACTAAGAGAGTAAAATATGTTTTTTTTTAGTTATATTATTTCATATATTCTAGATTTTCATATATATAAATATAGTATTAAAAAATATTTCTGTACAACCTCTAGCTAATTCTAATAATAACGGTAACAACCCTTTCTTTTTCTGTATTCCATTTTTTTTATTTTTAATATTTCACAAAGTGCCAATTAATACACTGCCATTATTATCTGTATAGTACACCCCCCAAAAAAGCAATCTGTTCAATTGTCTAACTTAAAAGCTGCAAAAATTGCACAATTTTTACCCGATACACTCTTAACTTTATAGTGCTAAATATTACATAAAATAATGTTAGTTATGTTACATTTTAAATTCTATTTATAAGGTACTGTCTACGGAATTTTCGCTCAAAATATTATTTTTCTGATAAATTGATTCTGCATGTTTTTTTATTTTTTACCTCGTCCGTAATAAGCTTTATTTTTGGCTGGTAAGTATGTTTCCGATAGATAGTAATACACTTTACTGTACCTTATACTGAATGTTATTTTTTATTATTTGTGTATATACTTTTGCCTACTTATTGTTTGCGGCCTTTATATTGTAAAGTACATTATTTTAACCCATTTCTAGGTGTATTGGGTTATTTATTTCGTTTTTAAAATGTTGTTATTTTTTCATTTTTTTGTAAATATTTCTGCTTTACTGAATCACCCTGCATTAAAACATTTGAAAGCTGGTTTTGTATGGTGTCTAGTGATTCTTATATGGTGTTTAATAATAAGGTATCTAGTAGTTAAAATTAAAAAATAGAAAAACTAAAAAGCTAGAATAAGTACAAGCATTTTTATGTAATGGTTAGAACACTTAGCTTACTACACAAGGTCCTAGTTTCGAACCCAACTGCTTTAATCCTGTAGCATCCTTGAATAAGGTGTTTAAGCCACACCAAAATTTCTGCCTAGCTAAAGAAAATATGTAGGTTAACTATAGCTTGATAAGGTTACTAGTTAATTTTCTTAAAAACACAGTGAAAATTGTGTACGCCTACAAGTGTCCATAAGGCAAAATAAAGATGCCTACAAAACGATCACAAGTTTAAGTTTAGAAACCTAACCATTTACTTTTATAAAGTATTTAAAAATTTGTCTATGTCCGATTTAAAATATTACGGAAACACTTTTCGAAATAAAAAGCGCGAGCTTCTCTGCGTTTCGACGAGGTACGACAGTCGGCTCCGACAACAATTGCGCATTGTCTGCTCAATTGTTTATAGCAGTAAATAAAGGGGTAGTCTTCTTTATGTTATTGTTATTTTGTGCTTTAAAAATATTTTTTTTAATAATTTAAAGATTTTAAATAGAATCAAAACCATTTTAATTTCGGATTTTGTCGAAATTCGTTGTTAATTTATGATTTAGTTTCACTAAAAAGGAAATGCAATCAACGCCAAGAAGTCAATTTCATGGGGGCCAGTCTCCTTATTATCAAAGAGCAAGACCAGGTATAGTGTGTATTTAAGTGTGATTCATTCTTTAACTCTTACCCTAAACCAGAAGCTTGGTGTGGTGGTCAGCCAGTCTGGAAAGTAAGGCAGCGTGCACGCACGAGATTTTTTTTGGTCGAAAAATGCACGCCCGAAATTGACGTTTTGCAGGCCTGGTTTTAAAAAAAATTTGTGCACGCGCAATGCTGATGCCTTGTATATTTAAGCGAGATCTAAGTAAGGCACGCCAATATAAATCATGCGTGCACGCGTAGACCGAAAATCGTAGTGCACGCGCGGTCACGCCATTTTTACGCTTGCACGCACGAGATCTCGTCGAAAACTGCCCTACTTTCCAGACTGGGTGGTCAGTGGTCACTGGTCAGAACAATTGCCAATTGGCTTTACTGCATGAGGTGCTATGCTCGATCCTCATTGCTTTCATGCTGTACTGCCCTTAAGAAAGGCGCTATAAACCTCTGCGAAGTCAACACTTAATCAGCAACTTAATTTTTTGGGAAATTATAAATTTATAATATTTTAAACTGCCAAAGGCAAATCAAGACTGGGACGGGGTAACTAATGTTATATTTGGGTCCAATTTCTACACCGAGGATAAATAATTATTAAAAAAACATTTTAAAGCAAAATTATTTTCAATTTTAGAACCTCACAAATTCAACTTCGTATTTTTTTATTTAGCAGGTCCAGCTTCACCTTATATGGCCTCTCCAAGTCCAGGGATGACTCCGAATCATCCCTCTTCATCTCGGAAACGACCTGTTCCTCATCCTGGCACTCCAGTTCCTGCTGGATCTTCTCAGCCAAGTGATCACAGGTCCTCCTTTCATTTTTTCTCTGTTGTTACTTTATAAAAAATAAATTAAAAATAAATTTTAAATGTTAATTTGTAGGAATAAACAACAACTTTTGAAAAAGAAAAAATTGTCGGATAAAATTATCTCGGAAGCTGTCCGTGATTTGGTACCAGAATCTCAGGTGTGTAATTTACTTTGATTTTAAACCATGATGCCTTTTTAAAGGTATGCTTTGATGTGCTAAAGTATAGCATTTAAAATTGAAATCATGTTATAAAATTGAAATCATGTTATGTAAACCAAACTGTTTTAACAATGCCACTGACTAAACTGGCCATTTAGCATTTCTATTTTAGCCGTATAAAATTTTTAAATTAAGCATTATCAATTTGTTTTTTATACAGGCATACATGGATTTGTTGGCATTTGAGAGAAAACTGGATTCTACCATTTTGAGAAAAAGGTTGGATATTCAAGAAGCTTTAAAGAGGCCGGTTAAAGTAAAAAGAAAGTTGCGAGTTTTCATCTCGAACCAATATTTTCCGGCGAAAGTCGATCCTGATAGCAAGGATGAGAATAAGGATAAGGTAACTTTGTAGTTTTACTGCTATCTACTCATTTTTTTTTCTTTGACTTTTACGTTCTTTTTTTTTCAAGCAAAAAAAACATAAATTAAAATGTATATATATCCAAAAAATATAAAATTTTTTTATTTTCTTATATTTTTCTTTTCAACATAACTATTTTGTTGTTTCAGGCATCTTGGGAGCTTAGAGTTGAAGGAAGATTATTGGAAGATCCAATTCATCACTCAAAACCAGATGAAAAACACAAGCGCAAGTTCTCATCATTCTTTAAAAGTTTAGTGATTGAGTTGGACAAGGATTTGTATGGTCCTGATAATCACTTGGTTGAGTGGCACAGGACTGCAAATACAAACGAAACTGACGGATTTCAGGTAAAATCTTGCTTTTTTAACCAAATATTCTTAAAAATAAAAGCGGTGGAATTGAGTTGCTGGGTTCAGTTCTCACTTCTTTCTGCTTTAACACACCCCTAAGTAAGGGGTTATAAATGGTGTAAACTCCTGCTGAGCCATAAATCTATTGGCAGATTAATTATCGAGCAATTATAATCTCTAATATTTGAAACTGCTAAAATCAATTTAAAACTAGGTTGAGATAACAAAATTTAACTAATGTTTAGGCCTTAAAGTGTGTTATTTTAATTAAGTTCCACCTAAAGTTAAAATTTTAGCCTAAGTAGTGTGTAATTTAAGTTTAAAAACCAAAAACTTTCAACCTTAAAAAAATATTTGAAATTTAGGTTAAAAGACATGGTGACAAAAATGTGAGGTGCACAATGTTGTTTATGCTTAACTACTTGCCACCACAGTTCAAACTGGATAGCAGACTTGCTCGCTTGCTTGGCATCCACACTCAGTCTAGACCTGTTATTATACAAGGTCTCTGGCAATACATAAAGTCTAGAAAACTACAGGTATGTGTAACTAACTTTGTTTATTTTTTAGTCACATTATTGTTTAGTAAGTAAAATATACCATTCAGTTTTAAAACACCTAAAATTTAGAAGTTTTGGGGCAAAGATGACCTTTCATTTTAATACCCATACACAATTTTAAAAGAGAAAAATCACAATATGTATATAATTTTAAAACATATTAAAATTTTATTTCTTATTTTTTACAGGACAGTCATGATCGTGAGTTTATTAACTGTGATCCATACTTGCAACAAATACTTGGTCACTCTAGGATTAGTTTTGCAGACATACCCAGACTCTTGCAACCATTTCTTCATCCACCTGACCCAATTGTTATACAGCATGTGATAAGTGTGGATCCTGCTGACGCTAAGAAGCAAGCTTGTTATGACATAGAGGTAAATTCGGACTACTTAATAAATCTTACAGAAATACTGTTATGGCAAACAATTTCGACTGGCAACATGGTGTAGTAGTAAAAACATTTGGCTTTACTACAAGTGGCCTTAGGTTTTATTCCTGCTGCCTTTTTTCTGTCATAGAGCCATTAAGTTATATCCTACAAACTGTATAATCTCCTGCTAATCCGATACTCAATTAGCAGCTTGTTTAATTATAGTCTATAATATCCCCCAAACTACCAAAGACAACTCAAGACTGGGTTTGGGTAACTGATGTTACTCTATGTTCAGGTCATAAAGTTAACCTTTCCACATTAAGGATAAATAAATATAAAAAAATACTATTGACTTAAAAACTAACCAATATTTAACTTTAACACACATTATCTTTATTGTTTTTAACTTAGGTTGAGTTGGATGACACTTTGAAATCTCAGATGAGTTCATTTCTCCTCTCATCTGCAAGTCAACAAGAAATATCAGAGTTGGAACGAAGAATTCATGAGACAGTTGCTACTGTTAAACAACACAAAATTCAGAGGGAATTCTTTTTGGGATTTTCAGAAAGCCCACAGGTATAGTACCACCTAATATGTAATATACTCAAACAAAATAGATTTTTGGTATTTCAATCAAATCTTGATTATTTTTAGGAGTTTATAGCTGATTGGATCTCTTCTCAGACCACTGATCTCAAGAAAATGACTGATGCATCTGGAAACAAGGAGGAAGAGAGAGTAGCGGATTACTACTACGCTCCATGGTCACAAGAGGGAGTGTCGAGGTATTTTTACACGAAAATACAGCAGCGAAGATTGGAATTGGAGCAGGCTTTAAAGAGCCCTTATATTATGATGAAGTAGGTTGGGGAAGGAAAAATTTAAAGGATTTTTTAATTTTGCAGTGGATTTATTTTCAATCATATTAAGTTGGGTTGTGTATTGTAAATCAGTAAACATTTTTGGATGTTTAAAAACAAGAAAAAATCAATTTTTGTAAATAATAAATTCGGCAAAAAAACTTAGTTTTTTTTAAATTTTAACTTTTTTTAAGAAAAAAATACACCATCGAAAATAACTTCATAATTCCATTCAACAAAATTTAAATTTATATTGAATTTATTTGCGAACAAAATAAGTGGTGAACTTCCAGTGCGGCCTGGATTTAAACTGAAGTAGAAAATTTTATTTAAATAGCACTGATAATCGCCTCATTGCATTCCATCGCAATCTGGATTTCAACCTTCTCGCGTTCTGTCGTTGCGGAACTAAGTTGAGATTGTAACTTATTCATATTTGATCTAGCAGCCTGTAAAATTAAAATACAGTTGAGATTTATTTATGTTTTATCTAAACTCCTAAAATGGGTATTTATTTGTCCAAACAACGATTTAGACTGTTGTACCCTTTTATTTATATGGTAAGACATTTTAAAAGTACATTTTGTTTTGAATTTGTGTTACATGTATTGGAACTTACTTCTTTATCTAATTGGTCAACTGGGACAGCTTCTTCTGCTGTGATCTGTACAGAAGCATCTTCGTTAACTGCATACGTTCCACTGCTCACTAAAATTAAGCCATGTTTTATTTAGAAAAATCAAAACTGCAATCTAAGATCATTAAAGCAATAGCAAAATATTATTTTGAAAATGTGTTTTTTTTACCGAAATATTTGTGCATTGCACCCTCGTTTTCATACACAGTCAATACACCAGGATTAAGAACACCAAATGTGGGAACATGGCTTGCTAGAATACCGATACTTCCTGTTCCAGTGGGTACATCAACTTGTCTCACTGATACTGTGTTCTCATAGAAGGCCTGCAAATAATAACATGTTAAAATGTGTTAATTTGCAAAACTGGTTGTGATGTGGTTAGAACTTCTGACTTTATTACATGAGGTCTGGTGTTTAATCCCCACTGCTGGTATTCTGTATGCCCTTAAGTTAGGTCAGTAGGTGCTATGGTAAAAACTTAAGAAGCCAATAACCGGACAATTATAATTTATAATATGCTGAAGTGCCAAAGTCATTTGAGACTAGGTTGGAATAACTGGTGTTACCCTAGGTTTGGTTGACCTTTCCACATTGAAAATAATTAAATACAAAAAACCTAAAAAAATTGACATTCATTTGAATAAAATGAAGAATTAATGAACTACCTGTGAAGGAGAGGCAAAAGTAAATAACATTTGTCCAGCTTGTGCTACTGGCGCAGCTTGCTCATTTGCGAATTGTCTTATTTGAGTTCTTTGAACGATTCTGCTGAATGCTCCAAGACGAGTAAATGTTCGTGCAAGTCTCGATGCCATTTTGAAATTGATTTTTAAGTTAAAAATAGTAAAACCAACGTTGAAGCTTTAATACGTGAATAAAAAATTGTTAAATACAAGAAATAACTGTTAATAAATTATTAACAAAAATAGATGAATTTTAAATAATTTTTACATGCTTTACGTGAAAAAATTAAAATTTATAAACTACGAAAATTGAAAATATGATTTGACCTCACTACTAAATTAAACTTGTAACAAAAAATGATCACTTTTAGCGTATGACAAATGTCACTAAGTTTAATAAGGTTTAACAATATATATTTAACTAGTTAGAAAATGTAAAAAATATAAAAAAAATATTTAAGCTGTGTAATATTGCGTAGTTTTAATTAAAACACAATAACAAAATAATTACAGAATTTATCATTTGGCTGCTTAAAGGGAAACTGAACTCATTTTTTCACCCAGACTAATAAAATTAATATATTTTTTTAATTTAAATTTCAAAAAAAATTTTTTTTTTCGGGGTAAATTTTAAAACTTACGGGGTTTTGGATTTTGCAGTGAAAAAAGTGCCTACCGCGCGTGACGTCACCGTAAGGGAGTTCGTAATTTCGCTTGTATAGTTTAGTATGTAAATGTAGTTTCAAATGAGTCTAAAACCTTTATTTTTTGCAAATGCCAAATAAAAATGTGATAAACATTTGTAATTAGGTCTACATGAAAGGTTGGTGTAAAATTTTTAGGTTTAATCCACTTATTAAGGCTAAATTCGGGTGTTTGGCTATGACTGCAAAATACCAAAATGTACATGCAGACATGATACATATGGCAAAGGTAGTGCACACTTATAGAAAAAAAAACTTACAAATGCTTACAGTCTGACATTTGTATTTTACTGTAATTTATAGCACATTTGGACAAACTTAATAATAACATTTTTTTTAAGGAAACAATATATTATCCTTGTTTCTCATAATACAATATTAAGTACTGTAGATTGTTTATTAATTAGCTTTAGATTATTAATTTACTATTTAAAAAATGGAAATGCGTAATTCTCCCTCCCAAACACCCGAAAAAGAGTTTGCTTCGGAAAGTGAATTCCTGCAAGGTATACAACCATATGCATTTGAACCACAAAAAACTTCAGGATTATCTGAAAATGACAATATCGACAGTGATTATGATGACAACAATCCTGAGGTTTTGCAGTCTTCAAGAATTAAAAATTTATCATGGTGCACATGCTTAAAATGCGTAAGTATGAACAACCCTCTTGAATGTTTATGCTGCAATGAAATCCAAGTATTTCGCTGTCAAAGTACACTTGCTAGTTTTCGATGTATTACAGACAATCCTGAATTTGACATGGTTTGCTTAAACAGAGAAGTAAATGAAGTAGCACTGTTAACCATGCATGAACTTCGTGGTGATAGCATTTTGACTCGACCTTTATCTTCTAGGTAAATCAATCATACATACTTTTTAAATTTATATGTTGTTTTAAATTTAAACTAAAATTGTCTTTTAGAACATACCGATTGAGTTGTTACCGGCAATTTACATTGTGGGCTCGAGGCAAGTTGGGTAGAAAGGTGCGTTTTGTTATACCTGCCTGTGTAACTAATAAAATTCGTGAAAATTATCCTGAAGCAAGTGGTAAGTATACTGGATTCTCTTACTCATCAAGGTAATTAGGCTATTTATTTTACAAAAAATTTAATAAGGCATAGCTGCAAACTTGATTTACAAATATTTTATTGTAATTGTAAAAACACATAAATAGAAAACCCAGTATAGAAAAAAAAGCATTATTACATTTATAAAACAGTGTTCAATTATTTGCAGTGGGGAATCTGCTCTTCATTGATTCAATTACTACATCCCGTGGGGGTAATTCAATTCCAGCATGCTGAGCAAGTGTTTGTGGGCTTTTCTCTGCTTCCACAGGGTCTAGCGCAATATTTTCTAAAAAACATTATTGCTTTTGTTGTTAAAGTGTAAAAATTTTGTTATGTTTAAATAAAATTCAAATAAAAATATATTTAATTGTTTTTACTATTTAACACAAAGTTTCTTACCACAGCTGTACTCGAAAATTTCTTTAACTAGATCATTACGAAATTCGTAAGTTTTTGGTTTTTTTACAATTTTAGCCACAAAGCCAGCAGCAGGTTTAGAATATTGAATTTTGTACTGGGGATCACCGCTTTTTGTTTTTGCCTGCTTCCGGTCTACAGCATTGTTGTGGTCCATTGCAGCCACCCTTAATCGAGCTTGTAGACCTTTTTTTGTAAATTTTTTTCGTTTCGGACAATATTTAGTGTACAAAGAGTGTAAACTTTCCAATTCTCCAGTATGAATAAATTCTGTAACCTAAAATAAAATCATAAACAGGCTGTACAGTTGGTTAGGTTTTTTTTAATTTTCTAATTATATACAGCTGACCAAAAACTAAAGTAATATAAATACCTTTTCAAGGGATTTCAGTAAAGCTGGTCTCATAACTGCCGACTTAATTATTTCCATAGCAATGCCTGATGGGTGTAGCCATTCTTTATTTCTTTGTTCATCAGTTACATATGGAGGGTGATCACAGGCATGAAATTTTTCATATAAAAACCAACTGTGCTTATTTTGAATATGGTAAACCAGGGAACACCATTTTTCTTTTAACAATTGAGCATCTTTATTGCAAGTGGACACAGAATACCATAAGTGGTTAATTATAGCCTTTGTCCACTTTAAAAAAAAACTTATACTGTAATTATGACACAGTGCTATTTGTCCAGTGCAATTCACAACTGTGTATTTACAAAACATAAAAATTAGGTGTATAAACTCACATTTAGATAAAATAAAGCTTTCTTTAATCCTTCAATTTCCAGCCAGTAACTGTTTTTTACATCGCTTACGTGGATAGTTTCTTGTGCCAATATTAAATTGGATTCTTTATCAAGGAGAGTATATGTGCCAAATGTGGCGTTATGTCCTGGGCCATCAAATCTTGAATCCCCAGAGACTACTCTTCCCTTGCCAGCTACGGTTGCCAAAATTGACTCATTATGCCGGTTCCACATTTGATTAACGATAGGTATAATAAAAAGGTTTTGTACATTATAACAATTTTTTTAGATTCACATTTAATATAAAGTGTTCGACAAAAGCTTAAAAATGTTAAGTAACTATTTCCAATAACAAACAATGTTGATGGTATTAAAACATTGCAGGAAAAACGTTTGTTGGTCACCGGTTGGGAACGCCATGTATGGGAATGTCCAGCTATGCACTCTGTTGTAATTATTACAGCAAATCTCCTATAGATAACCTTAGGAGCTTCATGGACAACTTTACCACATCCAATGTGGTGACAGATTTTAAAAAGATTTAACAGTAAGTGCACATAAACAATTACTTTTAGTCCTGTTACAATGTCAGTATTTTTATTTTTCTCCCAAGAATGCAGATATTTCTGATGAAGGCATGTATTCACTGTAATTTGATGCAGATGAATCATCTTTGCTATCGTTTGATGATGATGATAGCACCTCCATTTCCATGGTTCCTACAAACTGGCTTTTACCCTGAGGTAACTGCAAAAATGATGTGGTAGGTTGGCGGTCAGTGTTTACAGCAGCTTCAGCTGTTGTAACAAAATCAGTCTGTGTTTGAGCATCTATGCATCTGATCTCAGAAGTCATTACTTCATCCTTTTAAAAAAAATTGTTCATTAGACCAAATTAACATTAATGATTTTACATAAACTGAGTATATTCTTACATCTTCCGATAAAAGGGAAATTTCCCGTTCCTGAGCTTGAGTTGAAACCATGTCTCGTGTTTGTACTACCTTTTTTAAAGTATATATAGATGCAGTTAGAAAGTTTTGTTACATATGTTTCAATAAAAATGTCTGTACATTTGTTGGGTAAAAACAATTATTGTTTTGTCAAGCATGTGTAAGTTAGAAGTTTAATAAAACCTCGAAATCATAAAATTATGTTCATGTTTAATCTAAAAGATTACATTTCACATACCATTTTGCTTTGTCTATATTTATATCGCGTAGCTCTTGTAGATTCCTGAGTTGGTGAAGATGTCGAAGGCCGATCAGTTGTTTTATAATCATACGAGCTAAAATCAAAAACTGAAGGCACGGCGTCAGGCTTTAATCTACTCAAATATTGTGTCACAGCTCGGCCTTCTGAATCAACCTTCATTTTTGTTAGATAATCTTCCTTAACAAAATGCTGACTGCAAATCATAGAATGTTTTGCTAAAGGTTTTGATCTCTTTAGCTTATGCATCCATGCTTTTAAAAGAACTTTATTTTTCTGTGGAAACCTATGAAAATGAATTGGTTCTGATAGATTTTTTGTATTGTAAACAGAATTGGAGCATCCAGGAGCTTCACAAAAATTGCCACTTCCAGTTGATGTTTTAGCTTTTTTTGATAAACTTTCAACACTTAAAAATTCCATCTTATTAATATGTATATATATATATATTTGCAATAAAACAAATAATGCCAAAAATTTCTGCAAAGAAAGAAGTTTTAATTAAACTAAAATATTATTCTAGCTTTACTGCTTGGCAATGAGATGTAGCTTATTTTGGATAAATCCACATAAGCTAACCTTTAATTTTATAAACAAACAGTTTTTGATGTTGATTTGAAATGAAATTGTTATTTATTTGCTGTCAAACTTTGGCGTATTTTTCCTCCCTATTTTAACAATGAGTTCCAATGCTTTTAACTATAACTTGTTTATCGAATTTGCAGGTTATTTAACAACTCTTATCACATGGGAACTCTAACCTCGTTTTTCTAGTACTGAATCATTTTTTCAACGATTCATTTCCTCTTTTTATTAAGTGCAAATGTTCGTTTTAAAAAACAGTTAGGCAATTTCGTTCTGGTGAACGGACGCCACTCAATAAACATGGATTTAGACATTACTTAAATTCAGAGTTTATTTCCGTAAGATTTAGCCAGAATTTTATATTCTTGTATCATCCAACAACTAACCACTAAAGGACAGTTTTTTGAAAATTAATTAATTATTAATTCGCTACAAATGATGATTTTCCCGACGTGATTAAGGTTTTGGGATTTAAACAGAATTTTGTAGCTTCTGTTCTCAGACCAAATGAACACCCTCCGAGGAGTCGCGCAAACGGAGATAAGCAAGTTTTCAGCTTTTGTTTATCAGCCAAAACTTTAGAAAAAACAGACAATTAACAATTTTTAAATGGGAAAACGTTATTATCGAATTTGCGGGTTATTTAACAACTCTTATCACATGGGAACTGTAACCTCGTTTTTCTAGTACTGAATCATTTTTTCAACAATTCATTTCCTCTTTTTATTAAGTGCAAATGTTCGTTTTAAAAAATAGTTAGGCAATTCCGTTCTGCTGAACGGACGCCACTTAATAAACATGGATTTAGACATTACTTAAATTCAGAGTTTATTTCCGTAAGATTTAGCCAGAATTTTATATTCTTGTATCATCCAACAACTAACCACTAAAGGACAGTTTTTTGAAAATTAATTAATTAATAATTCGCTACAAATGATGATTTTCCCGACGTGATTAAGGTTTTGGGATTTAAACAGAATTTTGTAGCTTCTGTTCTCAGACCAAATGAACACCCTCCGAGGAGTCGCGCAAACGGAGATAAGCAAGTTTTCAGCTTTTGTTTATCAGCCAAAACTTTAGAAAAAACAGACAATTAACAATTTTTAAATGGGAAAACGTTATTGCAAGCTTTAAATTTTAACAATCAAACTACAAAAACGACAGATGAAGAAAGACCATCGCAGCATTTTTTTTACATGTTTTTCTTTGACAAAGCGGGTCAAGTGAACAAGATGAAGTACATTTCTTTCACGAACTACCTAGTTTCTTTTGCCCAACAATGGCCAACTTAAGACGATGATCGACGCACCCATGTCTGATGCCCACAGAAGGCCGATTATTTTTCCGAAGTGCCCAAACGAGGCCAATATGTCTATAATGCCCACAGAGGCCAAGTCCCCTTTATTCGTCGATCGTCGCAATCACCTACCTCATGAAAGTTCGAATGTGCAAGAAATACAGTCATCAAACAATAAACGCTTATTTACAAATTTACGCTTGTGAGAATTAAGACGCGTATCGAGGAGTAGCGGTTGTGTTTTCTTATTTTTGATTACCCCGGGCTCTACTTTGAGTTGGGTTGATGTAGCTTATTTTGGATAAATCCACATAAGCTAACCTTTAATTTTATAAACAAACAGTTTTTGATGTTGATTTGAAATGAAATTGTTATTTATTTGCTGTCAAACTTTGGCGTATTTTTCCTCCCTATTTTAACAATGAGTTCCAATGCTTTTAACTATAACTTCTCGTTTTTCTAGTACTGAATCATTTTTTCAACGATTCATTTCCTCTTTTTATTAAGTGCAAATGTTCGTTTTAAAAAATAGTTAGGCAATTCCGTTCTGCTGAACGGACGCCACTTAATAAACATGGATTTAGACATTACTTAAATTCAGAGTTTATATCCGTAAGATTTAGCTAGAATTTTATATTCTTGTATCAACTAACCACTAAAGAATGTTTTTAATAATTTAAATGAATAATTCGCTACAGAGACAAAGCCTGTCCCCTGTCATGCTGTACTTAGTATCTAACAAAATTTGACCTTTGAATTTTAATTAGAAACAAATTACAGTTGATAGTAGACGGTAAGCATTTGTAAGTTTTTTTTTCTATAAGTGTGCATCACCTATGCCATATGTATCATGTCTGCATGTACATTTTGGTATTTTGCAGTCATAGCCAAACACCCGAATTTAGCCTTAATAAGTGGATTAAACCTAAAAATTTTACACCAACCTTTCATGTAGACCTAATTACAAATGTTTATCACATTTTTATTTGGCATTTGCAAAAAATAAAGGTTTTAGACTCATTTGAAACTACATTTACATACTAAACTATACAAGCGAAATTACGAACTCCCTTACGGTGACGTCACGCGCGGTAGGCACTTTTTTCACTGCAAAATCCAAAACCCCGTAATTTTTAAAATTTACCCCGAAAAAAAAAATTTTTTTTGGAATTTAAATTAAAAAAATATATTAATTTTATTAGTCTGGGTGAAAAAATGAGTTCAGTTCCCCTTTAATATCATTGAACGTAGGTTACTACATCTGTTTTCCATTGTTCTTGTTTTTTGTTTGTGTTTTTGTTGTTGTTATTATAGTAGTATATCACAAACAGAGCTTTATGTTAAAACTCCTAATAAACGAATACTGGTAGGCAAAAAAACGTGTTAAGTACATATAGACAAAGCAATAAAAAAGTCAAAAAGTTGAACAGATACGTAACTTAAAATTATGAATTCGAAATTATTGCCTTTGAATTGCGAAAGACCAACGGCAAGAGACCAATGAAGACAAATTTTCACACAATTGCGCAAGTTACAGAAAAAGGTTTGGTATTAATAATAAATATATATCCCGTCATGTGTGATTTTAAATATATAACCAAAAGGCTGGGAAGAAATGTGGACATAAATTTCTTATCTTTAAAATATATTATTAATTGATTTGTTTGTCTATATGTAAGTTGATCTGTTTATGTGGTTTTAAAAAACTAAATTTTTTTATAACGATTAAATATTAAATAATTTCTTAAATTTGTAGTAAATTTATAATATCTGGTTTAAAAATTCTAAACGAATCATGACTCGAACTTACCAAGAAGAGTTAGAGTATTTGGAAAAAATAAACTCTTACTCATGGAGGATCAAAAAGGGATTTGTTCCGAACATGAAAGTTGACGGCACATTTTACGTTAACGACAATCTCGAAAAGTTAATGCTCGAAGAGCTACGCAACTCTTGCAAGGGAAACATTGGTGGGTTTTTACCTGGTGTTAAACAAATCGCAAACGTTGCGGCATTACCTGGTATTGTTAAAAGCTCAATTGGTCTACCTGATGTTCATTCTGGGTATGGTTTTGCTATTGGAAATATGGCTGCTTTTGATATGGACGATCCCAACTCAATTGTGTCGCCAGGAGGTGTTGGGTTTGATATTAATTGTGGTGTCAGATTGATCAGAACTAACTTAGATGAGGCTGATGTCAACCCTGTTAAAGAGCAACTGTGCCAGGCATTATTTGATCACATACCAGTCGGCGTAGGTTCAAAAGGAGTGATACCTATGAAGGGAAAAGATCTGGAGGAAGCTTTGGAGATGGGTGTTGATTGGTCTCTGAGAGAGGGATATGCATGGGCAGAAGACAAAGAGCATTGTGAGGAATATGGGAGGATGTTGCAAGCGGATTCCTCAAAGGTTTCAGCAAAAGCTAAGAAAAGAGGTCTTCCCCAACTTGGTACATTGGGTGCGGGAAATCATTATGCTGAGATCCAAGTTGTTGATGATATTTACGACAAACAAGCTGCAAATAAAATGGGAATTGATCACAAGGGGCAGGTTTGTGTGATGGTTCATTGTGGAAGTAGAGGATTGGGACACCAAGTGGCCACAGATGCTTTAGTCTCGATGGAGAAAGCAATGACTCGAGACAACATCATTGTTAATGACCGACAGTTAGCATGTGCTCATATTAAATCTAAAGAAGGAAGTGAATATTTAAAGGCAATGTGTGCAGCTGGAAACTATGCCTGGGTAAACAGAAGCTCAATGACATTTCTAACAAGGCAGGCGTTTGGTAAAGTCTTTAATTGCACACCCGACGATCTTGACATGCATTTAATTTATGATGTTTCACACAATATCGCTAAAGTTGAGGAACACATGGTGGACGGCAAACAAAAAACCTTGTTAGTTCATAGAAAAGGTGCTACAAGAGCTTTTCCACCACACCACCCGCTTATACCAGTTGATTACCAACTCACAGGTCAACCAGTGTTAATTGGGGGCACTATGGGGACGTGTAGTTACGTTCTAACTGGTACCCAACAAGGCATGGACACTACATTTGGTACTACGTGCCATGGTGCTGGAAGAGCATTGTCGCGGGCAAAATCAAGAAGGAATTTAGATTTTAAAGAGGTTTTAAACCGCCTCGCTGAACAAGGGATTTCGATTCGAGTAGCATCACCTAAACTTGTAATGGAAGAAGCGCCGGAGTCATATAAAAATGTTACTGAAGTTGTAAATACTTGTCATATGGCTGGTATTAGTAAAAAAGCAATCAAGTTAAGGCCAATTGCTGTAATTAAAGGGTAATCTTTTTTGTTAATTGTTAACAATCTTTTTGTTGAAATAAACAACACTGTTTTGGGTTCAAGTGTAGATTGATTTGGTGAGGGTAATTGCTATTGATTTTTAAACGAAGTTTCTGATGTTATTTATTTCAATTCCTTTTTTTTTATTCAATTAATAAAAGTTCACATTTTGTTTTATTAGTATTTGTTTTGCCTTACAAATGGTATTTTCTTATTTTGTTATAAATATCTTATTTAAAAACCATTGCCTCTGGCACTTTTCTTTGTTCAATGGTATGTGTTATCCTTTCTGTAATTCAGTGTAATAAAATTTAAATAGTTATGATAAAATAAAGGATAGACTAAAAAAACAAGTCGGAAAATACTTCGTACTGAAAAACCTTGTTTCATAACAAATAAATTTGGCTGCTTTATAAAATCAGTCATATACATAGTGTAGTAAAGCTTATAGTGTAATACAATTAATGTATAGTGTAATACAATTAATTTAAATCATCCCAATTTTTGTTTCTAAAAAGGTATAGGTTATTATAAGTAAATAATTCAAGTATACAATAACATGAACGCAAATTCGTATAAGATTGACATTCCCGTTGAATATGGGCAAGTAGAGGAAGTAGTTTTGAGTTTATTCAACACCATATTACTGCATAGAACAACTGGAAAGTTCTACTACAGACAAGAAGGTACATACTCTGTTGGCACGATAGGCACAGAAGACATTGATTGTGAGTTTCTGGATTTTACCTATGTCCGTGTTGCATCGAATGAGTTACAAAACATGCTGAAAAAGAGCGTTATCAGTTTTCATGAACAAATGCAACAGAAAATGCAAGATGGTATATCAATTGGAACAATTACTCTAGAATTTTTTCAAAAACATCGAAATCGTTGGCCTTTTAATGATGAATCAGTGCCATGGGAGATATGGAATTTACATGTAACTGAGCGAATTTTAGCCTCAGAAACAGAGCGTGCTGTTGCTAGGGAGACGGCAGGGGCACGTCTTAGCGAGAAGGTGGCTTCTATAGTTGAAGCTGTCGGCCGTCATGACTTTGTCCCAAAAATGCCGACTCAATCAGATCTAAATTTAGTTTTTGATACAACTTTAAACGACGTACAACCATATTTGTTTCAAATAAGTTGCAGTTATGGAAATCATAATTACTCAAATATAAATCCAAGTAATGGCACAACCGTAGGTTCAACTGTTAAAAGACTGTTTAGAGATACATTGACTTTATAATGTTATGATTTAAACAATTTTTTGTGATGCATTTTTACACAATTTATTAAGTCAAGTCCACATAAATATAGTTAGAAAATTAACGTTTACGAATAAGAGGTATATTTAAACATTACTTAGAATTCAATGTGAAAGATATTGTTACAATTTTTAATAAAGAAAGAAACTGTATTAAAGTGTCTTCATTTTAATATTTTTGTTGTATTTGTACTTGTAATACATTTTTTGCATGGATTTTGTACATGAATATCTTATATTATGTCGTTTTAAAATTTATTTTATTATAGGCACTATTAGGCAATCATGTTTTTAATATACACAACTAACTATGCATAGTAAAACTATGCATAATTTTAATTCCTTTTATTGTAAACAATTTTAACAAAATGAAAGTTCTAAACTTTGCCAATGATTTTCGTACCATCGCTATGCTATATGGCAGTGTGACCCTGTTCCTTACCTTATTGCATAATGTATTCCTGTTGTATTATGTGGATATGTTTATCTCAATATACAAGATCGACAAAACATCATTCTGGGTCGGAGAGGTAGAGTATATAATATAAGGTTGTGTAATAATTGGTATGTAATCTAGTTAATTGCCTACACTACAAGCTGCATTTTAAGCTTGTGATAAATTACCCGTACACCACAAAAGGCAAATTACATTGAATTTTTCAATATAAATGTGTGTTAATTAACCACTAAGCCCTGTTATGTATAGACTATCTAAAATGGATTTTAAAATACATAATGTAAATATAAGAAATATTGCTTACATTTTCTTATACCTATTTTAAGGTTATATTTCTTCTCTGGAACTCGATAAATGATCCATTATTTGGTATGATGAGTGATAAAGGGATATTATTCGGCGGCCAGAAGAAGAAAAACGACGATATTGTAATCAAACGGCTTTTAAACTTGAAACGAAACGCTCCATTATTTTCTTTATCTTTTTTATTGTTTTGGTTCCTGTGGATACCACCTGCTTTACAGTTTACAGTTTGTTTATGTTTGTACGATGCTTTTCTTACTTCTGTAGATCTACAACATACAGCTCTTTTAGCAGATCTAGCAATAGAAGCAAAAGATAGGTAAGTGTAAGTTAAACACATTTTTAATGTGTCTAACTTAAAAAATATTAAAATTTTATAATATAGCAATCTGTGGGATACTTAATAGGTTACAATAATTAAATGTTATGTACGATTTTTTATTTACTCATTTAACTTATTTACATAGGTGGGCACAGTTAAACGAAAAAGCAACTTCGTTAAATGGTTATTCGTTACACATAACAGTAACTTCGCTAACGTTTTTTCGTTAAATTAAACCAAGTGTAACGGAAGTTATCGTTAAACGTTAACGTTAAAATTTAATTAAAACAAACAAAGGAATTACCTTTTTTATAAAAAAAGATTTAAAAAAATTAGTTTTTTTCTTAATCGATGTTTTAACTAGACGAAAAAGGTTTAGAAGAAGTTTTTAAAATGGGCTTAGGCCTAATGCCCAAATAACAGTGGCCGGATAGTAATTACTTACATCGTTTAAAAATTGCGACGATTAAACCCGATAAACGGCGATTTTAAACATATATATTTCTTATATTACCATGGATTTACTTGTAAAATATTGAGTTAACGGGCTTAATTTAACGGAAGCACAATTTAACGAAAGTTAACAGGTCCGATAACGATTTTTAAAATTAACTTAAAAGTTAAATTTTAACAAAAAAAATAACTTCGTTATTTAACGTTTAACGCATTAACGTTTAGATGCCCACCTTTGCTTATTTATAGGTTTAAACAATATTTTACGTTGTGATTTTTTTTAACAGTTTTTTTTGTTTTTGTTTCAGAGCCCAACTAAACCGCTGCTGTTCATTATTTGGAGCACTCGGTTCAACAAGTGTTTTTGTTTCATATATTTTTTGGAACAAGCATGTAGTTTTCCCATTTCAAGTTAGTTCATACCTATATTTTTGTTATAATTTTTTAACTTAATTTTTATGCAATTCCAATTTTTTTTAGGTATTTTGTGCAATAATTACAATATTTTCTACTATTGGTTTTTTGTTTTCTATTCATTTTCTTCTACAACTTTACATGAAAAAAAGAAAAGAGGATTCCACCAATAGTTTTACAAAACAATCAGCAATAAGTAAGTAAAAATATATTTTATTATTCATTTAAATAAAACATGAATTACAAAATTAAATATTTTAAGATCACTATTTTTCAAGTTTTATTTTTTACAGATGAAAATGAAAACCAAATTTCAATGTTTTCTAACAAAGTTGGAATGAGAAAATATTTATCACAATTAGCTTCAAGCAAAAATTTTAGATGGTTTATATTGATGAATCTTGTGCAGGTATAATATTTTATTTACTTTTAATTTTTAATCTGTCATTAAATTGATGTGTAGTGCTATGTATATTGTTTTGGATTATAGTTAAAAACCTTTTAAATGTTTTAGGTGTTTCACTGTCATTTTAATAGCAATTTTTTCCCCTTGTTTTTGGATTCATTGCTCGGAGATTCAGTTTCACCGACAGTTTGTTCGCTGTTAATTGGTAAAGACCTTTTTTTATTAATTTTTAAATTATTTATATTCTGAAGCATTTATCATTTGGGCCAAAGAAAATATATATTTTTGTGTATAAATTTTTATTTTTCTAACTTACTTTAACATGGAAGCAGTGGGAATCGAATCAGGAGCCTTATGTGTAATGTCCAGTGCTTTTAACCGCTATAGCCTGCTGCCAATAGTTTATAAGATCTACTACTTAAACAAACAGTTTGTTATTTTTAGGTCTCTCTTTCGTTTTACCTCATTTAAACAACTTATATTTTCTTGGTTTATGCGATCGATATGGAACTTATAAAGTTATTAACTGGTTGTTTTACACCAAACTTATACTAGCTATTATCATGATGTTAGTGGGATCAACAAATATTCTGATATTGTGCTTGTTCATTGCAAGGTAGTAAATTTATTTTTGAGTGAAGGCCAGAAATGTCCTAGGTTCACTGTGTATAGTACGACATATTTGTTAGATTTTTATTCAAAATTTTTGATGTTAAGTACAAGTAGGCCTAAATTTTATTTAAACTGCTTCAAAAATGTGTTTTAAATTTTAAATGTATTTATTTTATAATATGAAAAGCTGCTTTATTTTCAGAATTTATTCTTTTTTTAGTAACCGAGTATTTACTGAGGGCACTTGTAAGTTACTTAACTTAGTTGTCTCTGATCTGGTTGATGAAGATTTTGTTAAACACAAGCGTAACAACCAAGCTTCTGCTGTGTTTTTTGGAATGTCTTCTCTGTTATCCAAACCTGGCCAAACACTAGCTCCCTTGTTAGGAACTTGGCTGTTTGCTGTGTATGCAGGTATTTTAGTGGGGCATAAAACATTTAAAATACCCTCATATTAAGAACTTTCCTCATATTAAGAACTTTATTTTTTTATTTATTTTATAAAAATTCTAGGTGAGGATATATTTCAAAAGGACAGCCCAAAGTTATCAGACGACATTGACAATCTAATTTTAGGTGTGAACACACCAAATCTACATAGAGAAGCCTGTTTTTTTATTTTAATAACTGTTCCAATTACTTGTGCAATAATACAAATTTTAGCCTGGAAAAAATTTACCTTACATGGACCAAAATTAAATCAAGTTAAAATGCTACGCATGGGCCAAGTGGCCGATATGATTTAACATAAATATGCAAATTCCTACAACTTTGCCTGTATGATTATAATTTATTTTTAGGTATTAGTAAAATGTTATTTAGGTTTTTTTTTATTTAAAACAAAGGTAGTAATTTATTTTATTTTTTAAGCAAATGGGGACTTTTATATATTTTTAGAGATTTTTAATATTGTTTTATATAAATAATGGCTGTATTTTTTATAATAGAGTAAATTGTTTGTTTTTAAGAACTTTACGAAATGAAATTCCTCTGTAGTTTTATCTATTTTTCCTTTTTGCATTCTACTTACGCTAAGTAGAACTTATTTTGATAAATACATTATTTTGTACAGATGTGGTTGTCTAGAAAAAATTTAAATAAGTTTTTTTTGTTAACTACTCTATATTTATATAAATATAGTTACTAAATATTATTTAAAACAAGTCAGGTTGATTTTTAACAACTCTATTTATATAATATAAATATTGTTACTGATCTACTATATTAAACTGGGTTGAGGTTAATTATTATTTAATTTATTTGTATGAATTAATCTTTATCTATTATTTGAAACAGACATTGGTCTAATTTTTAGGTTCTTTATTTATATAAATATGGTTACTGATCAATTATTTACAATAGAGTTTGGTTAACTTATTAAATTTTATTGAGGCTTGTGAGGGTAATTTTAAACCAAAGTTTTTTAGTACAATTTGTAAATATAAATTAACAATGCCAGTACCTCATGTAAGTTAATAAATATACCGCGTATTTACTTATTAGTTAGACCCTCTTAATATACTTAAATAGTTTTGTGGCACCTGCCCTCGTGTAATTTACCAAGGTTCCCGTTTTCGCAACCTTTCGGTACCGTTACGTTACCACTCGTCTGTCTTTATGCACGAGCCAAAAAAAAATTAAAAAGATGTTGCAATTTTGTGATTTTTATGTATTTATGGACTCTACCTCCTTTCTTAGCACGTGCGCTACCTCTTTTTAAAAAAAAATTAGCTTTTAAATAAATAAATAGTTTTGTTAGATAGGCAGAAATATTTTATTCGCTTTCGTCTGTACTTCTTCAAATTTAAGAACGTGCAGACTGGCAGACGTATCACGTATGAACGCCATTTTTTATGATGATTTTTTACTCTGTTTTCATATAGGTTTTATATAGCAAAGTTCCTGCCATTTTGAATAGGTTACTTTTATTATAAAGAAATTTGAGTTTGGATATGTTGCCGTCTGGCAGCTATGAATTTTGACTCACTGTCGCTAGCGTTGTCCCAAATTAGCTATCTTGTTGCCAATCTAACAAAGAAAAATTTCAAACAAAGTTCAACTGAGATAACCACAGTAATTTACGTTAATTTTTTGTCGAACTACTTTAACTAAAATACTATTTTTATATGCATATTAAAATAAAACTTACTTAAAATTACTTTGATTGACTTTTGCCAAGGTATATAGTTGTTAAAAATATTTTAAAGTAATTTGTGTTACAAATTTTAATCTTGTTTTTTTTTTATTTTTAGTTAGTAGGCCGGCATCATACTGAGGCAGAGCGGCATTTGTTTCGTTGTCTCTTCTCCTGGATTGATTTTGGAGGTGATGGTAAAACCTCCGGAAAAGACTCTCAACAGGTTAATCAAAAATTTTTTTAATGATTTTTATATATATACATAAAATGTTAGTCACTTTGTAAAATATAATTGAGCTTGTGGGATCTGCTGTTCAATGACTCTATAGCCAGTTTTTAGACTTGTTACAACTTATACATAGAAGTACCATGGTGGAAATTAAACCTAGGATCTAATTTGTTGATTTTCATTTTCTTAATTACTAAAAAGTACAAAGCTTCTTTCAAAACTGGCAGTGTGGTGTAGTGGTCAGAAAACTCGGCTTTACTACAAGATGTCCTAGGTTTGATACCTACTGCTTTCATACTGTAGCACCCTTGAGTAAGGCACTATAAACGATACGAACTCCTCCTTAACCAGCAGCGTTATTATTGCAATTATAACCTATAACATCTTAAACTGCAATGGGCAACTTGTGACTTGGTCAGGGTAACATGAATTACTCTATGTTTAGGTTGTAAAGTCGACCTTCCTACATCTAGGATAAATAAATATATTTAAAAAAAATTTAAACAGCTTAAGTTTACCCTGTGTTGCATTTTACAGATTCAACTTCTGATCCAAGAGTTTGGGTTACTGGTGACAAGGGCAAGCTTTGCTACGACCGTTTGTTACTCAATCGAGAGCCCATTATCTCACCAGAAAACTTTATTGCCATCTGCTTCACTTATTCCTAATATCAGCAAAGTCTTGAAGTTCAATAAATCGCAGGAACTCGTTTTTGCGATCGCTTTACATAGCTCAATAAATCAAGAAACTAAAAAGCAAGGTTTGGGCTTAATAATTTTCAGTTTCTTTTATTAAAAAATAAATAAACAGTTTAAAATGTGTGTTCAAATATTTGTATTCAGTGGTTTTGTTTTAAATATATAAATCATTGTTTATTTTTAAAGTTTTTGTTTGCCCTTACTCTAACTTGAAACTTGTTTACTTAAATTTGCTTTAGCTGTTAGTTTCGTTACAAAGAAACTTCCTGAATTTCTACAGCTTTATATTGATTTAAACAACGGAAAGAAGGGTTTAGAAGTAAGTAGTGTATAGGCTATAAGCTGTTCTATATAAAAACTTATATTGTATTTAGTTAATGAGTTCTAAGTAATGTATAAGATTAGTTTATAAAAAAATAATGTATATATATATAGGCCTATTTTTTTGATAAAAAGTTTAAAAAAGTATGTTAATTATGTGAAAAAAATGCTTTTTTTGGGTTAGTATTGGTTAGAACACTAGTTTATATAAATAAGTTTTGGTTAAAAAGCATTAAATTTTATGAAATAAAAATTTCTAGGATATTGGACTACAGGACACTGCTGTAGAAGTTGTCCATCTTCTACTTTCTCATATCAGCAAATTAAATTTTCTTGATCCTCAATTACAACAATCCTTTCTTAACCTACTAAGAAAAGGTAAAGTCTAATTTTTTAATATTTTTTTTTTGGTTGAAGATTTATTATATATACCAGCCAATACCCTGCCCTTTATTCAGTGTTGTCATGGTCGCAACTTCTAACTAAAAGTTGCTACTTACCAGCGATAATTTACCAGTACACCACAAATGGCAGTTTTATTTTTTTTTGTAGAACTATAAATTGGACATCTATATAATATTGGAATTTTTTTTCTTCTGATATTAATATTAACATGTTATTTTTTTAAATTATTCAGATTTTCCATTTGATCGTTGCCCAGTTATTCTGCTTCCATTTTTATATTCCGATCAAGCCGAGTTAAACATGGAACGATTACTCAGCGATTCGTCGATGCTGACCTCAGCAAACAATGGACAAAAAAATCTTAACCTGTCGCTGGCTGATATTATAAGGGAATCAGGTTACAACTGCTGCTCAAGGTAAAATCAGTTACATTTTTTGTTTCAAATAAAAAAAGTTTATAATTTTTTTGTTTTACATGTGAATTAAATAAATTATTTATGTAAATTTGTTTTTTTTTAGTTTGGAAGAATGTAGAAATACGTTGATGACATACCAGATAAGATCTATGAGTGGAGGTCAAGCAGCAAGAGTGATTGCAATGATGTCATATACCCATGCAGATAACTTAGACAACATAGCTTCTCCACAAGTAATACCTGGGTTTTATTGCATTTTTATTTATTAAAAAATTATAAATTTAACTTTTTTGATATGGTTTGTTGTTAGTTTAGTACACTGAGATTTGGTCCAAAATTTAAAATTTTTTTTGGTTTAGTCGATATCTTCCGGGGGTTGGTCTGAAACAAAGGAAAAATCGGAAGAAAATTTAACAAAATGGAACGTTGATGTGTTTTTACAATGTGCTAAAGAATTGGTAAAATTTTATTTTTTTTTAATTTAATTAAAATTCTAGTTAGAACCTCATTACATAACAATATTATTTTCAAGTTTTGATCACTAGTTGTCAACTTATTATTAGTATTAATAAATAAAGTTTGACCCTTACCTTGTATTTTTTTGTTTTTCTCCTTTGCCTTTTTTTTAAATACATTAACAGTTGTAAAGCTTTATTATTGCAATTTTTTATTTTAGAACCCATCTCTTTCAGCACGTGAATTGTTAAAAGGTTTCGATTTTCCTTCATTTAAAGTAAATGATAAAGGTGGTTTCCACCTTATTGTTCATGCCATTCATTTGCTCAAAGCCCAGCAAGAAAACTTTCCAATTGATTTGCTGTTTAAACAGTGGGGTAACCAGATTGCTCAGGTATAAAAAAATGGTTTTTAAAAATTTCAAAAATTCTAAAAAAATCTGATTTTTTTTAGTTTTCGTTTATTCAACATGCTGTTGACTATCCAAATATTTTGTGCTTTGCTGACTTTCCTACAAGAATGGTGAATCTTGAAGCTTTAAAACAACCTATTGATGAGGAAAATAAAAAAATTATTACCTGGTATGTAGATTGTAAATTAACGCCCTTAAATTAAAATTTTTTATCAATTTATTTTTAATTTTGTATTTAAATATACATTACATTTTTAACAATTTATTTTTGATTAAACTATATATTTATTATAACAAAAATCTTGTTTTTTTCTAGGAAATCTCTTGATCTCATTGAAACTCTACTAGTGTTATCTGAGTATGGGAATTTTGAAGAAGTTAAACACTTATTCCAATGGCCATTTGAACATTGCCCTGATATGTTGGTGCTATCTCTTATACAGGTAAATAAACCTATAATAATAATTTTAAAAGTATTGTTTTTTTTATTGCAAAATTGAAAGCTATTATTAAGTGTTATTTTTTAGTCTGGGAATTCCTCAGTTCAACTGCGTCGAGAATTAATAATTTCACTCCTTCCAGTTTTTCTTGGCAGTCATCCCAACTCTGCTATGGTCCTCAACTATGTCTGGAATGCACAGGTTTTTTTTTAAAACAATTTTTATTACATTTATCAGGGAACGAAATAACGGGTCGCTATTCGCTAAAAGCGAATCGTTTTTTAAAATTAGCGAATCGTTTTTTACAAATATATTAGAAATAGCGAATCAACAAAAAAAGGTTCAGGCAGTGATAAAACTCTCGTGTATATTTTTACGATCTATTTTACACTGGTTTCACACTAATTGATTACATCATCATAATCCTGCGTAAATGTAGGTTACTATAGGGCATTTAATAACAAAAACTTTCCATGTTTTGGCAATGCGTAAATTTCGCTTCCGAGATCGTTCACTTGTTGCGCAATTTTTTAAATGCATAACACAGCCTTAAAAGTATTAAAAATGTCTCGTTTTTCGTGCAAAATATGCTTAACAATTGTTTAACAATAAGTTACTTTTTAAAAATGCCACGCAACGCGTCAAGTGTTACAAAAAAACGAAGATTATGACTTGAACCTAATAATTACTATAAAAATGCGACCTCATTTTTAGCGAATCGTTTTTTAAACGTTAATTCGTACCCTGTTTATGTGTTGGCCTCCAATTTTTTATGTTGTTATTGAATTACTGACATTTTGTCTAATGCCATTTTACTTAATGCAACATTTTTTATTAACTCCATTTTAGAAAAAAACTGTTTAATTTTCGATATCATTTCAATCGAATTAAAAAAAAAATTTGTTTTTAAGAGTTTACTTTTGAGCAATATATATATCTTTTTTTGCAATTATTGTTTTGTTCCTTTTTTTTCGGGAAAAAAGGAATTTTTAGTATAGGCTATCTTTTTTATTCTGTTACTTAATCCTTAAACTGATATGTGTTCCAGCATAGTCATCAAGTGGTATTAAGACAGCTAGTGATGCACAGTATGGCAGATTGGTATGCAAGAGGTGAACAATATGACCAACAACGCCTATCTAGAATATTGGACGTTGCTCAAGATCTAAAGGTGAATATTTTCTAACTTCATAATCAATATAATAATCAATTTTTTCTAACTTAATAATCCAGCAGCGTTGTGTAGTGGTAAGAACACTTGCTACACCACACATGAGGTCGTGGGTTCAATCCTCACTGATCTCATGCTGTAGCGCCCTTGAGTAGGGCGCATTAAACGGTATGAACTCCTGCTGAGCCAGCACTTAATCAGTAGAATAATTATCAGGCAATGATAAACTATAATATCCCAAACTACCACAGGCAACTCGAGACTGGGTCGGAGTAACTGATGGGACTCTATGTTTAAGTCGCGCATTCGACCTTCCCACATCGAGGATAAAGATATATACAAAAAAAATGATATAGAGTATTATTATTTTTAAAAATCTGACTATTCCAATATATTATTTTTGTTACTTTTTATTTTTTTTAGGCTTTGTCTATGCTTCTTAGTAGTTCACCTTATAATTTTGTGATTGATTTGGCTGTACTTGCTTCAAGAAGGGAATATCTAAAACTTGATAAATGGCTCTCAGATAAAATAAGAGAGCACCGTGAAGAATTTATACAAGCATGCTTGAATTTTCTTAAAAGAAGGTGTCATAATATACTGGGTAAATTGCTTACATTTTTGAATAAAAAACGCAATAATACAACATTTTTTTAAGTTATTAATCTGATTGGAAAACTTATAAAACATTTTTTTTAATTTGGTAATTATTCGAATACAGTTTTAGGAATAGGTTTTATTTAAAGAAATGAAATTTAATTTTTTTTATCGAATAAACAGGTGGGCCTTACTTAAAGGAAGATAGTATGTCTGCCATGCATTTGCCAACTGAAACCTTGGCCACTATTCTCAGCTGCCTACAATCATATATCGGGTAATTATTTAACTAATATTACCTTAAACAATTTTTATTAAAAAAAAAGTTTATTTATTTTGCTGAATATTGTTTTTTTTTAGGAATATGTCTCAAGAAAGTCAGGATATTTTGCTTACCATGGTGTCCAACTGCAGCGCGTTGTTGAACAAAAATCGTCAGCCGCCTCCTGGGGTTATGGGAAAGCCCCGGGCCCCACAACCAACCAGTCAGGCTCCAATTATACCCCCACCTCCTTCTTTGCCCTTGCCTCATTCACAAGTGGATACCATGCTTACAAAACCAGTAAGTTTTAAAAAAACATTTTTTTTTAAATATTTTTATTTAAAAAATTTTTTTTTAATTTAATATTTAGATGGACCCAGTGACAGGAATAAGTGGGTTTAATTCTGACAACCCCCCTAACCCCACTGGGTTTGGTCCAGGAAATGATTTCAACCTTATCGGCCCCAACAACGGTAGACCAGCTGGGGTTCTTAACAACCCAGTTCTAACCAGCCCTGGAGGTATGGAAGGCTTACCCACTAACCCAGAAGTTGGGGGCTTTCCCTCTGGGTTACCAAGTAACCTGTCATCAAACTTGGGCAGTGTGGGTCCGAGCGGTGGTCAGTTTATGCGGGGTGGAAACGGTTTTGGGTCGGATCTTAACACCAATTTGGGGTCCCAGTTTGGTGGGGCTTCGAACAGTTTGGGGTTATCAGTGGGGCAGAATACAGCAGCTTCTACAAGTGGATTTGGGACTTCTCAGTTTGGCTTTGGTGGATCAAATATTATGCCCAGTAATAAAATTTTACTTAAAAAAATATAAAGTTTTTATATCATAAATCAAGGTTCTTAGTATCATAAGGGGTTGGGATATTTATATTCAAAGTTAACTTTGCTAATTTTCTGATTTTTTAATGTTTTTGGCTTTGTAAAAAAAGTAGTTGAAGGGCACTCTAAAATGCCATCTGTAGAAATTAAACTTAAGACCTTCAGTTTACAAGAATAGCAAAGATCAGCACGATCTACAGTGTATATTCTGTAACTTTTCTGATAATTTTTTTAGGTTTTTTTGGGAGTGTAGGTGGTGGCATGTCATCAACATCTGATGCTTTTTCGACCAATAAATTTGATTCCTTCTCGGCCAATCAGAAAGAAGATATGTTTAGAAACAAGGTTGCTGATATTTTTTCCCAACCTAAATCTAATTTAGGCGGTGCAGGTAAAAAAAATCAAATTTTTCAAAAAATTTTTTGATTTTTTTTTTTGACTTTAACCAAAAATTAAATAAATTTTTTCTTTTAAAGGTGGTATGAGTCTTGGTGGTAGTTTGGGTGGTAATATAGATATATTCGGACAAAAGAAAACTGCAATCGGTGGATCTTTAGGTCCAGCTGCACAACAAGCCTTTCAACAAGCTGCTGCCAAGACCACCAAACAACCAAGTACGTTTACTACAGAATATATTTACGAGACTATATTTGTATATTGCCACCATAGCAATAACACACTATAGCTTTATTTGATTCCCACTGATTGCTCTGATACCAATTAAGACTGGGTCAGGGCACTTAAATTAATTCTTTTTTAGACATGTACAAAAATTGCTTTTTTTTTCCAAATCATAAAACTATTAAATTAATAATGCCAATTTTCTCTAAGTAGTATATACAAAATTTTATTTTTTATTAAAAAAATCCTAATATTGAACTTTTTTTTGAGTAGCAGATTTATCTCAAGCTTGGCCAGAAATGAATCAGCAATTCAGTAAAGAAATAGAAGACGAAGCAAACGGATATTTTCAGAGGATTTACAATCAACCCCCTCACCCAACCTTATCTGTTGACGATGTTAGTTAAAAAAAATAAAAATTCAAGTATTAAAAAATTAAAATTTAAAAAATTCATAAAAATTTTAATTTTTTTATAGATTCTGGATCTTCTGCAAAGATTTAAAGAGTCGAATAACAAGAAAGAGAAAGAAGTTTTTAATTGCATGATGAGAAATTTGTTTGAAGAATATCGATTTTTCCCACAAGTAAGTTTGGTTTTACAAAATTTGTTTAAAGTTATGTTACTTGAAACTTATAATTTTGTTTAGTATCCTGACAAGGAATTGCATATAACAGCTTGTCTATTTGGTGGAATTATAGAAAAAGATCTTGTCACATATCTAGGTAGGTATTAAAATATTAAACTAAAATCTGTATACCAAAAATATTTTTAATTCAATTTTTTTTCTAATTTTTAAAATTTTTGTTTCAGCTCTAGGTATAGCTCTTCGATATGTCCTTGAGGCCTTAAGAAAACCAACAAACAGCAAGATGTATTACTTTGGTATAGCTGCACTGGATAGATTTAAAAGTAAATTAAAGGACTACCCACAATATTGCATCCACATTTCAACCATCCCACATTTCAACAACTTCCCACCCCATCTTGTCGAGGTAAAAAAAAAAAATTTTTTTTTAATTTAATAAAATGCAAAAAAAATTTTTTTTAAAATTTAAAATATGACCTTAAATTAAAGTATGTTGATTGCGGGAAACGTTGCGAAGAACCGCTTAATAAAAAACACGGCACGGTCACCACTCCTGGTAGTATAGCTTTCGCGGCACAACAGCAACAGCAACAAACCAGATCACAACTTATCAGTCCAAGTGAAAATGTTCCTGTGAGCCCAGCACCTGCTGCTGCTAAGTTATCATTGCCTGGTGCCATTGGCAAAGAAATACAGGTGCCTTTTTTAGGATGTTTTGTGCACAAGTCTTAGTATTAGTTTTGTTGGTATGTTAAATAATTTTACATAGAAAAAATAGAAAATTTATTTTTTAGTTTTTTTTTTTTAATTTTATTAACATTTGTGTTTTTATCTGTTTCATTAAAAATTTAAATTAAAAAGCAATATTTTTGCAATAATATGAATTTTTTTTAACAGCAACCCTCGATTGCAAAAGCAACTAACATCGACACTCTTCTCGGAGCCCAAGTTCCGGAGGAGAAGATCCCGGAACCTCCGGAAGTCGTCCAGGACAAAATTGCTTTTATTTTCAACAATCTCTCAGTCTCCAACATGACACCAAAAGTAAAAAAATTTTAAAAAAAAATAAAAAAAAGAGTTTTGAATTTTTTGTTAAAAATTTGTTTATTTTTAGTCTGAGGAAATGAAATTGGCAATGAAGGAGGAATACACTCAATGGTTGTCCCAATATTTGGTTATGAAGCGAGTTTCAATCGAACCTAACTTCCATCTTCTGTATTCTAACTTCTTGGATTGCTTAAAAATGGCTTCGTTAAATAAATTGGTTCAAGAAGAAGTGTTCAGAAATATAACTGTAAGTCAATTATCATATTTTTGGTATAAACTTTTTTAAACTTCATTATAAAACTGACATATTATGTTGGTTAAAACACTTGGCTTCAGAACATGAGGTTTTGGGTTTAATTCTTACTGCTCTTATGCTGTGGGGGTCTTAAGTAATGTGTTATAATCACAATTTTTTTGTTTCAGACTGTTAGGTCAGCCAATGTTTTTCATATTTTATAGGTTAACATTTTTTCAAACATACAAATATAAAAAAGTTGTTAGTTGGTATACTTATATTTAGTTTACTTAACAAAAAACAGTTTTTAAAATTTTTTTTAAATTTTTTTTTAGGTACTTCTGCAATCTGATAAAACTGTTGCCAACTTTTCTGATCGATCACTGTTGAAAAATCTTGGCCATTTTCTTGGAATAATTTCTCTGTCAAAAAATCGACCGATCTTATATGACGTAAGTCACTGAATTTTTAAATTTTTTCGCTAAAATTAGTTTTAATATTTTTACATATATATATCAATTTAAAAAAAAATTATAAATTTTTACAAAAAAAGTTTTTTTTTTTATTAAAAATTTTACTAACTTTTTTTTACAGGATATTGATCTTAAGTCCCTACTGTATGAAGCTTACAGTAAAGGTGCCCAGGAGTTGTTATATGTTGTCCCATTTGTAGCCAAGGTATTAGAATCAGTTGGTAAAAGTAAAGTGTTCAAGTTACCCAACCCATGGACAGAGGCGTTAATGAGTGTATTAGCTGAACTACATATGGAACCTGATTTAAAGGTAATATAAAGTAATTTGTAAATTTTGAACTTCATTTCGGAGAGTTATTTTCAAAATATTTTTAAAAAGACTGTTTTTCGTATTTTTTTCACAAAATATTTTTAAGTTGATTGATCATTTTTCGATTTTTGATTTTTTTTTGCAAAATTTTTTTAAAATAATAATTTTTTTTTTTAATTTAGTTGAACTTGAAGTTTGAGGTTGAGGTATTATGTAAGAATTTGTTGATTGACATCAACGACATCAAACCTGCTCTTTATTTGAGGAATCCTGATATTAAAACCAAAATTACTTGCCAGGTAAGTAACAAAAAATAAAAATTGTTTTAAAAAAAATAAAAATATTGATGTTAAAAGAATACAAGTTACGAATGTTACAAAACAAAAATTAAATTTAAAAATCAAAATTTATCAATACATTTTAAATAAATATTTTAATTAATTTTTTTGGTTTTTAAATAAAATTTGGAGATCAGCTTAAAATCTGAATTATTTCTTAGTTATCAACATCTAAGAAGGAAGGAGGAAGTAAACCAAGTACACCATTGCTAGAGATTAGATTACCAAGGTTAATAACTTATTTATAATTAAATATATAAAGAAGTCTATTAAAATACAACTAACAATACCATAAAAATCAAAAAGTTTTTATTTTAAATTTAATTTTTTTTTTTAATTTTTAGAGTAACGGCACAACTAAACATGGTGCCCCCTCTAACCAGCGGGTTTCCCCCTCCCCAGCAACCCCCATCAGGACCTCCACCACCCCCACAACAACCCCAACCAGCAATGCCAGCCACCACCCCTAGGTTTTCGTTCCACGATATCAATATTTATTCTATTGCTACTCTGCAATCTCACATGACAGTTAAACTAGAGGTAAATTAGTTCTTTATTGTTTTAAAAAAAATATTTATAATAATCTGGCAGTGCATGAGGTCTAGGCTTCAATTCCTGCTGCCTCCATGCTGTAGCAGCTTTAAGTAAGGCCCTAAAAACTTTGCAAACTCTTGTGAAGCAAAAAATTTTGCAGGTTTAATATTTTGCAATTATATTTAAATATATATTAGACTGCCAAAGTCAACTCAAGACTAGGCCAAGGCAGCAAATGTTAACCTATGTTAAGGATAAGAAATCAACCTTCCAACCAATTACAATTATTTTATGTTATTAAATTGTACTTGTGCTTTTTAGTTGCCACTCTTGCAAGCACAACCTCAACTGCGTGGTTGTGTTCGTCCAGCTTTGGAAAAAGCAGTTCAGGATATTTTACAACCGGCGGTCGAACGAGCGATCAAAATTGCTCTGACTACTTGTGAGCAAATTGTGAGGAAGGATTTTGCTCTCGATCCTGAGGAAAATAGAATGAGAACAGCAGCACATCATATGGTGAGTGGTTTTTTGGGTAAAATTTTTTTGATTAATAATTTTTTTATTTTGCTTTTGTAAGAATTTGGGTGAAAAATCTGAAAAATTTTTTTTTTAATTTTTTTTTGATTTTGTAAATTTTGTTGTAAAAAAAAATTTTGCTCAATTTTTTAAGGTTCGAAACCTCACTGCTGGAATGGCTTTAATAACTTGCCGAGAACAACTACTACAAGGGATAAGCAACCATCTAAAACAAAATTTTGTTCAAGCGTTGAATAGGGTAAGCATATGATCACAATCAAAAAATAAAAATATTTTTTCACAAAATGCTTTTGGTGGGATTTGAACCAGTGACCTTTTGAATCAACTTTTTTATTTTTTTTACAGCAACATCCTCAGTCCCTCACTCCCCAGCAAAAAGAAATGGTGGACAGAGCTACATCAGTTATAGCTGCTGATAACGTTGAACTGGCTTGTTGCTTTATTCAAAAAACTGCTGTGGAAAAAGCAATTATGGAGATGGACAAAAGAATGGCAGCCGTAAATTTAATTTCTAAAAAATAAATTTAATAAAAAAAATTTGAGTTTAAATATAAAATATTTTTTTATTTTCTAAGGATTATGAATTGAGAAAACATGCCAGACAAGATGGCCGACGTTATTGTGATCCATCAGTTCTCACTTACCAAGCAGAGAGAATGCCAGAACAAATTAGACTCAAGGTAAAGGAACTGTTAATAAAAAGCTCTTTTTTTAATCTAGATATTTTTTTTTTATTTTTTTTATCGGAGTTATTTTTGCCACTAGGTGGGAGGAGTGACCTCTCAACAGACGGCAGTGTACGAGGAGTTTGCTCGATGTGTTCCAGGATTTCTTCCGAGCAACGATTCGTCCCAACCCTCCGGATTCCTTGCTAAACCTATGCCAGTAAATAACTTTTTAATATTTTTTATGGAAAATAAATTTTAAAATTTAGATTTAATTTTAGGGGCCTTGGTTTATTAATAAGTTGTTAGCAATTTAGTTTTGTTTTTTAAAACTGATCATAATTGTTTTAGGCCTGGCCGGTTGATGATATTAATCAAGTATTCGATCGTTGCACTGCTGAGTTAGAGCAACATGTACAAGTAGGATCAAAATTTATTTTATTTTTAAATTAAAATTTATTTAAAATGGTTTACTTTCAGTTTAATGTATAACAAAAATCACTATTTTTAGTTTTTTCTTTTAACTCTTTTTTTTTGATATTTTCCAACTAGGTGATTGGAATGAGTCAAAATAGTGGTTCGTTCTCTCAACTTCAGAGTTTACATGAAGCTCTTCTGCTAGCTCGAAACACTCGCGAAGCTGTAAACGCACTTGCTCTCCTGCAGAAAGCAGTGGAAGGACTACTTGATGCTGGGACCATTACAACTACTGACCAAGATGTAAAATTAATCAAATAATTATTATATTATCAAAATAGTAAGAATTTTTGTCTGGTAACTGTAGTTTTAATGGGCTAAAAAGTAATTACAGTCTTAACCTATTACAAACAAGTGCTAGCAGTGGGAATTGAATCTAGAATTATTAACCAATTTTTAAGACATTCCTAAAGGTGATAGATAAGAAAAAAATGTCTTTAAAATTATACCAACAGTATAATTTTTTTTACAATTATTTTTAATCTGGTCCTATATTATATAATTTTCATTACCTACAGGCTCTTGCACGTTATCGCGATTGCCACATTCTTGTATTGAAAGCCCTGCAAGACCAACATGCTTATGGTCCTCAGTGGACAAACAAACAAGTCACACAATGTCTTGTCAACCATAGAGATGAATACAAGTATAATGTACAAGCTGTTGAACTCTTGATCAAATCTCAACTTGTTAATTTGCAGCAATATGACCAACATCTTGCTCAGGTCTGTAGATAAACATAATTGTAATTATATTTTAACATTTTTTATCATGTAATTTTATCTCTTATTTTATTAAAAGCTACTTTTCATAAAAATAAATAACCAGCAGCATAGTGTGATGGTCAGAACACTTGGCTTCACTCTGTGAAGTCCTGGGTTTAATCCCCACTGTTTTTATGCTGTAGCGCCTTTGAGTAAGCCGCTATAAATAGTATAAACTCCTGTTGAGCCAACATTGAATTGGCAGCTTAATTTTCAAGCAATTATAATCTATAATATCCCAAACTGCCGAAGGCAACTTAAGACTGGGTGAGGGTAACCAATGTTACTCTAGGTTTAGGTCGCGAAGTTGACCTTTCCACATCGAGAAAAATATTTATTAATAAAATGAATGCACATTTTAGAGACTGTTATAGTATTAAGAAAAGATTTGGTCACATAAAATAAATAAAATTGGTCTTTTAAACCTTATTTTATTTAACCAGGCGATGGAGAATGGTTTGAACTACATGGCAGTGGTGTTTGCCATGCAACTGGTTCGCTTGTTTTTGGTTGAAGAAAAACAGGGATCAGCGGTGAGTGAATCTGATCTTTACAACACTGTAGAAGTCCTCAATAAAATTAACATCTCCAGAGGAACTGCACCTGAAGGGTAAGCTGTTAAAAGTTTTTAGTAAGTTTATCGTTAGCAGATCAAGATTTTTTTTTAGATTTCAGTTTTGCTTATTTATTTTTTTTTGCTTTTTTTCTGACCTTTATTTAATTTTTTATTTTATGCTGTTTTTTGAATTTTTTTTATTTTACTTTCTATTAAAAATATGAGAATATAAATGGTATTTTTGAGGGCTTTTTTGAACTTATTTTAATGTAATTATACCAGGTTATCCCAACTGATAGAAATGGTGAGATCGAATTATGATTCTATGTTAGAGAAGGTGCCAGGAGGTCCCACTCATATGATGCACTCTGGTATTTCACAGGTAATAAAATACTCATAACTACTCAACAAAAATAGGATTATTATCGCTTCAATGGCATGGCATGGAATGTTTAAGTAAAACATAACTAATACCTTTTGTTGCCCTTAAAAAGATTTGGGCAATTTTGCAAAATTTCTTATTTTTAGAGGTAGCTTAACAAGTATAATTAAATGAATATTTTAAAATATGCCAACTTAAATTTTTTTGTTGTTATATAGGCACGAGAATATAATGATGATCCAGCTGGGCTACACGAGAAGACTGAATATCTGTTACGAGAGTGGGTTAATATTTATCATAGCCCCACTTCTGGAAGGGACTCCACCCGGGGGTTCTCTGCGTTTGTTCAACAGGTTAGAAAAATTGTGATTTAAAAAGAAAATTTTAAAGAAAAAAATTTGTTTTCATCTTTTATTTTTTTTAGATGCACCAGCAAGGTATTCTTAGAACTGATGATTTGATAACCAGGTTCTTTAGGCTTTGTACTGAAATGTGTGTGGACCTTACTTACAGGCTTCTACAGGTTAATTTACCAAAATTTTAAAATGATTTTTTCATAAATATAAATTTTAATTCTTTCCAAAATAAACTCTATTTTTAAATTAATTTTTTAAATACATTTTCGGCCTTTTTTTTAAGTTTTTCAATTTATTTAAACTAATCATGATATTTACTTTTTATATAAGTTTAATGCATATCTTATACAAAACACACTAATTTGTAACTTAAAATACTGTATAGGAGTCCACTGTAACACCTTCCCATCTTAACCCAACACTAGTTCGTGCCAAGTGTTTTCATACACTTGATGCCTTTGTAAGACTTATAACTTTGTTGGTGAAACATTCAGGAGATGCTGTTAATTCTGTCACTAAAATCAACTTGTTGAACAAGGTAAGTAGTGTTCAAATGTGGTGTAAATTAATTTTTTCCAAGTATAATATTTTTTGTACATGTCAAATATGGTGGTATAATTTTTAGTATTTATTTATATATATTTGATGTTAAATTAAGTGCCTTATAATATATTCTTATTTTTTCCTTGGTCCTAGGGCTTTAGGTTTGATTCCCACTATCAGCATTTATAATTTTTGACATGGCATAACACATTTTTAAAATCAAAATAAAATATAAAAATTTTAAAAAATAATTTCTTTTTACCTAGGTACTAGGTATAGTAGTGGGAGTTTTACTTCAGGATCATGAAAGTCGACATACAGAATATCATCAGATGCCGTACCATCGCATATTTATAATGCTCTTCTATGAACTTAACGCACCTGAGCATGTGCTTGAATCCATCAACTTTCAGACTTTGACAGCCTTCACGTAAGTATTTTTACTCAAATTTTGGGTCAAAATAAAAAAAATTTGTCTCCTTTTTAACATTTTTTTTTATTTTAATTTTTTAGCAACACTTACCATATTCTGCGGCCAAGCAAAGCCCCAGGTTTTGCATTTGCCTGGTTAGAAGTCATTTCTTACAGAGCTTTTATATCAAGAATGTTATTACATACTCCCCAACAGAAGGTAAATACATACTTCTAAATAAATTTAATTTAAAACTCTTTTAAAATATTAAAAATATATTTTTAACCCGATTTTTTTGTTTTTGTTGTAGGGTTGGCCAATGTATGCTCAATTGCTGATTGATTTGTTTAAATTTTTGGCTCCATTTTTAAGAAATGTTGAGCTCACAAAATCAATCCAAATTCTATACAGAGTAAGTTTAAAAATACTTTTACAAAATTTTTTTTTAACTTTTGAATTTTTTTTTCGGTTTTGATTTTTTTTTTTTTAAATATTATGAATTTACTAAAACATTTTAGGGAGCTCTTCGTCTTCTTCTCGTGCTCCTCCATGACTTCCCAGAGTTCTTGTGTGATTATCATTATGGATTCTGTGATGTGATCCCTGCCAACTGCATTCAGCTCCGGAATCTGATCCTAAGTGCATTCCCACGAAATATGAGGCTTCCGGACCCTTTTACTCCAAATCTGAAAGTAAGATCAAATTTAAAAAAAAAATTTTTGTCTGATTTTTTTCATAAGCCTCATTTGTAATGGTTTATTATATATTATTCAGGTTGATATGCTTCAAGAGATCAATGTTGCTCCTAGGATTTTAACCAACTTTGTAGCAGTTATGCCAGCTGCCTTCCAGAAGGATCTGGATAGTTATTTGAAGACAAGAGCTCCTGTTACATTCTTATCTGATTTAAGATCTAACTTACAGGCATGTAACTCTTTTTTATTTATCGATTATTTAATGTGCTATAGTGGTTAGAACACTTTGCTTCTATATGTGTGTTCTGAGGTTTAATCTTAATTGCTTTTAAGTCATTGCCTTTAGGTAGGGTTTATAAACAGTACAAAATCCTGCCAAGTTTAAAAACAACCGATTGTTTTTAATATTTATTTATTCTCAATTACCCTTGACCCAATCTCGAGTTGCATATGGCAGTTTGGGAAATTATAGATTAAAATTGCCTGATAATCGAACCTGGGACCCCATGCATTGAAGCCAGGTGATCTGACCACTACACCATGCTGCCAGTTCGGGTTACTTATGTTACCTAATGTTTAGGCAGTGAAGTTTCTACAACTAAAGATGTTTAAAGAAAAATATTAATTTAAATATTTTTATACCTATAGTTAAGTGGAGATCCAGGAATGAAATACAACGTTCCACTAATCAATTCCCTGGTCATGCATGTTGGTACACAAGCTATAGCATTTATACATAGCAAGGGTGGAAGTCCATCTATGGCTACCATTACCCACTCTTCACATATGGACATCTTCCAAAACTTGGCAGTGGATTTAGACACTGAAGGTAGGGTTTTTTGAAAGGATTATTTAATGTTGGGTTTAATATTATTTATTTATCCTCAATGTGGAAAGTTCAACTTTACAACCTATACATAGAGTAACATATGTTACCCGTACCCAGTCTCGAGTTGTCTTTGGCAGTTATAATTGCCTGATAATAAGGCTGCTGGTTAAGTGTTGGCTCAGTAGGAGTTCATACCGTTTATATCGCCTCAAAAGCGCTACAGCATGAGGGCAGTAGGGATCAAATCCAGGTCCCAGGGACTCATGTAGTGAAGCCCAGTGTTTTGACCTGTACACCATGCTATTTACTGTTAGTTTATATTCGTTTTTATATTTTTAGGGCGATATCTGTTCTTGAATGCGATCGCGAACCAGTTACGATACCCGAACAGTCATACTCATTATTTCAGCTGTACTTTGTTGTACTTGTTTGCTGAAGCTAACCAGGAATCTATTCAGGAGCAAATCACAAGGTTTGGAAACAAACTATCCAAAAATTTTTTTCGAATAAAACAAAAATATTTTGGTATTTTTTGAAAAAAATGTTTGACACAAATTTTTTTTCAGAGTGTTGCTGGAGAGGTTGATAGTTAACCGCCCTCACCCTTGGGGCTTGCTCATCACCTTTATTGAGCTTATCAAGAACCCCAACTTCAAGTTTTGGGAACATGAATTTGTTCACTGTGCTCCTGAAATATCAAAGTAAGAAAAATATTATTTTTATGTTTATTTATTCTTAGTGCTAGAAGGTCAACTTCACCGCCCTATAATAAGGTATCATATGTTACCCTGACCAAGTCTTCCGTTGTTATTGCAAGTCTTGAGCATAGTAAACTTATTATTGGCCTACTAATTACTGGGCTCAATGGAAGTAAGAACTTATGATAGCAGCATACTTTAAATTAATTCAATATGTAAACAGTTAAAATTGAGCCTCATATATAACCTGCATATTAGACATAGTTTTTGCTGGTAAAAATATTTGTATATCCTATCAGTAGTTATTGACTTTGGTATTAGTTCACACACCTATCCCCCTTTATACGAATAACCAATCTATTTGCTTATTAAGGCTATTTGAATCCGTTGCACGCAGTTGCATGGGTAAACAATTCACCCAGCAAGGTCAAGCTGAGCCTACCACATCCGGGACTACAACCCCTGCCACCGCTGTCCAATCATCTTAAAGAGCTCGGTCACGTGACCTTAGGAGAACGTCGCCTGACGTTTGTAAACTGATTTTTGGTGTGTTAGAATAACCGCTTGTTGCTGTCGTATGTAAATAAAAGCAAGATAAAAAAAATTGTCATGTTTTTGTGACGTCATGTAGAGTGCTGTGACGTTGGTTTACGAGCGTACAAATTCGCGGTTTAGTCAAGGACCTAAGCGGTGTAAATACTCGCCGGATATTGCTAATTACTACCTTTTTATTGCGCACTCATAAACGTCGACGTAACAACCTTTAATCTGCTGATTATATCATGTTTTGATCCCCTATTAATTTAAATGACCTAACCTTAAATATATCTTAGGTATTTTAGTTGTATCACACTCTTGTTATTTACTTGAAAAACACATTATTTAAAAGGTATTTAGTAGTTTAACATGGACCAAAAATACATCACATTTATGATTTATTATGGCTTGATTGGACCGTTTAATAAAACGTTAATTTAATTGGGTTATAATTTGTTTAATTATCATAGCCGGTCATATAATACTAGGCAATCAATAACGCTAAATTTAATCTTTTTGTCAATTATGAGGTAGTGGCTAGATTCAAAATTTGATAAAAAGAAAGCGAGTTACTTATGTCGATTTATTAAGTTCGTTCGGGTTCGTTTATGTGCTAAGTAATATTGCAGCTGTAAGCGGAAACAAATTTTTTGCAACGTAAATAATTCAGTTTTGCAAAGAGTGTAGTAAACTTTTATTGGCAAACAATGATCATTAGCGTAGAGTCTAGCCTCGAGAAATTACTATTAGGATTAAGAAAAAAAAAGAGGTTTAATAAAATGGATTGCATTATATTTACTAATCCTTTAATACCTGCTTAAGATATTAAAAATTATAACCTAAATAAGTGGAGATCAGTTCTTTAGAAAGTAATGCCGTTTTAAGGTAATATTAAATATTAAAATTAAGTAGGGTGACTATAGACTTATGTCCATGCTGAAATCACGAAGAAATTTGGTCACGCGGATTGCTGTAAGTCACCATTTTGTGTTTGTTTAAAGCACGGCGTTACTGGCCAGTCGTGCCAAATGCCTGATCATACTATAACCTGGGTCATTTAAGTTTGTTCCTATGCTTCCTATACGTATCTACTCGACCATACAGCCCTAAATAGACAAGCACAGTATAAAGTAGTTGTGAATTGTACAATTTACAATCGTATAAAAGGCTTCAGTAAGCGTAGTAAATCACATAACGTTGCAAAGATGATAGAGTAGTTAAAAGGAAACGGCGTGATTTGGCCTGCAGTAATTTAGTATTTTCTCCTTGAAAAGGTCAGGTTTGTTTCCGTGATTAGATTGGACGTAATAACATGGATTATAACACCTATACTAACCTATCGGTTTAATTGAGATTAAGTTTTTTTTTTTTAACTACAGCTGTATTTTGGAAACTTACCAAAATGTTTATAATAAAAACAAATTTCTTAAAACCATTTCAATTTTAATTTCACCTTGGGAGTTATCTCTAAGCCTTAATTTGTTTAGTCAATATTTGTTTTTGCTGCCTGACCACAAACAGATTTGCAACTCGCTAATGACGTTGACTTGGCAATAGTAATAAAATTAACCCTACGGACGCAACGTTACCAAATCCCCCGCGTATTTTAGCAAAATTAGATTTTATAAGAGGAGAGATAATTTGTTGAAAAATAAAGATGAAAAAGGTAGAAGTGTAGATAATGCATGAATGATTTTACGTGTGTAAAATCACGTGGTAATTCTTTAACGTCATTGCCGCGTGGGTAATACAGTGTTTCCAAATAATTATTGTAAATCTATTAAAACCCTTTACCGTGAATTTTCTACTAAATTAAATTATTCTCCAAAAGTAGTTATAAGTTATATATGGCCAGTAGTTCATAATTTATTGCAAATTTTAAATCTGTTAAAAGGAATTTATGTAGTAGAGTTTTTTTGGGGGGAAACATGGCCAACTGAAGAGATAGTAAACAACACCATTTTCGAGAATTGTTATTGTCAACCTAATGGTAAAAACGTGCGACGAGCGATGCAGCACGTTGTATAATAATTAAACAAAAATAATTTTGCACGAACGATGCAATTTTATTTATTACGTCAGCATGCCTATGTTATTACGCTAGTGTGTTAATGTTTTTAAAGTAAGAGCAGTTTGTTATTTAGACCTAGCTGACCTTTTTACAAAATTAAAATTGCAAAGTCAAAATTTATAAAATTTTCGTTTTGCAGTATAGTCAGGATTAAAAAAAACGTTTTATGGGTAATTTGTTATAGCACATGTATAATTATTTTTGTGTATTGGTTTATGTATTGTAAATTTGTGCAATTAACAATTTAAAATGCCGCGGAGAACGTCGTCCCGTTCAGCAAAGATAAAAGAAGCAGAAATCAACCCAAAACAAATAATAAAACCCAAGATCAGAAACAAAACTAACCCTGTTAAAAATGATAAAAAACAACCCAAAGTAAAAAGCAAAAAATCTAAAAAACAATTAACAGTTTTGCAAAAAAATATTGAAAATAACAATTTAGAGTCAATTGAAGTAGAAGATGAAGCCAAGAACAAATTGTGTGGTGAAGTATTACAAGAGCAAATACCTGAGCCTAAAATTCAAACTCCAAATAACGAAATTGAGTTTGAATGCAATGATAATGAATTAATGGAAGCTGCAATTCTAAGTGAAAACTTAATTGAAAAAAATGAAGATACCTTATTAAACTTACAAGAACAATCATCTGAAAATGACTTAAATTTAATTGATAAAAATATTGAAAATGATAAGGAAATAGTTAATTCTCAAAGTCCAAAAAACTCGCAAGAAAAATTATCTGCTACTCAAGCTGCGCGTTGTGAAAGGAACCGGCAAAAAGCTTTGCTCTTAAGACAAACTAAACTATCTAAAGAATCACTGGAAAACAGTAAATCTTCTTTAACATGTATTAAAGAAGTAGACAGCAATGGCGGATTTTTTATTAAAAACGATGACGAAACAGCATCAAAAAAAATAAAAAAAGTTGAAGAGTTACCACCGGTTATATTTGGAGATATGGAGATTTGTCTAGACTGTGATCAGCCATTTTTAGACTCTTACTTACTAACTACATACGATTACTCGGTTTGCGATAAATGTCGTGATAGTAAAGATAAACACGCTGTAATTACGAAAACTGAAGCCAGAGAGTCATACCTTCTAAGCGAGGTAGACTTAACTGTTCGAGAACCAATTTTAAAGTTTATGGTTAAGAAAAATCCAAGGCATAACAGTTGGGGGGATATGAAATTGTACTTGAGACTACAAATTGAGCAGAGAGCTATGGAGGTTTGGAAAACTCCGGAAGCTTTGGAAGAAGAGCATAAGCGTCGGGAAGAAAACCGAGAAAAGGCGAAACAAATTAAATTTAAGAAGAAAATGGTGAAATTGAGAAAAGAGGTTCGAAGTAGCTTATTTACTAAACAAGCAGGGGGGCATATTCATGTGTATGGAACAGAAACACAATGTGAAGATGAAAGTGACGACGATATGTGGCAAAAAAGTTGCAAGACATGTGGATATACATTAAAATTTGAAAAAATGTGATATTTATTCACAAGTTAACCATATATTGCACCACCTTTTTTATGTTAAAATTTAATGCTTAGTTGCTTTAGGCAATAATAATCACTGCCAAAAACTTTTTAAATTCTTGTGCGGATTTAAATGTTTATTCTCAGGAAAAAATTATTTTGTATATTTGTTTTTTGTAAAACATAATTGCAACATTACTAATACTTCGTATGCCATTGTTACAACTATTGACATGATATTTGATATTCACTAAGGTTTATTTTTTAAATTATAAAACTTTGAATTATTAACAAAAAAATTAAATATTTTACTTTTAACCCGTTGAATTATGTATTTGTAATCTACTTTTAGTTTTATTTGTTTTAGCTTTCATTGCTTTGAAATCCAGACAGCATAAAGTTTATTGTCAATAGTTCTATTATATCTATTCAATTCGTACCCTGCTATTTAAACTGGTTAGATTTCAATGTGTTAGCTAAAATATAATACTACCAGTGGATGCTTTAAAAAAAACTATTGAATACTATGAATTGAAAGGTTACCAGTCTATTTAAATTGAATAAATCTGCAAAAATTGACCTATTTTTAGTAAAGTTTGTTCTTTAGAAAATATTTTACCTATTTTTCTATTTTTTCAGTTATAAGTTTTTTAAGTTGCAATACAGATCCATGTAGTACAAAATTTGGTTAAAAAAAATCGTTTTAAAAACAAGATGTTTCAAGGTAATGGTATTCATTCTTCAAGGCCCATTGACATGAAGGGTAATGGAGTAAGGCACAGTGGTAATGGTACAAGACATAACAACAACATAAAACCCATTATTGAAAACCATTCGTCGAATAGCACGCCGATACCAATACAGGTATTTTGTTGTCTTAACAAAAATGATTGAAGTTGATTTAATATTGTAACTGATATTGGCTTGTATTTTAAGGGTAATAACAAACTTTATATTTTTTTATTTTTTTTTGCATTTGAGATAAAATAAAAATTAATTGTTGATTAAGGGCAAGGTGCGACAAACGAAAAAAGTTCGGCGTCGATCAACAACCGAATCAACAGACTCAACAGATTCCCTTTCTAATCCGGGGACCCCTCAAGATGCCGAACATTCACCCGTACAAGGTAACAACTTTTTTTTATTAAAAGTACTTACCATACTTTTAATAAAAAGTGTATTAGGTATCAGTTGTAGAATTTTCTGTTTAACTATGTTTTATAAATAAGATCAATTCAGTGTTACTAAAAAACCACAAGTAAAAGAATGTGCTCTGTTGCCAAGGTTGGCATTTAAAAATTTTCAGGTTGTGGTTGTTATAAGTATCTTGTGGTGGTTTTATCTGTTAAGAAGGTTAAACTCAAGTAACGTTAACTGCCAACCTTCAAATATAATTTAAAAATTAAATCTGAAACTGCTGACCACCATTTTTTTTTAAATTGTCATTTTTGAAACGCGAATTTTTTTAGTAAATTGCTAGTTGCCTATTTTTATCAATTTTGTGTTGTTAATAAATAGTTAGAAGAGATTTAAAATTAAGGTCATGCTGTTTTATTGTAGTTTTCTTCATTCAGTACATTTTTAGATTTTTATATTCATTTTAACAATGTTCTAAAAACAGAATTTTTTACTACATTTTAAAATAGTTTTTTTTTATTATTTATGGTTATTAAAAATCTTAACTCCGCGTGGGCCAAATTGTATATTATAATAACTGGGACAAAACATGCTGGTTTGTTTAGCTTGTTGGCCTATTTACTTTAGCCTAATTCTTACAAATTTGTCAAGGACTTTGCCCTTCAAAGCCTAATATAACAACTTTTTAAGGTTGGGTATTGTAACAACTTTTAATTCAAAAAAAAAATTATTGTTATTTAAAATATATTAAAGTTTTTTTGTAATTTGAAAAGTATATATATAATCATTAACTAGGAAACAACATTTAAACACTAATATTCATGTAGATTATAATCATTAATAAAAAACCACACAATCTTTATTGCCAATTCTCAAGGACATACTGATTAGCAACCTCATAATATTTATAATTAAATTTAAAGAGCACTATGCTTTACTTAAAATGCTTACTCTGGATAATATTTAATTATAGGGTGTTATTCAATAAAAATATTATTAAACATTTCTCTTTAGCTTTATTGCTACCGTGAGTAATACATGACTACGTGATAAAATTATTGTTTTGGTAGTAAAATATCCAAAAGTGGTTTTATTACGTAGTCGTTGTTTTTGTTTTTATTCTCGCTATTCTTACCGCCACTAACAACAACCTTTTTCATGCCTCAGTGCAGCAGAATAATGTCGGAAAAATGGTCTGTCGAACACTCTAAACATCAAATTGGTAGTTTAATAAAAATATTGTGGACATGCTCGATTAAGTGGGACGTTAAAATAATCTTCACCGAAACAAAATAACAAATTTTTACGTGTCTTTTTTTAAACTAATTCAATGAAAAAAATTTTTTATGAATGATTTTAGGCACAACAATAAAAAAAATACAAATTTTTTTTTAAACATTTTTAATTTTTGTGATAATTTTTTTTATTAATGGAATTTTTGTTTCATTTTTTTTAGCTTTTTCACGGTCATTTAGCAATGGTCACTCCAACAGTAACTTAAACGTGTACAATATGTCTCCTAGAAGTACCTCAGTGATGTTTCAATATTACAGCACACCAAGAAGATTTTATCAAAGCTCTTCTGTCACAAATGCCAGGTACATATACGATGTTTATTATTATGTCAAGCCCACTTTGGGTCTTAAAATAGCCTTGGTTTAAATTACAGTTTCTAAAAATAAAGTACCGGTTGTGTAATGATATAAATTTTAAATTCAATGTTATAAAGTTTATTTTTAAAATTATGGGGTGCTTTTATTGAATAAATTAAGGCTGTAAAAATTTTTCTTTTTGAATCAAAGATAGGCTATAAAAAAGCAAAAAAAATACATGAGTTTTGGTATAAATTTTATTATTTATTTATTTTAGAGGTTGTTATTCAAACGATTATACGAACGGTTATTTGAAAAAATCCTTGATGAGAACCACAAGCGAATGTAAATCGCCTGAACCTACAGTTTTAAGTGGTAAGAAAAACTAAAAAAAAAAAAAAATTTGTAAATTTGACCATAGCATTAAAAAAAATTTTTCCAGACATAATAATAATAATTTTATGTTTACATTTTTTTCCAACTAAGCATAGTAGTGTTATTGTTCTTCTAATAGTAAGTCAAAGCAAATATTTACGTTTTTCGCTTTGTTATTGTCGTTTATTTACCAAATGATTTATCGGAAAAATTCCCAATTAATATAAAAAGCGTTTACCTTCTGCATTCATCTATCTTGATTGGTTAATAAAAGTGAGATGACAATATAATGCTTGTGCTAGTGAATGAGCAATGCCTAACAATTGATGACTAAGTCGTGTTTGGTTACTGGTTAATATTTAATAGGTGTGTAAATATGTGCAGTAGGTTGTGTTTGCTGGCTGACTAACTCCTATTCATTATTGCTAGACAAAGTTAATTACATTTTTATTAAACTTTTTTTTGTTTTTTTTAAATGGCATTTTTGTAATGGGTTTTATTGTAAATTTTTAAAGCACTTGTATTGATTATTTATGGTTTTTGCTAACACATGTATTATTTATGGAAAAACTTGTTTTTAATTGCCAAATTTTTTTTTTCTTTTTTAATTATTTTTTTTGGCTGCATACATTTTTTTAATAAAATTAGGAAGTTTTGATTTAAATGTCAGAGTTTTTGTAATTTTTTTGCAAAATTTAATTCTATATTCTGCAATTACACAAAGTATGCTGTTTAAATATTTGTAGTTTGCTGAAAACGAAATTAAATAAAAACACATTGGTATTAATTATTAATTAATTCATAAAATAAACATTCGGTGTCCATGTTTTTAAGCCTACGCCAATTAGTAAGCCTCTTATTAAAGTAATTTTATGTCACATGAAAATTTAAATGGTTTATTTATTATTTAAATACTTTATTTTTTATTATTATTTAAATACTAATTTTATTTTCAAATTAATTTTTTTTAATTTTGTCAAATCATTTTTTTAGGTATTCCCCCTACCCTTCAGCAAGATGTGATGGAGGACCCTCGAAGGAGAGCGTACTCCGAGTCAGCCAAGAAAGAGGTCAACTCCTCAATGCATATGAGTCGTTTGTCTGCTCTCAAGAAGTTGAAGAAAAAGTTGGCAAGAAGTGGAAGTTTGAGGAACAAACATCATAAAGAAGAAACAAACAGTAATTTTAACTGCGAATAATTTAAAAAGTTTAAGTTTATTTATTCATTAAGGTTGCCTTTATTTTGCAAGGTTAATTTTATTTATAAGTGTTTTTAATTGTTAAATTTCAAATCGAATTAAATTTTTTTATAATATTTATTAGATATTGTATAATTTTTTAGCCCATTTTTGATTTTTTTTAGGATTTTTTAGTAAACTAATATTATTATGCCAAAAATTTTAGCTTTAATTTTAGCTAAAAAAAATTGTAATAATTGAATATAAAAATAGAGTATTGCCCAATACTATTACATACAAACAAAGTGAGTATTTTGCAATAAACTGACTAATTGTTACTAATGTAACGAAAAACTACTATGAAATTCAATATCAGGAAGCTCTTACCTACTTAAATATGTTAAACTAATTTCCTGCCATTTAGATTAATGATAATTGCATCATTTATATTGATTTGCAACATTTACAAAACTTAATTTTGGTTGGTCTATTTTTTTCGGGTTTTTGCATTTTTGTGGTAATGTTTTGCAGGTATGGAGATATCCGTCATTTTTTTAAAATTTTTTTAGTAGGGCAAATGTCATGCAATTGTAAAAAAAGTAAAAATAAAAGCGTATTGTTATCACATTTTTTTTCTATGCTTGGGTAAATATGATCCATCATTTTTTTCTTAAAAATTTTTGACTGCAGTTTATTTATACAGCTAAAGTAATAATAGAATGTCTACAAAACCAAAAAACAAAAGTGTTCAATACCAAACTTTGTAAAAAATATTGCATTTTTTTTAAATTTTTGTAGTCTATTGTAATGCCAATCCTATATAATAAAAAAAATAACTTTATTTTTATTTGTTTTTTAGATCAGGGTAATGACAAGTCAATGGAAAGAATAAATTCATTGGAAAAAGTTGAAGAAGGGAGACCTTTCAGATCACGTTTAGTTGATCAAAATTCGAACCATTGGTAAGTTAAAAACATTTTTTTTTAAATATCATAAATTTATTTTATTTTATTAAACGGTTTATTTAAAAAAATGCAATTTGTTGTTTTTTACACTTGGTTAATATAAAGTAGCAGTATTGTAACATTTTTATGGCCCAATTTAAACAAAGGACTATTATTTAAATAAACTCCCGCATGGCTTTAATGGTGGTTTTAGTCTTAACACTGACTTACTTAACTTAAAGTTATGGTCACATGTTAATATAATGCTTTAAGTATATAGCGTTAAAATTAAGTAAATATATATATAATTTAAATTAAATGTATTCTTGTAATATTTTATGGAGCTTTTTGCTAAATTTATAAGTCTTGTTTTTTAAATTTTTTGTAAATTAATTTTTGATTAATTAATACTGTCAACCATTTTTTTGTTGGCATTTAAGAAATTCTCCATGCTTACCCTAAGGTGTTAATGTAATTAATAAAGATAAACAAATTGTGTATGTGTTAATATGCTTTGATATACAAATAACCGCAACACATATTTTATACAAAATTACTGAAAATATTCGGAAATTGTAAATTTCAATTTTTTTAAAAAATTTTTCAAATCATTATAAATTTTTGCTTTTTTGTTATTTTCATATACCTTTTATTTTGCAAATTTTTAAAGCTATTTTTAAAAACATTTTTTGTTTGCAGCTCTGCAAAACGAAATATTTTTTGTGAAGAAGACGAAATGAAATTCACTGGATTATCAATACACGAGGAAAATGAAACAAATATTAAGAAGGAAGGTCATATCAACTCTGCAGCTTCATTTACTGATCTTGACACGAAAAATGAAGAAGATTGCGCCCTTCTAATATACCAACGGTTTTTAGAAGGTATTAATAATGAATAAAATTAATAATGGTATTAAAAATGTAATATTTTTTTAAATTTTATATTTGTTGTTGCAAAAATTGTAAATATTTTTCATTTACATCTTAACCATTGGCGCCAAAATTTTAAAAATAATTCCTAGAAATTCATGTTTTTAAAAACAATAGGAATTATGTAAGTATATTAAAAAGGAGTAATTTAATTTTTGACTATGTCATTCGTCTGTTTGGCTCCAATTGTAATAAATATTTTCCGGAAATGTTTTTACACAAAAATAACTTAACTGTAAAAAACGCACCAATACATTGGTATTCATAGAATTTAAAACAATATGTTTTTTTGAAACATTTAAAAAAAAATTTTGTTCAAAAATTACAGAGCATAGTTGTTATGATGTGATGCCAACCAGCTGCAGACTGGTTGTCTTTGACACATTACTTCCAGCTTGTAAGGCCTTTAATGCCCTTATTCTTAACTCTGTGAGGTCTGCTCCCTTATGGGATGCCAAGCAGGGGGTTCACATCGGAATGTTGACTGTCACCGATTTTATAAAAGTGATCGTCACCTGCCATAAGTAAGTGACTTCAAAATTTTAATTTTAGGAATATTTTTTTGTAAAATTATTTTTATAAATTATATAATAAAATTTGCTTTATTTAAGTATATTTATGAAAAGAATAAATAGGCCATCAAAAATTAACTACATTAAATTTTTCATGTTACAACCTAAGGGGTTATGTAATTTGATATCAAATTCATGTTAAAATTTCGATTTTGTAAGTCAGCAAAAAAGTAATTGCATGTCTACACCAAGGCCTCAAATTGCCTTTGCAAATATTTGCATATTGATTTTGTGTTTTAAAATGCCATATTGATGTATGGAATCTGATAAGAAAAAATCAAAATAGTTGACGTGGATAGTTTGTGGTCTACCATTTCTTTACTGCATGTGATTGTTGGGTGTAATTCTGGTTTAAAACGATGTAAATATTTTGAATTATGTGTTTTTCTTGAAACCAATGCACTACAATACCTATAAATATGTTACTAAAATATAGTGTTTTTTTTGATTTATGCTATAAATTATGAAAAAAATTGGGCTTATATTTACAATATATACATTAAATATGTTGCATAAAGGTTTATTGTCAAGTGGTTAACCATTAACTGCTGTTAATGATCACTTGTATTTATTTATAGTTTTTTGTACACATAAAGTAGATAATATATTTATAACAGGTCATTCTTATTAAAAATTAAATTTAGCCCCAAACCATTATCTAAAAAAATTGAAGGGCCCATTTTTAAATAATTTTTGGGTAGTTTTTTTGTCTTAACAGGGTAGGGCTACATTTCTGGTGACTTTTTAAGGGGTGATAGTGTTTTAATCCAAAAATGCTTTAAATTACATTATTTTAACTTTTATTTTTTTACAAATTAATTTTTTTTTTTTTAATTTTTTTTTAGGTCTCCTCTTTATAGAGTTGAAACACTTGAAGATTTAACTTTAGATTCGTGGAGAAATATCTTGAAATTAAAACCTGCATTTACAAGTATTAACCCTTCAGATACTCTATTACATTCTCTTCATATTCTACTCAAAAACCATTTTCATGGGTAAGTTTCAGAATTATTAAACACTTTTATTGGTAAATTTAATTTTTTTTTTGCAGAAAAATAACTAAGTAGGCCTATATAAAATATTAAAATTTTCGTTAAAATTCTTTTTTTTGGAAATTTTTTTGTTAATTATTAATTTTTTTATTAAATTTTTAGAGTACCGGTAGTTGACGACAGAAGCGGAGATGTGTTTCATATTATTAACTACAAGCGAATACTAAGATTTCTCTACCTCTTTATCCATGAAATACCCAAACCTCGATTCATGAAACAAGTAAAAACATAAATTCAAAATAAATTTTTTTACTTAAATTTATTTAAAAAAAAAATTATTACAATTTTTAAATGTGGGTGTTTTTAAAAAGTTATAAAGATTTTTTTTTTTGTGTAGAGTTTGGGTGAATGTAAGATTGGGACTTTCAAAAATGTAGCAACAGTTCAAAAAAATCAAACTTTATTGGATGCTTTGGAAATTATTGTAGACCAACAACTTACTGCTCTGCCAGTTGTTAATGAATATGGTAACCCCAATTTTTTTAAATTTATTTTAACAGTATGTTAGTCGGTAAATAATGAAGAAAGCTAAATTTTTAATTTATTAAAAAAAAAGAAAAAAAACGTAAAATTGTTTTGTTAAAAATAGATTTCAATTCTTTTTTCCTTTAGGTGAAGTAGTTGATGTGTTTTGTAAGTTGGATATAATTCCCCTCGCAGCTCATAGAATGTATCACCATCTTGATATGAAAATTAGTACGGCTCTTTCTTACAGGCATTTACCTTTAGTGGATGATACATTACCCGATGAAAGGTAGCAACATAATTATATTAACCGAAAATCCATTTTTTAATATTCAAATAATTTTAACTTAAAATTTTTATTGAATCCTCTTTTATTTAAAAAAGCATAAAATTATAAACGAATTTATTTTTAGCAGTGGTAATTCCCCCCACCCTATCCGGCCACCCCCAACCCCTACTTCTGTTTCAAGCCCTAACCCCTCCACAATCACCTCACATCTTGATTATTATTCCCAAAGAACAGAGCAGAGAAAAAGTGCAGTACGTGGGCATACTGGTAAGAATTTTTATATTTATTTATTTGTGAAATTTTATCGATTTTAAGAATTGGATATTTTTATTTATTGTTTTTTTTAATTAAATTTAACTAAGTTTTTTATATAAACCATTTAGTATTTTTCTATTTAGTTTTTTTATTACTATAAATTTAATAGCATGTTTTTACATTATCGAATTAATTAAATTTTGAGTATGAATGTATAAGTCATTTCATGAATGTTTTCTTTTTTATTAATATTCAAAAAAAATTTTGATGTAGTCTTAGTTACTTTATAACTTTAACAGATAAATTTGTTTAAAATTTTCGAAAAAAGTTTAATAGAGAAAAAAATATTTTTATTTTTTTTTAGTTGTTCGACCAGGCCGTAACAACCATAATTCTCCAACACCATCAAACAAACTTCCACAGTCACCATTATCAACCAGTAAAAACCAGACTGGTGCAACCAGTAGACACCAGCAGCCAATGACATCATACGAACCAAATATTCTGTCAAGCAGAACCCGACATAATTCGTTTTCCAATCCATTGGTGAAATGTAGACTGACCGATAGTTTATTGGTAGGAAAAAACAAATTGAAATTATATTAATATTTTTTTTTTACAAAATTTTTTTAAAACTAAAAATGTTATTTTTTAGTATGTTATCGATAGACTGGTTTCAACTGAGGCAAACTTGCTGGTAGTTGTTAAAGAAACTTCTGATAAAATGATTGGAGTGGTGACTGTGTCTGACGTGCTTAGATTTATAACCTGTTTCAAGGTAAAATTTTGTGAAAAAAAATTTAAAAAATTTTTGTTTAAAAAAGAAGTTTTAAATTTTTTTATTTTTAAGGAGGAGCAGCCTTCACCTCTTCTTGCTCCTACAAGATCCAGCGACTCTTCCGACCAATCCTTACCACTAGGTAGCAGTGGTGAGCTTATATTTGGCGACTTTTGCGCATCTGACAATACCTTGTTCGAAGGAACATCATTTTTGGAGCGAAGTAGAAAAATATCGGATAGCTCCACTCATATGATGAATGATAGCGGTTATAGTTCTTCATCTACCATGAGGTTAAAATCAAATAATTTCGATTCAAAATCATTTAAAGGACAAGTTTTAAAGGTCGGTGCCGAAATGGAACGTGCCTAGCTTTTTGATTGGTCGTTAAGCCCAATCACCCCTTTTCGATTGGTCGATATTTAGTGGGCGGAGCTTGGAATAGGGGAACGCTTTTTAGTTTTCGCAAAATTCATTTTTTTGTCAATTTTTGATTTTTTTTACTTTTTCGTGCCTAAATTTTTTGTTCCGATTACAATAATACGAATGTGAATTTTAAATTGCTTTACTTTAATGCTTGCTACATTTTCTAAGTTGTTTTCCTTATGTGCCCGTAGTTTTTTTTTTTTTGTGTAATTTTTGGTACTGTTTGTTTTTTGTTGGTAGTTTTTTGTTTCTGCACAAGTGAGAAGCGAATATGCATAAAGTGGTATTCATGTGGTGAAGGTGTAAACACATTTCTATAATTTTGCAAAAAAAAAAACATAAATATTTTTAAAAACTCATCATCAGAGTTTAAAAACATTGTGGATAAAAAAGGTTTTACCAAAAGCAAAAAAAAAAAAAATTCTAAATATTTAATATTAGTACAAAAATAACTGTGTTTTTTAATTAAAATGATAATCTAATATGTAACCCAACAAATGTATTTAAATGGTAAAGCTAATTTGCAGTATGAAATTGCTAAATATTTGTTACAATAATTGTTAAAATTTAATTTAGTTACATTTGGCAACGTAGTAATATTTTTTCTTTTTTTTAATGTATATGTTTTTGCCTCGTTTGGATATTTTTTTTGTTTTGTTAAATCTTCCAATGCGGTATTTATTCGCGTAATTTCTTCGCCGTCAGATGTCGCCTTTCATCACTGTACTTGCGTGCCTTTAGTTCCCTATCAAAATCCGACTATTTCAAGTGTGGTCTTGACGTTATAAAATGGTGCTAAACTATTAATATATTTTCAATTTTGAGTTTCATTTTCGATGCATTCTGAAGCAAGGCTGTTATGATAATACCTTTTCAGATACGACTTAGTTTACAATGTCGAAACCGAATTGATTTTGTCTTGTAATTCCTTCGACAAATAAATTGTGTTATTTCTGATTTTGTTGTGTTTATTCAAAGTTAAATAGAGATTATCCAATGCAGTGTAATTGCATTAAAATTGTTTTTTGCATAGTGAAACTGAATGAATTGTTAAGTATAACATATAACATTCAGTAGTTTGTTTTGGAAGTAAAGTATACGCCAGGCTGCCAATTCAAACCAATTTACTTACCTATAGTTATGTTGAATTGACTGCTTTTTAATTAAAGGTTACTTTGATTAGTGATGATAAGATGCCGGCCAAAGGCACTTGCGCTATCTGATAAGCAAGTAATTAATTCATTTGCTAAAATAGAAAAAAAAAGATTTTTGACATTTTCTATAAACTTTTACGATTCATATTTTTATAGATGTAACTTGCAAAACAAGAAAACTAGTGGTGGATTTAGCGGAAGATTTGAACGAAAAATGCAACGCCAGCATATACAGAATAAAACTTTACAATACAGACAAAATAAAAGTTACATTAGGATGGGTGCCAATCCCGCTAAGTAACGAAAAAATCCAAGAAGTATTCTCGGAAAGATTCGGGGAAGTCCACAAAGTTTATTTTCGTAAAGACAGCAAAAACCTTATAACTGGAGTTCGTACAATTCTGATGAACAAAGAAGATTTAAAACCAGATACAATTCCGAGCTATATCGAAATAGAGGGGTACGAGATGTTTGTGGCATATGAAAATCAAATTTTTACTTGTAAAAATTGCAACGAAAAAGGACACAAATTCGCTAATTGCCCTAAAAAGTTAGGAGAGTTCCCTAAATTAAACGCAAGCCAGTCCGTATCAGTTTTATCTCGAGACTATACAGATGGCAATAATAAAGATAAAATAGAAGCCGATAAGGAATCACAACCGAACGAGTGCGAGACTGACATAAACATCACTGATAACGAAGCAGACGAAACTTTTACACAGGTAACCTACAAACGTAGGCGTGATACCATCTCCCCTCAAACAGGAAAAAAGCCCAAGGCTTCGAGCCTAAGCGAAAACAAAATAAATGTGGATTGCCCTGGTTGCAAAAGAGAGGCGTGGATACTGGAGTCCAACGATAAGTTCCATTGCTGGAATTGCAACTTGAATTATGATGTAGTGACTGCGTGTTGCGCGGACGACGAAAGGTTTTTGGTCCCAATTAAAAAAACTATCATAGGATGTGTAAGATGCAATCGTACAATGAAAAAACTCCCTTGCTGCAGGCAGTACTCAAGAGAAGCTGTGAACGATGAGCAGGTTTACGATTGTGTAACCTGTGACAAGCGATCATTTAGATGTGCATCTGATACATGCAACAACATGAACATTGTGCCCCCGAAGTCAAGAAGTCGCGCCTGCACTAATAACATCTGTGCAGGAAAAACCATACATTGTGAATGCGGCAAGATTTACTCCGTAACTGTCACTTCGGAGAAGCCGTACACATGTCCCTGTGGAATGACGTTTGAAAGGGATACGGATGCCGGGAAAATAGAAGGTAGTAAAACATGATTGTATTATAGGTTTATTTATTGATTTTTTATTATAAGTATGGTTTTAACAATTGTATCGTATAATGTGGCCGGTCTCCAAGATAAACTTAAAAGAAAAACGGTATTTAATTTTCTGAAACATAAAAAAATCCATATCGCTTGTTTGCAAGAAACTCACTGTACTATGCAAGATCAAAAACTATGGCAAATGGAATTTGGGGGCGAAATAGAATGGTCGCACGGCACAAGTAGGAGCAAGGGCGTTGCGATCTGTTTGTCTAGGACTATAAATTACAAAATATATGACGTTATCAAGGATACGGACGGTAGATTTATTATTCTAAACATTAAAATTAATGACGAACGATTGACCTTGGCTAGCATATATGCTCCAAACAGTGACGAGCCAAATTTTTTTGCAAATTTATTTTCGAATATTGATAAACTAACATGTTATGATATGATAATTGCGGGAGATTTCAACCTAACACTAAATAACGACCTGGATAAACGTGGTGGCGCTTTAGCCCACTCAAACAAACAAGCGCGTGCTAAACTTATTTCGCTGATGCAAATATATAATCTTAATGACATATTTAGAGTAAAACATCCCAATTTATTAAATTTTTCTCGTATTCAAAATAACCCAAAAGTCGCAAGTCGAATAGATTTCTTTCTAACCTCTTCAAATTTAATAAACAAAACGCTTAAAGCTAATATCATACCTAGTGTCAGATCAGATCATAAAATAGTAAAATTAACGCTGTTGCTTGACCCAACACCGCGGGGTAAAGGGTATTGGAAACTTAATATATCCTTGTTGGAAGACGAAAATTACATAAACCTAATTAAAAATGAAATTCAAAACTATCTTAAACAAAATCAGGAACTCGATACAACGCCACATATTAGATGGGATGCCCTGAAATGCGTACTGCGAGGTGTGTCTATCGCATATTCCTCATATAAAAGTAAACAATTTATTAAACAGGAAATTCGCCTTGAAGCGGAATTAATTAAACTGGAAAATTCCTTTCTTAACGATGGAACCTTAAAAAACGAAAATCAATGGCGCCTAATTAACAATTGTAAACAAAAAATTAACAATCTAGCAATGAATCGTACAAAGGCCGCGATTGTTCGGTCTAGAGCAAAGTGGGCGGAAGAAGGTGAAAAGAACACGAAATATTTTTTAAATTTAGAAAAGCGCCACGGAGATAAAAAAATTATTAACCGATTAAAAGTTCAAAATTCCATTTTGACGGACCAACATTCTATTTTAAAAGAGCTCTCGATATTTTATAAAAACTTGTTTGCTCGGAAAAAAGATATATATCCGTTGGATAAAATCCGACACTCTCTAACAAACCTTAACCTGCCGAAGCTATCAGAGCCCCAAAGAACTGCAACCGAGTCTCTTATAAGTAAAAATGAGTGCCATAAAAGCATGAAAAGTATGAAAACAAACAAATCTCCTGGCCCTGATGGGTTTCCTATTGAATTTTATTCAAAATTTTGGTCAGAGTTGCAGGACCCATTACTTAAATGTTATAAATATTCGCAGGCCACCGGCACTTTAAGTGAATCTCAATGCCAAGGTGTGGTTACCTTAATAGCTAAACCGAACAAAGATACTCTTTTTGCCATAAACTATAGACCTATAACCCTATTAAATGCAGACTATAAAATACTAGCCAAACTAATTAACTCTAGAATTAAACAGCACATTGATGATCTAGTCTCTCGAGACCAGACTGGGTTTATACCGGGCAGATATATAGGGGAAAATTTAAGACTTATATTCAATGTTATTGATTATGTGGATAATTTAAATCTTCCTGGGGCGATTATTGCCCTAGATATATATAAAGCTTTTGATACCTTAGACTGGGTCTTCATGAAAGAGGTTCTAATACAATTTGGATTTGGCCCATATGTACTATCATGGTTAAATACATTTTATAGATGGCCTAAATGCTCAGTTATCAATAATAATTTTCTATCCAGCTATTTTTCTATACAGAGGGGGGTGCGCCAGGGCGATCCGTTATCACCAACGCTGTTTGTTCTTTGCATAGAATGTCTGGCAACGGCAATACGAATCAACAAGTCTATTCAAGGTATTAAAATAAATGAAGACCGGCTTAAAGTATCGCTCTTAGCTGATGACACTTTGGTGTTTCTCAACGGTGACGCGGATGAATTTGATAAAGTCTTTCAAACTGTAAACCTTTTCGGGGACATCTCCGGGTGTAAGATGAACATAGAAAAATGCCAAGCCTTTTATATTGGCGCAAGTAGAAATAACCAAGATCATCCCTTCGCCTCCGCTGGCCTTCAATGGCCGTCGGATAGCATTAAATATTTGGGCGTTTGCATACCGATTTCCAAATACATTAGTGATAAACAATTCTTCAACTTAAACTTTAGCGAAACACTTAACAAAATTGCAAACATACTCCAAATCTGGTCCTCTCGGGGCCTTACTTTAATCGGAAAAACAACAATAATCAAAAGCCTAGTTATACCTACTTTAATATATAAACTTAGCGTTGTACCAATGTTGCCACCAAAGGCTTTTTTGGCAAAATTAAAAAGAAAATTGTTTGTTTTTATTTGGGGTTCCAAATGGGAACGTGTGAAACGCGAAACACTACATCTTCATTATAAAGAGGGAGGAATTAATATGATTGATATAGAAAGTTACATCTTAGCCTTATACACACGTTGGGCAGCAAAACTCTTTGATAAGAACTTTAAGTCTCAATGGAAAAACATAGAAAGTGCGTCAGGAAACCTGCAAACAATTGCGAATGTGATGTGTTCCAAACTGATTTACAACCATAAAGACATAACGAGGATTTTACCGCTTCGTAACTTACGAACAACAGCACAACTATTAAAAATAATGTTACCACCTGACGATGTCGCCGAACCAATATTTCTTAATAAGACCACTAAATATCGAGGAAAATATCTCTTTAACCCCAACTGGCTACAACGTGGATTGACCGACCTCTCACAACTATATACAAACAATGGCGAACACATTGAATTTAGCGACCTAGTTTTAAAATATAACATTGGAAATACAAATGACGATTACATTTTTTATATAAAACTAAAATCCAAGCTACCATATGTTGACGACTCTTATTTTAACAATAACACGCGCTCAGGTTTAAAATACATAGATGATATTTTACTTTTTCTTAAAACATACGGCGGTACAGTTAAGTCTATTTACAATTACCAATTAAATAATACAAAAACTCCGATAAAACAAAAATTAAAATGGCAATCTACTATTAACGACCCGAGTTTAAACGAACACGTATGGAAATCAGTCTATAAACTAACTGCGGACACAAGTTTGACGACTAGATTGCGATCTTTTCAAATTAAATTAAACCTTAGGGCCATAGTTACTAACGATGCTCTCTTTGCGTTTGGGGTGAAGACCACGCCTGTATGTTCCTTTTGTAAAGCCGAAAGTAAGACCATTTACCATATTTTTTGTAAATGCCCAGTAACCAACGTGTTCTGGGAAGATGCCATATCCTGGATTGCGGCCACATTAAGACTTCCTTTAATTATTTATAACAGCGAACGTTTGTTTGGAGTGGTCTCGCATGATCACTCTCATTCGTTAATTAATTTATTATTATTATGCTCTAGATATATTGTTTATATTTGTAAATATGCTGAACGGACACCAACAATTAGGGAACTTATTTTTTTTGTAACCAACTTAAGAGATTGTGATTTGTATCGTTATAAAAAATTTAAAAAAATGAAAAAATTTTTTACAAAATGGTCAACTTTGCCTTAAACTATGTTTATGTTTGTATTTAGCTATTTAAAATTTTTAATATTTGTTTATTGATATGTACTACTACGTGCTACGCTATTCTTTCCTGTGTTGTACTGTGTGTCGAATAAAAAAAAAAAAAAAAAAAAAAAAAAAAAGAAATTTGCTCATAACTTTCATGAATATTAATATTTGTGAATAAAATTCTTAAAATAAGTTCCTAAAATTAAAAAATATATATATTAAACATATTAATGTTCATGAAAGTTATGAGCATATTTTATATAAATTGCTGTTACCTAAAAATCAAAATTATTAGTTTTAATAAATGCAAATAATATTCTTAAAATAAGTTTATTAGGCGACTGGGGTTATTATAGTAAAAGGAATTTAAAATTAAAAAAAAAAAATTTCGAAAATTTTTGTACCAAAATACATATATATGCGTGTTAGGTCATAGGGTCATTTGGTACGAAAATTAGTTGAAACAAAAAAAACAAAAAAAAAATATTAATATTCATAAAAGTTATGAGCATATTTCATATAAATTGCTGTTTCCTAAAAATCAAAATAATTAGTTTTAATAAATGCGCATTAGGTTAACTTAAATTCAAGAAAAAAAAATTCGCGAAATGTTTTATCTTGAATGTTAGTTAAGCCAATGCGCGTGTAATAAAATACAAAATTTTAGGTTTTGAGATTTCATCAATTTTTAATAAAAGTTTCATAACTTTTATGAATATTAATATTTTTAAAAAATATTTTTTTTTTCGATTTAAAATTTTTTATTTTTTTAAAAAATTTGTATGCAATATCATTGGCCAAAAATATCACGTGACCTAATGAAAACCAAAATAAAAATTACCTCAAACTTTTGTTCTACTCAAAATTTTTGCAAAATGTTTTATCTTGAATGTTAGTTAGGCCAATACGCGCCTAATTAAATACAAAATTTCAGATTTTGAGATTTCATAAATTTTTAATAAAAGTTTCATAACTTTTATGAATATTAATATTTTCGAAAAATATTTTGTAAACAAAGTAATTGGACCTGTGCGGTTCTAACACAACAATTATTTTTCGATTTGAAATTTTTTATTTTTTTTCAAAAAATTTGTATGCAATATCATTGGCCAAAAATATCACGTGACCTAATGAAAACCAAAATAAAAATTACCTCAAACTTTTGTTTTACTGAAAATTTTCGCGAAATGTTTTATCTTGAATGTTAGTTAGACCAATGCGCGTCTAATAAAATACAAAATTTTAGGTTTTGAGATTTCATAAATTTTTAATAAAAGTTTCATAACTTTTATGAATATTAATATTTTTGAAAAATATTTTGTAAACACGGTAATTGGACCTGTGCGTTCTAACACAACAATTATTTTTCAATTTAAAATTTTTTATTTTTGTTCAAAAAATTTGTATGCAATATCATTGGCCAAAAATATCACGTGACCTAATGAAAACCAAAATAAAAATTACCTCAAACTTTTGTTTTACTCAAAATTTTCGCGAAATGTTTTATCTTGAATGTTAGTTAGACCAATGCGCGTCTAATAAAATACAAAATTTTAGGTTTTGAGATTTCATAAATTTTTAATAAAAGTTTCATAACTTTTATGAATATTAATATTTTCGAAAAATATTTTGTAAACACGGTAATTGGACCTGTGCGGTTCTAACACAATAATTATTTTTCGATTTAAAATTTTTTATTTTTTATTTAAAATATTTGTATGCAATATCATTGGCCAAAAATATCACGTGACCTAATTAAACCCAAAATAAAAATTACCTCAAACTTTTGTTTTACTAAAAATTTTCGCGAAATGTTTTATCTTGAATGTTAGTTAGGCCAATGCGCGTCTAATAAAATACAAAATTTTAGGTTTTGAGATTTCATAAATTTTTTATAAAAGTTTCATAACTTTTATAAATATTAATATTTTCGAAAAATATTTTGTAAACTCGGTAATTGGACATGTGCGGTTCTAACACAACATTTATTTTTCGTTTTAAAATTTTTTATTTTTTTTCAAAAAATTTGTATGCAATATCATTGGCCAGAAATATCACGTGACCTAATTAAACCCAAAATAAAAATTACCTCAAACTTTTGTTTTACTGAAAATTTTCGCGAAATGTTTTATCTTGAATGTTAGTTAGGCCAATGCGCGTCTAATAAAATACAAAATTTTAGGTTTTGAGATTTCATAAATTTTTAATAAAAGTTTCATAACTTTTATGAATATTAATATTTTCGAAAAATATTTTGTAAACACAGTTATTGGACCTGTGCGGTTCTAACACAACATTAACTTTTCGATTTAAAATTTTTTATTTTTTTTCAAAAAATTTGTATGCAATATCATTGGCCAAAAATATCACGTGACCTAATTAAACCCAAAATAAAAATTACCTCAAACTTTTGTTTTACTGAAAATTTTTGCGAAATGTTTTATCTTGAATGTTAGTTAGGCCAATGCGCGTGTAATAAAATACAAAATTTTAGGTTTTGAGATTTCAAAAATTTTTAATAAAAGTTTCATAACTTTTATGAATATTAATATTTTCAAAAAATATTTTGTAAACACGGTAATTGGTCCTGTGCGGTTCTAACACAACAATTATTTTTCGATTTAAAATTTTTTATTTTTTTTCAAAAAATTTGTATGCAATATCATTGGCCAAAAATATCACGTGACTTAATTAAACCCAAAATAAAAATTACCTCAAACTTTTGTTTTACTGAAAATTTTCGCTAAATGTATTATCTTAAATGTTAGTTAGGCCAATGCGCGTGTAATAAAATACAAAATTTTAGGTTTTGAGATTTCATAAATTTTTTATAAAATTTTCATAACTTTTATGAATATTAATATTTTCGCAAAATATTTTGTAAACACGGTAATTAGACCTGTGCGTTCTAACACAACAATTATTTTTTGATTTAAAGTTTTTTATTTTTTTTTTTTAAAATTGTATGCAATATCATTGGCCAAAAATATCACGTGACCTAATGAAAACCAAAATAAAAATTACCTCAAACTTTTGTTTTACTGAAAATTTTTGCGAAATGTTTTATCTTGAATGTTAGTTAGGCCAATGCGCGTCTAATAAAATACAAAATTTTAGGTTTTGAGATTTCATAAATTTTTTATAAAAGTTTCATAACTTTTATGAATATTAATATTTTTGAAAAATATTTTGTAAACACGGTAATTGGACCTGTGCGGTTCTAACACAACAATTATTTTTCGATTTAAAATTTTTTATTTTTTTTTAAAAAATTGGTATGCAATATCATTGGCCAAAAATATCACGTGAGCTAATGAAAACCAAAATAAAAATTACCTCAAACTTTTGTTTTACTGAAAATTTTCGCAAATGTTTTATCTTGAATGTTAGTTAGGCCAATGCGCGTGTAATAAAATACAAAATTTTAGGTTTTGAGATTTCCTAAATTTTTAATTAAAGTTTTATAACTTTTATGAATATTAATATTTTCGAAAAATATTTTGTAAACACGGTAGTTAGACCTGTGCGGTTCTAACGCAACAATTATTTTTCGATTTAAAATTTTTAATGTTTTTTCAAAAAATTTGTATGCAATATCATTGGTCAAAAATATCACGTGACCTAATTAAACCCAAAATAAAAATTACCTCAAACTTTTGTTTTACTGAAAATTTTCGCGAAATGTTTTATCTTGAATGTTAGTTAGGCCAATGCGCGTGTAATAAAATACAAAATTTTAGGTTTCGAGATTTCATAAATTTTTAATAAAAGTTTCATAACTTTTATGAATATCAATATTTTCGAAAAATATTTTGTAAACACGGTAATTGGACCTGTGCGGTTCTAACACAACAATTATTTTTCGATTTAAAATTTTTTATTTTTTTTCAAAAAATTTTTCTGCAATATCATTGGCCAAAAATATCACGTGACCTAATTAAACCCAAAATAAAAATTACCTCAAACTTTTGTTTTACTGAAAATTTTCGCGAAATGTTTTATCTTGAATGTTAGTTAAGCCAATGCGCGTCTAATAAAATACAAAATTTTAGGTTTTGAGATTTCATAAATTTTTAATAAAAGTTTCATAACTTTTATGAATATTAATATTTTCGAAAAATATTTTGTAAACACGGTAATTGGACCTGTGCGGTTCTAACACAACAATTATTTTTTGATTTAAAATTTTTTATTTTTTTTCAAAAAATTTGTATGCAATATCATTGGCCAAAAATATCACGTGACCTAATTAAACCCAAAATAAAAATTACCTCAAACTTTTGTTTTACTGAAAATTTTCGCGAAATATTTGATCTTGAATGTTAGTTGGACCAATGCGCGTCTAATAAAATACAAAATTTTAGGTTTTGAGATTTCATAAATTTTTAATAAAAGTTTCATAACTTTTATGAATATTGATATTTTCGAAAAATATATTGTAAACACGGTAATTGGACCTGGGCGGTTCTAACACAATAATTATTTTTCAATTTGAAATTTTTTTTTTTTTTTCAAAAAATTTGTATGCAATATCATTGGTCAAAAATATCACGTGACCTAATTAAACCCAAAATAAAAATTACCTCAAACTTTTGTTTTACTGAAAATTTTCGCGAAATGTTTTATCTTGAATGTTAGTTAGGCCAATGCGCGTGTAATAAAATACAAAATTTTAGGTTTCGAGATTTCATAAATTTTTAATAAAAGTTTCATAACTTTTATGAATATCAATATTTTCGAAAAATATTTTGTAAACACGGTAATTGGACCTGTGCGGTTCTAACACAACAATTATTTTTCGATTTAAAATTTTTTATTTTTTTTCAAAAAATTTTTCTGCAATATCATTGGCCAAAAATATCACGTGACCTAATTAAACCCAAAATAAAAATTACCTCAAACTTTTGTTTTACTGAAAATTTTCGCGAAATGTTTTATCTTGAATGTTAGTTAAGCCAATGCGCGTCTAATAAAATACAAAATTTTAGGTTTTGAGATTTCATAAATTTTTAATAAAAGTTTCATAACTTTTATGAATATTAATATTTTCGAAAAATATTTTGTAAACACGGTAATTGGACCTGTGCGGTTCTAACACAACAATTATTTTTTGATTTAAAATTTTTAATTTTTTTCAAAAAATTTGTATGCAATATCATTGGCCAAAAATATCACGTGACCTAATTAAACCCAAAATAAAAATTACCTCAAACTTTTGTTTTACTGAAAATTTTCGCGAAATATTTGATCTTGAATGTTAGTTGGACCAATGCGCGTCTAATAAAATACAAAATTTTAGGTTTTGAGATTTCATAAATTTTTAATAAAAGTTTCATAACTTTTATGAATATTGATATTTTCGAAAAATATATTGTAAACACGGTAATTGGACCTGGGCGGTTCTAACACAATAATTATTTTTCAATTTGAAATTTTTTTTTTTCAAAAAATTTGTATGCAATATCATTGGCCAAAAATATCACGTGACCTAATTAAACCCAAAATAAAAATTATCTCAAACTTTTGTTTTACTGAAAATTTTCTCGAAATGTTTTATCTTGAATGTTAGTTAAGCCAATGCGCGTCTAATAAAATACAAAATTTTAGGTTTTGAGATTTCATAAATTTTTAATAAAAGTTTCATAACTTTTATGAATATTAATATTTTTGAAAAATATTTTGTAAACACGGTAATTGGACCTGTGCGGTTCTAACACAATAATTATTTTTCGATTTAAAATTTTTTATTTTTTTTAAAAATTTGTATGCAATATCATTGGCCAAAAATATCACGTGACCTAATTAAACCCAAAATAAAAATTACCTCAAACTTTTGTTTTACTGAAAATTTTCGCGAAATGTTTTATCTTGAATGTTAGTTAGGCCAATGCGCGTGTAATAAAATACAAAATTTTAGGTTTTAAGATTTCATAAATTTTTAATAAAAGTTTCATAACTTTTATGAATATTAATATTTTTGAAAAATATTTTGTAAACACGGTAATTGGACCTGTGCGGTTCAAACACAACAATTATTTTTCGATTTAAAATTTTTTATTTTTTTTTAAAAAATTTGTATGCAATATCATTGGCCAAAAATATCACGTGACCTAATGAAAACCAAAATAAAAATTACCTCAAACTTTTTTTTTACTGAAAATTTTCTCGAAATGTTTTATCTTGAATGTTAGTTAAGCCAATGCGCGTCTAATAAAATACAAAATTTTAGGTTTTGAGATTTCATAAATTTTTAATAAAAGTTTCATAACTTTTATGAATATTAATATTTTTGAAAAATATTTTGTAAACACGGTAATTGGACCTGTGCGGTTCTAACACAATAATTATTTTTCGATTTAAAATTTTTTATTTTTTTTAAAAATTTGTATGCAATATCATTGGCCAAAAATATCACGTGACCTAATTAAACCCAAAATAAAAATTACCTCAAACTTTTGTTTTACTGAAAATTTTCGCGAAATGTTTTATCTTAAATGTTAGTTAAGCCAATGCGCATGTAATAAAATACAAAATTTTAGGTTTTAAGATTTCATAAATTTTTAATAAAAGTTTCATAACTTTTATGAATATTAATATTTTTGAAAAATATTTTGTAAACACGGTAATTGGACCTGTGCGGTTCAAACACAACAATTATTTTTCGATTTAAAATTTTTTATTTTTTTTCAAAAAATTTGTATGCAATATCATTGGCCAAAAATATTACGTGACCTAATGAAAACCAAAATAAAAATTACCTCAAACTTTTTTTTTACTGAAAATTTTCGCAAAATGTTTTATCTTGAATGTTAGTTAGGCCAATGCGCGTGTAATAAAATACAAAATTTTAGGTTTTGAGATTTCATAAATTTTTAATAAAAGTTTCATAACTTTTATGAATATTAATATTTTCGAAAAATATTTTTGTAAACACGGTAATTGGACTTGTGAGGTTCTAACACAATAATTATTTTTCGATTTAAAATTTTTTATTTTTTTTTTTAAATTTGAATGCAATATCATTGGCCAAAAATATCACGTGACCTAATTAAACCAAAATAAAAATTACCTCAAACTTTTGTTTTACTAAAAATTTTCGCGAAATGTTTTATCTTGAATGTTAGTTAGGCCAATGCGCGTGTAATAAAATACAAAATTTTAGGTTTTGAGATTTCATAAATTTTTTATAAAAGTTTCATAACTTTTATGAATATTAATATTTTTGAAAAATATTTTGTAAACACGGTAATTGGACCTGTGCGGTTCTAACACAACAATTATTTTTCGATTTAAAATTTTTTATTTTTTTTCAAAAAATTTGTATGCAATATCATTGGCCAAAAATATCACGTGACCTAATTAAACCCAAAATAAAAATTACCTCAAACTTTTGTTTTACTGAAAATTTTCGCGAAATATTTGATCTTGAATGTTAGTTAGACCAATGCGCGTCTAATAAAATACAAAATTTTAGGTTTTGAGATTTCCTAAATTTTTAATTAAAGTTTCATAACTTTTATGAATATTAATATTTTCGAAAAATATTTTGTAAACACGGTAGTTAGACCTGTGCGGTTCTAACGCAACAATTATTTTTCGATTTAAAATTTTTAATGTTTTTTCAAAAAATTTGTATGCAAAATCATTGGTCAAAAATATCACGTGACCTAATTAAACCCAAAATAAAAATTACCTCAAACTTTTGTTTTACTGAAAATTTTCGCGAAATGTTTTATCTTGAATGTTAGTTAGGCCAATGCGCGTCTAATAAAATACAAAATTTTAGGTTTTGAGATTTCATAAATTTTTAATAAAAGTTTCATAACTTTTATGAATATTAATATTTTCGAAAAATATTTTGTAAACACAGTTATTGGACCTGTGCGGTTCTAACACCACAATAACTTTTCGATTTAAAATTTTTTATTTTTTTTCAAAAAATTTGTATGCAATATCATTGGCCAAAAATATCACGTGACCTAATGAAAACCAAAATAAAAATTACCTCAAACTTTTTTTTTACTGAAAATTTTCTCGAAATGTTTTATCTTGAATGTTAGTTAAGCCAATGCGCGTCTAATAAAATACAAAATTTTAGGTTTTGAGATTTCATAAATTTTTAATAAAAGTTTCATAACTTTTATGAATATTAATATTTTTGAAAAATATTTTGTAAACACGGTAATTGGACCTGTGCGGTTCTAACACAATAATTATTTTTCGATTTAAAATTTTTTATTTTTTTTTAAAATTTGTATGCAATATCATTGGCCAAAAATATCACGTGACCTAATTAAACCCAAAATAAAAATTACCTCAAACTTTTGTTTTACTGAAAATTTTCGCGAAATGTTTTATCTTAAATGTTAGTTAGGCCAATGCGCGTGTAATAAAATACAAAATTTTAGGTTTTAAGATTTCATAAATTTTTAATAAAAGTTTCATAACTTTTATGAATATTAATATTTTTGAAAAATATTTTGTAAACACGGTAATTGGACCTGTGCGGTTCAAACACAACAATTATTTTTCGATTTAAAATTTTTTATTTTTTTTCAAAAAATTTGTATGCAATATCATTGGCCAAAAATATTACGTGACCTAATGAAAACCAAAATAAAAATTACCTCAAACTTTTTTTTTACTGAAAATTTTCGCAAAATGTTTTATCTTGAATGTTAGTTAGGCCAATGCGCGTGTAATAAAATACAAAATTTTAGGTTTTGAGATTTCATAAATTTTTAATAAAAGTTTCATAACTTTTATGAATATTAATATTTTCGAAAAATATTTTTGTAAACACGGTAATTGGACTTGTGAGGTTCTAACACAATAATTATTTTTCGATTTAAAATTTTTTATTTTTTTTTTTAAATTTGTATGCAATATCATTGGTCAAAAATATCACGTGACCTAATTAAACCAAAATAAAAATTACCTCAAACTTTTGTTTTACTAAAAATTTTCGCGAAATGTTTTATCTTGAATGTTAGTTAGGCCAATGCGCGTCTAATAAAATACAAAATTTTAGGTTTTGAGATTTCATAAATTTTTTATAAAAGTTTCATAACTTTTATGAATATTAATATTTTTGAAAAATATTTTGTAAACACGGTAATTGGACCTGTGCGGTTCTAACACAACAATTATTTTTCGATTTAAAATTTTTTATTTTTTTTCAAAAAATTTGTATGCAATATCATTGGCCAAAAATATCACGTGACCTAATTAAACCCAAAATAAAAATTACCTCAAACTTTTGTTTTACTGAAAATTTTCGCGAAATATTTGATCTTGAATGTTAGTTGGACCAATGCGCGTCTAATAAAATACAAAATTTTAGGTTTTGAGATTTCCTAAATTTTTAATTAAAGTTTCATAACTTTTATGAATATTAATATTTTCGAAAAATATTTTGTAAACACGATAGTTAGACCTGTGCGGTTCTAACGCAACAATTATTTTTCGATTTAAAATTTTTAATGTTTTTTCAAAAAATTTGTATGCAATATCATTGGTCAAAAATATCACGTGACCTAATTAAACCCAAAATAAAAATTACTTCAAACTTTTGTTTTACTGAAAATTTTCGCGAAATGTTTTATCTTGAATGTTAGTTAGGCCAATGCGCGTCTAATAAAATACAAAATTTTAGGTTTTGAGATTTCATAAATTTTTAATAAAAGTTTCATAACTTTTATGAATATTAATATTTTCGAAAAATATTTTGTAAACACAGTTATTGGACCTGTGCGGTTCTAACACCACAATAACTTTTCGATTTAAAATTTTTTATTTTTTTTCAAAAAATTTGTATGCAATATCATTGGCCAAAAATATCACGTGACCTAATGAAAACCAAAATAAAAATTACCTCAAACTTTTGTTTTACTGAAAATTTTCGCAAAATGTTTTATCTTGAATGTTAGTTAGGCCAATGCGCGTGTAATAAAATACAAAATTTTAGGTTTTGAGATTTCCTAAATTTTTTATTAAAGTTTCATAACTTTTATGAGTATTAATATTTTCGAAAAATATTTTGTAAACACGGTAGTTAGACCTGTGCGGTTCTAACACAACAATTATTTTTCGATTTAAAATTTTTAATTTTTTTTCAAAAAATTTGTATGCAATATCATTGGCCAAAAATATCACGTGACCTAATTAAACCCAAAATAAAAATTACCTCAAACTTTTGTTTTACTGAAAATTTTCGCGAAATGTTTTATCTTAAATGTTAGTTAGGCCAATGCGCGTGTAATAAAATACAAAATTTTAGGTTTTAAGATTTCATAAATTTTTAATAAAAGTTTCATAACTTTTATGAATATTAATATTTTTGAAAAATATTTTGTAAACACGGTAATTGGACCTGTGCGGTTCAAACACAACAATTATTTTTCGATTTAAAATTTTTTATTTTTTTTCAAAAAATTTGTATGCAATATCATTGGCCAAAAATATTACGTGACCTAATGAAAACCAAAATAAAAATTACCTCAAACTTTTTTTTTACTGAAAATTTTCGCAAAATGTTTTATCTTGAATGTTAGTTAGGCCAATGCGCGTGTAATAAAATACAAAATTTTAGGTTTTGAGATTTCATAAATTTTTAATAAAAGTTTCATAACTTTTATGAATATTAATATTTTCGAAAAATATTTTTGTAAACACGGTAATTGGACTTGTGAGGTTCTAACACAATAATTATTTTTCGATTTAAAATTTTTTATTTTTTTTTTTAAATTTGAATGCAATATCATTGGCCAAAAATATCACGTGACCTAATTAAACCAAAATAAAAATTACCTCAAACTTTTGTTTTACTAAAAATTTTCGCGAAATGTTTTATCTTGAATGTTAGTTAGGCCAATGCGCGTCTAATAAAATACAAAATTTTAGGTTTTGAGATTTCATAAATTTTTTATAAAAGTTTCATAACTTTTATGAATATTAATATTTTTGAAAAATATTTTGTAAACACGGTAATTGGACCTGTGCGGTTCTAACACAACAATTATTTTTCGATTTAAAATTTTTTATTTTTTTTCAAAAAATTTGTATGCAATATCATTGGCCAAAAGTATCACGTTACCTAATTAAACCCAAAATAAAAATTACCTCAAACTTTTGTTTTACTGAAAATTTTCGCAAAATATTTGATCTTGAATGTTAGTTGGACCAATGCGCGTCTAATAAAATACAAAATTTTAGGTTTTGAGATTTCCTAAATTTTTAATTAAAGTTTCATAACTTTTATGAATATTAATATTTTCGAAAAATATTTTGTAAACACGGTAGTTAGACCTGTGCGGTTCTAACGCAACAATTATTTTTCGATTTAAAATTTTTAATGTTTTTTCAAAAAATTTGTATGCAATATCATTGGTCAAAAATATCACGTGACCTAATTAAACCCAAAATAAAAATTACCTCAAACTTTTGTTTTACTGAAAATTTTCGCGAAATGTTTTATCTTGAATGTTAGTTAGGCCAATGCGCGTCTAATAAAATACAAAATTTTAGGTTTTGAGATTTCATAAATTTTTAATAAAAGTTTCATAACTTTTATGAATATTAATATTTTCGAAAAATATTTTGTAAACACAGTTATTGGACCTGTGCGGTTCTAACACCACAATAACTTTTCGATTTAAAATTTTTTATTTTTTTTCAAAGAATTTGTATGCAATATCATTGGCCAAAAATATCACGTGACCTAATGAAAACCAAAATAAAATTTACCTCAAACTTTTGTTTTACTGAAAATTTTCGCGAAATGTTTTATCTTGAATGTTAGTTAGGCCAATGCGCGTGTAATAAAATACAAAATTTTAGGTTTTGAGATTTCATAAATTTTTAATAAAAGTTTCATAACTTTTATGAATATTAATATTTTCGAAAAATATTTTGTAAACACGGTAATTGGTCCTGTGCGGTTCTAACACAACAATTATTTTTCGATTTAAAATTTTTTATTTTTTTTCAAAAAATTTGTATGCAATATCATTGGCCAAAAGTATCACGTTACCTAATTAAACCCAAAATAAAAATTACCTCAAACTTTTGTTTTACTGAAAATTTTCGCAAAATATTTGATCTTGAATGTTAGTTGGACCAATGCGCGTCTAATAAAATACAAAATTTTAGGTTTTGAGATTTCCTAAATTTTTAATTAAAGTTTCATAACTTTTATGAATATTAATATTTTCGAAAAATATTTTGTAAACACGGTAGTTAGACCTGTGCGGTTCTAACGCAACAATTATTTTTCGATTTAAAATTTTTAATGTTTTTTCAAAAAATTTGTATGCAATATCATTGGTCAAAAATATCACGTGACCTAATTAAACCCAAAATAAAAATTACCTCAAACTTTTGTTTTACTGAAAATTTTCGCGAAATGTTTTATCTTGAATGTTAGTTAGGCCAATGCGCGTCTAATAAAATACAAAATTTTAGGTTTTGAGATTTCATAAATTTTTAATAAAAGTTTCATAACTTTTATGAATATTAATATTTTCGAAAAATATTTTGTAAACACAGTTATTGGACCTGTGCGGTTCTAACACCACAATAACTTTTCGATTTAAAATTTTTTATTTTTTTTCAAAGAATTTGTATGCAATATCATTGGCCAAAAATATCACGTGACCTAATGAAAACCAAAATAAAATTTACCTCAAACTTTTGTTTTACTGAAAATTTTCGCGAAATGTTTTATCTTGAATGTTAGTTAGGCCAATGCGCGTGTAATAAAATACAAAATTTTAGGTTTTGAGATTTCATAAATTTTTAATAAAAGTTTCATAACTTTTATGAATATTAATATTTTCGAAAAATATTTTGTAAACACGGTAATTGGTCCTGTGCGGTTCTAACACAACAATTATTTTTCGATTTAAAATTTTTTATTTTTTTTCAAAAAATTTGTATGCAATATCATTGGTCAAAAATATCACGTGACCTAATTAAACCCAAAATAAAAATTACCTCAAACTTTTGTTTTACTAAAAATTTTCGCGAAATGTTTTTTTTTGAATGTTGGTTAGGCCAATGCGTGTCTAATAAAATACAAAATTTTAGGTTTTGAGATTTCATAAATTTTTAATAAAAGTTTCATAACTTTTATAAATATTAATATTTTCAAAAAATATTTTGTAAACACGGTAATTGGACATGTGCGGTTCTAACACAACAATTATTTTTCGATTTAAAATTTTTAATTTTTTATCAAAAAATTTGTATGCAATATCATTGGCCAGAAATATCACGTGACCTAATGAAAACCAAAATAAAATTACCTCAAACTTTTGTTTTACTGAAAATTTTCGCGAAATGTTTTATCTTGAATGTTAGTTAGGCCAATGCGCGTCTAATAAAATACAAAATTTTAGGTTTTGAGATTTCATAAATTTTTAATAAAAGTTTCATAACTTTTATGAATATTAATATTTTCGAAAAATATTTTGTAAACACAGTTATTGGACCTGTGCGGTTCTAACACCACAATAACTTTTCGATTTAAAATTTTTTATTTTTTTTCAAAGAATTTGTATGCAATATCATTGGCCAAAAATATCACGTGACCTAATGAAAACCAAAATAAAATTTACCTCAAACTTTTGTTTTACTGAAAATTTTCGCGAAATGTTTTATCTTGAATGTTAGTTAGGCCAATGCGCGTGTAATAAAATACAAAATTTTAGGTTTTGAGATTTCATAAATTTTTAATAAAAGTTTCATAACTTTTATGAATATTAATATTTTCGAAAAATATTTTGTAAACACGGTAATTGGTCCTGTGCGGTTCTAACACAACAATTATTTTTCGATTTAAAATTTTTTATTTTTTTTCAAAAAATTTGTATGCAATATCATTGGCCAAAAGTATCACGTTACCTAATTAAACCCAAAATAAAAATTACCTCAAACTTTTGTTTTACTGAAAATTTTCGCAAAATATTTGATCTTGAATGTTAGTTGGACCAATGCGCGTCTAATAAAATACAAAATTTTAGGTTTTGAGATTTCCTAAATTTTTAATTAAAGTTTCATAACTTTTATGAATATTAATATTTTCGAAAAATATTTTGTAAACACGGTAGTTAGACCTGTGCGGTTCTAACGCAACAATTATTTTTCGATTTAAAATTTTTAATGTTTTTTCAAAAAATTTGTATGCAATATCATTGGTCAAAAATATCACGTGACCTAATTAAACCCAAAATAAAAATTACCTCAAACTTTTGTTTTACTGAAAATTTTCGCGAAATGTTTTATCTTGAATGTTAGTTAGGCCAATGCGCGTCTAATAAAATACAAAATTTTAGGTTTTGAGATTTCATAAATTTTTAATAAAAGTTTCATAACTTTTATGAATATTAATATTTTCGAAAAATATTTTGTAAACACAGTTATTGGACCTGTGCGGTTCTAACACCACAATAACTTTTCGATTTAAAATTTTTTATTTTTTTTCAAAGAATTTGTATGCAATATCATTGGCCAAAAATATCACGTGACCTAATGAAAACCAAAATAAAATTTACCTCAAACTTTTGTTTTACTGAAAATTTTCGCGAAATGTTTTATCTTGAATGTTAGTTAGGCCAATGCGCGTGTAATAAAATACAAAATTTTAGGTTTTGAGATTTCATAAATTTTTAATAAAAGTTTCATAACTTTTATGAATATTAATATTTTCGAAAAATATTTTGTAAACACGGTAATTGGTCCTGTGCGGTTCTAACACAACAATTATTTTTCGATTTAAAATTTTTTATTTTTTTTCAAAAAATTTGTATGCAATATCATTGGTCAAAAATATCACGTGACCTAATTAAACCCAAAATAAAAATTACCTCAAACTTTTGTTTTACTAAAAATTTTCGCGAAATGTTTTTTTTTGAATGTTGGTTAGGCCAATGCGTGTCTAATAAAATACAAAATTTTAGGTTTTGAGATTTCATAAATTTTTAATAAAAGTTTCATAACTTTTATAAATATTAATATTTTCAAAAAATATTTTGTAAACACGGTAATTGGACATGTGCGGTTCTAACACAACAATTATTTTTCGATTTAAAATTTTTAATTTTTTATCAAAAAATTTGTATGCAATATCATTGGCCAGAAATATCACGTGACCTAATTAAACCCAAAATAAAATTACCTCAAACTTTTGTTTTACTGAAAATTTTCGCGAAATGTTTTATCTTGAATGTTAGTTAGGCCAATGCGCGTGTAATAAAATACAAAATTTTAGGTTTTGAGATTTCATAAATTTTTTATAAAAGTTTCATAACTTTTATGAATATTAATATTTTCGAAAAATATTTTGTAAACACGGTAATTGGACCTGTGCGGTTCTAACACAACAATTATTTTTCGATTTAAAATTTTTTATTTTTTTTAAAAAATTTGTATGCAATATTATTGGCCAAAAATATCACGTGATTTAATTAAACCCAAAATAAAAATTACCTCAAACTTTTGTTTTACTAAAAATATTCGCGAAATGTTTAATCTTGAATGTTAGTTAGGCCAATGTGCGTCTAATTAAATATAAAATTTTAAGTTTTGAGATTTTGTCAATTTTTAATAAAAGTGTCATAACTTTTATGAATATTAATATTTTTGAAAAATATTATGTAAACATTATAATATGACCTACGGTTCTAACAGAAAAATTATTTTTTGATTTAAAATTTTTTTTTTTTAATTTGTATGCAATATTATTGGCCAAAAATATCACGTGACCTAATTAAACCCAAGAAATTTTTGAAAACAATTAAAAAAACAAAAATAAGAGCATTTTTTTATTTCACGTACATAGAATCGTTCGCGTGACCTTTTGACCTATCAAAACTGTATACTTAGCTCGACCAATGATCATAGAAGGGTTGTATGATCATTGGCTATCGGGATTGTAACCTGAATACGTGTTTTTTAAAGTTAAATTAAATTAAATAGACATCTTATATTAATAACTGTATGTAAAATCTTATAACAACTTTTTTTAACTTATAAATAAATAAAAAATATGTTTGACAGAAATTTAATAGAAAACTAAGTATACAGTGCAGAAATGTAAGAAACAAACAGAGTCTATTATAAAACAAAATAGTAAAATAATGACAGTTAGGTACACATTAAACTTGTTAAAATATTATTTTTATTTTCGTCAGGAAGTTTTAATTCTTATAAAACTTAACTAACAAAGTTAATGTTAAAAAGTTTTAATCTAAAAGTTACAGTGTTTTTCGTATTTTATGGCAAAAAATACAGTCGCTAGATGGCTTTGGAGTGTTAGAGGCTCTTTCTGACAGCATTCTCTTTTTTCGTCTAAGCAAATTTTAACCTTTTTTAGTTAATAAACTTGGCGCTCTATTGTAAAATTAACTTATTTCGCCGTTGTATTCATCCGCGAACAACGGCATATTTAGCATGCCCCAAAAGGCATTCGTAAAGTGCGAATTCGTTCCAGTTTGTAGGTAATTTAAAGTGTTTAAAAAAGAACGACCAAGAACGTTCGATATGACGTCATTATAATGAGATTTGACTTCATCGTCGCATCCAACGATCGTCTGGAAGAGACGCAAGGAAGACCTGAAAAAAAAAATGTATTTAAATATAATTTTTACATGTTTATAAAGGTTTAAAATTTTACACTTACTTTGATGTTAAAATGTCGTTAGGTGGCAGAATGCGCTTCAAACTTGCATTATTTTTCGACGCGATCCTGCAGACATTGCTACTCATGTAACAGTTGTTTTGTACCCTGCTTAGGAAGCTCTCAATGTGGGGACAGTCCCGGTGCACAGTTCGAAACTTTGATTTAATTTCTTGGGTCATGCATCTGAGTGATGTTTTAATGAATCGTTTACCCTAAAAAGATAAATATAATTGAATGTCTAGTCTTACAGTTGGTACGATCTGTTGTTTAATGGTTTAAAAAAACAAAATACTTAATCTAAATAGGCGACAAATGGCTCATTAAATTGTCGGACAGTTGATTGTGAATTATAAAATAATATTGCTGACATTTTAATATTTAAAAGTTATTTTAAGATGTGGCTAATTGCATATGAGTTTAAATGTTAGAAAATGGGTTAAGTTTGAAGAATTTTTCCAACTTAATTATATTTTCAATTTTTTTTTTTGGAAAAACACGTTTTGGAAAATGATAATCAAATATATCAGGTTTCAAAAACCCTGTCGCAATGACGTCACATGACGTAGCTCTCAGCGCCTTCTTTTGAAGAATTAGGGAGGCACTCGAAATAAATCAAATAAACTGTCCCGACAGATTCGCAGCTTGCTGGTTAATTAAATGAAACGTGGAAAAGCTGAACCTGTAAGGCTTTTGTTCAACAAGAGTTGCTTCCTGTTGCCGGGAAAATGACAATCGTATTAGATTAGAATGACATTAACCTCTCCTTTAATATAACACGTTTAAATCGTAACTTTACCTTAATATGTCTCTAAATGCCTGTATTTAAACATAATAGATACACAGCTATATAAAGACCAACTACATTTTAAAAAAACTAACCTTTAAATTTTTTTTTTTTTACATATTTTACATTTTCATTCACCTTAAACTAAGTAAATTAAGTAAAATTTTAGGTAAAAAATTGTGTTGGCAAAAGGGTTTTAATAAAATATTGGGGAAGTCCCTACTGTCACCCAGATATTACTAAGTGGCCCTGAATATCAAGCGTATTGTTTGATAAAGAAATTCGTGCCCAAATTTCCTTTTTTACGAGACACGATTTTTTTTTTAAATGTCGGTACTTCTTTTAAGTTTTAGAAAAAGTAAAATAAAATAAAAATAGATCATGGTTTGTTTATTATGAATTCAGTTACCAAACAAAAAACGAACCAATTTAAATTTTAAAGTTTGATTTTAACTCCTATTTATTTAAAAAAAGTCGTGATTTTTTTTCGTTTTCGTCAGAAGTAAATCCATTATTACTATTTCGTTCTTTTTAACTTAAACCATTTAATCTGTCAGTTTTGGTAAATAAAAACTAATTTTAAACTATTCATGTTATTTACTTAAAAAATATTTTTTATTAGGGCGCCATTTTTATTTCTGTCTTTATTTGAAAAAAAAAATTTAATTTTTTTTAAAAGAAAAATGTTTTTTTTTAATTTTTTACTTACCAATCTATTAAAATTCCCCGCTTCCCACGTAAACTTTTTACAGAGTGACGTCAGGCCTGTGACGTCACATCGATCGGTTTTATGCAGACAAGCAAAAGTGTCACACCCAACTTCGTTACTGGTTCGCAAACATCGATTTATATTTACTATAAAAAAAAAAAAAAAATTTAATGTAAGAGTAAAAAAAAGGGCAAATGGCTTTGGTGGAACTCGAACCTGAAATCTATTGAACCGTAACCCGATACAAATAAAAAATTATTCAAGAGCGAATTTAAAAAAAATTAAAATTACCAATTTGTCGTTTCGGTATTTTTCTTGAGCTCGATCCAGCTAGACATTGCAGTGGTTGATGCGCAAGAATTAAAAGCATAAAAATTGTCAATATTGAGCGTTTTGCGTAAGTTTTTTTAAGATTTAAAGGCGCATCATAGTTAGTGTTTTTGCGCGTGCATTGTGGGTAGAAACATCCGCTGCATTGTGAGTAAAAACGCATTTCGTCACCCGATAATTTTCTTTTGAAATCTCACCACGGTGGTCTGATTCCGTCGCGTATTATGTGACGTCAGCCTAAAGTTCAACCCCTAAAACAGCTTGCTCCTGGGAATATGGGTCACAGGGTCAGGGTAACAACTCGGGGGTCAGAGAAAAGTCAACAAAGGTGTTTTGGTCGTGGTGTTTGCTATCACACTATATTCTTGGATATTTTTGTTTAAGTCCTTACTTTTAAAATATTTTTTTTTTGTAGATGCAATTCTAAAAAAATAAAAGATAAATTTGTTTAAAATTTTTCTTGAATTTTTGTTGTTTAAATTTTCACAATTAAAAAAAAAATTATTTACAATAAAATGTCACAATTAATTGTAAAATAGTAATCCTAACTTAAGCAATTTTTTTAAATATAAAAATCACCTAGATTAAATCATGTTTCTTCTATATTGAACCTTTTAAAATTTATGAAAAACGGAAGGGCAAGAATTTGAAAATTGTAACAAGCTATCAGGCTAAGCTAACTTACAAGACGACGTATATACGGCTCCAATTGACGTCTTATCTTATCGTAAAATATTTATAGCTAATAATGTCGAAATTTTACGTCGATTAAAGATAATAACCTATCAATTAAGGCAGGGGAAAGTATACCCAAAGTTTGTACATCGTTTCATTTGGGCTAAAGTCCATTTTAATTTTCGTTCAGACTGATTTTAAAATTGAAAAAAACAAGCTGGTGCAAAACTGACGACTTTTTTAGGGCGCCTCTTTTATAAGTTTTTGGGACCGTAAATACGCCTTTACTGCAAATAAATGCACGCCTTTCATTTAAACAGAAAAATGACATTTTAAGGCCAGGTTTATTCAATTAAAGGCTGGATGTAAATACCCAGCTTCCCGAATCCTGACAGAAACGCACGAATGCTACTGAATGCGGTCAAAACGCGCACCCTAAGGCCTACCCACGGACAGGTGCTACTTGAAACTCGATAAATATCCGACTAATCAGGCTTGTTTTAGCCTTGTGAAGTTTAATTAAAGGCCATGCGTCAATAGCTAGGCCCTAAATCCCCGGAAAAGTCACGCAGCGTAGCCTAATGGACACGTTTTTAATAGAAAAGACCTGGCGCGGACTTAAATGATTAATTCTGCGGTCAGACAGCCAACAATTATCGCCATGTTGACACGACGCACTTACGACTGTTTGATCAGTCAGACGGAAAGATTATATTTGGCACGCGACAGATTTGCAACTAGCTGAACAAAAACTGGAATCGTATATATGTACACTGTTTACAGTAAACTGTTTAATATCCTGTACTACACTTAACAAGTTCTGTTCCTAAGGCGCTTTAGTTATAAAGTAGGTTAAACTCTGTTACTGTGCCTGCTTAAAATGCGAAAATGCAAATATAGCATAGGGCAAAAGTAAATATAAACGCCAAAAAATTGAAGTTTTTCTACATTTTTTTGCAAATTTTAAACTTGACGACTTAATCCTGGCAAAGCAGGATTGTCTTAACAGTTTTTCGACCCTTCTGTTCAAACAAATTATTCCATTACGGACCACGATATTGCTCTTTGTAGTCTAATAATACACAGACTAAATACCAAAGCATTTAACCTACTTCTGAACTGATATCTGAAGTAAAATTCCGCTTCTTTATATTAGCGATTGCAAACATAGAAAAAGGAAATCCAACGTTTAGTAAAGTCTCGCCTCAAAATAGCCAGCAGCGGAGCCTGTCTTAAAACATAGAAATATAGGTTTTCAATCAAAACTAAAACAAAATACACAGACTGTGATAATACTTATCGTAACGGATAAAATATATCTAAGGCTTCTTTAAAGTTATCTACAAGTCAAAAATCTCACCATGATACGTCAAATTTCGTAGCCTAACTTCGCTATTTGAAACCTCAGATGCGTAAGCCTTACAAGCTCGTAATGCAGTGTTTCTAACAACTTATACCCAGGGGATTATAACGGGACAAGTCTATACATTAAAGGAGTCTGTTTCTCTTACAGAGAGGGATATCAAACCTATATTAACGCTGATTAAATTCTTTGAAAAGACATGCGTGTCACTTTTAGGTAAGGATGTAACTGTATTAACACAACATGACCGACATAAAGAAAAGTTTAACAAATTGAGGCCAATATTTACTGTCAATTGTTTTATATTTATATCAAAAACAAAACAAAGTTGCAATGCGCGAATCGTTTATTTTTAGAATTTTAAGGTTTCCTTCTTAACAACATGACAAAAGTTTATAAAAATCAAGTTTAAAAAAACGAATATTTGAAAAGCAATTGCGCAGGATGAAAAAAATTTCTTTACGCCAAATCAAAATAAAATATGAGGTATATTGGATTTGAACCTCATAAATCCAACTAATCGCATAGTTTGTTTTAGCCGATTAAAAATAGACCAATCTCACACCAAAACACACCATATAAAGGTTGTCCCATTCTAACAAGTTTGACTCATACCTATATGGGTTTAGAGCCTTCAGGATGACGATATAACTCATACCTTTAGGAGGTTAGGTAGAGTTCACCCTTTTAATAAAAGTAATGAAATTTACGAAAATGCAATTAAACAGTAGGCTAATGCTTAATAAACATCAAATGTGGCAGCAGCTATGTATACCTTCAACATACTAAGCTATAGTTTAAATGTTGCAAAATGTGTATTTAAACCGACTAACAGTGCCTCGCAGTAGGCATGTGATTATAATATAGTTCAATACAAAACTTTGATATCAGCTGAGATGTCGAAAAGTGGTTAAATAAAGCTTGCTAGCACTCCCGGCCTTACAGGGGGTAGCTCGGCCACACACAGGTCTCAATTCTAATTAAATTTGCTCGCCGAATTTCGACATTATTTTTCCAGTGACGCATTTTGAAGAAATTTTAGTCAAGGCGTTGTGTGCTTTCGGACTTGTGTTTCTTATTAATTTAATCACTTTCAACTGAAATTAACCTCGACCTATTTAAATGTAACTTTTTTTAAAGTGCCCATGCCCAGTGCGTGACATCTTTGCCTTATCGAATTTGAGACGGGACTTGAAACTAGAGATTAATTGACAGCTTAAAGCGAGGGCGGGGGCTCGAAAAAACCCTTTTTAAAACATTGCACCGTTCAAATATGGAGCCCCAGTCTTAGGCTGTGCAAACTATGCATGTCACTTATACGGGTGAAGTCGACACGCTATAGAAACGATACAGTTCACACACCTTTTCCAGGTCCTGTATCGTATAACCGTTTGTATATAGAATGCACCGTAACGGACCGGTAGTATGCGTGTAGCCTGGTGTTAGTTTTGTCGCACGGGGTTGTGGGTGTGCTGGACAGGCTGGCGTTTTGAGTAAAGATTGACAGGCACGCCAAAGCTGTTGTCAAAACATGTACGCTTGTACCTGTTAGCTGATCGCGTGGCGAAGCGCTTTTAAGTCACGCAGATTAGGAGTATTATTAGCCTTCTTACCAGCCCCGCCCAGCCCCCTATTCCTACGGGCATTTATTTCAACACATTATAAGGGTTAGTGGTTGTGGTCTAACCACTACTATTAGACGTTTGATGCCAGGAGATAATTATAATAAAATGACTAAATTAGGTCAAGATTTTTTGCGCTGCTTAATTCCATGAAATCTTGTGTTTATTGTATAAATAAATCTCCAAACCTAGAAATATCCGGTTAAAAAATAAATGCTAACATCAAACGATTTTTATTTTATTTTCTTTAATTTCTCTGTAAAAGATGTTTTTTTTTTGAATATGTTAAACGTTTATAAAGACAAATTATATTTAAGAATGTGCTCTATCAAAACAATGGATGTATTTTAAACCCTTAACCCCTTAAATTGATAAAATAAGCAACCCAACACGTGGTAAGGTTAAACATTGAACTTATATAGCAAATTCACTTTGATAAAAGTAAATTTTTCGAAGGTTATAGGCAGGCTAAGATAACATTTCGACATGGGTAAAATAGCATGTTTCCTAATTTAGGCTTGGCCCTTATTTAATGTTTACATTGCAAAAGATAATCGTTTTTACGGGTGTATTAAACGTTGTGTCAGATACGCTAAACGCAATGGCCCGTTTTATTCGACGCTAATTTCCGTAAGCTGTATAGACCATAAAACGCCCGGTTATCATTCAACAAAGAAACGAGGTTTACAGATTTCATATATCATCCGTTTTGTCACGTGACCTTTGAGGCGTAGTCACGTGATAACGGAACGCGAGATTTTCGGGAAACGGCTCGTAGCAAAACGAGGTCGTAAAGTTTGCCATTTTCTTTTTACAGTTTGTAAATATTTTGGGGCGGGAGTCAGAATTCTGTGCGCGGTTTGGAATGACAAACACGCCATAATATTGCGTCAGTTTGACTGATTATATTTAAAAAAATACATTTTTCTGTGCTATTAATCTTAACACAGACCTTCTGATAGACAAAACATTTCAAAACTGCCTCAATTTTGAAAGTCTGTTACTGAAATCTAAATAAACAAAGATCTAAAAAAATGTCACTGAAAGTTTTTGCAATAAATCTTAACTGTGCGCGGCGCTTCGCATAACTCAAAAAACCACAGGTAAATATCTGCAATATTAGCTTTATTTGTAGTTCATTTTAATACAAAGAAAAAACGTTAATGTTCGTCGCAAAAGCGCAAGTTAAATCCGCTTAAAACGTACATATTAGTCATCACGACGCCAAAACATTAAAACTTTTTTTGCAATTCTGCGAAGGAGAATTAAACACTTAATAAGTTGCTAGTTTTGATATTTAATTAAATTTTTAATCGGAGTTGTGACAACATTGTGTTTTTCTTTGATGGCACCGACGAGGCCACGCACCAGCGATACATTCCCACGGTAGTTAGAATGCAGCCTAGTTATTTAGCTGCTGAATACAAGCGCACCGAGCTGACATTAATACCTTAAACAAGACGTTTTAACAGATTAAATCCAGTGTTCTTATTACAAATGATCAATCATTGTGAAGTTAAAAAATCCAAGTTTTTAGCTGTCTGTCTCCAAAAGTAAAACACTTTCAATTATATTTTTTCTTTTTTATAAAGTTAGTAAACGTCCTAAAAAATAAACATTTTAAATTTGGCTATACTCTATATAACAACTCTGTCATACGGTCGCTAAATTTTTTCTGACCGTGATTTCATTTTAGCGTCGTACATTAAATTAAATTGGGTATTGATTTTAGTATTATCAAATAATTCTAACATAACTATAACCAATATGCTGCATTTTAAGGACATTTGAAAACATTATAAACAACACTATTGACTTACTAAAATATTAAATTCTAAATGCAGCAAACTCGCCGAATTTTGGTACCTATAGACGGTGAATTTTAATAATTACCTTATGTTATTTTTGCTTTATTAATAATTGCATTAAAACTAGCTTTAAATTCGCTACAACGTTACGTTAGCCCTCTGCGAAAAAATGCGCGCTATATTTTGGTCACGTGCCACCTTTTAACGCGTTTGTTTGTCGTTCTCAGCCACGCCAACGTTACGACAGCGTAGTGACGCAAAGGCGAGGCGACGTGATTCTATTGTTATTACGTCGTTTGCTAATATACGCCCAGAAATGCTCGTTAAATATATATTGATATACCGACTACCATATATATGATATATAGTTATGTCATTGGTTGTAATATATACTGGGTTTGGTGACCATGTCATAACATACTTAAAATCTTTATATTAAAATTAATATTTGTGGCATGTTTTAAATCATTAAATTGATTTTGTCATTTTTTCCCGTCGCATTGATGTAATATTTATTATATATACTTTGATATTCACTGTCATTAATGCGCGAAAAAACAAAATAAATAAAAATAAAACATAGGTTAAATAAAATTGGTTTTTAAAATATTTTTCGCCGTTTATAATATTTTTGTGCGATTTTCGACGGTTTAATTGGTCAATTTTTATCCATTGCAATGAAAATCAATTTTTATCCATTAAAATGAATATGGCATAGCTTTGATTTTAGTAAGGTATTTAACATATATTATGTAACTAATTTATCAATAAAAGTTTTAGGAATTAGTTTTCAGAAATGTTGGGGTCTAAAAAACAAAATAAATGCTAATTGTTTATATCGATACACACTGATTGACAAATGACTTTTGGGCGCTTTATTTAATCAATTTTCAGACTGGGACCTTCAGAACTGGGTTGGGTCGCGTTAGATTCTCACGTGACCTAGTCTGACTTCTGGGCCCTCGACTTTAAAGATCAAACACAGCTGGGAGTCGTTTTTTGACAGGATCTATTTTCGGGAATGGGCGTTCTGGAAATGCGGGCGTTCTATTGTAATAAGCAAAACGACGCATACCATAAATTCTTTTTATGTCTGTCAATTTGGAATTTTTTGCAACTGGCAATAACAGTTTAATTAAAATGAAATAAAAATAATTAAATTTAAAGGACTAAACACAATGCCATATGGAATTAGGGCAATTTATCTTTAGTTTACAAAAAAAATAGAAAATTTATTTAAAAACTTGACTTTGATAAGAAAAACTTTAAATTTTTCTTTAATTTTGAAGCACGCGGAGTTTATAGATCTATTAACATTCAACAGTACTTAACCAGGTCTATTTTTAACTTTACTATTTGCAAGTTACATCGCTTACATAATTTTTTCTGTAGTGACATTTAAACAAGCCAGTTGGTTAATATTTATATAGTTACCGTACAAAGAAAATGTCTGAAAACTATTTTCCCACAGAAAAATGCGGTTTAGGGAATTTAAATGTTAAAGATATGGCATATATATAAATGTAGGCTTTAATTTATGCCTCGTCAGTGCTGGGATAAATTCTTTATTGCGTCATTTGTGACGTCACAACACAAGCAACTCTTGACTATAAATATGCTTCTAAAGATAGAAATGAACTACTTGTTATGGCGTATTATAATGATGTGTATATGAACAATTGCACTTAAAATTCCCTGTTTATGAACATAGCAATTTGTAAAAGTGGGCAGCTGGATTTGAATAATCAAAAAAAATTGATTTTTAACCAAACTCTTGAAACGTCATCAGGTGGGATTTTTTGTGGTATAAATACACATCATTCGAAGGGTTTCTCAGGAAGAAAGTTATGTTATTACGTAAATGGCAATTCCAAAAATGTAAATTTTAAGGTTCTTTTCCAAGTCCCTTATGTATGTACATATAACCTTATGTATGTACATATATTATGTATGTACAAGAACTGTATTATATGTTAATGCAGGCTGTCATAAAATACCAATTGCTGGCAATTTTAAATATTAGTTTTTCATAACAATCCCATGCTAGTAACCACGTTCCCGTTCGCAACATTTTGGGCGGTTATCGAAAAGTCGTAAAACTGATAAACAAATGTTAGGAACTATATCACGTACGCAAAACACGGTCTTAAACCTGGCCGCGTTTTTTATTGCGTGATTTAAGAACGCGCGACTTTTGGGTTGGTATTTGGATGCCGTTTTAACGGCACATCAGTGAATTTTCATAAAAAAATGAAGTTTACTTTAAAACACAAAATGTGTAAAAATCTCTAATTTTTCTATGTAACAACAGCATTTTTTTACTGACTTTTATTCAATAACTACTGTAATATCAGTTTTTGTGGTTTACTTTTTGTGTTGGACTATTTGGCAGTGAATTCTTAAATTTTATGTTGAAAAGAACGTTTTTTTGGATCACTGTAACAGTTTTAAGTTTGTGCGCGCTCTTGCCCCCCATCTCGCGGTCACTTTTTCGCGTAACGGTTCTCTCCTTCGATCGCAGCAGTGCGTTTGCTCCTTGCTTCACTAACCTTTATAAAATACATAGAAAAAGGAAAATATTACATAAAATCGTAGATGTAAGTATAAACAGTTAATCACTTCTAAAAATGTTATGCATGTTAGAGCAGTAGCTACACCTAGAGGTTCAATTCCCACTGCTGGCACTTTATTTTTAGAGGTTTATAAAGGTTAAAAGTTATTTTCAATAATATTTTTAAACTTAAAACCGATTAACAAAAAGCAAACAGAAAAACACATAATCAAAACCTGTTTGAGCCTATTAAAACACACTCACACATTTTCTAAAATCAAACTCACTTCAGAGAACAAATATAGGAAAAACAATAACAAAAGCGTGATGTGGGAAAACCTAATAATATCGGTGCACAAAGGAGTGGTTAAATACATACTAGTAAACTAATCAGCTGATCATTTGATATTGTTATCAAGGTAGGGGAAGTACCCTTTAGGAACAATGTTACCAAAAATATAAACAATTTTGCAAAATAAGAAACATGGTTATTAAAATAATAAAAAATTTAAAATTCCATTTAGTATATATTTATGATGCATCTTAATTGTCCAAAAGTGTGGGATTATAGTTTTTTTGCATTTTTGGGGGGCTTTGAACAATTTTTAAAATACAGATTTTTAAGTAATTCAATTTTTTTAAATTAATTTTAATATGATAAAAAATTTTTTTTTATTTATGTTAAAAAAAAAATTTACCTTTTCACTAACAGCAGATTTTCTTAAAGTGCTTCTTCTTAAACCTTTGGGAGTCGTTTGTTGAACTGTTTCAAGCATTAGTTGGGTGGCTAAAAATTGCTTAAAATAAAAAAATTGTTACTTTAAATATAACTCCAGGTAAAATAAATTCAAAGAAATCATTTTTGCAGCAAGAGGTCCCAGGTTCGATTCCTACCATGGGTATTTTTGTAAAATTGCTATTTTCTGGTTAAAACTAATAGCTTAGTGTACCAATATTACAAAAAGTGCAATAAAAGTCTTCAATTTTTTTATAAACCCACTAAATTTGGATTTTTTTGTTTTTAACTTACTGCAACTTGGTCCATCACATCACTCTGCATCTGCATGGTCATCTTATAAACATCATGCTCAATATTGTTGTACATTAAAGCATTCTCAAACATCAGCATCAAATCTCTTTGGAAGTCACTTGTCGTTCGAACCTTTAAAAATTTAATAGAAAATATTAATTTCAACTAATTTCACAAAATCGAATTTTTTGAAAAGTCGATTTACCAAAAAAAAAGTTTTAAATTTTGATATTAACTGAATTTTATTCAAATATTTTTTTTAATTAAAAATAAATTAGGCAAAAAATATTTGTGCCTACCACTCCAGTCTCCAAATTTTTCTTGAGTAAAGATAAGTCCATTGCTCTATAAACTATCTTTGAATAATTTGGTGCAATGTCATCAGTAACTGGTTGAAGAAATAAACTTGCATATCTGTGACAACAAAAATATTATTCAAAAATGTCAACAGGGCTTTACCAATAAAAAGTGGCAGCTGTAAATTGTATTAGAAGTAGGGTAGTGGGAAAATTCCCCTGTCTAAAGAAGGTACTAGTCCAGTGGCACTTAACTAGTAATTTGACCTAGTACAGCAAATTCTTTTACAACCACCAATTTTGGGAAGGGGAAATTTCCGAAGTGTATTTGTACAGGGTGTTATTGGGTTTAGGCATATAGTTAAAATAATAATATTATAAGACATACTGTAAAAATATTAATTTTTACCGGTGACTAGCAACTTGTTTCCATAAAATCATGATCGATTTTTTCCAAGCACGACTGCTGGCTGAAGATTCTAAATCTGCATCACTTCTATATAAGGAAAAAAATAAAATGTATTGAAATTTTATTGAATTAAAATGCAAAGATAATTTTTGTTTATAAATAAAAAACACTTACGCATTAGATAAAGCTGGGCTGCTTGGAAAACTATCAACATAAGCTGGTGTACTTGGCATACTCAGAGGATAACCTAACAGAAAAAATGGTAAAATTAACCCAAAATCTAAAAAATATATTTACAAAAAAAAAATTAAAAAAAGGTGAAAAAAAATTAAAAAAAGATACAAAGAAAGAGATCACTTATGGTTTTAAGACCCTTTAATAAAGATAGATAGGCTACATACCAAAGGTATATATATTATATATAAAGTTAGAGCTTAGCGTATATAAATATATTTTTTAAGAACTGAAAAAGGGGGTAAAAAATTTGAAAAGGATCGTAAAGGTAAAAGATTTGAGGACTATGAACTGTAAATGGTTTAAATAAAGTTATATATTAATGACAACTACCAATTGAAGAGTCTTCTAGTTTTTCCGAATCAGCATAATCATCAGTAACACTTAGGCTTTGGTGTGATATTACCTCCTCATTTTCCAATTCCACTTCCTTTTCCTAGTAATACAAATTCATAATACAAGGAAATAGGTTAAGGTCAAGTAAGTTACAAAAATTGCTTATATTTTTTTTCAGCTTGTTGTATTGAAACCTTGTTTTTTGTAAGTTTTTATTATATATAATAAACTAACCCAATAAAAAAAATTCATATTTACAACATTTTTCTGAAAACATTTACAAATTAAATTTCAACTACCTTTTGTGTACTGGTAATTTGGCAGCCTTCTTTAGTCTCACTTTCAAATTTTTTATCAGAGTGTTTATTTTCTTCTGATGGAGAAATATCTACAGAATCTTTACTAGTAACTATATGATCTTTTGAGGTGTCAGTGGTTCTTGTATTAGTTTCTACAGATATATCCTCTGTAATGTTTTGACTGTCTTTATTTTTACTTGGTGAAGCAATCTCATTTTGGAGTTCACTGTTTTTGGGAATGTCTTTAGTTGAAACCGGTTTAGTTTCTGGGTTTAGGTCTGGTTGTGTTGTTATGAAAGATTTTAAGGGAGAAATTTCAGGTTTTAAAGTTGTTTCATCGTTTTCTTGGTCCTATCAAAACATTAAATATTAATACATATTCTGAATAGTGAAAAATAATTTTATACAAAAACAGAAAAATTTATTTATTTACATTTTTGGTGAAACTGCTAAAATCTTTAACAGTTGTTATTTTATGAACTTCATCAGACACTGATATCACAGTCTCTGATTTCTTGGGGGTTTCCACATTTAAAGATTTGGTGTCTTTATGTAATGTGATAGTTGGGATAATTTCAGTAAATGGTGTCTGGAAAAAAATAAAAACAAATATATATATACACATAAATATTTTATAAAATTAATTAAAATATATGTATATAAAAGATTTATATTTTTTAATAAAATAAAAGAACTTACCGGTTCATTAATTTCTGATTTTAAAAACTCTGCATCTGCATCTAAAATCCATCATTACAGGTTAAACAATAAAATAAATAGCAGATATATATGTTTTAATTTAAAAGTAATCAAAGCATATTTATAGTAAAAAAAAGCAAAGAAAATAAATGATTAAATTATACCTGTCACAAGTTCTGTTTTTAAATCCACATCATTATTAGGAATTTCCTTATTTTTCTCTAATAAAGAATTGTCTTTATTTGTATTTTCATCTAATTTAGGTGATACATTAGTTACATCATTGTTTAGTTTTTGAGGAGTAGTTGTGGACACAGAAGTACTACATGTTGGTAATAATGTACTAGAACTTGATACAGGTTTAACAGTTTGTTGTTGTGATAATGTATTATTGTTTTTTTCTTGGATTTTTTCGGTAGGTTTTTCGGTATGGTCGTCTGGTAATTTTGGAGATAGTCTTCTGTTTATAAATAAAATGCAAAAGTAATAACAAAAATAAAAAAGCATAATGGTATATATATATATACAATTCTACAAAACCTAAAAGTTAATGGTTTTTTTTGCAGAAGCCTATTAATAAGTATTGAAAACTGTATAAATTTTATTCAAAAAATCAAAAAAATTTACTTGTTCATGTCAGCAATCATTGAATCAAGTTTATCATCCATTTCACCAGAGTTTATCTAAAACAAATTTTAATAAACAAGACTATTTTAGAAAAAAATGTTAATTACAAGCCGAGAAAAAAGAAAAAAAAAAAAGACAAAAATTAACACAATTTCAAAAGGACTAACTTAAAGCAAAAAAATAACAACCATTATTATAACTCTTGTCTAAGGCTGGCACCAGAAAATTTAACGTTTTTATCCAGACATTACAAATTTCTACATAAATTTTTTTGAAACCTGATCAATTGTGTGTTTTAATTTCCGATATTTACTCTTTTCTGCTCGAATTAATTTTTTGATTTCCTCAATTCTCTCTAGAGTTAATTTCTTCACAATTGTTTCTCCAATAGAAGAGGAAGAGTGGGAGGACATGGAAGAGGAGGACTCAGTGGATTCGCTCCTCTCTCCTCTTTTTCTTCTGAATTTTACCAAAAAAATGATCATAAAATTTCACTTTTAATAAAAAGTGAAAAAATTTTTTTTTCTCAAAATGTTAATTGTAAATATTTTTTAACCTTGGTGTTTCTGCCGACTCTGTAAGTAAAGAATATTGTTGAGCACATTTTTTTGCACTAAAAAAATCCGAAGGCCTGTCTGGCTCCCCTAGTGGTAATAACATGCGCAGAACATTGCCACCCCTATTAAAGTTTGCAAAATTTTTTAATCTATGTAAAGTTATTTTAATTTTTTATTAGCGACAAAAAATATTAAAAAAAAATAAGATTTAAAAAAATTGATAAAATTTTAAAAAAACTTAAACGAATGTAAGGAAAAAATACACGATTTGAAAAGGGGGTTAGTTAGGTTTAAACGCCTATTTAATTACGTTTTAGGATTAGACTTAACAAAATATTTAAAAATAATTTACCAATGTTGACCACCGCTATTTAAAACGTAAGAAGAAATCGCTAATTTTTCCCGCGTTGACCATTCATCAGAATTCATATTTAAATAATTAAAAAAACTGGTAAACCCAATTAAAAGAAAGCTATTTTAATGTTATATCTGTAACAAGTTAATCTTTTATTTTATTTTGCTTCAAAACTGTTTTAAAGACCAATTAACTTGCATCGTATTGCATAAAGAAACAAACTTTGTAACAATTAGTTCGCTGAAGTCCGACATCAGCAACAGGGTTTCCATTTTATTAGATATTTTTTTATTTGGTTAAGTTATCCTCAAAAAAAAATTGTTTCTCACAAACATGGTATCAATTTTTATAAAAATCTTATACAATTCAGTTTAAATAAATATTTCTATTGTTAAAAACATATTATTTTGTTATCTAATATAGCTATTGTAGTACAACAAATATAATTGCATTACCATTTTTTGCTTTATTTCAAGTCTTTTATTTAAAATGCACCTAAAAGACAAATGAGGCCAACTTTAAAATTGCACAAAAAATAAATCAAAATAAACAGAGATGTTAAAAATAAAATCAAAATAGTTTTTACTTCATAATAAATTATCAATTTAGTACTGCCTGGTAAAAAAAAGTTTTGTTATTTCTTAAAAAATCACAATTTTAAAGTAAGTGCAAATTTGGTTTCAAATTTAGCAAACAAAAATAGGTAGACTATAAAAGCTAATAATATTATTAAGCACAATACATGGAAAACTAAACAAATTATGAAAATTATATGCAGATTTCAATTCTAAAATACAAACTTTTTAAAACATAATCTCTATTTTAGGGTATTTTTTCTTTAAAAATCTCAAAACATTTTTAATTTTAACATATTTAAAAGAAAAGTTGAGTAACTTGTTGTATTGTATCTTCAGGTGAAGTGACAGTATGCCCAATTGTTCGACTGTCTTCGAAAATTTCGTGGTCATTGCCTCCCTTCATCGTTTTATCCCCAAAAAAGTGGATTTCCTTAAAGTTGTGTTTGCAAACATGCTGGAGACAAAATCTCTTGTCCCAACCGTTAGGAAAAACATCAAAACTGATTTGGCCACCAATAGAAAAAGTTAAACCTGCAATTAAAACAATGTTAAAATTTTTTTTAATGTTTAAATTAAAAAATAACAGAATCAAAAAATATTAAATTATTAATAAGGAAAACTTGTAGTTTTTGGCGCCAAATTGATAAATTTTGTTCTTGTTACTTATACACATTTCACATCTTTTTTTATAGTTCCTAATTAAATTGGGTACCATAAACTACAAGTGATCCCAAAGGATTTTTAGATTTTTTTCCCCATACCTTTATCTGCAAATTTGTTTTCCAAATGTTTCACAAAATCTTTTCGAACATTTGCAGTTTTATCGTACTCGAAAAACTCCTCTCTTTCTTTTTGGCTGCAACTTCTTCCGACCGGACATATATTCAGCATCCCTTTTCGGAACTCAACAAATGTACCCCTCTTTTTTGGCAGTTTAATTTTGGACATGTAAGACAAACATTCGTTGATAAACTCTTGTAAAAAATCGTCTCCTAAATGCTCCTGGATGCTTTCTTCAGCTAGAAACTTCCCGTTTTCATATGCAACTAACCCATTTTCAGAAAACACAAAATCAAAATTCGAGATTAGTTCGTTTGCATCTGAGCCAAGCTGTTCAACAATTTTATCGAAGTCAGAACCTCCTACTATGCCAACTTTGACTTTAGATTTAAGTTCTTGCATGAATTTTTGCATGTCAGGTTTAATTTTTTGACGAGATAGTGTTAATGTACCATCAACGTCAAACAAGCATAAAATGGAATCGTTTCTTGCCATTTTCAGAATATAAGTTAAAATTTATTATAAACAATTAATTAACCGAATTTCGCTTGTCTGACAAATTTAAATAATATACATTATTGCCAATTCAACATTAACTTCACTAACTGCTCTAAGCAACAACTATTAGCCTTTTTACTACCTTGAAGATTTAATTCAGAAAGTCTTTTATAGTTGATTTAAAACCGGTTTCGCTTGCCGATCGACATCCACGTAAAGCGTGGTGACGTCACCGATAGAAACGTCGTATGTTTTTGTTTTGAAAATTCTGCGAAAGAAATGTGGTAACCGCAAAAACTAAATTAATTAGTGTAAATTTTTGTTGTTTAACTTCGTGAAGAATGTAGTTTTATTAAAAAAAAAATTATTAAACGCAGCATATTATATAGAAGAGTCGTCGAGATGTAGTAATTTGAACACATAAGTTAACATTTAACAACGTGCGGCCTACAGTTCGATCCCGACTGCTTGCTACTGGCCATACGAAAAACCCCAAGCTAAAAAAAATATTTGGCAGCTTAATTAATGCTTTAACAACTTTGAAACTAATATTCAAAACCGCCCCATACAACTCGAGACTAAGCTGAGGTAAGGGTAACAACTAAGCCTGTTACTCTATGTTTAACATTTAAAGGCCTTTCCTCAATGAAGATAAAGTAAAGATATCCGAAAAAGAAATAAAAGCACAAAACCCACAATTCCAAAATTGTATTTACAAATAAGTATATAACAGTTGGCACAACTAGAAACTTATAATCCAAATATGATTGCTGTAAACTGTTTATAAAATATTCCAACAGAGTGATGGATATACAAATGTTTTAAATTTCAAGTTAATTTTGCCCTTTTTTTTAGAATTGCATTTTCAACAACTTTTAGTTGTTCTAAAAGCTCAACTCTTCGATTTGCAATCGCCGAAACTATTTTAGGAGGCTGGTTCGACATTTGGTTGGCAGTTCTTTTTCTGTTAAACGAAAAATGTGTTTAAAATTAACTGTTAATAAGAAAAGTTTTAAATAATTTTTATACCTGTTTTCTGTTGGAGCTCCTTTAGCAGCAACCTTTAAAAAAAACAAAAAATTATTTTGAGCAAATAAAAATTTGTTTAATTTAATTTAAAATAATTTTGTTTTTACAAAATAGTGAGCTTCATCTTTTACCTTAGGTTTGTTGATAATTGTCATCTTTACATTTTTTCCACCTGGTTTAGATGGCACTGAAACTTTGCTTGGTTTTGCCTTTGCTTTTACTATGAATAATTTTTTTTATTATCAACTTATATCAAGTTGTACAACATAATAGAATTTTAATAATTGTTTTTTTTTCATATTTTTGATCAAAATACTTTGAAATATTTTTACCATTCTTTTTAGTTGCGCTTTCATCTTCAGAAGAACTTCCAGAGGAACTTGAACTATCACTACCTAGAATAATATTATTTTTTTCTTTTAATTTAATAATACAGATAATAACATAATCTACAAATTATTATTTTAAAAAATTGAATTATAATCAAATACATTGTTATTTATTAAAAAAAAGTTTTCCACAATTAGTTGAAGCAAATAAAAATAAAATTTTTTTTTTTCAGATATTACCTGATGATGAGCTTGACCCAGACCCACTTTCCGATTTTGATCGTGATCTACTTCTTGATGAACTACTTGAGTGACTGAACTCACTCGTACTTGAACTATCTGATTTATTTCTGCAAAAATTTTTAATTTCATAAGTCAATTATTGATTGAGTAAATTTTTAAATTTAAAAAATTTTAAATTTTTATATTTCATATTTTAAATAAGTAATTTTTTTTTTAAATCAGTTTCCATTTTATATTGTTAAATACAACTACCTACCTTTTAGTCTTAGTTTTGGTCCTGCCCCTTTCTTTTGCCTATAAAATTTAAAACAAGCATCACTAATAATAATAATTTTAAAGCCAATATTTCAATTAAAAAAAAAACTTAATAGTCAAAAAATCTAAAATTAAATTGGGCCGAAATGGTAAAAAATTGAATATTTTGAGTAACATTTATTTAAATTAAATACCTTCGTTTTGGGAACAACTTTCTTTTTAGCTTCTGGAACCACTGGTTTAGTTGGTTGTTTAACTGGTTGAGGTTTTATCGCTTTAGGGGATTTTTTTGGTGATGCAGGTTTAACTGCTGGGGCGATTTTAGAAATCACTAACAAAACAAATTTTAACTGTCAAAATTTAAATTTTTAAAGAATTAAATAAATAGTCGAAAATTTTTTTTTATCGCTTACCATTTTTTTTGGTTGCAGGAACATTTTTTGCATCTTGATTTTTCTTCTTTTTTAATACCTTTTTCCCTACTTTTACAGGTTCAGGAGAACCGGACCTACTTGAATTCGAATCACTAAATGAACTAAAAAAAAGTATAAGAGTAATTTAAAAAGGTTAAAAAACAAATTAAAATTCAAATTACACCCAAAATAAAAAAAAACTACCTTGAAAAGGAAGATCTGGAAGAGGACCTACTGGAGAACGATGAACTTCTTGATGAGTTTGATGATCTAAAAATAATATTTTACTTGTTGAAAGTATTAAAAAACAATAGCAAATACAAGGAACTAAACTCAAAAACCTCTTGGTTTATACATAAAATTACAAGCAATCAACTAAACAAAAAGATTTTATTTCGCTTTTCCAAAAAATTTATCTTTACCGAGATGAGCTTCCAGAGCTTGATGACCCAGAGCTAGAGGAGTTGCTCTTACTTCGCTCCTTTTGTCTTCCACGTGCCCAAGGATCTTGCCAGTTGTCACCTCTTTGCTGGAGAGGTTGAGATGCTAAAATAATTTTTACATAAATTTTTTTTTGTTTTTAATTAAAATTTTTTAAATTAATTAGTTTTTGAGTGATATTAACACTTAATAAATAGATGTAAATATAAACCTTGTTGTCTTGGTGATTTGTTATCTCTCTGAGCTGGAATGATTCTACTTTCCACTTCTCTCCTAAAAACAAAAAACAAATAAATTTTATATTTAATTTTTCTAAACATTGTCAAGCAGATAAAAATATAAATGAATATATATTTGTTACCTTCTAAAATCTGGTGATCTCCTATGCTCCATTCCAGGTTTGCCTTCCATTCTATCTCTATAACATAAAAATATTTTAAAAACTAATTTTTTGTTCTTTTTTTTAAGGTGTTAAAAAGCAGATTTAAAAACTGATTTTAAATTTAAATTTTACCTCATATTTGGGGGTCCTCGTTCCATGAAGTTGGGTTGTCTCATGTAAGGTGGGATGTCTCTATGCTGAGGGTGCATGTTAGGTCTGGGAGGGGATCTACAAATAGTTTAAATTTTTTTTTACACCTTTTCCAAAAATAAAAGAAATATTAAAAAATAAGAAATAAGTTTTAAACACTATTTACCTTCTTCTATTGTTGTGACCCATGGGTGGGGGAAATCCCCTTCTGCGAGAGGGTGAGTCTCCCTAAAATAAAATATTATATTTTAGTCGACACTTTTTTGTTATTGTTTTTTTTTTTATTTTTCAATTAGAAAGTGTTTACCCTGCCTGGTGACCTTCTTTCCTCTCTTCTCTCAAATCTCTTGAGCTTCTTTAGCACTTCCGGTGGTGGAACTGCATATCGTTCGTCTGATTCTAAATCGGCAAAAGGGTCATAACCCCTAAAATAAAAAGTTTATTGTTAAAAAATATTTAAAAAATTTTTTTTTGGATTTTTTTAAATTTTTTAATATAACCACCTCATATCATCAACCAATGGTTTATGGGCAATATAATCCATATCCCTATCCACATTTAAGGCTTCGTTTGTTGAAATTATTTCCCTTTTTCTCATGAAATCAGGTTCTTCCACTTTTCGTTGCATTGAACGCTTTCGCATCTGAAAAATTTAACATTTTAAACATTTTTGAATAATATGGCCTTAATCCAATAGTCAAAAAACAAGTTTTATGAAATGACTAACAAATTTTACAGAAAAAATCGTGCAAGGCATATATATATATAAAATTAAATAATAAAAATATAATTTTTTAACCTCTTTAGCATATCTTAGCCCCCTTTCCCAAGGTGTTTCCATTTGAGGAGGACCATCCATGAAATTTGGTGGGAATTCCTAAAAAAAAAATTTTTATTTATCAAATTTATTATCAAAAGAATTGTTTCTTGATAAAAATAATTTTACAAATTTCAAAATATTAAAAATTTGTTTTTTACCCTTGGGTCTATAGCGGGGGTAAGGGATTTTTCTTCCACAACCGGTTTCTTGGCCTCCCTTCCATCGTCAAACATTCGATATTCACCTATTTAAATTTAATATTTAAATACCTATACCATTCAACAGATTAACTATTAGTTAATTTACCAGGCCAATTATATACAAAATCTACAAAGAAAACTAAAGTTTTGGCCTGGGTAATAAGACCAACCTTACGTTTAGGTCATAGGTTGTTAAATTTACCTTTATCGTTAATCCCAGGATGTATAAACCTGCATCTATCTCCCCAAGTACAACTTCCACGCTCAAAAAAGCGACAAATTTCACGAGGAACAGCGGGGCCTTCTGTTCAATACATTTTAATAAAAAGTTTTTAAATAAAAACTGTATAACTAAAGACTGTTACAATGTTTATAAATTTAAGACTGTTTAGATAATGAGAATTTTTAAAACAAAATTCTGTACCGCATAAATACAGTTAAAGATTATTGAATTACAAAAAAAACTAGCACAATTATTCAAGAAACAAATTTATATTAAACAAAAATTAAGTTACCCATTGGATCCACCATCTCTCCATCTTCACGTTCATCAGGGTAGAAACCAATTTGAGAAATGTTCTAAAAAATTTAAATTTTAAAAATTAAAAAAAATTTTTGTATGTATTACTTGGCCCCCTTTACCTGGTTATTATCTTCTTTGTCACTTTTTAGCTCACCATCACTTGATTCAATCTAAGAATTATAAAAAAAAAATTATAAATCAATTTATATGATTTTATTTATTTTTATTCGTAAATTAATTTTCATTTTTACCTCCCCTTCAGACATTTCAATTTCTTGTTGCTTTTCCATCTTAAAAATTAAAAATAACAGGTTACAAAAAATAACAGTTACAAAAATGTCAATAAAAAGGTTTAACTACCTAACTTTTTTTACCTTGCTTGTTTTGCCATTCTGCACAGCAGAATTCATGTTATCGTCACTATCTTCATCATAATCAAGTTGATCTAATTCTGCCGGAACATCAAGACTGTAATCTACTTTGTTCTCTGCAACTTTCTGTTCAGCTTCATTATCGGAATCATCAACTTTGGAAAAAAAATAAAATTTAGAACAATATTTAAATTAGTAAAGTTTTTTTTATTGATAATAATTATATATATATATATAAATTTAGAAATTTATTCTTTTATATAAATTAAGAAATCTATCCAAACCTATTTCTCCATCTGACTCTTCAACATTGTCATTTAATTCAACTTCATTTTTAGTTGGAACATTTTCAGAGTTTTCTTCCATTTTTGTTTCATTTTTAGATAAATTTTCGGCGTTAAAAACTTCTGGTTCATTTTTAGGTATTTCATTTTTAACTTCAGATGAATTGTTAACATCTCCCGCATTATCTTTAACATTTTCTGATGAGTTTTCAACATTTTTCGTCAAGTTTTCATCATTTTCTTTTACAGCATTTTCTGTTGGGGTTTCATCATTTTCTGTTGAGTTTTCCACATTTTCTGCTGGAGTTTTATCATCTTCTACTTTATTTTCATCATTTTCAACTAACCCTACAATGTTTTCCTTTTCCATTTTATCATTTTCATTTTCTGTAGGTTCTTCAATATTTTCAATAATTTCCTGACTATTTTTTCCAGAAATATTCTCGATTTTATTGTCAATGGTGAGGTCATCATTATTCTGCTGAGCAACACTCTAAAAATAAAAATTAAAAAAATAATTTAAATGAACCTTTTTATATATATATATATATAGCATTTTATTTATTTAGTGATAATTAGTATATATACCTCTATTTGTGCCTCTGCATTTGCATCCATGTCTTAATTTCCCAAACAACAAAACTGATCCCAATTAATTCTTTCTGCAACATAATAAAACATTTTACTAAAAAAAATTTAAAAATGCAGAAAAAATCTTGTCTTACTTTGTATGTATTTATATTTTTATGTAATTTAAGTTATTTTATGAAGTTTAGTGCTTTTAAACTTGTTTTTTTTTCTGTGCTAATTTAAAAAATGAAACACAAACCATTTTTCTTCTTAAATTTTGCAGCAAAAATTAATTTAAACTTGCCAACTTTAAAATAAACAACAACAATATAGATAATTAAACAGTTATATGTTTTTACAAAAAAATTTCAAAATTTAACAACTTTAAAATTGAACAGTTTAATAATTCAATATTGTTGTTTTTATTTTTGGCAAATAAATTTTAGGCAGCAGATAAAATGCCTGTTTAGTTAAATACTCGCTAAGTCTAAATTTCTAAATTAATTATTTATTTAAAACTTCTTACTGATCCTAAACTAAAATTTAACAAATTCTAAATTCAGAAAATAATAAATTTTGACAAATCCAATGAGCAGATAAAAATTGGATTTTTGTCATATTGCAATTCTACTTAATTGATACATAATTAACAACCAAAAAATAACAAATTGTCAAAACTTCAGGTAATTTTTTAAAATTTTGGTTTTAATAATGTTTCAGTTTAGTGTAATTGAAATACTTTAACTGTTTCAAGTTAATCTTAAAACAAAGTTTGAAGAAAAAATCCAAAGCTGTAAAAAATAATTTTAATCAATCCAATATATTCGTAAAGTTTAAAATTTTACTTGTAAAGTGACCAAATGGAGAGCTCAGCTACACTAAAAGGTACTGAGTTCGATTTACACTGCTGGCATTTTTAATTGTTTATTATATTACACAAAAATACTTCAAAAAAGTTAGCTGTCAAAAATTTTGACAGATTGAGGATAAATTTTTAATTTAAAAATAAAACAGAAATAACTTTAGCATTACTGTACAGCATTATACGTTAAATAAACTAAGAAACAATTAAATTAATCTTGAAAAAGTGATTTTTTAATAAAAACTTACCTTGAACTTTAAACTAAGATCTCTTCTTTAAAAATTTAGAAATTCGTCTCGACCTTTAAGTTTACTACAAAAATTAATTTAAATCCTACCACAAATTTGGCAAAATTTTACTTATTCGTTAAACTGTTAATATTTGATCAAAATTGTTGAAATTAGGGTTAACTTATAAAGAATAAACTTAAAAAACAGGAACTTTTTGTTATTTATTTCTCTTTGCACGTTTTCTTAAAATCACCTTTAACTTTAGAACAAAGATTTTAACCGAAGTGAGACTTACCCGTATAGTATGGCATAATAATATGCCACAAAAGATTTGAAGTAGTCCAACTTCTGCCTTACATACACAACAACTAAATTAATATGTATGGACTTCCACTGTTATGACTATTTAATAAACGCAATAATTATATTGTTCTAGTAACATAGCTATTCCAAAAGTGATCTAAATTTATTCAAATAAGCACTAAAGCTTAGTGGTAAGAAATTTATTGCAGTTTGTATAGAAAAAATATTCGTTTTTACAAATTACTTTGACTAAATAACAAACTGTCGACAAAATTTAATTACCTAAATAAAGGTAGCAAAACGCAATGTCCATTTTAAATATTAGAAAGATAAATAAAGCAAATAAGGCACCATTTACTGTAACTGCATCATGATCTAGCTCTGGCGAACGACTAGTTAGGGGAACAACGGTAACGCAAAAATTCTGATATTTGTTTTACCATTCAACCTAGGCAAAAATGTAACTATTTTTTTCACCAATAATGCAACAAAGGGGGACAGTCTTATTTTAATGAATTAACCGATTTAGAAATTTATCGCATCGCCTGAGGATCTGCAAAATATTTCTGCATGACAGGATTGTCCATTTGGTCGTCGTCCCACCGAGACTGATCGGGAAAATGTATCGAAGTCGGTTGCTCGGGATATAACCTTCGATCTCCGGCTTCAATAGGTTTGGAATCGGGATATTTTCCGCCTACTAATTCATCATTTTCAACCATTCTGCGCAAATACTCCTCGTGGGCGCCGTCTACCGGTCGTCGGGTATGGCGACGTGAGCTCCTTCGGTTGTGATGATGTCTCCGCATTCCACTGCTGTGATGATGGTGGTGGTGGTGATGTCGTCTGCTATGACGTCGTCGGCTACTACGCCTCAAGTGGCTACCGCGGTGGTGATGCTGTCGACCTCCCATGGTCTCAGCTTTTCTAACATTCTGAGGCAGAGAACCAGAATTAAATTGATTTCTCTGCGAAAATCCGACACCTAGTGTTTGATTCTGTGAAATAGAAGGATAATGAATCGACTCTTCATCTGAATTTAGCAACGGATATTCGTGTCTTTTAAAAGCCGGCATTGTGGCGTTCCTGTTCATCCTCGGAAGAGGCTCTGACTCTTCATCATCGTATTCCAGGTTGCTAGGAGCAACGTCTTCTCCAAGAGCGGCTCTCAGCCACTCCGGCATCGATTTTCGACGTCCGTTTAACGTCCCGTCTTCTTCGTCCATTTGAAATCCCATGTTGTTAAATGAATGTTGATGTTGATTGGCAAGTTCTTGTGGGTAACCATATCCACTCCTGGTAAAGTCAGCAAAGTTTTGTGTATAAAATATGTTAAAAGTTATCTTACAGAATCTAGTGCAGGTATTTATTAAGTCACAAGTTTTAAAATTTATTTTGGAATTTAATAAGAAATATTTTTTTATATTGAACATTAAAATATTGCATTTTCACTAAGAAGCAAAAAACACTTGGTCACATTTTTTTTTAAACTATTTTAAAAGCTGCCATTGTTACCTGCCGTGCGAATGTTGTTCCGGTCTGCCATCCCCTCTTACTGCATAAGGATGATGACTTAAATGTGCAAGAGGTTGTCGTTGCAAAATGTTGTCCATACTATGTTGTCTTGTGTGATGGTGCAGATTGAAACCACTCCCGGTTCGACGCATTTTTTGCGGAATCGCTTTGCCGCGAGTGGGCGTTGAAGCGCCCTCGCTGTAAGCTGAATCTTTTTCAGACAAACTATAAACAAAAATATGGTTAAGGCAAAGAACAAAACTTTTTTTTTTAATTTTTAAATTTACAATTTTTTTTTACCTATGTCGTCTTCTTTGTATGTGATTATCTTGAATTGCTTTTGTGTTTTCGTAAACTCCTGGGTGAAAGGAAAGTCTTGTACCACGTGATTCTATAGATGGCTGACGACTCATTCTAAAAGTCCAATCAAAATTAAAAATAAAAATAAATTCTGATATGCAAAAAATGCAGAATGTAGATAAAGACACTACCTTTGGGACTGGTTGTCATTTTCTACATGAAAATCGCTTTGAAACACCGGGAATGAATGAGTTGAAATATTATCATTCTCGATTGGGTTGCTATCTTCACTATTTTGAAAACTTCCTTTAATTTCTTCATCGTTTTCGGAAGGAGGGGCCGAACGAAGTTTCCAGTTAATCCAAGCATAATAGATAAACGTTGGGACAGTTATCAGTCCGAATGCCTGTGTAAAAAAGATAATATTTTAGAAAATAAAATGATGATATTTTTTTAAATTTTCATAAACTTAAAAAAAATCTTTAAATCTATAAGATCCAGTAATTGAAGCCCTACTTGTCTACTATCTTAGAATAACAACGTTTAACTCACCGCAGCAGCCTGGAGTGCTGCGTCTCCACCAGCCTTATTTGCTGCTAAACAAGCACCAAGGAATATAATAAGACCAAACGCAACAAAATAAAACAATTCCTAAAACGAAAAACAATTATTAATTTTCAAAATTTTGATAATGTACACCCATATAATTATATGTAACAGTTGTTCGATAACAAATTACTTACCACTGTGATCCAACGAATACCTACAAAAAAAGAAAATGAAATTAGAATAAACAATAAAATCAAAAAAAAAAGTTTATAAAAAAAAGGTATTTTAATAGAGAAAGACTACATTTTGTCACGTGATCTTACCGCATAAGGCCTCCCCTCTTAACCCTGCCATGATAGTAAATAGAAGATATCCACTAATTATTGACCCAAACACTAAGAAAACGCAGTAAAATGCGAAGGTCCCATTTTCTGGCCATGTTGTCATGACAAGGCATATGAAAGCAACAAACAACATCATCTAGAAAGTAAAAAAATTACAAGTCAAATATGATTTGATTACCATTAATAAAAACATTCAAAATCACAAATTTTTGGCTTATTTTAAGGTTTTAACTTGCTACATGTGATTATCGAACTTAAGACCCAAAGTCTAAGAAAAGAGCCATATTACTAGGTTAAAACAAAATGCAGATTAAAACCTATGAAAAAGATCTCTTTTTTTTAAATTTTCTTAAATTGTTGCCATTTTTAATTTAGACATAAATTAGCCTCATAGTAACTTATATTTAGAATGTAAAAATTTTAACTTACAACTTGTACAATCCTTATAAGACCGGGTATAGTCCTCGGGTAAGTTGTATCAAATTCAAAGGGTCCAAGCTTCATTTTCGACGGTTTTTCATCCTCCTCCGATTTCGGAGGTTTCTTGGTCTCGACATTTAATCCCAGATCTTCCTCTTCCTGTGCTATTTGTTGTGCCAATTTGGGTCCACTTTCGAGCCCCGGGTTGTCCGGGTTCATAGACAAACCACCCATAATTTAGAATTGATTTTAACCTAACTACTGAATCTCATTGTTTCAAGGTAGCTGCTAAGTTGAAAAGCTCTAACCTTAATATGCTAAAATAAACAAAACATTTAAGAAAGCATAAGGTAGTAATGTTATCCACTGTATCTGTATCGTATTACTAGTAATTTTTAGAGTAAGTTTCACATCAAAAATTATCTTAGTTAGGTCGTTTTAAATTACATAACAATATAACTTCAAATATGTACTTTATGTGATCGTTTACACCGAACAGCCTAGCACAAACGTCCCTAAACTTAATAACAAACCCAATTGAGAGTTAAACAATTTATTGAAACGCATCCTTAAACACTTCAGATGTAACGAATTGAACAAAAAGTCACCCAACAAGTTGGTACCCTTAGGCGTACACGTATTCGTATCTTAACAACAACTCGGTAATCAGACTTCGCAGCTAGAGAGTCGTACGTGGACTTACCGCCCCAGGCTTAAAGTAAAGTTCCGCGATCGATTTCAGTTCGTATTTTTATTAACTTGTTGATGAGATTTTTAGTGCGGCGCTAATAAGCTATAAAAATAATGAAGGTATTATGGGACTTGTGTTGATTTATACTTTTAAAAAGACATTTAAAATTGTAAAACTAAATACCAAGAAACCCGAAATTTTAACGTTAATTTTTTACCTAATACAACATTTTACTTTATTAATTAAATAAAATTTGGTTACTTAAAATATTTAAAACTAGATTTTTTAAACCACCTTTTTCCAACTACGTATTGTGACGTTTTTGCGTATGACGTCATATGACCCAGTGACACACTGTTAAAAGTTATAAATATAAACGTCTGCGTAATAAAAACGTAATTGATAATTAAAAAAATTTCATGGGAAAATTTTGAAGAATAAACAAAAAATATTTCGTGCATTTTTTCTTGAATTTAATAAATTTTAAACAACATCCAAAATATTTTTATTTTGCTAAACGTACAATTAGGTTTTGATATTTGCTTAGCCTATTACAACAGTACATGAAAAATAAATATTGACAATAAGCAACTTACATAAGAGAATACTCATTAATAATATGAATGCATTTGTAATTTTGTTAGTAATGCATAATACCGTTTCTTATTAAAAAACTTTTTGATATTTAGATATTAGATCAAAGTTACAACTTTTGAATATATAAATATTAAGTATATTTCGCGTTCTACCAATATATTTATCCACCAATCTGGGTTAATAATTTATAATATGCTGTACATATAGGTATTATGTTTAAATGTTGAATACAATTTGTAGAAATCATATTTTAAACCTAAAATTGGTTTTAAATTGTTAATATGATTTATTAAGCCAAAATAAATATTTTAAGATTCAAAATGAAGATTTAAAAAAAAAGATAAAAATATAGTTTTAAATTAGTGAGCGAGCTATAGATTTTTAAAAATAAAATAACGCAAAAAATTGTTTAAAATTATATAATTTGTTTATAATTTTGTAACAATTGTGTAACAAAAGTTAAATTTAAAGTTAAACTTGTATATATAAAATAGAAAAAAATTAGGTTTAAAAGCTGTATAGAAGTAAAGATTGTTGAATTTATAATTAAATGTCCAAAAATAAATTATATTTTAAAAACGAACCAAAAACTTTATAATATTGTAACAAAAGAATTTAACTTTATGCACATTTTGTATTTTAATTAATCATATTTGACATGTTGACATAACTCTTTATATTTTTACAAACTAGTTACTGATTGGCTAATATTTACTTGGTGTGACAGAAGTTAAATATGTTTAATGCAACGAAGTTTTGTTTATTGATTGTAATATGTTGTGCTGTTGGAACACAGGGACAGCAATGTACACGAACTGATAGCTGCAGGTAAATATATTCTTCTTTGTTTAATTAAATTGTTAAAAATGAAATTTTTGTTAATGTTTGCCATTCATCCTACTTATTGAGTTGTTTTGTTTAAAGCCCTTTTTTTATGAGATTAATAAAATTTTTGCAAATTTAATCACAGTTTCCAAAGGTATAAATTTAAAAGATAAGAAACTATTTTAATATTAAGAATACATAACGATTATTTTTTGTTAATTTTTGCTTTTTTTCCTATTCACCAAGTTCCTTTTTTTTATTGATACGGTAAAATTGTACCACAATTTTTGGAGGTATAAAAAAAGTGCAAGTCACCACTTTTATATCAAAAATACTTTCAAAATAAAAAAGTTTTCCTTTTAGATGTACAATGTCGGATGGTAGCGGTGAAGTTAATATAAGAAGTCTCGCGTCTTCAACAAACAAACCACAGTGGGAAGTGGAAGATTTGATATACGGATGGAAATATCAATACAATCCCTGTATTGGGTTTACCTCGGAGGTTAACTTTCACTACACAAACCTAGCTGTAAGCCATTTTTAATATTCATCTTAAATTAAGGCCAAATCACTTTTTCAAGATAGAATTACGTAGCATATGCCTACATAAGTTACATGGCATGAAGTGGACGGCTACAATTCATGATACAGCCTGTAAGAGAATACCTTAATAAATGACATAACTGTGGTATACTTAATAGCCTGTTTCCGTTTTTATAACTTGATATATAGCTTTAAACTTTATTTTTTTATTTTAAATAACCTGCTATTCTTTTAATTATACTTTCATTTTTAACTTAGATCTTACAGCAATCGACTTCGAATATTTATGAAGAATACGACCTTGGAGTTCAGACCTCTGAAAACTTTACCATGTCAGCTGGAGTGTTATCTATATCTTACCTTGCGTATGATACTGCAAGGTAATGTCACATCTATTTAAAATAAAAAGGACTTACGATAAGTACTTTTATTAACTTTAAAAGTAAAAGGTACAACTTGTAGTTTTAATAATCAGTCGTCAATTTTGAGTTGATTTTTTTATTACAAAATGAATGAGTGCTAGGCTAATTGGTTCACAGAAATATTAAGCATTGATTTTGTTTTAGATTTTCAAGAGTAATTCTTGAATGCGCCCCCACTGAAAAAGTTCATACTTTAGATTTTATTGGAGAACTTATAACAACGGAATACGTAAGCTAAGAATATTTAATCTATATTTATATTGTTCTTATTTTTTAACTACTTTAGTCATTTACATTTTGCTAATTTAACAGGACTTTGTGCTGACTGGACCTTGCGCTTGCCCGGGCATGTGCGACAACTACGGAATTATAAGTAAGTTGTACATTTATTAACAGAACAGGGATAGTAAAATAGTTGTTATAGGGCAATTTTAATCGAAAACTATATTGTGCACATGCGATAAAAATAAATTGAAAAGGGTATTGTTAAATAAATTGAAAAGGGTATTGTTAAGTGCTCACTGCTTAGTATTAAAACTCAGTATTTCAACAACAAGCTACAATTTTCCTTTCAATTTTTTTTCGATTACCCAACAGCCATTGACCCAAATCAGCCATCAGACGGATCGTTCAGTTGGGTCAGCATGAGAGCAGATTTAGTAAGCTTGTTGTTCCATGATATGATATTGGTCGTTATTGGCGTTGCTTTGGTATTCGGCCTTCTGTACTTCTGTAATTACTCACAAAATTGTTTTCGAAAAACGGGAAATCCAGAAGTAAATAAATACACCAGCGAAGCATAATTTAAACTAATATGGAAAATAAAGAAACAAAAAAACGTAATGTTTTTTTTTATTTTAAAGAATTGGTTATTTTCAATTATTTTCTTGATTTACCTAAAGTTTTAGATTAATTTAAACATTGCAGGTTGTTATTTTATGTGATTTTTTATGATTTATTGTTGTTTAAAAATGTGTTATGTGCAATATCTATTATAAATGTAAAGAAAATATACAAAAATAAGTTAAAAAAAATATGTACAAATATTGCAATTGCAGATTTTGCAGCGTTTTGCAAATGTAAGTAAAAAATTTCAAGAGCTCTATAAACAAGAGTTCAAAAATATTAAAATGTTTAATTTAGCTTTTAAAAATATAAAGCTGGACAACGCTAAGGCTATTTATAAACCTTTTAAGCAGCAACAGCTGTGCTTTTAATCCATTGAAACACCCTTTAAACTTTAAAATTGCAGTTAAAAGTTTGCATAAAATGATAAATAACCTGTTTTGCTACATTACTAAAAGAATGCGGATTCTAACATCCTGTTATAAAGTGGTTGTTGGAGATAGGCGTGACATGGGTAACCAATTGAGGTTATTTGCACAGGGTGGTTTTAACACAACGCAAGTACCGAGCAATGTTACAATTATATGTACCCAGTACTTCTGTACAGGACTCGTGAGCAATTGTAACTAACCACGTGTCGATAACTTTAACGAACAAAGCCCAGCGCGACCCTCGACTTTTGCTTAATAATAGTTTTTAAGCAACTGCAACCTGGGTTCACGTTGTAACTAAAATATGTAGGTAAACATCACGCACAAGTTGCACTAACTCAAGAGCATTCACTTTCCAAACCCGGATCTAAAATAGGCTATATAAGTAAGCACGTAACTATAGCTTGTCATAATACGTGATTTAATTTAGCCTCTACCAAACCAAAAAAATGAGGAGTTTATTTGTCATTGCCTTCTTCATCGGAGCAGCATCTGCTGTATCCATTGCTCTTCCAGGTATAGTAAGATATTAAAAAAAGAAAAACTTTGTATATTCAAATAATCTAATTTATTAAGAAATAAATTCATAAAAGTAATTGTTTGTCTTTTTTTTCGAATACAGAAATCAAAGCCACTGCAACTGCAACTGCATCTGCAAATGGCGACGTTACTGACTTCAAAACCACCAAAACAGGAAACGGTGCATCCGCATTCGCCTCCGCCACCTCTGGATCCGGTGCCACCTTCGACTTCAGCAAATTCACCGATCTTTTCAAAGGTTGTGATACCCCAACCCCAGTCATCGACCCAGTACCATGCGAAACCGTTGTTCCAGAACCATGCGTAACTATTGACCCAGTCCCATGTGAGACCGTTGTTCCAGAACCATGCGTAACCATTGACCCAGTCCCATGTGAGACCGTTATTCCAGAACCATGCGTAACCATTGACCCAGTCCCATGTGAAACTGTTGCTCCATGCACCGGTGGTTTGAGAATCGTCAAAGTCGAAGGCGGCAAAGCCTACAGCGCCTGTGGCCAATGCATTGATGCTGAAGACTCCAGAATTGTTTGGGTTAAACGAACCTCGGGAAGCGCAGCACCATGCGGTACCGGTTTGACCAAAACCGTCTCCCGATGCGCCGACGGACGATGCATCACCCGACTTTGCCCCCTTCAAAAAACCATTGAACCATGTGCACCACCCCCAACCGTGTTTATCCCACGACAACCATGCCAACCATGCACCACCACTGTTGTCAAACGAGTGCCATCACCATGCCAACGAGTTATCCGACGACCATCTCCATGTCGAGTACCTACAACTTGCAGAACCCAAGTTCGACGACCTTGTTATAACAGACGTGCATGCGCATCTGCCCGAACTTCCAGCTGTTACCGACGACCAAGTAAATTAAAGCAATTAAATAGGTTTTAAAAATCACCGACACATAAAAAAACAAATAACTTTTTTGTTTCTAGGAAGAATTGTACGACCATGCCCAACACCAGTCATTGAACCATGCGTCACACCAGTCATTGAACCATGTGTCACACCAGTCATTGAACCATGTGTCACACCAGTCATTGAACCATGTGTCACACCAGTCATTGAACCATGCATCACACCAGTCATTGAACCATGTGTCCAAAAAGTAATTGAACCATGCGTTCAAGAAACCACTGTTGTTGAACCATGTGTCGAGGAAACCTCTGTTGTTGCTCCATGTGAATTCAAACTTCCAGAACTTTCTTCTTTTTTGAGCAAATTCTCGACCACCGACGGTTGCGGAAACTCCGCATTTGCATCTGCATCTGCAAGCAGCTCAACTTCCTTCAAACTTTAAGGTATATTTTAACACAACTTAGGATCATCCTTTTTCATTGAATCTATCTTTTTTCAACTTGCGTTTTTTGTATTTTTAGTTTGAACACAAAGAATAAAGTAGAGGAGTTAACTTAACATGTAAGTAATTAATAAACTGTTGGCCTCTTTATATTATAAAACCACAGATGCTTTAAGTTTTTGTTGATTTAGGTAGATTAGTTTTCGTGCAGGGAATAGCCTTCACCAACTCCTCTTCGTCTTAAGACCCGTGGTAGAAAGGCGTTCTTTTTTCTTACCTTATTTTTTTCCTTTTTCTTTGTACCTCCTCCCGTGTTATTGCCTCGTGTGTCTTTTATATGTTTTAAACGCCAAATAAAACACCTATGTTAGTAATCCTCTGGTCAGCATCTTTTTTATAACACAAGTTACAATTTGAGAGATTTTTATGAAAACATTACCTCGGTTTCTTTAATTACACTTGGTTGTTATTTAAAGTAAACATAATGAACATAGTGAGCACTACGCATATTTGAGATATGTGCGCATTGATTACAGTGTGTATAATTTACTTAATTAAATAATCAAAAAATAGAGACCACAAATATTATAAAAAAATTATAGCTCTTGTGCATCATCTTGCGGTCAAGAGTTTTGGCAAAAAATACAAATATTATTTTTTTTTGTATATATCTTTATCCTCGATGTGGGAAGGCCGAATGCGCGACCTAAACATAAAGTAACATCAGTTACTCCGACCCAGTCTCGAGTTGCCTGTGGCAGTTTGGAATATTATAGATTATAATTGCCCGATAATTACGCTGCTGATTAAGTGCTGGCTCAGGAGGAGTTCGTACCGTTTATAGCGCCTTACTCAAGGGTGTTACAGCATGGGATCAGTAGGGATTGAACCCACGACCTCATGTGTGGTGTAACAATTGTTTGTAATACTTCACCAAGTTGCCGGTAATTATATCTGTTTTTATTAAATCTATAAAATCTATTGTGGATAGTGTCTCCTAAGAATATAGTGCGATAGTGTCCTTAAAGAATAGATGCTAAGAATACTTACTCACGGTTTTTAAATATAAAAATGTGCTTTAACTTACAAACTAAGTTATTGAACAATACTAAACTCACGAAACCAGAATAAAAATAGTTTAACCTTTACATTTTAATTTAAAACGTCTCATGCCAATTCTTTTAAACAATAGATCAACTAACAATGTATTTTATTTAAGTTAAATCAACAGAAAACAATTAAAATAACAGATAAAAATGAATGACCAGTGTCTCTTATGAGAACACAAACTGTTTTGAATTTAAAAAAACCTTTTACATGGAGTTTCGAGAAGATAAAAATGACAAATGGGGCTGTTAAAAAAACAATTAAAACCTTACCACAAAACACAGTCCGATAAAAAAAAGGTAAAAAAATTAAGCACTTTTCTCTAAAATAAGTTTACCACCTTAAAAAGCTAATCTAAAATTAAAAATTAGGGATCTGTGGGTAAAATAAGGGGTCTAGGATGGGTTACCATTGGGATAACGAGGGCTGTAGCCCCTCATGGGGCTCATTTGAAATTGGTGTTCTGGAGTTGGGGGTAAAAAGTACCCAGGAGAAGGGGGTTGACCAATAAAGTGGGGGCTTCTGGGTGACCCAGAGATGGGACCCCTTGGGTAATTATGTGGGGGATTTCGTGGGTTGTGTGTTAACCTTGAAGGAGGGGTCCCAAAGAAAGTTGACATCACCCCAGTCATTGGAGAGGTCGAACCTACGGAATATATTAAAAGTGTTTTCTTTTATTATTAAAAAGTATTTACTGTAAATAAACTTTGTTAAAAGTTTTATAATTGTTGATATGGTTTAATTTTGTCCCAGTTTAAAAATTTTGAACAACTGTTTAAGGTGCGATAATTTTCACTTTTGGGTGAGAAAAAAAATCATTTTTAAAATTAATTTAAAGTTTAAGTCACTATTGTAAAGTAGAATAAAAAAGTTGTACAATATCTGTTAATAAAATTTTAACAAATTTACCATTTTTTTAGGTTTATCATATTAAAAATATGGTTAGTAATTTAATTCCAGAAAATTTGAATGAATTTTTAACAAGTTTTGAGATAACGAATACTGACTTAGAATACAAAATTGTAAGAACCTCTCAATATATAACTTTAACTTTAAAATGGACATTGCCAAGCAAGGAGGAAACTCTAAATAAAACAGAAAAAAATTCTGAAGATAGAAAAGTTGATCGAAACCAATGGGCCGACAAAAAATTTTTCAAAAATCGAGAAAAATTGGAAAATTTGGCAGACCTAGATTACTACAGTGAAAATGAATCAACCGTTTCTGCGTCGTCACTAGATAGCGCTCAAGAGGATATCAGCAGTAATCGGTCGTCGATAATTTTCAAGCAACCGCGAAAAAGGAAAAATAAAGGCAACTCGAAAATGGTTCGAACATCTTCATATTCTGATAGTGACCAGTTTACTACTCCAACCAACTCAGAAACTGAAAGTAAAAAGTCAGAGAATGACAAAAAACAAATTCTTCAATCAAGTCCAAATCAATTAGTGCAACAAAACAATTTACTAAAAAAAAATCCTAAAAAATTAGAAGAAAATGAAATATTAAGTGACTACAATACATCTGATGAAGTCCAAGATATTTGCAATACTCATGATCTGGCAACCAGCAATAATTTGGCTGACGATAGCATTATTAGTGTTGATGATATACCAATAAATTGTAGTTTATTAGGCAATAATATTGATGCAGAGGTTGGCAATGCAACTGAATACTTGGACAGAAATGTGAGAAATTTACTGACACCTATTCAAGAAATTTCGAGTACAGATGCAGAAAAAACTCCGAAAAATTTCACCGAAAATGAGAAAAAATTAAATTTTCAGTTTAACGATATAGAAGATTCCAGCAATAGGAATATTCCCCAAACCTCTAACTCAAAGGAAAGCATATCCAAAATATTACCAACTAAGGTATTTGTACCTTGCGAGATTAATAACCAAGATATAAACAATTTAGAAAATGAACCAAAAACTGAAAGCAAAGAAAACTCTACAGCCAAAGACAGCAATACGCAATCATCAAGTTCAGTAAAAGAGCAACATGTTTCAAAGGCAAGTTTGTTTTTAAACATGGAAAATCCAACATCAAGTAGTCCTACTAACCGCCGACAAGTTACAAAGAAAGTTGAGAAGCATGACTCAGCACAAAGCGAAAATGATGACTCGGCAAACGATAGCGAGGAAGAAATTAAAAAAGAAAATCTGGGTAAGTTAAAATATTTAAAAAAAATTGAGAAAAATAATTTTAATTATGTAAAAAATATGATATTAACAAACTTATTGTTTAGAGGCCCTTGAAAAAAAATCAAGCAACTTTACCTTTCAAACAATAACTAAAGAAGAGCTTCATTCACTATACAAGGTAAGCTAGAATAAAAAATGCCAAATTTTTTAAAAACAACCCCAAAAAATTTTTTTAAAATTGTTGAATTTAGGAAAAAATGGGAGAGTTATTGGTTGTGAGGGCAACAAAATATCGTCTGACCCAAACCCAGTTGTACAACGCCATTGTTACATCACAACTAATCAATATTAATGATATTGTTGATATATATTATGATGAGACAGTTATTACTAGACCTAGTTACATTATACAAGTAAGTAAATGTAAAAGATAAATTAAATATACAAGTATATTTAAGAAACAGCTAAATTAAACACTTTTATTTTTTTTTTAAAAACTAAATAAATAATTTAATTCTTTGTCATTTTGTAAAAAAAATTAATCTATATTTTTCAATAGTTAAATTACCTACATTTTTATTTATCCTCAATATGAAAAAGCAATTTCACTTCCTAAGCATAGGGTAGTATTTAATATAACGTTTAGTTTTTGGCTAGGCCGAAGTTAGTTGATATTAAAATTAATTAATTTATTTTTTAAGGTAAAGGACAATGGTGTTAAATATGAATGTGGAATATTAAATATAGAAGAAGAAGAAGAAATTAAAGTTTTGAAACCAGTTCCTAATTTTTTTAACAAAGAAATTAGAAACCAATTTTTTCCAGACCAAAAATAAAATGTTTTTTCTCTTAAATCTAACCTTAATATAATTAACTAGCATAGCATACCATTTAAAATGTTAAATAAAATAGCTAAAGAATAGGTTTTTATTAATATGTTAAATGTGTAAATTATATTCTTTTTTACTTTTATATTTCTCCAATTGTATTTTTATTTGCCATTTGTACAGTTTTTATATGAAGTCAATATTAAAAAAATGTAATAATTTTGTAATTTTTTTATTTAACTTTTTAAACAAAAAAATATAAATAATTTAACTATTTTACCTCTATGCTGATTAGCATGGTGGTCTTGATATCGATGTTGTTCAAAATTATGTCGTTGGGGGTCATTAAAGGGGATTCTTAGGGGTGAGGAAATAGTTGGCCCCCTCCTGTTATACTGTCGTATCCCACCGTTTCTAAAAACCCCAAATAAAAAAATTGTTAAATGCCGGCAGCGGGAATCGAACCAAAAGATTTAATTTACAAAAAGTCATTTTATTTACCTATCTACTTGGGTGTTTTGCATTCTCTGCATGTTATTGTTCTGCTGGAACATTCCATTTGGCCGATTTAAATTATTTCCACTCCTAGGACTTGGTGCTTCATTACCAACCCTTTATACATAGAGTTTTTACTTAATTCTTACAAATTTAAATAAAAATAATACAAAACAAAAAAAATAGCGCACTTGCCTATTTTTTCCTCTAGAAAATTTTTACTGACTAAGTAATTAGCATATTCTTAAGATTTATTAATCAAAAATTTTCTGAATTTTAACTAACTTTAATTTTCTTTGAGCTTTTGGTTGCTCCTTAGAAAAATGTCCGTTACCCGAGTTCTAGAAATCACAAAAAAAATTCATATTAAAATCAAAAATAAAAAAATAAAAATAAATATATTAAACTACCTTTCTTTCATATGGTCGATTAGGACTGTTGTATTGTTCATTCCTAAAAAAAATAAAAAATATTTTGAATTTTTTTTAAAAGTTTTTCAAAAATTTTTTTTCAAATTTTTTTTTTACTTACTCGTGTTTATTGTTATAAGGTGTCCTAGGTAGGCTTCCGGGCCTAACAAAATTATTATTTTGCGGCGATGCATTATTTTGATGGTTTAAATACCTCCCATTATGGTTGTGCTGCATATTATCTAAAAAAAACATAAATAAGTTATAAATTATAATATTAAAAAAAAAAATTCGGTTTGTTTTTATACATTTTTTTTGTTTTAAATTTGAAAATGATAAAAATTACTTTGATTTTTCATTTCTGGGCAGTTTTTCTTCATATGGCCTCTCTTTCCACAGCTGAAACATCTCATTTCTCCCATATTAGGCCCATCTGTAAAACAAAATTAAATAAATTAAAAAGTAAGAAAAAAAATTAAATAAATGTAATTTTTTGTGTCACAAAACATAAGACTTGCCAAGAGCAGGGATTAAACCTTAAACCCTTGCTTCTTAACCAGAAATTTAGCTTCAAATTTTTGTTATTCATATTTGATTTAAATTTACCTGCGTCATCATCATTTCTTCGACGTCGTTTATTTCTCGGGCAGTCTCTCACAAAATGTCCGATCTTTCCGCAAATCCGACAACATCGATCGTTGGGAGCTTCTTCTCCACACATAAGAATATAAGGATCAAAAAAATATTGCTAAAAAAAAATTTCAAAATTTCAAAATAAAAAATATTTTCGAAAAATAAAAAAATATTTTAAAAATTTATTTTCTTACCACTTCGTTGTGAAGTTGTTCAGAAGGAAAAATTCCAAAGTGTTGTCGAGCTTTTATAAATACTTTCAAAATAAAATTTGTCATTTTACGTGACACACCGGCACCGAGGTTATGAGATAAATCGAATGGATCTTCAATAGAAATAAATTTTGAAGTCCACTCCTATAAAAATGCAAAAAACTAATTTATTTAATAAAAAAATAAAAAAATTGGCCTAAAAACCAATACCAGGTATGTTTTAAAATTCTTTGTTTATTTTTATTCATTTTTATTTAGGATATTGTCTATTTAAAAGTAAAAAAAAGCTAAAAGTTAGCAATACCTATAATTACTTCTTATTTAAAAGCCTTGAAAGATTGGCATATGACAGGAATTCAACTTTTTTTTTTTTTTGTATATATCTTTATCCTCGATGTGGGAAAGTCGAATGCGAGACTTAAACATAGAGTAACAACTGTTACTCCGACCCAGTCTCAAGTTGCCTTTGCAGTTTGGGATATTATAGATTATAATTGCCCGATAATTATACTGCTGATTAAGTGTTGGCTCAGCAGGAGTTTATACCGTTTATAGCGCCTTACTCAAGGGCGCTACAGCATGAGAGCAGTGGGGATTAAACCCACGACCTCATGGTGGTGTAGCAAGTGTTCTTACCACTACACCACGCTGCCTGTCCTTGAAACCTTATGCTATATGATCACCAAAAATATAAAAATTATTTTTCTACCTTTTCAAAAGTAGTAAGAGGTTGTTTTTGTCTGATACAAATAACATGGGTGCAAAAGTCAAAATCTTCAGTGTAAAACCTCAGCAAACCATGCCATAAATCCCCCACACTTTCCTTGTTCTTACAAGTCCAAATCTTTTCCTAAATTACATAAACTTGTATTAAAGAATTTTAAATAAAGTAATATAAAAATAAATTATGTTAACAGTAAAAAAAAATTTAGTGTGAATTAAATGATAAGCTTTTAAATATAATTTGTTTAATATATTTAATGATAATTTAGTTATTAAAATTTGCAAACACTCATAAGTTTAAGTTGTATGTACATTTGCTCAAGTTAAATATTTAAGCTACCAATTCATCAGCATCTTCTAAGAACCAAGTATTCCAACCATCCACTATTTTTTCTGGTTTCTCATCTCCATCATACAACTAAACAATAACCATAGTATTACAATAATCAGTCAAATTTAATACATAAAACGTTTAAAAAAAACAGAACAATTTCAAAACAATATTACAAAACAGTGAAGGTGTATTCCAAATTTATATTTCTACCGGTAGCATGTCAAAACACACAGAATTATAAAATCAGGCCTACTTTTAAAATCCGCCTTTCCATAACTAAAGCAAAATAAATTACCTATACATACAAAAGAGCTTAGTGGATGATATAAATATTATATATATGTCCAACTTATATGCCTACAAAATATATAAAACTGCTGTTTGTAGTTTGAAAGTTGCAACCACATTACAACAATTGAAATTTGACTAGCAAAAAAATAATAACAGCAACCTCTTGTAGGACTGGTAAGACTGGAGGGTCACGTTGTTGTAAGAAGAAAATTGCCATTAAAGTGTAAGCATAAGAAGATAGAGAACCTCTTGAAGCGTCACCAATACAACATCGTTTAACGAAAGCCTTCATTGCATATCCTAATATTTTACATCTTTCGTCAATCTGGGAGTAAGCCTGAAGCATTGACGTGTTTTGTTGAGCCTAGAATTAAAAGTTTTTTAAACATTTTTTTAAAAATTTGATATTAATTGTGTGTTGAATTCAAGAATGAGAAAATTTAAAACGAAAAAAACAAAATTTTTTTTAAAAAGTGAACAACAACAATAATAAAATTTCAAAACAAAACAGTAACAAAACTAACCAAAAACAACAACAAAACTTACCTAATACAAAAAAAACAATAAAAAATCTTGCCAACAACAATCGTAAAAACAGAGTTTACAAAATTTAAAACAACAACAAAAATTTCAATAACATAAAAAAACACTATAACAACCACAATAGCAAAAAAACAACAACAAAACCTACCAGAACATTGTACAAGCTGATATCTCCTTCCAACCCACTCTCCTTATGTTGAAACTTCACGATTGGAACCTTGGCTGTTGTGATGGGGAGGATATTCCAGAAATCTCGATTTTGACGCAAACATTTAGCAACGTGCTCGATTATATTTACAAAATCTAAATCCTTGATAAAAAAAACAATTAGTGCTGAAAATTAACAATACATAATATTTGCATATAAAAAATATCAAATTTTTTTTTGTGATAATGATATGTAAGAAAAAATATGTATTTTAAAATATAAATAAAATTAAAATTTAATACATTAAAATTTAAAACAGATTTAAGAAGCTGAAAAATTGATTAACTCAATAACTAACCCTAAAATTTTTTTATAAACAAACACACAAAAAACTAAATTTAAACACACTAAAATCTTAATTTAAATCAAAAATTCATTTACTAACTAAAAAATTTAACAATTAAACACCAAAAATATAATTTTAATGTTCAAAAAAATGTTAATTTTTTATGCATACCTCTCCAGTCTCGTCCTCATCATATGTCATACAAATATCTAAATCACTTCCACGAAACCCAAACCCATTTCTTGATGATCCAAACAATTTCATTCTTGTTCTGTTGTTGAATTTATCTTGGAGATATTTCATAATGTAAGTGCAGATCGAATTTCTGTTTATTACTTCTTGTTCGCTGGGATTGTAATAATCTAAAAAATCAAAAAATATTAATTTTTTTTTTGTATTTATTTATCCTCAATGTCTAAAGGTCGTCTTTATGACAATAACATAAGAGTAACATTTGTTACCACAACCCAGTCTTGAGTTGACTTTAGCAGTTTTTGATAATATCGGTTATAATTGTCTGAATGTTTATATAACACAGGTAAAGTAGGTGATTTTAATTTTTACAACCCAAGGTACTGTTGGGTTTGATTCCTGCTGATAGCGGGTAGTAACATACTTACAAAATACCTCAAGTAAATTTTGTAGTAAAAATGGTAATAAAAAAAGCAAAAAATCAGGCAATTTTAAAAATGATTTTTTTTAAAGACACAAAAAAATATTTTCTTCTTACCAAATATATCACAACACACTCTGCTTAAGCTCTGTGCCAGTTCTTTGGTAAAAGGAGGTAACTCCTGTAAATGGATCTTCTGTATTTCATCTGGACATTTAGTTCTTAAATGGCCCTCTTGTTTACATAACCCACAAACTATGGTGGGTAGGTTACCGTTAGTGATCACTTCTTTACTAAATTCATATCTGCAGAAAGTAAATACAATATTACCAGTTGAATTTGCTCAGTTTTAGTAGATAAATAAAATTTTATTTTATAAAATTTTTTTTTTAATTTTGAAAAATATTAATTTTCGATAAAGTTGGAAATATACTTACACAATTTCTTGTTCTTCTATTAGTGAAGCTGTATTGTCAACCTATTATTAACATGAATACAGAGTTATTTATTTAAATTTGAGTCTAATTATTTAAATTGAAGTTTATCAACTACCTCTATCCTGCCATTAACTTTCGACTCTAAAGATGATTTGTCATGACTGAAAAATATTTAAAAAAAATTAAATACAAAAGTATTAGCATAACACAAAATTGAGTAGTTTTAATAAAATAATTTATTTACTGGATTTCATCATTTTCATGTTTGGAGTTTTGTTCTTCTACTGAAGATTCTAAAAAAATAATTTACAAATTAAAATAAGCAAAAAATGTTGAAAAAGCTTTGTCATTAAGTCAAAATATACATATGCAAACATTGGATACAACATTTTTGATATTTTAAATTACCTTTAGACCAATCTTAGGGTCAAAAGATAGCATCACATTTGTAACCCCGACCCAGTCTTGAGTTGCTTTGGCAGTTTGGGATATTATAAGTTATAATTGCCCTAAAATTAATTTGTCAAATGGTTTTTTGGCTTAGCAGTTGTTTATATTGTTTAAAGCACCTTACTTAAAAGCACTACAACATTAAAGCAGTGGAAACTGGACCCAAGACCTTTCACAAAAAAAGTAAAGATCACCTATTCTAAAAATTAAAATTAAAATTTTTAACCTTGTCCCATTTTCAAGACTCCATTAATTAGATCTTCCATTATACTGTCAGCAAAATTCTTATCCTCAACTTTTTTACTTTTGTTGTTTGAGCTCTTAGTTTTTTGATTGTCGTTTATTTTTTTGGTGTTATTTTTACATGGGATTGAGTGAAAATAAATGAGAAGTGCTTTTAAACGAGAAAGCAAGTAGGAAAATACAGCCTAAAAATTAAAAAAATTGCTAATACAAAAAATTGTTACTTTTAATAGATTTTATATTTTTAAATAAAAAGTTTTTTTTTAATTAAAAAAATTTAAAATCAAAACATTTTTATATAAAAAATTGAACACCCCGAAATGTAAAAAAAAAAACAGAAATTCGTGAATAGGTTTACCTGGGAATTAAGTGATCTGCACAAGTTCCTTTTATTAATATAAGGATCAATCATCGCTATTCTCTTTCTGCTCCAGTTCTTATCATCTCTAGTTAACTTCTTTGATGTTACTATAGAAATCACCTAAAAAAATCAAATTTAAAAAAAATTGATAAAGTTAAAATACCATAGATATATTCCTATTGTCATTAAGTCTTGAAATATAGAACAATAGTATTAAGTTTAAGGGGAATAACCTAAGTATAAATAAATTTCTTCATTGAAATAATTGTTGGACAAATAATAGAATTGGGGATTCACCTAATGAAGAAAAAATGTTTTTCTATATTTAATATTTGCTGTAATAACAATATTACTATAAATCTTTTTAAAACTTTATTGATAAAAATGTTAAAAAAATATTAATTTTAAAAAAAATTTACCATATAAATTTATAAGTCAAAAACAAAAACTATAAATTTTTTTAAATTTACCAAATCTTCCATATGATAATCAACGGCGTAAAACTTTAAAATTTCCGTCCACATTTTGGCGAGTGATGTTTTGTTCGCTTTGCACAATATGGACAAGTTAATGGGTTCAAGAGGGTCATCAACTTTGACCTCCTCTTTTTTGGGTTCACTGGGTTCAAGTACAATGTCGGGGTCGCTTTCCGAATCTTAAAAAAATAATTTTTTAGAATTAAAATTAAAAAAAATTTTAACATTAAAAATTTTTTTTTGTTCAATTATTTTTTTACCTGACAGTTCTTGGGTATCTTCCAAATCTGTAGAATCTTTACTTTCCTTGTCTTCAGGGGTGGTTGAAGGAGGAGGGGTAGGGGTGTACCATATATCTCCCCCTTTAGTTGATATTTGCGAACACTCCATTGAAGTGTTGAGTATTTTGTACATATCATGCTCCAATATTAACTAAACAAAAAAGCTATCTTTTCAAAGTCTTCAGTTAAATTCCCACTACTTGCATATTATTGTAGGCTAAAACAATGCTATTTCCTTACTATAAATACCTTAATATAAGTCATATACCAAATACATAACAATATATAAACCAAAACCAGATAGGTAGTTTTGGTAATAACAATAACAGTTATGTTTATAGTTGTTATATTATTACCTCATGTAAAACAGGCAAATATTTAAACCTTTGCATAAAGAAGATGGTCATAATAACGAATGAATGAGCAGGTAGTGATCCTTCGTGTTGTCTATCTAACCTACACATCCTTGCAAATTTTCTCATCACCATACTTAACTAAAAACAAGTTAAATTTAGGATCGTTTGTTTAAAAAATTGAATTTAATTTTTTGGTAGTGTGGTATACTAGTCATGGCATCAAACAACAAGCTAAGAGGTTTCAGATTCGAGTCCCACCAATATCAAACTATTCACCCTTAAGCCCAGCATTTACATAATAATCCTATACCTATAAACCTAATACTTTAAAAAATTATAAAAAAATTAATATCTGTTAGATTTCAGCTCAAAACATGTAAAATATATTTCACTGATTTACTTGTTTAACTTTTGGGTCGAGTTTCGAGTAAAACAGCAACATTTTCGATGTAAGATGCGCAAAATCATTCCCAGCGCTCAAACAAATAAGTTTTGATGTTTTATCTTTCTGTGATGTTTCTCTGAATGTTATCATGGGCACTTTGGCTCGAAAGTCTGCTGTCACTTCAGTAAACGAATCTAAAAAAAGACAACTACTTTTACTATCCTATTAAACCCCAGATTTCTAATAAAAGCCTATGGGTACTTTTTAAAACACAAAACATAGAAGTTTGTAAATAAAAAAATTAAAAAAAGGTCAAGTTTTTAGCTTACCAGATTTTTTCAAGATTTCCAAAACTTTGAGTAAGACGTTCGGTGCTTTCATGTTGCCTGGGAATCGAATATCGACATTGATATCACTATCTTTAAAACCAAACCCACTTAAAGAAGAACCATAAAGATGAATTGTACAACCTTAAAAACAAAAAGCAAATATAATATTAAAAAAAAAATTATTATTTAAATTTGTATTATTCAATATCAGAAATATATATATAGAGTTAATTAAATTTTGGGAATATTAAAAAAATCAAATTTTTTAACAAGTTAATTAATTTAAAAATCTTTTTTTTAAGATATATACAAACAAATAAATCTAAAAAACCTAAATAAAAACTTTAATTAATAGTTGTAATTACCCGGCATTCCGGTTTTAACAATATCAGCAAGTTTTTTGACAATGGTGTCACATATTTCCTGATCATCATTATCCATCACATTTGTTTTTAAAACTTTATCAACCAGTAAATGTTGGAGAGCATTTAATGCTGCAACACTTGGCTTGGGCAGTTTACTTAACATATCATCCTTAAATTAAAAAAAAAAAAAAAAGTAAAAAATGTAATATTTAATAATGGATCTTATGTAGCATATAACACGAAGCTTAACAGGAACTGTAACCTGAAACTTATGGCAATACAAACACGACTGTTATTGCCAAGGTTAAGGTAAAATTTAATTTACAAAATAAAGACATATTTAGTTACAATCCTTATTTTGTTTAGAGCTGTATGATTCTACATGGGAACCTTAATAATAATTTTTGGCTGAAAATGTTTAACCCTTTTTTTTACTGTTTTAGCTATTTGCCTTTGAATTATATTAGTAACTTATTATTTGCATTGGTATTTGATAGTTTTAATAACTTTATATTAACTGCATCACAAGATAAATAGATAACAACACACTAACTATATTATAAAACTATCAATTTATCATATTAAAAAGAAAGTACAACCCAATAACTTATATGCCACATAAATTAACAAAATTTCCGACAGTAAATTTTTTAAATTCCACATTAAATTCGACCTGCTGTTTTTCTTTAATAAGTTTTCGATGTCTTTTTTCTTTGATATGTTTATGAGCAAGGGGGATAGTATCCAAATGGTAATTGCACAATTCACAGAAAAACTTCGCTCGTGGAAAATTCTTAGATGGCTTTAAAAAAATTGTTGTAAAATTTAAATTTTTCAGCCTATATATATATATATGATATAAGTTAAACAGTATTACCATTGTATTTTTCAGTTTTTTATATATTAAGAACACAAAACCATTTAAAAATGATATATAAATAAAGTTTAATAATAAAAGTAAGAGAAAATAAAAGCAATGTTATATTAATATTTGACAAAGCATATTTATTTTTAAATATGTATAAGAGTTTCTTTTATTTACCTTCTTTAATTCAAAGATATAATCGCGACTAATTCTTTCTGTTGCCTGTTTTAAACCAAGTTCTAATTCTGATGTTTTGTTGTTACTTGAATCTAAAAATTAACAAAAATATTTATAACTGCATTGGTGAACTATTTTTAAAACAAAAATATTCAAAAAAAAATTTCAATATTTATATAAAAAAAATTTATTTTTTTTACTTACTCGGCAATTCTTTTGTAGGTTTTAAATTATTTTTACTCAAAATTTCTTTAGGTCCATTTTCAGTTCCAGGTTTAACTGTAGTAGCAGGCAGAGATTTCGAAATCATTTTAGTAGTTGAAGATGTAGTTGGAATTGAGATGGGATTTGATTTAGTTGTTATAGGCACCGTATCTTTTACAGACGAGCTCAGTTTTGATGTTGTAGGTTGGTTCAAACTATCTTTAGAAGAATCTTTATTGGATTTTGGCGGTTTAGAAGAAATTGCAACAGAAGTTGCAGAATTTGCTGAAGATTGGACAGAATTAGTTTTCAAATCTAAAAAAATATTTTATTTATATTTTAAAAAGTATATATATAACAATTTTATAAAAATGTAACACAGCTAGTGGCTACATAAAAGTATAGCTACCTATTGCAGATAATAACAATTGTAAATCGGTAAATTTTTTGATTAATTAGTTTGGTCAATAAATCAATAATTCATACCTTTTGTTGTTGTAATTGATTGTCCATTTACCAGTTTCAAAATTTCTTTTCCCATATCACTCCCTGCCTTATTTATATTTCTGACATTGGAATTAACATTGTCTTGTTCTACAATAAAACAAAATATTTGTTTATTGTTAATGTGTTCAGACTTACCCAATTTCATAATATACTTTATTTGATTGGTACAGCTAAATATATATATTTAAATACATTTTAAACTTATAATAAAATAAAAATTAGTTTTTAATGAAGGTTTTTTTACCTTCAACTTCATTTAGTTTTTTGTTCTTATTTCTGTTTCTTCTTTTACGATGTCTTTTAGGCTTTGTTTTTGTATCCATTTGATCTATTTTAAAATATTAGCAACATGGTAGGTTTGTTAAACAAGTTTTTTTTTGTATTTAATTTATCTGTGTGGGAAGGTTGAATGCACGACCTAAACATATATAAAAACAGTTACTCCCTACACAGTCTCGAGTTGCCTGTGACAGTTTGAGACAATATAGATTATAATTGGCCAATAATTAAACTGCTGATTAGGTGCTGGCTCAGCAGGAGTTTATCCCTTTAAAGCGCCTCACCCAATCACTAGGGATCAAACTCAAGACCTCATGTAGTGTAAGTGTTTTGACCACTACAACATGCTGCCGATATATACTCAAATATTAGTTATATATGTTGAACAAATGTTAAATAAAAGAAAAACAAATGTTAAATTATGTTTATAACTGAATTACCAAATAGGTTTTATTTTTTTTAAATCACCTGTTCCTTTTTGATTTTTTTCCTGACCATTTTGTGTAGATGGTTTTACCATTAATAGCGGTCTGCAAAATATATAAATAAACTACATAAGATTTGAACAATTTGAAATGCATCCGCTAATGCTGTCATTATGCGTCCATGCGGAAGTTGTAAACATTTCGTTTGTTATTACTTATTAAAAAACTCATAAAACTTGCCTTTTCGTTGCCTCATCAGACGGCTTTTTTGCAAGTGCGAGAGGCTGGCCAGTGTCCATATTTCTGAATAACTGCCCGGTTAGATGTTTCAATTAACCCCAGATCATATTCTTATTTATTTTTATTAGCTGGTTAAGTTAAAATTGTGTTAATATAAGTTAGGTAATTGCAATAAACGAATAAACTTGTGGCTAAAGCGCGTGTATTAAGAAATTCATGATGTAATTTTTTTGCGGAATGATTTGACGGAACCGAAAAATTCCGCAAAAATGCAATGTTGACACTTAAAATTAATATCGATAATACAAAAAATCATCACATGTGGCATTTTTTATTATGTTTCTATATTATACGTTTTTTTTAAATCGTGTTAAATATAAATAACAGATTGTTTAAATGTATACCCAAGATCAAATGCTTACTAATAAGTAATTACTTACCTAAAAGTTAAGTGCATACTCAAATAAATTTTATAATATTTGTATAAAATTGATATTTGTGTTAATGATTTAAAATTTTTTTTTATTGATAGTCCTATTATTAATAATTTTTTCCAATTTTTAATCTTAACAGGTGGTTTAGCCCTTTTTTCACCATTTGTCTTATAAAATTTAATGAGCATTAAATTATATTCAACACGAGGTGTCGTTAAAGAGTTAAAATAATCTTTCTTGCGTTTTGGCATAAAACCACCCAATGTTCGGTAGTGTGGGTCATGGCGTCGGACTACGAGCCGAAAGGTTTCGGGTTCAAGCCGCACCAACGTCACACCATTCGCCCTTGAGCCCAGTGTTTACGGATAGCTCAAAACATGTCATAACAGCACACCCTTCCCCAATAAAAAATATAAAACCTATCACGTTAAGGTAATATGGAAAAAAATTAAAAAATAAAACCTAATGGTAACTGATGACAAGCCAAAAGTTTTCGGGTTTGGATCCCACCAAGGCCACATAATTTGTCCATGAGCCCGGCGTTGATTGATAGCTTGCATCACCCAATTGCTAGCCCCTTTCGATAAATTTACCACTTTAAGGAGATATAACAAAACAGTATTGTTTATAAAATAAATGTTAGTAACTTTAATAGCCTTAAAATTTTTCTTTACAGACTGCTTATAAAATTCTTCATGAAAATATGTTTTTAGATAAATAGAATGCAAATTTAGTGGCAAAACATTTCGCAAGAAGTCGCTTGTTTTTTGTTGAAAACGTTTAGATGTTTCTTGGTATTCTACTTTGGCGGGCCTTATCGCAGACTCTAATCTGGACATTGTGCTCTACTCTTAATGACACAACATCAAGTTTACGTCATTCAGGCATAAAAGAAGAACAACAAATAAACAATAACAAATTAGTGTAAACTGATAAGGCTAATGCGTGTTGAGGTATCATCAAATTGAAAATTCCTGGCGTTGCAAAGCGATGAAATTTGTTTTAAGAAATTAAAAATATTTTTTCCGTGAATCACAGTATGAAAAAGTACAAAGTACAAATTTTTACCAAGTTTTCAGCATTAATTAAACACATATTCTTTCTGTGAAAATATATATTAAATAAATAGTAAAAAGTTGCCTTTGATATTTATAGCTCCAAAGAAAAGAAGTGCCTTCAAATGACGTTACATTATTTTGCATAATAACTTCATTTACGAAATAATCTATTTAACAATAATCAGACAACGTCACAAAATGACTAAATAAGTAAAGATGGCAAATATTAAAAAGCTAAGTAACTATTTGTTTTTCGCACTGGCTGTAATCTGTAAAGTGACTCAACATTAACAAAGTTGTTAAAAAAGTTATGCCATTGGAATTTGGAAAAAAAATATACGGAGAAAAAATCAGTAAAAAATGTAAATAAATAAAATTGGTTCATAACTTGGATTTTCAAAGTATTCGACCTATATTTTTTTGATTATACATAACAGCCCAATAATAAAATACCACAAGTTATTATATAAACGTTGTTATCTTATTTTTTATTATTACAGAGTCTGCAGCCTAAATGTTATCGTTCTACATTATGTTAATCCCCAATATTTCACGGTCGATTAAAATACTGGAAGCGCTATCATGTTACTTCTATATTTACTATAGAACTTCAGCTTATGATTTTTCGAGACTTTCTCAATTTCAATTAAGAAATTGCTTAAGTGGCGGTTCTATAAATTGAGCAATTTTCAAAACACGCGAAGCATGGAAATATTGTAATAGTTTAATGAGAGCAACCTTTGATATTTCGAAGCTAGGTCTTCCCTAGTTAAAACCGTGCGTTAAAATAGCACAAAAATGTTTTAAAATTGGGCTTAAAATATAGGGTAAATTTAGAGACTTTGATGTTAAAATGCAAAATGCTGTTTATGTGATTTGGTCGACTTGTAATATAGTTTTCAAAAATTAATTTTAACGCATCGTTCAAACACCTTATATCATCCTGTACGTGATAGTTCAAAGAAATGGATGTTTAATCAGGTGAAGTCGTTTTTTTTGTGTACCCTCGAACGCAATAGGCGAGAACTCACCTGGAATAATGTGCGAATTACAAACGAGGCCAACCTTAGCGATTTCCATTGTAAAATTTACCATTTTTCAAACAGAGAAAATAAGTCCATTGATGGAATATAAGAAAAACAATTTGCCAGGCAAAGGCCATGTAAAGGTTAACCACAAGATTGACTTTGCGAAATAAGATTTTTAAGCCATTATTAACCGCATAGAAATGATATAATATTAATTAAATACTTCTTTTAAATTTCTCTAATACCCAAAAAATTAAAAAGTATTACCAATTTTAAAAATAAACAAATTTAATTTTAAATATATAACAATTATCAAATTATAATTTTTACGCCTATTTAGAATTTAGATGCACAATAAAAGCCCGTTCATTTGGGCGTGCCGTCAAAAATTAAGAGGATAAAAAAATAAAATCGGAAAATGGAAAAATAATTGTTCCAAATTAATCCGGAGTCTCGGTCTCTCGAGTAATCTTCTTAAATTCGAAACTTTTATTCCCGATTTATTGGCGTGAGAGGATGCATCTAACGCGAGATAATTACCGTCTATTATGACCAATATTACGTCATAATAAAAAAGTTACGTCATAATAAAACAGCGCGCGTGCCGCTCGGTGTAGATAATTATAAGGTATTGACTAAATAGTTACGTGGATTTGCATTACGGATTACGGAGCAAAAGAATTGTAGCAATTCTCTATGACGTCACTATATCTAATCGTTGTCATAAATTGCGTTTTGGGCACACGTACGCGTGCGATTAAATTTTTTAAAATTAATTACGTCACGGAGTTAGTGACGTCACGGGGTTAAAAAAGTAATCGGGTTTGCGAAATTCGAAATAGAGGAATTTGACCCCCGATACATATTTGTACAGGCGTGGTGCTAGAAACGTGATTATGCAATTTCTCTTTAACTTTTGATTCACGTTCACGCCACAAAGCAAACTCTAAAATTCAATTAACAATTTGCAGCGTCATTTTGCGTGGCCATAAAATTTTCCGCTCGAAAATATGCCCGTACGAAAAAAAGAAAAAAAAATGACCTGACAATAGGTAAAGTTATATGATATTGATGGGGCTCGATAATATCATCTAACCTTCAAGTAAGGCTACCCCTTTTACGAATGCAAACATCGTTTCGTTTGCATTGCGAAAGTTGTACAATGGAGAAACAGACTTCAATAAACCATTCATCAAATTCTATTGTTGGAACTTGCGTCAGTACAATATTTGCTGCCAGCGCTCAAAATTAGCCATCAAACTTTAAAGCAATCTTTGATGGTATTTACAGAGTCCAAAATTTTACCATGGACCTGCACGTAAGCTATTAAACGCTCACGTAAAACTGTTGACGCGCCCTTTTACTGGGTTTGCGTAGGCCGTTGCGTAAGCCACGTTTCCATGGACCACGTGTTTGCGTTTCTGCGTCGCCCAGTCGTAAATAGCCATTTATTAATTCGCTGAAATTCCGTTGCGACGAGTTTAATTGCAAAAAGAAAAAAGTTTGGGCTTTTATTTTTAGAACAGTTTGATGGGGGTATATATACCAAATGGGGCCTTCATTATTGCAATACGCGCATTTACATGAAGGCTAAATGTATTACAGAGGTTCTCACACTTTATATGCCACACTATATATAAAAAAAATGTTAAAACCCAATCATTTAAAACTGTTTTTCTAAACTAATAACATTTTTCAATTAGCCCAAATTTAGATTTTTAATTCTGATCATTTAGTATAATTTATAGCTTTTTAATAAAACTACATAATTTTTTAATTGTACATTGTAAAAATGTTGGCCCGACTTTACCTTACACCGCAAAGGTTACCAAACTCTTTAAAAGCGTCGCAAAATAATCTGTATGAATAGCCCGCATTGACGCTGGGATGTAAATGTTAACGATATCAGACGGTAAACTTTACTGTTAACGCTAATCCCAGTTTTACGACTTCCTATCCGACTGCCCACGCAATGGCTAAACCGCAAAAATGGTAACTATAGAAAACATAAACAAATACAAAGCAATACACATCAATTCTCCTTTAAAAGTTAAATACTAACAAAATTTAATACTATGTTTTCTTTACTTAGGGACAGGTAATGTCTATAATATATTTTGAGGATAATTAGTTTTCGCTACCCTTATTTTTAACCGCACACTAGAAAAAAATGGCGATTGCTTTATTTTTACTACTTAAACTAAGTCAAGTGTTATCCAATTATAAAAAGGTAAATGTCACACACTTCTTGTTAGAAGTAAAATAAACAAACACGGATTTTAAATCGCCTGTTGCCGACTTGGAGTCACGTTACTACATCAACAGCAAAAGACTGGCACGCAATAAAAATAAACAGTTATTATTTTTCTTTGAAGACATTTTTTAAAGACATATATGTAAACCTTGTATTTTTAAGAATATATCTGTAAAATTTCTACGTTTGACCAACTTAGGAATGACTTTAAAATGAGTAACCCACAACAAAATTTGCAAATCGTAAATACCAACTGCTTTAGTTTTAGCTATTTGTGAATCAGTACAAAAATTCGAGTTCCGTTAAAGGCATTTACCTTGAAAAGTTTTAGCAGGGAAAACGCTTTTACGAGCAAAATAGTTTATTGCAGACTTCCCTTCAGCCTTAACCAAAAGGTCTTGCGTCAAACATTAACCAGTCCTTAAAAATTACAACTTTGGAATAAACACAATCGTAAATCAACTCGACGAATCACATAAAACGTAAATGTCACTGATTACGTGTGCCCACAAACTTAACAGAAGAAAAGGTTTGTTTATTAATTACTAATGCTAGTTCACGCAGGCTAGACTGATAGGCTCGGCCCTGTAAATAACAATGACCGCTTGTGTTTGTCAAAAGTATCATCACTACAATAAAATAACTTGGACTGTACTAAGGTTATAATGGCGGTACTTGTAAGTACATGCCAGTAGCGTGGCCTTATGATTCCGTCATCAATCTTTCCGTATCAGGTTTGCCTGTGTTTAGTTCGGCACAAAACAAACAAGGCTTGCGAGATTAATCAGTCGACTTCAACAATTTCGCCGAATCCTGGATCTCCCGGGTTCGAGGATTTAATTTAAGGCTAAATAAATGTGCGGTAAATCAAGGTACAACAAGCCGAGAATAAAATGTAAGCGTGCACTTTAGCCAGTGGCTAATTCCGGCTGCGTGAAAATTGAACGCTAACTTGGCGACGTTCTCGTCTGTTTACTATTGCAAAGTGTTTTCACATGCACGCCACATTTTTCTTGGTTTTTACTTCGGCGTCTTTCAAGTGGTTAATTTAAATAAATATGAGTAAATCCTCTTGGTTATGCAGCTGGTTCCCCTCGGGCTGGTTGCCACGCGCTTACACCGGCGTCGGTTTTATTTGTTTTAAACATGTTTATGACAATATCACACTTTTCACCACAAACAAAAACGTGGCTGACTGACATAGGGAACTGGGATACTAACACAATTGCGTACACTTTAATTGTGATGTAATACGAAATAAATTTGTATTTATTTACACGATTTAAATTTTATTTAGAGTAAAATTATTAACAGCGGTGCACATTGATCCTTTACCCACAAAAAAGATGACTTCAAATTTTTACATCAAATCGGATTTTAATTTACAGGTTAATAAAAGCACTTTCTTTGCCAAGTCAGGATTTTTCTCATACAAAAAATGTGTATAGAAAATAACACAAGGAATAAAAGGTTTGAGGCCTCGGGTTTTTGGCAAACAAAAAACCGACAAGATATTAAGGGATCACTTTATGTCGTGAGCTATTGCACGACCCGATGCTTGGGGAAAAGTTTACGACAAGACATTGTGCGCAAACCTTTGTCAATATTAACCATGGGTAAATATCAATGAAGATACACGGTACATCAGAGAACATGCTACAGAGCTCTCTCTCTTTCCCAACTTGAATATATTCCTCCTATAAGCGGAATTACTCGGAATTCGAGAAGGCACCTCATTCGCCGGATTTTAGGCAAAACACTACTGTTTTGCAAACATATCAATTTATTATGATGAACATCAACATTCTTTTCCATTACCATGTATTAATCGCTTATTTAAAACCCTTTAATGTTACCAATATATAAACTACGTATCACGGTATGTTTGTTTGCGCGCAAATATGTGCCGCTATCAGGTAGAGAGTGATATTGCCGTTAGCTAAATAACTTTAACTGTTCATAAAACAAACAAAAGAATCTCTTTTTCCTTCTCTCAAAAAGCCGATGCAATTGGAAGAAAAAAACGTTTATAGTTTTACAAAAACCCGGGTCACCTGCTATATAAAATCATTTGTAAAGTGCCTGGACAGCGGCACGAACGCAAACTAATTAGAACTTTCAGATTAATGGCGATTTTGAGCAGCAAATGTGTATGCATATAAACTAACAAAGTTCATTTATTTTTAGATATCACTGTTAAAAAATTGTTAAGAAAATTGGTTTAACTTTAAAATGATCAAACTTGATCTTGGATCAGACGACTTGACTCCGTTTCCATCTCAAATTCTAACTAGAGTTGAAAACCCGTCAGCAATGCCGGAAGATAACAACGACGTACTAGCCGACCTTGAGAATCTATGGGACGAGAATCCGGACTGTTTAGAGTCGATTTTAAACACGACTTCATCTCTAAGTGATAGTGACAGCGTTGATAGCATCCCAAACGGACAAAACAGCGCCCTAGCAGGTGATAATTTTGGAGAATCTGATGGCACTGAACATTTTTACCACAATTTTACCGAAATTCAGTATTTGTTAAAGCAGCCAAGCGACCAAGCGGAGGAAATAACGAGTTTTTATACGAGCAACTTTAACGGCGCATCGCATAAAAAAGAGGTTGTTGATTACCACTGCACCACCCCACACGGCGTGAAATGGACGGCCGTGTCGTCACCCCTAGGAATTGTCACCCCGCCTGTTACCCCGGAAGACGATCAAATCACAAACCCATTTCATTACCATATACCTTCCCGAATTGATTACCCTCATTTTACCCCGACCCCTCATTTCGAAGATAACTCAACGCAGTACATGCATCACCATCCTCGTCACCCCCAGCAGGTTACCCACCACCCGGATATGGGGCACTACCCAGTACCCCAAGCTACCCAGTGGCATCCTTTACCCCCAAACCACATGGAAAGCCCCCACAATTACCATCAGAGTAACCGACATCATCACCCGACACACAACCCTATTTTTGACCCCCAAAACTGCAACATATTTATCCACGAAAAGGTACAGAAACTTAATGACTCATTGGTGTTTAAATTTAATAGTTGCGGGCATTAAAAAGTCTCAGAATTTAATATGTTTGCTAAAGCCTCATTTTGTTTAATGTGTTAAAGATTGTAACAGGTGTTTTCTACTTGCAGATTAAACAAGAACAGCTCAGCGCTAACGCGCCCTCGCTGTTAAACATTCCAGAAGGCAAGGTCCAATCTCAAGGTGGAAAAGTGAAACGTGGTCGAAGATATTGGGCTCGAAGGAAGTCGACGCTGCATACTTGCGACTATATGGGCTGCGGGAAAACCTACACAAAAAGCTCGCACCTAAAAGCGCATATGAGAACCCATACAGGTAAAAAATAGATGGCAAAACTGTTTGAAATGTGATGATGATTTAACATACAGTCATTTTATAAGGATATGGGCAGAAATTTCATATTAAAACCTTTTTGTGCCAATTTTTAATTTTTTTCGTAAGTATTCTGTATTTTAATTTATATTTTTGTATTTCTATAGGTGAGAAGCCTTACCACTGTACTTGGGCAGGCTGTGGATGGAGATTTGCTCGATCAGACGAACTAACTCGACATTACAGAAAACACACTGGTCACAGACCCTTTAAATGTAATATGTGCGAACGGGCTTTCAGTCGCTCCGACCACCTCGCCTTGCACATGAAACGTCATCTGTGATTTTTGTGACGTTATCACCACTTCTATTTTTTGTGACGTCATCGCCAAGTTTCATTTTTCCGCGTTCACTGCCAATTTTTTTTCCTGTTTTTCGTTACTTTTTTACTGTGCTCTTACTTTATTCGTTACAGCGTTTATTTGAAATAAAATTCGACGCTATTTAAAATGACCTTCTGAAGTTTTCAGTTTGACTTCTGATGACCTTTAGACATTTATTAAAGGTAATTGAGAAAAAAAAAATTGGTTGTTAATATTTATAGCATTTTGAAATTAAATAAATGATGAACAGTTATGGTTATGACTTGCGCAAGGTAATGCCTATAAAACGACATTTATTGACATTAAGTTGGCATAAAAAATCTATAATTTCTGACATTAAATTAACCTTTTGACCTTAACAGTTTATCCCTAAAAAGTTTAGTGAAAACTTTGCAAACTTTAACAATTGGATATACAGCCAAGAGTCTTAGTTTTGAGAAAAGTTAAATAATATTTGATCGCTGTTAAACTATAGCTTAGGAATTAATCAAACGTCAATTTACCAATTCAAACCTGGTTTAAACAATTCTACGTCAAACGCAAATAGAAAAACGCGTTTTATGATAGATGAGGCTTAAGCAATCAATTCCACTTTGCGTGCCTTTGATTGATATATTAAAAAATGTGAGAAAGAATGTTATAACGTTGGAAATTTTAAATTAGTCTAAACATAGAGTAACATCAGTTACTCCGACCTAGACTCGGGTTGCCTATAGCAGTTTAAGATATTATAGATTATAATTGGCCGATAATTTTACTGCTGATTAAGTGCTGGCTCAGCAGGAGTTCGTACCGTTTATAGCGCCTTACTCTAGGGCGCTACATCATGAGAACAGTGAGGATTAAACCCAGAATCTCATGTAGTGAAGCCAAGTGTTCTTACCACTACACCACGCTGCCGGTAAATATACTATAACTTTAAATTAAAAATTTTAAAATTAGTTTCTAACAAAGTATTTTGAAAATAGCCAGAACAGAGTAGCGAAAAGCCCCGCTTATTTAAAAAAAAATTAATCACTACATTAGGTCCTTGTTTTGACATCACTACATTAGGTCCTTGGTTTGATCTCTTCTAACGCTAATAAGGGTTAATTTACACAAAAAAGTCATAGGTCAAAAGTCAAGCAACATTATACTCGGTCATTGATACCAAAAATATATAACTTGATGCTAGGTCAGGGTTACTAAAGTTATTGTATGTTTATGCTGTAAAGTCAGGCTTCTTATAAAGAGAAAAAATAAACCTAAAAATAAGCATATTTACCATGTTAACTATTGCTAAGTTTTTTTTTCCCAATTCAAACCGAATAAAATAGCTCGATAGCTCCACCGAGCGGCATTTATATTTGTGTTAGTATAATATTAGTCCCAGAATTAAAAATAGCGTAAAATTCGAAGTAGAGAAAAATTTTAGCAGAATGCCAGAAAGAATCGAAATCAAAAAACAAACTCTATAAATGAAAGAAAGTTAGAGTATTTCGTATCATTATTGTCATGTTAAATCAGCAAATGAACATCACAATATATTAGTGACACTTCAAATGGATCTTATAACTTACGAAAGCCTTTCCGTGTATTTCTTATTTACATAATAACACCATTCAATAATGGTTATAATACAGAGAATGAAAAAACTTAAGATACGGCACTAATTTGGCAATAAGATTGTTTAATAGGCAGTGCGCTTGTATGAGTAAATGTTAGCGCAAATACTGCATTCCAATTCAGTTAACTTGGCAGAGATTATAGTTTTAGACAATTGTACTATCAGACGCACACCCATAGGGTGCAAGTTTAGTAATAATAGCCCCCGTTTTGCTGGGGCACGCCTTCAGAACGAACCCCCGCTCCACTTTTCGAGTTTTGGGTGACGTTGTTAGTTGTCCCGGCATGGGGTATTCCCCCTACATCTAAAAACCAAAACATTTAAAAAAATAAAAAATGTTAAAATTTTAGGCAAAAATGTATAAATTCAAAATCAAATAAAACTAAAAATTTATTGAATATTTACTTACTTAGAGGAACGGTGCTGCAGCGTGTATTACTCATTCCATTAAGCTGGTTTTTTGAAATATCAGCACTCTAACATTTTAGTCAAAAAACAAAATATTAAAACTGAAAATTTAAATATTAACTGGCTTGCTACAAAGCTGTTCTTAGAGAAAGCTCCATTTACTGATGGCATAGTGCTGTGGTTAAGGTCCTGGGTTCAACCCCCACCGCTTCTATACTGTACTGGTTAAGCTTAAGGCATTATAAACAGTATGTCATCCTGCTTACCCAAAAGCCAATTAGCAAATTAATTAAAAAGCAAAATTATCATCTATATTATTCAAAACTGCCAAAGCCAACTTAAAATTAGGTCAAGGTAAAAATAATTACTTAGTTTAGATCATAAGGTTTACCTTACCATATTAGGAATAAAGATCTACAAAATTAGGGTTTAATATATAGTCCTGAATATTTCTATTTAAATACCTGATGATGGTGGCCATAACTCTGGTGTTGTTGTTGTTGTTGTTGTTGTTGTTGAGGAAGATATCGTTCGTTAGTAACAGAGGAGGGGTTGTAGTTAGTGTTAGTCATGGAGGCCGGAGCACTCTGTTGATCTTGCTGAGTTGCTCCGGAGCAGTAAGGATCAGAAGGAGAAGAGTGATGAGCTCCTGGATTGAAAATAGTTTTTAAAAAAATTTAAAAAATTGGTATATAATCCTTTTTGTAAAACATAATTTTTTAATACAAAAGGTTATAAGTTCGATTCCAATGGGTAGCATGCTGTGAAATGTTTCATAAATTTAATAACAACTCACAGTATAAAGAAAATAACTTAAGTTTAAAAAAAAATTGAAAAAATTTAAACAAATCTGTTTATAAAATGACAATTTAATTATTCACCAGTGGGCATTGAAGGTGGTTGACCATTATAATGAAAAAATGGATTTTTAAGGTCCAGAGTGTTTTCAGATTTACAGCCAGTTGACTCCACCATTGCTTCAATATCTACATCATAACTTTGTCTAAAAAATAAAAACAAAAAAATTAATAAATGAAGAAAATATAAATACCAGGTAATTTCACAAAAAATAAAATTATTATTTAAAAAGCAGGCTGTAGTTAGCCTTACAAACCGGCAGTGTGGTGTAGTGGTCAGAATTTTTTCTAAACTACATGAGGTCCTGGGTTCAATCCCAAGTAATCTCATGCTGAAGCGCCCTTGAGTGAGGCGCTATTAACAATATGAACTAATTATCGGGCAATTATATTCTAAAATATCCAAGACCGCCACAGGCAACTAGAGCTTGGGTCAGGGTAACTGATGTTACTCTATGTTAGGCTCGCGCATTCAACCTTTCCACATCAAGGATAAAAATATATAAAAAAAATATATCGAAAAACTTTTAAAGAATTTGCAAACATTTCTTAAAAAACAGGCTTTAGAAAAACAGAAACAACTTTAATGAACACAATCAGTCAAAATAGAATTTGCAACACACACAAATTTAATTTAATTCACCTTTTATTAGAACGTAAAACCACTTTGCCAAGTAAAACCTCTCCTGCTTTAATAAACAAAGGAGATCTGAGCAAGCATCGAACCTGATACCAGTGAGTTAAAGCCTCAGTCGGAGCAGTTGATAACCAGATTGTACTTCTACAAATTTAAAAACGAAAATATTTAAAAAATGGTCATTTTGTTAAAAAAAATTTGATTTAATTGCCTAAAATTTTGCTAAAAAGATTTAGTTTCATAAAATTCAAGGTTATTATAGCTGGAGATGCACCACTTAATGCTTTGATAATATAAGTGTAACTTAATGCTTTGATAATATAACTATAACTTAATGCTTTGATAATATAACTGGGGATACACCACTTAATGCTTTGATATACCTAAGTGTTACAATTTTAAATTAAAAACAAAAACGAAAACTTAAATATATATAATTTAAATATTCAAAATCTTATAATAAACTAAATAAAATAAAAAAAGCAAAATACAAAGGCAAAAAAATGTTAAAACATTTCAAAAATTCAAAGTTTACAAAAATTAAATAATTAAAATATTATAAACTAAATAAAATAATAATGGAAAACTACAAAATAATAATTCTATTCTTACATTGTTCCGATAAAAGCGATGTCAAACCAGAACGCAAATCCATGAACTGTTCCGGAAGTGTGAGCTGTAAAATGAAGAGGAATCTCGATCCTGTACAGATCTTCCTCGGATGCAGTGAGGAAGTTGACTGTGTGTTTGATGCTCTTTGCCATCAAGATCCGGATGTCGAAAGTGTCAACAACCGGTTGTTTGAAATACTCTTCAACCTAGATAGAGTAAAAGATAAAAAAATTTATTAAAACAAGATTTAACTTTAGCCCCATATAATTTCTAACCATTTTTTTTTCTTTTTTTTAATTTCTGTTGGGATTTTTTTTTTAAATATATACAATTTTAAATACATTGAATGGGTTGAATGTATATCAAATAGTTATCAAATGAATCAAATAGACCAAATATAATCAGACAAATTGAAACAATCAAATGAACCCATTGAACTAAATGAATCGAATAAAACAAAAGAATTGCATAATTTAAACTCTAACTCCAACCCTCACCCATTATGAATACAGTTAATACATGCAGTTCATGCAATCATATTCAGTAACTATTCAATAAACATTTACTCCATTCGATCCTGCATACTTTATATCTACTTAAGAGAATTTATTTATAAAAGCTTGCCAGTTAGGTTTTTAATTGTATTGGGTGGGTTAGGTAACCATGAATGGTGTAAGTAGAAAAATTACCCCAAAAAGCTAGTTATCCTTAAACTTTTGTCCCAAATATCAGTTTCAAAACATTTTTATTTAAAAACCAAGCAATTCCAACAACTCAAAATCAACAACCAAATATTTAAAGAATAAACTTACAGCGTCATCTCTTAGAGGGCTGAGATCCACACCATGGAAAGATTGCTGATACCAGAAGTTAGCTTTGGTGAACTGCTCCATGTAAAGTAACTCATCAGTGAATGGGGCAATATGTAGATCCCCAATAGTAGGAAACATAACCCCTGTAATATTAAATATAAAAATTTTTTTATTAAATTTTTTAAACTAAAAATTTTTAAAATTAAGAAAAAAAAAAACTTTCTGGAGCTAAACTCATAAACAAAAAATTGACATTAATTTATGGTATTTTAAATTTACAAAAAAAAAATATGATTTACCGTTTGGCTGTCTTAAAAACTTTTTAGCATGTAGAAAGGTTTCTAACATTCTTTCGTTGAATAACATGTAACCCATTGGTTCAGAAATAATTACATCAACTTTTTCTGGCAGTGATATCTCTTCCACTTTACCCGGTATAACTTCAATTCTTCCTGTAAAGAAAAAACATAAATATTAACTAATACTTAATTTGCATCAAAAGTTTAGTTCGGCTGCGTTGTGTGATGTTACTCCATGTTAAGGTCGTGAAGTCAACATTTTCAAATCAAGAATAAATAAATGTGAAAATATGGATATATTAAAAAAGCATTTTGATTTTCCTCTAAATTTTATTTATATTTTACATTACCTGCGTATTGACTACAGGACACCAACTTTTTAGTATGGTCAGCCATAGTGCTTGCCTCCACTGCATAAACCTTTCTTGCTCCGGCTTGCATCGCAAAGAAAGAGAGAATACCAGACCCTGCACCAACATCCAATACAACCTGGATTTTACATAAAAATATTTGATGTGCCGTAGTGAAAATTTAAATGTAATAGAATGTTAAATTATGCATAAAATTTGGTATTTGACACAGGGCCATGCTGTAAATGACACATAATTGACATAATTACCTTTATAGTAAGCTTTGAATGTGTAAACTAGAATAATTTGTTGTTATCAACAATGTTTTAGTAAAATACATAATTTAAAATCCAGTAAAAACAAATTTGAAGCTATTTTAAATTAATTTTAATTATTATTTACAAAACAATTAAAAAAAAACAGTATACTTTGTCTCTAAAGTTAATGTAGTTTTGAAGCATAGCTTTCTGATAAGTTCCAGTTCTTACATAATCCTAAAAAATTTTAAAATAATTGTTTTAAAACAGGTTATTTATGCAATGTCATAGTGATTTTTTGAAAATTTAAAACATGTTACATTACCTGCATCATGTTTTGTTGTTGGGATAAATATCCATAAAACTAAAAATATAAATTGAAATATTGTTTCATGCTTTATAAAAAATAAAATTCACATACAAAGAATATATACTTTAAAACTTACAAGACACTAAATTGTTAAAAAAATTCTTTTATTATTAATATAATTACCAATTTTTTGTTAAAACTTTTTATTTTTTTTAAATATTTAAACACAAAATCACATTTTCAAAATTAGATTTTAAACTCGATAAACTATTTTACCTGGAAATACTGAACAGCAGAAGATTCCTCTGTTCGATTATCAAAAACTGATTTCGATTTTACACGAAAATCTAATGTGGCTTGAAATCTTTTCATTTCTAATACAACAAAATAACTTAAGTACAAACAATCACAGATTTATTATATGTGTTAAATTAGGAACATTGTTATTACTAAAAACAAATGGAAATAAATATCTAGTAATACTGATAATGGCAAATAAGATAAAATATAATTTACCTTTACTGTTACTGAAAGTAATTAAAATGCTGTTATCCCCATGCACGTTGATTAAATAAGTTGTCAACCCAGCTTTGCAATGATCACTTTCTGTATCAATCGTGCACTTTAAAAATACATCTGAAATAACAAGAATAATAGTTTTGTTAAAACAAATTTTTTTCACATAAAAAATGACAGATATTTTTTATTTATTTTTTCTCGTAGAAAGGTCGACTTCACGACCTAAACATACAGTAATATCATGAGCGGTGGGGATCGAACCCAGGACCTCATGTAGTGAAGCTAAGTGTTCTGACCACTACACAATGCTGGTCCAGTCTGAAAAGTAGGGGAGCGTGCACGCACGAGATTTTTTTCATTAAAAAAAAGGCACGTCTGGAATTAGCGTTTTGCACGACTGGTGTCTTAAAAAAATGTGCACTCGCAGTACTGACGCCTAAAACACGCTAACATATATCACGCGTGCACGCCTAGACCAGAAAGTTTGGTACGCGTGCACGCATGGTCACGCATTTTTTTACACTTGCACTCAAGAGATCTCGTCGAAAACTGCCCTACTTTCTAAACTAAAAAAACCATTTAATATAAACTTAAAAAATAAAAACAAATTAAATTTATTAAAATATACAAAAATTATTTTAAAATTTATCTACTTTTATTGTGAGTAAAGACGACTTGCGCTTCTTCTGAAACTCTCCTTATTTCAATATCGTAAAGTGTGGTTTCATCTTCAGGTTTTGCCTTGTTTAAATATGAAATTTTCACTTCATTAAACGTGATAACAGTGCCAGCCATTGTAATAGCGCAAGAATTAAACACTATACAGAATTAGCTGCTTTCTTTTATAAATTTTTATTAAAAAATACAAAAAAAAATTAGTTAAATTTTTGCAGTGTATTAAAAACACATGGTTGCATAAAAGCAGTGCTAGTGTGACGTATGAGTGTTGCCAGATAACTTCTTGTGTGTCACTTGTGACGCTATATTGTTAAAATCAGTAATGCACTTGTTGGATAAGACATTGTTTTTAGAATAAATTTAGTCACACAGTATCTATGTACTAATAAAAAGCAAAAAAAATATAAAATCTAGCAAAAGAAAAGTAAGATTTTACTTTTAGAGTTGAACTGTTTTATAAAAAATTGAAATTAGTCAAAAAAAAAGATTTTTTTAGTATTGAAAAGCATTTTAAAAAATAATTCGTATAAAAAAGTCAAGTTGTTATTGGTAACTTACGTTTTAGTTTAAAGTACAAGTTACAAAGCAACTGACTAAGCGATTTTTACTCTATGTAATAGTAGCATACGGACTTTGTTTATAGAAATGGACTTGACATTTAACATCAACATTAGCTTTATTTAAATCGTTTAAAATAATTAAAAAGCAAAGTCAACAAAACAAAAAACATAAATTTTGTTTACAAATCTAATTTAAATTCCTGTTAAAATTTGCTATAAATAATTTAGATGACTCGTTTTACAAAAAAATAAACGTTATGTAACATAAATCAGTGAAATCTAATATTTTAAACAGGGCATTTAAAATATTGTTTACCCTTTTTCTCTTTTAAATTGGCATACATTAGAAAAACATGCTGATTATTTATTATAAATAATTTATTTTGAGTTTTTTTTTGATAAGCCCCAAATTTATTGAATTACAATTGATAAAAAATAGTTTTTATTGCAAAAATTTTATTGTTAGATAAAAATAAAAGTTTTGCATAAGGTTTAATTAATTACATGCTATGCCTAAGCTTGTGTGACGTAGAGGAAGTAAAATATTAACGCGTTATCACGAATCACGAGCAGCAAAATCTATTTTTGTAAACATTAAATTTTACAAAAGAAAGAACGTGTGCAAAACTTCAAAAAAAATTTTCAAATATATTTTGGCAGGTTTTTTACCTCGCGTTGTTTTGAATTTGTTTCAGAAATCAACTAATCTGATATAGGATACTACGAATGCATGATTAAGCATTAGTCAACCAGCGCATAGTATTTCCTGCAGCTAGACAACAACGCTGATTTGTTTATTGCAATCTAAAGCGTTTAATTTTTCGTCTAAAACTTACAATGGCGAAAAATCCACCCAAACAAGAAACTGTTTTGTTGAAAGAAATAAAAAATGAAGACATCAGAAATGAAGCCACAAATTTAGATGAATTAAGATCAGCTTTTTCATATTTTGACCAGAACAACGACGGTAGCATTGAAGCAAGCGAGTTAAAGGCAGTTATGGATTCGCTGGGGTATAAGGCAACTGACTCAGAACTACAGGATATGATTCACGAGGCCGATGCGGATGGAAACGGGCTGATTGACTTTGAGGAATTTGTCCGTATGATGACATCAAAGAGCCAGCGTGATAATAACGAAATCGAAGAAATGAAAGAGGCATTTAACGTAATGTTAAAAATTTACACTTTAAATTAATTAAAAATTGTGTATAATAAAGCCTTATAAAGAATAATGTTTATTTTCTGGGCTTTATACTAAAAAAATTGCTGTCAGTGGTGCATGATCAAAAAATTCAGTTAAAGGTCAACTAGTAAACATAAAGTAATCAAAGAATTTAATAACGTCTAATGCAATAATGAGCTTAATTAAAAAGTTAAAGTCCTGGACAACTATATTCCTAATTAACCTATAACTTAATTATAAAAGAATCAATATTAATCTAAGCAAATACAGGCAACTTTAAACTAGTTCTGGATAATTACATTTTATCAGTAGTCTATTGATTTTGTTAAAGTTAACTGTAAAAACTGAAAACATGGGGTAGTAATGTTAATTCTTTTTTTAGGTTTTTGATAGAGATGGCAATGGTGTTATTAGCCGCGAAGAACTGGCGTTTGTTATGAAAAATATCGGTGAAGATTTAACTGAAAATGATATTAACGAAATGATAGCTGAAGCTGACACCAACAGAGACGGACACATAGATTTTCAAGAGTTTTTTAACATGCTAACTAAAAAGTAAAACTCAATAAAAAAAACCTGTAAAGCTATATACAATGCAAGACTTTCTATTATTGAAGTAGACTTAACAATTGAACACCATTTAAAGTTTCTTTGTTGTTACTTGTTAGTACAACTATTGTAGTTTAAAATGTGTTGTTTTTTTCTGTAGCTTTTATGCCCTTGTCAATCATATTTTATTTTTCTTGGTAACCTACTCATTCTTGTATTGTTAGTACGATAGTATTTTTTTAAAGTTTATTTTTTAAAACGCCAAACCAAGAGTCGTGTAGGCTTAAATGCATTTGTTTTTTTACATTAACTTTTTTGTACTTTTTTGCTGGTGTATTTTTTTTCAATTTAAATCAGTGTTTTTATGTTAAAATATGATGTGAATATTGTGTTTATACCTTCGTAATAAAATAGATTTTATAATGTTATTATAAATAAATATAGCAAAACGATCAAAACACGTGTATATGTAAAAGAGTTTGTCATTATGACTCACAATATAAGCCCATTTGACAAGTTACCATCGAAAAAACCGTAGTCGTAATATGGTCACGACACACGAAATATTGCGCAACACAACAGATGATTTTTGTTTTATTTTTTTAATAATGTTGATGATACACCCTTTTAAGTTGATTTCTATTTAAGTGAACAACGTAAATTAAACAACGTACCCCGCTTATAATTAATATCTATTTTTTAGTCTGCGATTTCATCTCATTTAACAGGTTACCACAGCTATTCCTAATTTCATATTCCTAATATCATACACACAATGTCTGGACTAGGGTAATATGGTCACACTATAAAATTTTTGCGCACCAGAACTGGGGATTTTTATTTTATTATTCACAAAACTTATGTTTTATCATGTTTTTTTTGCGTACTACATAATTGAATAATATTATTTAAACTTTTGATTACGAACTGAAACGTGTCGGGTTTAAACCGCACCAATGCCACACTATTTGACCTTAAAAAAAACTTTTACAGAAAGCCATAATATTACCCAATATCAAGCTCTTCCCTAATAAGAAAAACAGCACTTAAAATATTTCTGGTAAAATATTACAGAATAAAGACCATGTAGGTATATAGCAGGAAATCTTATTTTTGTTTATCTGTAGCTAAAAAAATAATTGACCTATCATGCCTAAAACCGACATTACTTTAAAGTCTATCTTTTAAAATATTTAAACAATTGGCAAACATCTCAGGACTAGATAATGAATAATCATAGAACATTAAGTTTATTTCGAATCCAAATGAGCTAAAGAACTGAACTTTTAATTTAAAGTGAAAAAACTTTGAAATCACAAAATCACTTTTTCAATTTCTATAATCAAAAAAAAACAAGAAAAACCTACTACTCTACATTACACTCATGAAAAAACAAGAATGTTAGAAAATCGCCGTAAACAAAACAAGGCAGTGTTCTTTTAATAATTTTAGTTGGCAAACCGTTATTATTATGTGTGTAGTATATTATTATTAGCAGCTGGAATTTCAGATTTAATACACAAAAATTAGCCCAAAAGATTACGACATTCAAACCACACAAGGTAATTAGAGGTAGAAGATTTCTTCGTCATTCTGCTTCTTTATTTTTAAATATTAATTCCACTTTTTATTAAATAATAAAGATTTTAATAAGAGTTAAGCAATAGCATGCATTTGTGGAACTACAATATAACATTATCATATATTATTATTAATGATAAAAAAATAAAATATTTTTTGAAATGAGTAAAGGAAAATCAAAAAAAAAACAAGATTTATTTGAAAAAAAATAAATTTTCCGCATTTTAATTTTAATAGTCCAAAATGAAAATATTGTTTTCCCGTTTAATTGGTATTTTACCAATTTATATAAAAGGAAAAAAATAATTTTTAGATGCCAAAAACACCTTAAAGAAACAAACTAAAAACAAATTTTGATTAAAAAAACAGAAAAAAAAAAGAAGAAATATTGTAGCTTTTAATCCAAAGCGACATTTTACAGAAGAAAATAAAAACGATTTTTTGCAGCAGAAAAAAAAACAACAATTCCACAACAAGTTAAATAAAGGTCCTTTATATGTACAGTGGCACTTTATATGCGTAAACATGCGCCCTTTTTTCCCTGAGGTTGCAAAAATAACTGGGGCCCGAAATTTTATCGCCGGTGGTGATCGGGGTGGTAATATTTAGACCGGTAACTATCACTACTAGGGGGTTTACCGTAGTAATCCATGGGTGAATGCCGTTGGGGGCCAGGACTTGGTGTCCTGTGGTTATCCCTTGAGTAATAACCCCCTCTTCCATCATTCGGGTAAGGGTGATAGTAATGGTTTGATTTTTGAATGGGTCTGTGACCAGATCGTTCGTTTTTATCTCTCGGAGGAGGCCAGGATTCAAATCTCTCCAAATGATGATGTTTCCCGCTTCTGTAATCCTGCTCTGGAGGAGTGGGTGAGGGATTGTTGTTATGATAATAATGATCATTGCTCCGCGAAGAGTGAGCCCAAGAGTCGTTCGGTGATTCGCTCCAGTGAACAGGGGGTGATGTGCTTACGGGTGAGGATCTTCGATTGTAGATAACTTGGGGTACTCGGGCACCTGAGCTTCGGATCAACGATGGAATGGGTTGGGAGGATATAGTTGGGGTGCATGGTTTTTGGATGGATGGCTCTCGTGATCTTTCTTGTTTGTAGGAATTATAATGATCCTAAATAAGTTTTAACAAATTAAAAACATAAATTTTGGTCCATATTTTAAAATTTAATACTAAATCATCGGTTAATGTTGGTATTTTATAGTAACTTTAAACACTTACTCTTCGAGGTGATCTAGACATAGTGCTACTACTTCCCGTAGATGTCCCACTGTTGTGCCGAGATCTTGTAGATTCTATTTCAAAACCTAAAAAAAGAATTTTTTAAAATTAAAACCAGAAAAATTTTGAGATTACTATAACAGGCATGTGACCATTGCTTTTTCAAAGTAAAACCTAGAGTCAGGTTTTAAATTGAACAAAGCAACAGGTTGGTTATTGTACCAAGGAATTGGCTCAGCAATTTATTAAAAAAACAGCTGGAATTTGACTGCCTTGGATAGCAAAAACAAACAACAAAAATACTTACTCCCTCTTGTTGAGGTACTGTCCCTTTCCACTCTCTGCCCTAATTGATTGTCATGAATCTTTGGCGTTGATGGTGAATTTAATCCAGAGTGTCTCGACGATCGTGGTGAATTGATCGGTGTAACAGGACTAGCTTGACTAGAATTTCTAGCCGATTGTGTTACATGTATTTTTCTGTGATCGTGCACTGAATTAGTTCTAGTATACACCGGGCTTTCTTTGCGTGCTGGACTGCTGTTCTTTGACGACCATCGCACTCTGTCTTGGGAAGTTTTAGTTGGGTGATCTAGATTTGATTTATTTGCGTAATAAATATCGTTTGGAATTGTTCTTGTAGTGTCGCTGTAGGCTCTGCTAACGTTGTTGTGTTGTTTGGAAATTGCTAGAAAATACAAATAAGTATTATAAAAAAAAACAAGATTAAAAAAAAATTGTTCAATTTTTGGGCAACTTTAAAGTACATGTTTAGAAGCCATACCCTCATTTTTGATTAACTTTTTGGCCATGTCTAAAACTTTATCAGATATTTGATTCAAGCTTGCAATTCCCTTGCCACTTCCAACAACCGATTCAAGAACTTGACTCAACCCTTCGATAACTTTCGCATTTGAGGTTTTGTCGTTTGAAATTGACCTAAAAAAAAAAAAAAAAATTAAAAACAAAAATCAAATTTAAAAAAAAAATTGTGTATAATAACATCTTACTATATTGGAGATTATTTTTTTAAAAAACTTGCCTTTTAAGTTTTGGAGATTTCAAATTGTTTATGTTGTTTTGTTTAATTGCCTCAATGGGTTTACCACCTAAAGGTGTACTAGAAATGTTCGTACTTATCGACGATAAGTTCTTGTTTACAATACTTTGCTTAACTTGTGGATTTGTTAAGGCTTTAGTTACTGGCGGTTTACTCTTGTGAATTACACAAGTTTTTTCGGTCGATTTTGGAACCGATTTTTTCACTTCGGTCGGTTTTGTAATAGTTTTGTTATGCTGAAAATCGGTTTTCTCAGTAACATTTTTACTTGGTTTTTGTGAGGTTGGGGTAGTTGTGGAGCCACTTTCTTTACTTCTTTTTAAATATTCTTGTAAAGAAACCTGAAAAGTAAAATTTAAACTTAATAAATATCAAACAAGTAGGCAGCAGAAATAAAAGAAATAATAATCCGGTATAGCTTATAATCATGCCACACAAAAGTGCCAATTATTTACAATAATTTTAAGCACATTATAGCTTATAACACAGCATATAAAACATACAGAATCCATTGTAGATTAACTTTTAAGCAGATATTAGGTATAACACATAGACACCAAACCAAAATTTATATATATTTTAAAGATTTAAAAATTACCTTCTTTTTTGTAGTTGAAGATAATAACTCTTCATTACTAAGTGTAAGTGGTTTGGCAACATCACTAACAATATCCTCATTTGTCTTGTTATCAGAGATTTGATCTGCACTCTAAAAGGTTAAAAACATTTAAAATATATCTATATAAAATTGTCAAAATTTTAACACAAGAATAATTGTATGTATAGTAAATGTTATTCTTTATATAAACAAATGTTAAAAATAATCTTTTTCAATTGATTAAAATATGTTATTTTTTAATATAGAATAACATAAAAAAATATTTTAAATAAAATTTGTTAATTAGAGTTAGTGTGAATTTTTTTGATAACAATTTACATATAAATATCCATGCTACATGCTGAGAAAAAATAAATTCGTAATTATTTGTCGATAAACATGCACGATATAAACTTAAATTTAATATCGCCCCAGGCGATTCTACCTAAAACAGTGTTTAGCCTTCTTATAATAAGTTCGTATACTTTAAATAATATCAAAAAATAAACATAATAAAATCAATTGCAAAGCTCTAAAAATATTCAACTTTGTTTTTACACTAAAAATTCATAAAAAATTATATATTTTAGTTAATTTTATTAAAAAATCTATAACAAAGAGCATACAGGTAAATTAACATAAAGCTAATCAACGGCACAAGCAAAATCTGCTACAACAAACCTCTATTAATAATTCTGGCTCAACGATTTGGATATTTTCTTCACAATCATCATCATCATCATCGGATAAATTCTAAAAAATTGCCCGCAAAAATATAGAACCCAATTTCAAGTTGGATTTTTAGCGACACACAACTAAGACTTATAGCCATTAAATGTAAATATTATAAAACAGCTGCGTTACATATTGCAATGTTATTCTGCAGTTAGAGTTATATTGCCTGGCAAAGCATGCTTTTATGTTTAGTAATTACCTTCTGGTAGTTAATAAATATGACTTGATGACTGTTATATAATGCCATGCATTATCACAATTACACCAACCATGCCTAAGTTAAGTGTTAGTTAGTAAACTGTTACATACCTCATATTCAATTACAGGGAGATTTGAATGCGTGTTTAGTTGCTCAGGGACAGAAGGTAACAGATCAGGTTTATTAAGAGGTGCTTGGGCACTTAGTTCGTCAATACTTTCAGTGTCATTAGTGCCAATTAAATCTTTTGTTGCGGGTTCATTTTTGTTGGTTTCAGTTGTTGTAAAGTTGAGTATCAGTTGTTTTTTGAATGATTTAATCGTGGGTTTAGTAATTGGGGCTGGTTCAGGTTTTTCAGGGTTGTTTATTGGACCGTAGAATACCAGACTTTCATTAAATGCCTTTGTTAACCAATGCTACGATAAACAAAATAATACACATTAAATTTTAAAATAATAGTTGTGAAGTTTTTATAAATTAGCATAAGCATTCTTAATTTAGCAACAAACTACACAAAAAGTCAAAATTTTTACCTTTTTAAGGTATGTGCCAGAGTGTGGTAAATATTTCCTCTCCCCTCTTACTGCCCCAATATGAACTTGGCCATTTGGTGTACCAGGTTTATAATCCCAAGGCTTTACTTTTGGCTTTTTTACTGCCTCTAACATATTCCCTCTACGAGAAGTGCTTGCTTTGGGGGTTTCTTCTGTTACACTAGAAGGTTTTTTACTTGTAGATGCCACATCTTCTGAAAGCACTATACTTGCAGACGGGTCTGCTGAAACAGTTTTGCTTACATTTGTGACAGGTTGCCCTTCAGTTGCAGTTTTAACAAGAGGTAGTGAAGGTTTGGGACTAATTTCTGTTTTGGAATCAGGAGAATCGGCTGACAAGTTAACACAACTTGTGTGAGGATTGTCTGGTAGACTTTCAGTAACATTTGAAACCGTGTCTGAGGATTGTTTTAAGCCAGGTAACTCCGCTGCATTAGTAAGCATCTGTGTTTCGCTTTGTTGAGGTTTGTTATTAGCATTTTTAGACACTGAATAATCGTTTGGTGTTGCGGAAGTAATGCTACTTATTGATGGAGTCCTTCCAAGAAGTGTTGTTGCTTGACTTACATCCAGACTTGGAACAGCCTTAACGGAAATTCCCGTTGTTGGTGTGTTAGTCGTTAAAGGAGACGCACTTGAAAATAAAGGAATATGGAAATGATTTGCATGATCCAAATCGCATGAATGATTTGAGTCTGATTCTATGAGGTTTGTAAGGGGAGATGTTACCCCTTCCATAGAAAGGTTACGACCCCTGCGTGCTTGGCGACGACCTCCACGACCAGATTTTCGTCTAAAATAAATTTTACTATCAGTTCATTGTTTAGTATACTATAATGCATAAATATTTGAACAGTCAAAAAAATTTAATTTTATATTATCTCTTAAACTTTTACATAAATAATTAATATGTTGTGAGTTTTACCTTATTACTCTGCGAGCTGGGGTTACAACTGAAGCATGTGAATCAAGAGAATTAGAGTGAGTATGATCCTATAAAACAAGCAATTCCAGTATTAAACTACTTAGCTCTATGTAAAGATAAAGTTTATTAATTTTTTTTTGTATTTACTGCATTTAATGAGGAACTGAATGGGGATGTCAAGCCATCTTTGGAGTTATTGTCAGTTGGTGAAAGTAAGTGCTGTTGTTCTCGCTTTTTTTCTAACTTTTCCATCTTTTCTATCTGACGAATGTAAGCCTCCATTTTTCTCTCTTCTCTTGACTGAAAAAAATTTAAAATTTGAATATTTAAAACACATTTAGTTCTATATGCAAATAATCTTTGATTTTCGAAATTTAATATTTTAATTAAACTTTTCTACCTTTTTTCTTTGATTTTCTTCAGATTCTGCTTCGTGTAAATGTGAATCATGTTCTGAGCTTGTGTAACCATTTGACTAAATCATAGAACAAATTTAAGTAAATAATCAATAAAAGTCATAAAATATAAGCTTGTTACTTACCTCTCCTGAATGAATTCGATTTAACGATAATCGTAAAGGTGATAGTCGACGGTTTTCACTTTTTGATTTTAATTTGTGCTCCCTGAGAAAAAAAATAAAAAATTCAATAATTTGATTCTAACTCTTATCTATAATTTTTACTTTTTCCATAATAATTAATTTTTTACTTACATTTGTATCCTCATATTTGTAAATTTATACACAGGACATTCCTTGAATCTTGAGCAGGCGCAATCAACATTATACTGACTAAAAATATAATTTCAACATTTATTTTTTAGTTGGTTAACCACAAAAGTAGAATAATCTATGTTGTTATCAAAATTGTTGAAAATCAGATAAAAAATTACCAGTTTTGGTATTTGAAATCAAAGGGTATGGTTATTTCATTTCCTCTGGTTATATTTTGTTTTGTAACAACAAATAAATGTAACTTCTTGTTTTCTATTACATGCTGGATCTAAAATTAAGTAAAAGAATGTAATAAAAACGTAGCTAAGTCAATAATATAAAAAATTATTAAATTTAACTATGTTATTTACCTCACAGTTTGGGCAACAAGACCTTCTTAAAAATCTTGATATGTTTCCAGATGTTCTAGAATCAACTGTAATTTCTAATCCATCAAACCCATTGTAATGAAACACATATGGATAGGGTCTAAACACATACACATATATTAAACAATAGGTTCCCATTTTAAGTAACACAATAAAGCTTAAAAAAGAAATTTTAAGGTTATTTTGCACTTACTTTTTAAACTGAGTGTTGCTGGTAACTTCAGATTGTTTTGAAAGCATGTAAGATCCTTTTACTTCAATAACAGGTTGTTTTACAGGAATATCCTCTATCGCAACCAATTTGTTACGCAACTGATTAACCTAGTAAAAAATTTGAGGTCAAAATTTAAATAAGTCCAATATAACATTAACATAGGGACCTAACAACATATTGCTATGCCTTATTACAATATATATATATACTTGCTTTTTAAACACACTTATTAAAACAAAATTTAAAAAAATATCAAATTTAAGTTGCTTATACCTTTACTAGTTGTTTATGAAGTTTAAACAATACATTTTCCTCAATATTTTTGTGGTTTGGAAGTTTCGATGATGATGTCAAGACTGCCTGTAATAATTCTGATGTGTGCGAACTATTTTCGATTTCTCTATAAATTTCTTTCCATTCCCTAATTCCATTAAATATAAATTGAAATTAATTATTTAAAGCAAACTTTTATTTTTTGATATTATTCTATTTTAAATCAGCTTTATTTTATAAAATAGTCTACTTCAATATACTTATATGTAAACTAGAACAAAATATTGATTATTACACTGAAGACAAGATAGATTGTTTAGAGCATTCAAAAATTAAATCTTATATATATATTAGTTAAACTTACCTTAGTTTTCTTTCCCAAGCAAAACTTATTCCCATAAAGTCTTCATCAATGCTATCTGTACATGACGACTAACAACAAAAAATATATAATTAAGTGATGCAAAATAAATTATTCACAACAAAAATAAACAGGAAAAATAGAAATGGTAAAAATATTACCTTTGAACGTGACCTGGCCTGCTTTTTTTCAGTGCTATTTGTCTAAATAAATAAGGAAAGAAGTGATAATAAACATATTTACGATTGATAATAAACATTTGCCTAACATTTATAACAAACAATTAGGATTGTTTATAGTGATAATCAAAACAATAAACAACACTGGGATTAATCACCACATACCCGTTTGCCTGCATGTTTATCGTCTTTGCTTCGTTTTCGTTTTTTGCCTGTTACCCCTTCGTTTTTTTTATTACCACGATTTGAAGTTATAGTTAAACTGGTTGGGGTGGATTGCACGGCAGTGTATGAAGGCAAGTCCTTTTCATCGCCAGTATCCATATCGCTGCTTTCCAATTCAGACAACACTACACAAATAAATTATTTTATTTAACAATAAGCAATGTGGTTTTAGATATGTTCTCTATACAAAACAGTTTTAACTTACTTGATAAATCTTCCTTTTTTCTTGCTTGAAGCAGTTTCGCTTGTTCTTTATTTAATTTTCTGTGCCAAAACAGGATTATTATAGCGTAAGTTAGTTTTAAACAATCTGTTTTCTAAAAACAAATCTAACATATTGATTTACCTTGGATTGCAATAGTCACATAAATAGGTTTCAGGTATATTGTTTCTGTTGATGTTCATACAGTCAATATGTTGCCATACAGCACATCGATCACAACATATCATATAGCCATCATCATGAGTAAACCTTTGCATAAAATTGAAAAATTATATATAGCTCTTTTATTAAACAGTATTTAAAATTTACACAGGACATTAATCACAATATTAACTTACCCACAAATACATCGCGTTACATCTTCCAATTTTTTAACTTCATTAAAGTTGTTAGATAATCCATTAACATTGTTTGGTAATCCATAATTCGAGTTGTTTTTTGAGGTTCCAGCATGATTAATTCCTACATAGAAAATAACATTTAAAAGTATATTACATACAACATAACAACACTGAAAACATGGTATATATATAGTACAAAAATTTATTACAAAAAAAAAAAAAAAAAAAAACACCGACCGTTTTGGATTGGCAGAGAATTTGAAATTGGAATCGAATTTGTATTGTTACGATTTGGAGGTACCAAACCATTTTTATCAACTTGTAGAACATCATGATATGAGGCATTTCCGTTTAACAAATTAGATTTAAGAAGAATGGATGAGTATTGGTGGGACAAGGGTGGTGGTGTTGATTGTCTAACTGGGGGAGGGGCTCCATAATTATGATCCTAAATCATATATACACAAAAATTTTAGTTTATCTCCTTACCAAATAAGGTAGTAAATAAAAACCATTTTTAACTGTATATATTTGCTAATCATTATATGGTATGCATAACAGAAACATTTTTGGTAGGAAAGTGGTACATCTTAGGCAGTATAACAATACACTATTTACAATATATTTTTTGAGTTGACAGTTGTAAATTTTACTAATAAAAGGTTTTTTTAAATCACCTGATAAGGCAATCCAAAACAATGTTCATCATCGTGTGTTTGACAGGCCTGTTGTATTTGGTGATTTATTGCAGATACTTCTTGAATGCTCTCAATGCTAAAAATTGATTATATATAATACAAACAATTTGTAACTATGATAATTTTAATGATGAATAGATGGCAAATATAAGTAATACTTACTTAGAACCGACAGCCATTTTTTTCAAGCATATTTCTTGCTGCAAAGTAGTAGTCATTCCTAGCTTTGTGCTTATCATTTGATTTGCACCTCAATTGTTTATAAGTTGTATCCAAAAGCTTAAAGTAAATCCAGATCAACTCCATTACAAGGTTCGGGTAAAATCCACCTTAATATTGATCCAGAAAGTACAACTGTGGGGAAGCATATTCCCCATTTAATTTACCACATTTTGTTAATTTTTATGAAATCATGTAATATAAAGTCTAAAATAAATAAAAAAAATTAACTTATCAAGTTTTTTTTTCAAGTTAAAAAAGTAATATAACACATTTATTTGCTTAGTTTACTAAATATATAAACATACTATTATTAAGTATAACAGATTTATTGGTCCTACATAAATGTGCTTTTAAATAATTTAACTTTACAAATAACTATAAATGCGTTTTAAAATATGCCTGACATTTGTCTGTTATTTTCGTTTGTAAACAATAACAGATATATAAAATAGCAACATAACTACACTACTAGTTTCCTAATACACTGCATATAACGTTTATTATAACTATTTTAGAATAATGCCGCCCTACATGTATCTTTTATGTAACAATAACGCAGTGCTAGATCAACAAAATATTAACGTAGCCCTTTCGTTGAGAAATTGTAAACCACATTTAACAACGCTATTTCCTGGCACAAAGAAACAATAATATAGCCTAAACTGGAGCCTTAAAATAAGCCTTAATTAACCTACAATCCTAATAATAAATTAACAATAGGCAAAGAGTGAATACATTTAAAAACAACCTATAAAAACTCAGAATACTTATTTACTCATTTCCTGTCATCATTTAAAGATGGCAGCCAAAGTGAGTTATGGGCAGCGGAGTGTGACGTCAAAATAATACAAACAAAGTATTTCAACGATGAGCAGCAGGGGCGTGCGGCTGCGCTGAGACTATTCGTATAGAGAACTTGTTTTGAGCACAACGACAGCGTTGAGTTTTTAACGTTTTAGTTGCTTATCGAAAGGCGTTGTTCTCTCCCTGTATATTGGAAGGTGGAATAAATGTGGGTAGATACCGACCTTTTGTCGTGTGAAGATTTACTAAAATTGACGTATCAAGGTGGTTAAAATGCATTTTTTTGCGGTTTGACTTTTACTGGTTTTAAAACCGTGAAAAAATGGCGTTTAAATTGTAGTTTTAAGCGAAAAAATATTTGTGATTTCGCGTTTAAAGTTTACACTGAGATTTTGTATGGTTTGAATTCTGACGTAATTTTATGTAAGATTTGTTGGAAAAAATTCGTAGTGAGGGCAATTAATTAAAAAATAAATTGGTAAAAACTAAATTCAAGATTTACCTTAACAAAAGTGCTTCAAGCGCAACATTTTAACTAAATGAAAATCGGCCATAACGCAGCTTTCTATTGCCCTAAATTTAATAAAACACTCCTATACTTACTAAAACAAATCCAAAACATTTCTTACATAACTTTCTTTATTGGTCATAATAAAGTACAATATTTTCAAGATTGATTTTATGATTTTTTATAGAAAACAAATAAACTAACAAGTCCCTATCATTAAAAAAGTAGTCCATTAAATGTAGCAGCAAACCATCAGTATACAAACCGTTGCAAATTTTGCAATTTCTGGCTTGTAACGTCACATAGCTGCTATAAATAATTGGACTGTGCTGAAAGTTTTTATAACACAAGCTGCTCAATTTGTGTCCAAAAACATCCAGCACCAAATTTGTGCATGAAAAGCATTAAGTACAGTAAAAACAATGTAAAAATGTTATTTGTCAACTGTAGGCTTCGATTAGTGGTTGGCAAATTGAACTTGTTGTAATTCGTGTTGTTGGAATTGTTGCTGTTGTTGATCTTGTACAATCTAACAACAAGAAAAAATATGCTTTTATATTCCGTTAACTACAGACTAAACACAACATTAAATAGACTATAGTAATCATTTACTCAGGTCTTATATATATATATATATATATATATATTTACAATCACTTAATACAACATAAAAAACATTTCATGGTTAATGTTTTTTTACCTGTTGCAACTGTTGCTGATCGTTTATAGACACTGGTGTTAATTGGGTGACATTTTGAATGGCACTTTCTTCCACCATTTCGGTGGTTACAGTTTCGGTTTGTTGTTGATTTGAAGAAAGGGTGGCTATAGGAATAACCTAGTTATGCAAAATAAAAATTAAACAAATACAAAATTTGGTAGCAAATATTTTAAAAATCCTTCGAACAAAATCCTATAATTACCTCTTGTTGAATTATAGGTAATTGTGGTTTGACCTGCTCTTGCATTATTGGAGGTTTAATCTTAATTAAAAATAAAATAATTTAGCATACTGTATTATACTTGGTACATATTGGTAACGTATTTTGTTTTAATCACATGGTTTAAAGCACCCTTATACACATTTTAAAGCACCTTACACACACAAACTACTTTACCAATGACCACTTAAACACATAAACTCGTAAAAGTAAAATTTTAAAGTTAAACCATTGTATTAGACTGAGTTAAACTTACTGTTCTTCTTGGTGTAGTTGTGGGGGGAACACTTTGAACCGTACCATCTTCTAAAGTCTGAACTTCAATTACACGAGGTTTGTCAATTATTCGGGCGGTTTTGCTTCCTAAAACAAAAAATTGGGCAATCAAAAAAATATAAACAAATTAAAATTGTCATGAATTTAATTGTTTATTACCTTTCTCAACAATTCCAATAATCCAAGCTTGGTGTCCCTCAATTTTCTTTATTTCAGCACAATATTTAGCAGCTTGTTCTCTTGGCAAACAAATTAACAAACCTCCTAAAAAATATAAAAAAAACAAGCGTTAATAAAAAGAATTGCAAACCTATCTTTACCATAGGCAAAAAATCAAGTGCTTTACTAAAAAACCATTTGTGAATAGTTTAAGTTATTTATTTTCTTTAAAATAGCAGAACAATATACAAAGTAATTAACAATATCCTTACCAGATGTTTCTGCGGAAGTTCCTTGCAGAAGTCCAAATAGGTTTCCACAAGCCTTTGCAATAGAAGCCATTTTAGCAATACAGGGTAAATTGTGAATAACAAAGTTGACGTCATTGCGTTGTTGTTTGGCAAGATTTGAGGCATGGCCCAAAATACCAAATCCAGTCACATCGGTTGCTCCATGACTGTTAAACTGATGCATAAGTTGTGCAGCTGGATAGAATCAAATTATTAATTAAAAAAAAAATAATTTTGTATGGTTACCACTAGGGATGGGCTGAAATCCAAATTACTCGGATTCGACGAGCCCGAGTATTTTGTCGCGATACTCGGCCGAGTCCGAGTACTCGGTTATGACGTCATTTAAACGTATATAACTGTTCACGAGAATCTTTCCCGCATAATTTTAAAACTGCAAAATTTGCCAAAAAACACGTATTTATGGATTATAAAAGGTTTAACGTTGGCAAAACTACTTACCGCTGATAGCAATATCATTTTAAGTCCAAACGAAAATGTTTAAGTCTCAAATTTATTATGCGTAAAATTTAGTAAAAAAAGTGTAGTAAAAAGTGTATTAGTTGCGCAATTGTTGCTTAAATAACGTAATATAATTGAGAGTAGATTATAAATTATTAGAAAAAGGCAAACCTTGTGTTTTTTATGTTTAGTAAATCGTATACGATCCTAAATGACAAATTATTACTCGGCGTCCGAGTACTAAAAAATGCTCGACGAGCACGAGTATTAAAATATGCTTAATACTCGGGCCGAGTACTCGGACTCGGATTCGATTGGCCCATCCCTAGTTACCACTTCAAATTTAATAAAATTTTACAAGCTAAAAAATTCAAAAAAATTTTAATACAATAATTTAAAAATCAAAAATGTATTTAGCCATACATTTAAAAATAAGCATGCAAATATATTATTTTAGTCATAATAGTGTTACATAAGATTTAAACCATGCGTAAATCCAAAATTCCAATTACACTTAAAACCAAAGTTTACTTAAGCCATTCGTTAAATTCTTACTCAGGCCATACGCTAAACAAAATAAACCACATATTATCATACAAGTTTCACCTGTGCGGTTAAGGCGTGCCATGTTGAACATAGCATCCTGGTAAGCCTTCTCTACATCCTCCTGCCCTACAATAAGCTTTATTCTATTCCATTTATCGTTACGTTGTTCCAGCCATTGATGTGCATTGCAAGCAACTTGAGTACCTAGTGGTTTGGTAAGAACAAGGACATCACCTGGTACAGCATTATCTGGCCTATAATATAAACATTATTTATTTTACAATTTAGTAAAAAATATACAATGTCAAGTAAGCTTGTCAAACCTTTTTAAATAAAAACTAAGTTTTTTACTCGCGATAGGCATAAAAAACGAGTAAACCAAGTGTTATAAAAACGATAATTGTCAAAATTTTTAGATTATGCAATGTTATTTAGATATTAATAATCTTATACATACATAATAAATTCGTTAGGCTGGCAAACTGCAGTAGCAACTCCACCAATCAGACACCATGGATTTAAAACAGTCTGGCCTCCTGTTATAGCAGTACCGCCTTCTTCTGCACAATCCTGTTAAAACAGCAAGTCAAATTAGAAAACTTAATAACAAATGTATGTCAAACACATAACACATTTTTTTATAAAATAAAATTTTGTTTAAGTAATATTAACATAATTCTAGTGCGTCAAATCTATTTTAATATTGCTAACAATAAATTGTATTGTTGCAGTAACAATCTTACCTTAAAGCCACGAATCATTAGAGGTATAATGGTATCTCTTTCTCTTTCAGTAAACTTGGAACTAACTCCCAGTAACATCAACATATTGTCACATTCAGATACTCCCATTGCATATAAGTCACTTAATACATTGGCACAGGCAATTTTACCCTATATATAAAATATCATATAACAGTTATAACCCTTAAAAAATTATAGTTATAATAGAGCTGTTATTTAAAAAGCATTTTTTATATGAGTATGCCACATAAGAACTTATGCATACCATCATATAGGGATCGTCAACTAATGGATAGAAAAAATCTGTTGTTTGCAGCAAAGATAGTCCACCAAATCTAAGTGGTATAATACAAGAATCAAGTCCAATACCTTCAAATTAAATTCAGTTGTTAAAATAGTTATAAAACAAACTTAATTAAAGCTTAGCAAGTATGAATAATTATCATTAGATTTTAGTTGTTTAATTTAAAAAGGAAATGATAATTATTCATTATTATACAACAAATATAACTACTAAATATGTTATTCAAATATAAACAATAATATATTAAGGCCATGTCCAGTTGTCCTTTAATATTAAAATAACCATAATAGGTGAATCACATGCAAATTATGGCAGCATATATACATAGCAGGAAATAATCCTAATGAATAATTACAAAAACTGCCAAATTAAACTGAAGTATATTTCAATGAGTTTTAAATGATAATAGGGCCGCCTCAAATGTAGTACCAAGTCTTGGCATAATCATTCCATTTAAAAACTGATCATCTTGGTAATGATTCTGGTGCCCTGGTGTTATTTCCGACAACAATTTTGTTAAAACTGAGTTTGGAACCTTACATCCACCTCCATGAAGACCTAAACAAAATTAAATTCAAATTAACATTTTATGTATTTTAAAAAGCCTAAAAATAATGCTATAAAAGTAATTAACAAATTTTAGTTTTTGGTACAATAACAATGCCATATTCGAATCCTGATATTTACCTGTATATTTTGTCAGGCGAAACTTCTTATCCAATCCATGCAGTTCTGGATCAAATGTTGGTCGAGATGCCATTATGGAGTATCAGCAAAGTAATAACCTGAAATAAATGGCTTTACCACTTATTGAACCAAAAAAAAACTGAAAAGAGATGGTGCCACTAACAAAAAATTAGACAAAACCATAACATGCTGTGAAAAGTTGAATTTTGGAATTTGGACAGTGGACATGGCCCTAAAACGTTTTGATTTTCTTTTTCTTACCGATAGTGGGGGTCGTAAAACCTTGTAGTTCATTTTTTTTACTTGTTGTTTCTGAGTCGTCAAGTCCCTCTAGAAATTTGAGCAGCACTTTCTGAGGGACTTTACATCCTCATCCCTTTAGCCCGGTGAAATTGGTCAAACGAAATTCACTATTTAATCCATGGCCCACTGGGTCCCATGGATTATATTGCATAGCCATTAAAAAAGTTTATAAAATAAATCTAGACCACAAATAAGAAATTAAACAATTTTGGTTTAAAATTTGGTTTTTATTATTGACATATTTGTTATTTAATTTTTCCTTTTTTGCATGTTGCCTACCCAATTGAAAGATTTAATTTTTAACACGATACGTTCATACTGTTTAGTGTTTGCTACCAAAATTTTCCTTATTATAATTCAAAAAACATTCATCAAAAACAAAACCTAAGGAAACTCAAACACACGCTATTAAGCTGTACTAACATACAGAACATATGGTATTGTCACCAACCATAGTCATACAAGGGAAACTCTAAACTACAACGGAATTAACGAAAACATTCTTCAGATAGTGGCACCATCTAACCATCTTTATTTAAAAAGTGTACAGTTGCTTAGTAACGTTAAAGCATATTAATAAAAGCAAAAACTTTAGGTGCAAGTTAAATATAAAATCTTTATTAAATTCTAATTAATTTACCGAATTTAAATCACGCAATAAATGAGAAATAAGTACTTACCAAATTGAAAAGTCGTGACAGCAACAACCTCTCGTGTAAAATTCCACTAACAACCCTCACGTGAAAATGTTACGACCACAATGCATCACTGTTTTAATATCAGCCAATCAGGGCAACGTAGTTCAAATTTTGGCCAACTCCTGTATCAAAGGTGCGTTCAGAAAAGGCACTAAGGAGGGTTGTGTTTTTTGTTGTAAATACTAGAAATGTGCTAAGATTTATAAACACAAAAACTTAATATTTTTTTATTTGATGGGTGTTGTTTTCTTAAATGTATAATGTTGCAACACTTTTAGAGGATAAACCGTTTAGATTCAAACAGTGTTTTTAGTTTTATGTCTCTAAAGATAAACTTGAAAAATATTATAGTTCATTTGCAATGTTAAAATACTTTTGACGTCGACAGTAATACCTTTTTTAAATTCCTATTAAAAAGACAAAGCTTTCATAATAAAGACCGATGTGAATATACTTTTACTTAAAAAAGCTTTGAATAAAGTTATGTTTAAATAGTTAAATAAATAAACTATGAGGTTTATTTTAATTACAGAAAATTAAACACATTTGTTTTATGCCATGTGTTAATAAACAGTATTTTTTGTAAACCCTGTGTTTACATATTTGTGACGTCATTTTGTTGAGTCATATGCTATCGTTTTTTGCCTGGTCACGATGATATAGCAACATCTGATATTTTGCTTGAGTGTTATATAAGTTTATTAATAAACTAAAAACTTTATATTTTTTGAATCTAGCAACTAAGTGTTTAAATTATACTTTACAAAAGTCAATTAAATAAATTGTTATACTACGGGTTCTACGTTACTTCGACTTTTGGACTTTCGACCTCATTTATTTTGTTATTTTTTTATCTGTTTGTCTGTTTATATTTGGATTCTAAAAATGACGGAATACGCTGAAGAAGTTGAAACCATGGTGTCAAACGACGTGACCAGGTCAGATATGTTTAAAACTATAATTCATTTAGTTCATTAATTTATTTTTAATTTTTTTTAGCTTGTCATGATAAAATTGTTTTTTTTTGTTTTTAGTAATAATGGTCATGGCTGGTTCAATTTTGGGGGATGGTGCAGATGGAAACCAACCTCAAATGACCATCTTGCCAAAGCTGAATCAAAGATGCTTGAATGTAAGTTCTCATTTTTTTTATTTTGGTATATTAAATTTATATTAACTCAAGGCAAAATTTAACTGGCTCATGCCAGTTGTTTGATACTTGATTCCATCTGTCTACTGTCTAAGAGTATTAATACCTTAACTTTGGCTATTCACCTAAATTTGTATTATTTAAACTTTTTTTTTTCAGTTGTTAAATGTTCAATGGAAAAATTATTTGTGAACCTTCCAAGTGGTGAAAAGTTGTGGACTGCTATCGTGAACAAAAATATTGTGAACAAAACTCCAATTGTGATGGTACATGGGTTTGCTGGGGGCATAGGTTTATGGGTAAGTTGTAAATATTAAAAAATTGCTTAAGTTTGGATTTTTTATGATAACAGTTTTTACTTTTTTAGGCATTAAATTATGAAAACCTAAGTAAAAATCGTCCACTCTATGCATTTGATCTTCTCGGTTTTGGAAAAAGCAGTCGGCCAAAATTTAGTAAAATTCCAGAAGAAGCAGAAGAAACTTTTGTGAACTCGATTGAAGAATGGAGAAAAGAAGTTGGCATTGATAAAATGATTTTACTTGGTCACAGTTTTGGAGGTTATCTTGTTAGCAGTTATGCACTGAAACATCCCGACCAGTAATTTATGTTCATAATTCATTAAATCTTATCCAATAATTTAAATTTAAACTGACAATTTAGAAATTTTAACAGACAAGTTTTATGATGTTTAAATTACAATTTAATTTTTTTCTTTTCTCTAGAGTGAAAAGCTTGTTGTTAGTTGACCCCTGGGGATTTCCCAAAAGAGATCCAGACCCTGAGAATGCAAGAAGGGTCCCACTTTGGATCAGGGTTGTGGTCAGACTTTTAAGCCCCTTTAACCCCCTGTCTGCTATCCGTGCAGCCGGTCCCATGGGTAAGACATTTCTTAACACAGCCATTAGCAACATTATGCACTTAAGTCTATGGTTGTTTGGTTAAACGTTTTAAGTTCTTTTTTATAAATATACATAGGTCCTTCCCTTATTAAGAGATTTCGAGCTGATTTTAAAGCAAGATATCCAGAAGTTACAGAGAAAGATGAAAACACGGTATTCGAATATATATACCACTGTAATGCAGAAGCACCAAGGTTAGTAAACATTATATAAAAAATAAATTGAACATAAATTAATTTTATAATTTTAGATTATTTATATGATTTTTATGTCATTTTTTTAGTGGGGAAGCTGCATTTAAACAAATGAATCAAGATCTAGGGTATGCTTACAATCCAATGTTAAACAGGATAGGTAAGTTGTTTTACAATAAACAAGGTTATTTTGCCCGGACTGTCAATAATAATAATACACATTGTAAATTGATCAATAACAATAAAACAGTAGGTCACTATAATCAAGTTGTAAATCTCAATGGCTTAAAAACAAAACTGCAAATATAACTAAACAAAACAACTTTATAAATGCATAACACATTTTACTAAAAATATCTGTGTTAATTTAAAGGTGAATTACGCCAGGATGTCCCGGTAACTTTTATATATGGAGCCCGTTCTTGGATGGACATTAACTCAGGGCACACATGTCAGAATATTTTAACCGACAACCATGTCGATGTTTATGTAAGTATTCAACATTTTGTTTTGTAGATATTTTAAAATTATGGGTTTTATATCAAAATCAATTGGGACCGGGTCAGGGTATCAAATATTTCACTATGTAGGCCCTAAAGTTGCCCTTTGCACATTGATGATAGATAAACAAAAAAATAAATATTTAATACTTTATTTTAATTGTTCTTCTTATACTGCTTTTAATTCAAAGATTTTTTTCTTTACATGGCACCGTATTTTTTATAACACTATTTTTTTTCTTTTTTTAGTCGGTGAAAGGTGCTGGACATCATGTATATGCCGACCGACCTGACTTATTCCACGAAATTGTAAACACAGTTTGTGATGGTGTAGACTAAGGGTGCTATATTAAAAACACTTACTATTCACAACTGTTATACCACAAAGTTCCGTATGTTGTATTTAACATATATACCTGATAACAACATTGAGCATATTGCTATGGTTTGGGGTGTAAGCAATATTACTACCATTTTTACTGTGCTACTCAATTAGCAATAATTTTTTCTACCTTATTTTTTTTGACTTTTCGATGTAGTGGAAGTTAACTTTATTGCTAGTACGAACTCGGGTAATGTTACTTTTTTAAATGTTTTTATTATTTCTATAAAATATTTTTAATTATGCTTTTAAAAATCCCGTTATTTTGTTATTATTCTCTTTCATAAAAATTATGTTTTTCAGTATTTTAATTCTTTTAACTTGTTAATTATAATAATAATTGTTATTTTTTTGTTGTTTATTTTAAGGCCTATGTTATAGTTTATCGAATTAATTACTCTGCACTTACTAAATACTCACTTTGTGAATAAAAAATCTGAGATTTCTTAAAATATAATTCTTGATACATTGACTATAAATAAAATAGAATATTTATTAATTTGCACTTTAACTTGCCATTTCTTAAGCCCCGAATCTTTACCTTTATTAAGATTGTAAAATTTTTTAATGGTTACCAAATAATATTCAAGTAAATAATATCTAATTTAATAAAAAAGGCATTACAAATATAATCAAGGGTTATATTTAAGCTAGATAAAAAAATTAAATTAACTTAAAATTTTTCAATAAACAAAGTATTACTGAGTACAATTTTATTAGTAAATGTGGTTTATTTATTGGAATGTAGAATATTATTGTACTTAAAAAAAAATTAACACTACTATATCACAATGATTTTCTGACACAATTAACAAATAAAAACAAGAAAAAAATATCTGTATGATTCAAAATTTCTTTTAAAATACACTCCTCCCCAATTGCAATTCATTGAGGATATAAAAAATACTGCAAAAGTGTAAAAATGTGTAGTTACTAAACATATGAAAATTAAAGAAAAAAAACAGTAATCATTTAAAAAATCGAAAACCATTAAAAATATAACAAACAAAAACTTGATCGGAGATATAAAAGGTCACTTGTGTGTGTGTATAAATTTAAATTTCATTAAATTCAACAATATAAAAACCTTACAAATATTCTTAAAAATTAACAACAATTATATATTTTTGGTCGCTATAAAACATGTGTTTGTACAATGAAAAATAAGAAAAGCCTGAAACTATAAGATATGTTTTGCATTTTTTTATTGGCCATTTAACAATTGGCAGCATAGTTTTTTTATTGTGACTTTGATCCCAGTGCTTCCATTTATATTAAACCACTACCACAATAATCACTAACATCAATAAAATGGCCTTTTATAAGATTATAATTTGGCAAGAAAAAAAAGCAACACCTGGAATTGATTATAAAGTTTTCTTCAGAACATCATTTTATAAAAATAGATTTTCCATTTTTTGGGTTGCAAAGGTCTTCTGCATATTATTGTTTTTGTTCAATACTGCATCAATCATGGCATATTGTTGCCTGCATTTCTTTCTGCAAGGATAAAATTTAAAGTTTAGATTTTTTTATTAACATTTTTGCATTATATTCAATGGCAAGTTAAGAGTTAAAAAAAATGGATAAAAAAGTTAAATTTGATACATTCTGGAAAAAAATGTAAACAAATGATGTAATTTTAATTCGAAATTTAATATGAAAAAAACTCCAAACAATAAAATGACTGTAAATAAAAAAAAACAATACAAAGTTTGAATATATTGTTATACATACCAATGGCTCTAATTCCCTTACGTCAACTAGCTTAAAAGTTCTTACAAAGTAATAGAAGTGTTTGTAGCAAGCATTAATATGAGCTTCTGCCCCCATACTCTGTTGTTTAAACACAATAAAAATTGTATTAAATATTTTGAATCATTTATATTCAATACAATAAACTCTTAAATTAAATATCAACCCCGAAACGATGGTGATAAAACAAGGAAGTAGGTATTGTGTGGTGAATTGCATAACATTTTTAAATTTCGACATAATTTTGATGTTACCAACTGTTTTTTATTCAGATGATAAAAAAAGTAGTTTATTTATTTAATTAACCTACTCTATATTTTAACAATAGAGTAACAAATAAAGATATTACCTGTTTAAAACTTGCAAATAAATTTAAAGTTTAATATAATTTGAAGTCATATTTACATGAACACGGTCAAAATGATGAATATAGACATGAACAAACACTCTGTGAAGTCGAGTTAAAATCTTTTTACAGGTGCTCTGAAAGGACTTGGGAAAGGGGGTCCCTAAAACAAAAAATAAATAAATTTAAATATTTTTTCACATATAATAAATTGCAAAAAACATATTTGGTCTTAATTTAGTGGCAATTATACAAAAATTCCTGAAAATAAAAATAGAGCAAGTTGTAGCGATTATTAGTATTTTTCATTGTTGTTAATTAATCATGTTTAATTACAAATTTGACAATCTTTATTTAAAAAAATTATGTAATACTTGACTTACTAATTACTAAAAAACTAATTAATATTTGGTTGGCATAAATCATATTTTATAATCTTACAAGTTAAAAAAAATGCTTTAAAGTTTTTATAGTTGGGCAATAAATGTTATTAAAAATAATAAATTTTAACTAAGTTTATTAATTTACAACGTTACATGACCTATTTATTATGTTAAAGAAATGTACATAACTTGTGAACAAAAAGTAATTTACCATGATATAATATATATAAACATAATACATATTATAAAAATTAAAAATATGACTAATATAGTTAATTTTAAATATAGTAACTTTAAAATAGTTTTGTAAGTGTGATAAAAAAAATCGGTTTCTCGATAACAGAAGTTGTAAAAATAATATGCCTACACACTACTGAAGTACGTCAATAAAAATATTCACACAAATTGCATACGCAATCTAAAGTTGATTTAACTATACAACAGCATTGACTAAGCCACTCTCTGTATAATAAGTGAGTACAGGAAATGATTATAGCTGTCTGACGTAATTACGCTACCGATTCAAAACTTGCCTTAGTGAGGTTTGAAAACTGATTAAATTTAATAATCAGGTTTTAATTAAGGCGGGTCATTGGATAATTGGTGCTCTGCTTGGCATATTTATTTACAACAAATGACAATAAATACCATTTTAAAGTAAATATTTAACATTTTGCTCATAGTATACATACATTTATAATGTGAAATTATCATATTATAAAGAGTGAATATTGCACTAAAAATGCATTAAATTTCCTAACAATTTGACCACATACTGTGTAACAGTATACATGTCTTCACATCTATATGGATGTTTACATTTATTTATAAATAAACTACTTTATTTGTGATATTTAAAATACATATTACCACTTAAAAACCAAGTTTAGGGTAAGCATAGCAATAGGATATGTATTTAGAGAGTTTGGGCATAAATAGTTAGTAATAGTAACATTTCGTATTCACTTTTTGGTACTTACCAACTTTTGTTGGGAAAAGTGCTTCGTTATTAATCAGTTGTTCAATCCACTGCATTAACTCCATAATATAGTCGGAGGCAGACAAAACTGTTGGTTTCTTGTATTTTCCACTATCCTGCCACCTGTATTCATACTTGGGACCCCCAGACATAACTGGGCATGACTAGAAAATAAAAATTTACAAAAATTAATTAAGAAATGCAAAATTTTAGAACATTATAAAAAATTTTTAACCATTTATGTAAATGTTAATTTTACATGCAAAAAAATAGTTTACCTTTTTTCAATAGAAATTGTATCTATCTTTGTAAATACACTATCAATAATGAAATGATAAATATTTTATAGGTAACATTTGAAAAAGATTGTCTGATGACATTTACTATGTTAACAATACAAAATACATATGTAACGGATAGTTTAAACCAATATACATTAACGTACCTCATTTGTACAAAAATCTGACACGGTTCCATAAATTAAATTAATTCTGTTAAAGAAATCGACAACATGTACAGCTACCCAGTCATTTAAATCCTCTCCGTCTGGCAACAAAACAATTGCTCGAAGATCAAGTCCTAAAAAATAAATATATATAAATTTGCATTCAAAACTTTATTTTAAAACAAACTTATTTTATATAAGCTTTTAATGAGAAAATAATAATTTGATTTTAAAATGCAAGTTGTTATAATTTTAATATTGTTATAGAAAGCATTGTTTTAGAATTATATTAAACAATTAATTTCTATAACAATCAAGTTAATTGTTAGACAATTGTTTAATTGTTAATAATGTTTTCTAGAATCTAAGAATAGGAATAACTTATACTATTCTAACACATAGTTTTGAAAATTTTAATTATATTTTTAAATCAAACAAACGTAATATTTTTACCCGATCTTAGACTGGCCTGCGCTTTTTTGTGTAGATCGAATTTGGTTGTTCCTGCATCGAATCGCTTCTTAGGCCGAAATGTTCGTTCCTTACTAAACACACTTTTAAGATTAAGGGCACTTTTCGACATAGTTATCAATAATTTTTATGCAACAAAGGAAGTACGACCAACGTTAAGCTGCTTAACGTAGTTTATAAAAATACCAAACCTGTAAAAGTCAAACTGTCGTAAACAGTGTTTCCCAAAAGTTATTACGAAAAAATATTTAATTCCAAAAATAGTTTTAACTTTTATATTTTAAACTTTAATAATATCTGAATATGTAATATTTTATCGTGTAGAGTCAAAAATGTAAAAGTTTGTTTTAAAATAACGTTTTTTTTAATAACTAATATGAATATTACTAGTACAAAAATTTGTATTAATATGATTTAATTTTAATAAAACTGAAATTTATTGTAATTTAAAAAAATGTTAATTTGTATTAATTTAAAAAACAACAATTATTAGCACTTAATTTATTTTAAAGCAAATAGCAAAAAAGTAGTTTTTCGGGGGAAACTCTGCAATAAAAAAAACGTGCTCGTTGTTTGTTTGTTTTGTTTTAGTTGGGCGGGATTTATAAAAAAAAACAGGTTTGTTTTCGTGTAAAATTTGTTTTCGTGTAAAAATAAACATATTTAGCGTACTATGCAGGTGTTATTAAAGATAAGAGACATGTTTTTTATATGCAATTAAAAAACTAATAAATGCAAGTTTGTTTCATAATTAAAGCAAAGATTTTCGATTAGATTTTTTATTTATATATATATTTTTTCATTTTATTTTATGCTTTGTTTGTTAGTCTGTTGTTTGTAATATAAAGGTGCCTTGTTCAATAGTTAATACATATGTTACTGTTTGACATGTGAGCTTACTACTACTTCTAAAAAATACTGGCATTGTGCTATTATTTAAACATGCATGATGAAAAAAATAATGCAATAAATAAAGACCAAATCAATCAAATTGTGGACAATGAAAAGTTGTATTGAGGAATATTCAAGCAATATATTTTTAATCGAACATTTGTGCACAAAAAATCTAACTTTGGTTGCAACTGAAAAGAATTTTGTAGACGTTTATGAAAAAGAAACAAAAATTTTGACGACACATTTTTCGTTCTTGGACATTCTTCGATTTTATTTAAACATAAGGAATGACCATGATGAGTTATTATTAAAATTTAAATTATTATCAAAATATAAATTTCGATTTGTAACAGTGACTTCCTCACATACATATGCTCTAACCCAAGACTACAATTTACTATGTTCAAATGGAAACTTTGTCGAATCTACAATCGGAAATATCAGTTTCAAACTAAATTTGCGAAGTTTTTTACAACCCGACGATTGGTTTTGCTTTATAAAAATCATATCTGTGAAAGAATCAAAGTATATGATTCAGTTTGAAAAATCTCTTTATATTTCTTTATTCGGACTAAATGCATATCAAACATCATCAGAAATTGTGTTATTGTTTACTAAAAAAGGCTACATGTGGTACCTAAGTGGTGGCAATCAACCAGTGTTTTTATACAGTGTTGGTGGTCAAGCCATAAAAGTAGACACTAATAAAGAAGGTGATATATTATATGTGATTACTAAGGATGGAAAGGTTGTAAGTTTTTTACCGAATCTTGATAGTTTTAAAACAAACGAATATTGGATTGATAGCAAGAATAATTCAATTTCATATTGCCAGGATTATGAAAATAATTGTCAATATCACAACTATTTTACATGCATAAGGAATTTGCTTTTTTATGAGGAAGCATTTACATCAGCGAAAGATGTGTTTGATACATTTGAATCGGAGTTAAAACAATGTCAATATCGAAAAGAGATTCTACAACAAGATATTGATACAAAAACTAAACAACTTAAAAAGTTGAATTCAATTATTTCTTTATCGGATTCCTGGTTTACGTTTGAATTTACCGAAACTTTTGTAGAAATTAATTTATCGCAAAACAGTAATTTTACTAACTTTCATGTTGTTTTTAAAAACTGTGGTGGTACAACTAAAACAATTTTTAGTTCTACAGTTTGCTTAGAAGTAAATGCAGAAGAAATTCTTGATTACAATGTAGCAGAATGCTATTTAGTGTATAATGACACTTTACTTAATTGTGCAAAAACAGATTTTAATTTACTCAACTTTACAAAATTTATAACGGATGATTATTATAGCCAAGAATTAAACCATAGATTTGAGTTAAAATTCCACGAACATTTTGTAAACCGTGTGAAAAATTTAAAACAATTTTTGCTTGGTTTAAAGATTAATGTAAATAAAAATTTAATTACTTTAAGATTTTTAAAGAAGTTTATTGTTGTGTTCAATTTTTCGAAAACTAAATTTTATTCATTAATTGTAGAATGTTGCGATGAAGATTTTTTATTAAAGTTAAAACAAGTTTTTTTACAAACAGTTAAAGATCATTATCAAGCGTTAAATAATTCTGTCTTAACTTTTGATAAAAATGCAGAAGTTTTTGAATAAACATAGCTCATATTTATATTTATTTGTAGCAATTATCTTTCAAGTCTTGTTTTTGTATTATCAGTGTTCCATTTATTTACATATTTTTATTTTCTTTTTTATTTTTTTTTAGGTTTTTAATAGATTATTTGTATTAATGTTTTTAATATGAACAAAAGAAAAAATGAAAATCCTCTTAATGATTTGCAGGCTACCCCTGAAAAACGAAGACATTCTGTTGACTTTAATGTAAGATTTATTTAATTATTGTGAAACCTATATAAAAATTTGGTGTAAAATTTCATTTTTTTGTTTATTTTTCTTTGTAGAATACATCTAACCCGTGCTCTCAGGAAGAAAAGTCAGGTAAATTAATTAATTTTTTTAATTCGAAGTTTTGAAATTCTTAATTTAATAAATTTTTTATTCTAAGATGTCTTAAACTCCTCGTTTGATATGTTTGATGAGGAAGATGGTTTTGATGATTACATGATGTCTCTTCCGGATGCGGTGCTTTGTGGAAGTCAACCTCTTCCCGATATTGTAAATATTAAAATTAAAAAAGTCACTAATATTTTCCCTAATTTTTTTTGAACTCTTTTTTTACTCAGAACCAGACCAAACTTTAATTTATATAAATCTTAATGTGTTTCATTTTTTTTCTTAAAATTTTAATGTTTTTTAGAGTAGTTGTTCTTTATTGAGTGAAGAATTACCAGATCACATCATGGAAACAATATTCAGTTGTCTGCCTATTATAGATATGTGTTCTTGTTCCTCTGTGTGTAAAAGATGGAATGAAATAATTTCAAACCCACAGGTTAGTTAAAAAACATTTAATTTTTTTTTAAATACAGGTATATGTATTTTAACTCGACTTTTGAGTACACTATTCATTAATGTATTTAATTTGTGAAACTACTTATTAAAATCAAATTTTACTGGTATTACTTTGTATATATATATGTATTTTTTTCAGTAAACTTCACACTTATATTTTTTAGTTTATGCCAGGAAAGTTATTATACCACAAAGTCAGATTTCATGATTCTAAAACATTAAAAACTGTTAAATTGATGATGGAAATTAACCAAATACTTACTCCCGAAGTAGCAATGATTGTCACAAATTTAATTAAGTAGGTAAGACTGAACATAGCATTAACTTAATGACCAGAATATCTAAGTTTAAAAAAAAAGATTTCAAAATTTTTTAGTTTAAAAACATTTTTTTGTCTCCAAAAAGTGTATCGTATTTGACTGCAGATTAAATCATGCAGGATATATTTTATGCTGTGTGTGGTAATGCATTATACCAGCAATAATTTTACATTGTTTTTTAGGTCAATGACGTTTTTGAGCGAGATTCGGTTAACAGATTCTGAGATAAAACTGTTGAACAACAAACTTGAAAAACATAGAAATTTTGAAATCGCCAACAAATTGTTGATAGAAAAAAAAATTGGATTAGATGAATCTTTGGTAAATTTTTTTATTGAAACCAAATTTATATGTCCTTGATTTAGTTTAATTTTAAAATTTTGTGCTAAAAGGCCTAAACTTTTAAGTAAAACTAAAAATTATAAAGTATTTGCAAAAAAGTTGCAGAAACAAACAAACTATAAAATTATTTTATTTACACATAATAAAAAAAAAACTCAGATATTTTTAACTCAAAAGCAGATGCTCATAAAAAGTTTTGTTATCAGTGGTATATAGTTTAACAATGAATCAATTTCACAGTCCATTAACCTCACAGTTAGTTTCTAAAGAGATTTAATTAAAACTCCCAGTTGGAGTGGGCATTTAAAATTTGGTCAAGACTTTAAAAACATTTTTTCAGTAAAACAAATCTTTCAAAAATCAGATTTCGTATTTTTTTTTACTTTTCTAACAAAGTTTTGATTTTAAATTTTTATGTATGTTTTAGGATGATTCCGTTTCCAAATTTTGGATGCTATGTTCAACTATTACCTTACTTTCCTCTGAAGTATATGAAGTATTTCTTCTTTTCAAAGCAATGTCTGATGTTTTAAAATTACCACTTGTCTTAGATTTTTTCTACTACCTTGCTCTATATTGTTGGATGTTGTATAAGAATAAATTACTGAGTCAAGAGTAAGTACTTTATTTTCGATAATACTGATTAAATTATTAAGGGTTTGGTTACCATAACATACTTAAAATCTTCATGTGAACATTAATACTTTTGGCATGTTTTAAATCATTAAATTGATTTTTTTATTTTTTCTTATCGCATTGTTTTAATATTAAATGTATATCATATTTATTATTTACTTTCATCAATGTGCAAAAAAACAAAATAAAAAAAATAAAAATTTAGTGTTTTTTAAATAAAAAAATGTTCATTAAAAACAAATTTATTATTTATTTAATTTGATTTTTAGATACCATTACAGAATATTTTGTGTGATTTCAAAAATTGAAAATGTCTCAACGCCATTACCCATCACAGAAAGGTATTTTAAAGCAAATTACTGTCATATTTTATATAATATGTTTCTTTCACCATTACATACCTTGTAGTTTTACTAGTCTAACAATTATTAATTAAATAAAAACTTTAAAATTTTAGCTGTGGATCTGATACAAGATTAACCCATGAACAGGTAAGGGTCGTTGCCCATGATTTTAAACCTGGTGATTTGGTGAGGGTAATGGCATATGCTGGCACTGGTAAAACAAGCACTCTAACTGCTTGTGTTAAGTCAAAACCACATCTTAAATTCTTGTACACCTCGTTTAGCAAGTAGGTCGCTAAAATAATAATTTAAATAAAATTGTTCCTTTTTAAGTTTTTATAAATTCGAATAAGGAAATGTATATACCTTTATTGAATAAGGTAACACCTTTTCCCACGACCCAGTCTTAAGTTGCTTTTGGCAGTTTTGGATATTGTTGATCATAATTGACTGATATTTATACTGCAAATTGTTTTTCGATGCAGCAGGAGTTTGTAAGTATTCTAACTACAATATCATGCATTACTTTTTTCAGAGCAGTGGTAGATCAAGGTAAAGAAGTATTTATGTTTACTCCCAATGTAACTTGTGCAACCATACATAGCCTTGCTTATAGAGGGATGCAAATGAACAAGTAAAAATTGTTTCATTATTTGTTATATTCAAGATTAAGTAATTTAATTTGCTTTATTTGTTGATGATTTTCTATAGCAAACCTGTCGTTAAGAATTTAAAAACTCTTTTTTTTTTAGAATCTTAAAACTCTTTTTGTGAGGCAGCATGGTGTAGTGGTTAGAACAATTGACTTTACTCCATGAGGTACTGGGTTTGATCCCCAATGCCCTCATGCTGTAGCTCCTTTAGTAAGACAATATAAATGGTATAAACTCTTGCTGAGCCAATACTTAATCAGCAGCTTAATAACTAGGCAATTACAATTTATAATATCCCAAACTGTCAAAGGCAACTCAAGACTGAGGGTGTCTGATGTTACTCTGTTTAGGTCATAAAGTCGACCTTTCCACATCATGGATAAATTAATATAAAAGAAAATTAAGAATTAGTGGTATTTATAATGCAATAAACAATAGGCCATTTAACAAAATTGCTTAACAATTTTTCTATTAAATAATAAATACGTTTTTTTTAATTACAGCTACAGACACAAACTTTCCAGAGGTTCTCTGAGAAATCATTACATCCAAGAAATTCTAAAACTTTCCCCAGAAAACTCCAAGTTTAGCCGACAAGTTTTATACACGCTCTCCAACTTTATGGCATCAGCAACTTATGGGTTAAGGATGTGTCATGTTCCCCGGAGAGTTAAAGTAAAGGAGAAAACTGAAATAGGGGAAGCCTGGGTCTGGGAAGATATTAGTGAGGAAGACAGAGAGGTGAATGCTCCTGAATTTTAATTTTTTTGAACTGCTCTTTATTTTTTTGGACTCTTATGCCAAACACATCAAATTTAAGATTTACCCACTTTTTTTGTATATATCTTTATCCTCGATGTGGAAAGGTTGAATGCGCGACCTAAACATAAAGTAACATCAGTTACTCCGACCCAGTCTCGAGTTGCCTGTAGAAGTTTGGGATGTTATTGATTATAATTGCCCGGTAATTATGCTGCTGATTAAGTGCTGGTTCAGGAGGAGTTTATACCGTTTATAGCGCCTTACTTAAGGACGCTACAGCATAAGAGTTGTGGAGATTAAACCCACGACCTTATATGGTGTAACAAGTGTTTACTACACCGAACTGCCAGTAATAAATATTTGCCATTTTTTATAAATATTTTTTTTTTTTTTAGTTTATATTGGGTTTGACTAAACGATTTTGGAGCCAATGTGCAGATCTGGAAAACACAAATTGCCAAATGATAGATGATTGTAAGTATTATTTAAATCGTTTTTTTCCAATTTTTTTCTTTTATTTTTGCAATTTTTATAACCTAAAAAAAATTAGGCTATGTAAAACAATGGCAAATGTCAATGCCTGAAATTGCTGGTTATGATGTCATATTGCTCGACGAGGCTCAAGACTGCTCCGAGTGTATGCGTGATGTCATCGAGAAACAACAACAGCATTGTGCTCTGGTATTTGTGGGCGACTCCCATCAACAAATTTACGGCTTCAGGAAAGCGAGAGATGCATTGGTTAGAATTACACCAACTCACACTTACTATTTAACACAGGTATATTAGTATGCTTTATTTTTATGTTAGCTCTATTTATTTTACTTTTAAGGTGAACAATTTAATTAATTTAAGTTTTTTGTATTGTTGTTGTTCAGTTATGTGATGCCTTTGAAAGTTTAGGATATTTTTGACCTTGCAGTAGTGTGTGTTTATTGTATATTGTGCCTGCATTTACTCTACCTTAAAAGCACCCTGAGCAGACAAGAATCGGGTATGGAACCCAGGACCTAAAGTAGGCAAGGACTTGGTGTCCAACCCAGTATCTTACAACATTTGGTAGCTAAATTCCCAACCAATAAAAAAAAATTTTAGTTAAAATTTTTTGATGTGTCTTTATTTTTTGCAGAGTTTTAGGTTTGGTGCAAGGATAGCCCAAGTAGCGGATTGTATTTTAAGAGAATTTAAATATAGAGAAGGTGAAAATATTGCTGATAAAACCTTACTTGGTGTTGGACCTCCAGGTATTTTTAATCAATTTAAAGTTGATCACCAAATCACCAACAAATTTGTTTAAATCAACAATTATTTTCCCATAAACAAAAAATTAATTTTTAGGGACACTTGATGGCACCAAACATTCCTCCAAGTGCGCCATCCTGTGTCGAACCAACCTAGGGGTTATCCAGCAAGTTGTTCTCAAGCTTAAGAATGAGAAAGGTGTAAAAACAGGGGTAGTGGGGGGTACAGAAAAATTGCAGTTGGATGTGTTGTTAGAAATCTATGCACTTGCTTATAAGTTGGATGGAAATGCTAGAAAAGTGAGTGTAGTTTAAATTTGTTTTAATTTTGGTTAATAAAAGAATAATGTTGCAATTTTATTTTAATTTTTTTACTAAAAATATTTATAAACTTTTTTAGGATATAGGGGTTAAGATGTAAAATATTATTGAAGGCCATTCTATATTTAAGAACCAGCAGCATGATGTAGTGGTCAGAACACATGTTTTCACTACATGATCCTCTGGGTTCGATCTCCACTTCTTTTATGCTAAAGTGCACTTAAGTAAGGTGCTGTGCCGTAAACACTAGGAACATCTGCTGAGTCAATACTTGAAAAGCAGTTTAATTATTTCGGCAATTATAATATATAATATCCCAAACTGCCACAGGCAACGTGAGACTGGGTTGGGGTAACTAATGTTACTTTGTTACTTCACGCATTTGACCTTCCCACATCAAGAATAAAGATATATACAAAAAACATCAGATAAGATTATTGACAGTATTTAAATAACAAGTTTACCTATTTTTAATGTTAATTATTTTCCTTTAATTTTTCCAGAAACTTGGTCTTCGATATTACCCAAGCAAAGCCTTCCAGCGTTACAAAAACATCAAACAAATGGAAGAAGAAGCTGAACTGAACGACGAACAAGAAATTTCATCGAAATTAACTATCGTCAAAAATTATGGAAATCACTTACCTGAAGTTATTAAACAATTAAAGGTAGGGTTCATGTTACTTTTGTTGGTAACATTTTTTACGTGTTTTTGTAGAATATTTTGTTTTGTATAAAAGACCCTAACTAATAAGGTCTGACATTTTTTTCCAATCTTTTTTTTAATTCTTTATCTTAACCTTTTTGCAATGGAGTTTATAAAAATTCCAGTTAAAAAAATTAACAGGCAAAATTAGAATATATTTATTTAATCACAACTACGATTTTAGCGATAAAAAAATACGAAACGTTCTAAAAACGACACAAAAAAACGTTCTAAAAACGATAAAAATGCAATTTGGAATTGACTAAATTACAATATAACCCTTGTTTAAAAAGGTGATGATATTTCACTAATACATCACTGTTTAGTTTGTAAATACTTGGCCTTGCTCTATCATAGCATCGGCTACTTTCTTGAATCCAGCTGCGTTAGCTCCAAGTTGGTAATCTCCTGTAGGTAAAAAAGGATAATGTTAATACACTTGGTATAGCCTATGTTTTAAAACCATTAATTTGACATTTAATTTAAGCCTTTAGTGTAAGTATCTTATAGCCAACTGCTTTAGAACATATTATACTTGGCCCTAGTATTAATTTTGTTTAATTTCTTTACCTGGATGCCCCAAGTCCAAAGCTGTGTCCCGGCAAGTGGTGTAAATGTTGTTCATGATGCCCTTTAACTTTTCGTCAACTTCTTCACGGGTCCAGTGAACCCTGCTCGAGTTCTGAGCCATTTCTAATCCCGAGACAGCAACACCACCAGCATTTGCAGCCTAATTGGAGTTAAATTCGTTAAACAATTTTAGTCGAATATTGATTGACTATTTTTATAAAATCTTACCAAGAAAAAATGATATGTTAAATTGAAAGTTTTTAAATAATTTTTTTATTTTTAAAGCATTTCTATTATAATACCCCGATTTATAAACCCTATTTTGTCATGAGTTTAATTTTTTATTCCTTGAGTTTGTTTTTACCTTTGCTGGGAAGTAGCACACGTTGTGTTGTTTAAATATTTCAATAGCGTCGTTGTTTGAGGGCATATTCGCTCCCTCGAACACATATTTACAACCGTTCGCTACCAAAACTTTGGCGTCGTCTTTTTCCACTTCGTTTTGGGTGGCGCTAGGGAGTGCTACGTCGCACTTAATCCCCCATGGTCGCTTGCCTTCTAAATACCTAGTCAAAAAAATGACAATTTCAGTCGTTTTTTTTAAGGGACACCTTGATTTAAAACCGTTTTTGCGATTTTATTTTGTTAAAAAATTAACTGGAAATTCGCCTTGCTGAAGACTACTGTTTTTTATGTCTTGACAGTCGCCTTTAAGTTACGTGAAGGCATGTATGTTTAGTGTCTGCACATGATAAGACTAGTGTACTTAAGTGTTACAACATTATAACTGTATGTTTACTCTGTGTCGAACCTTATGTATATTACTTACATCACACGTATACATGTAATGCTGAAGTGATAATACATTTGCAAACACGGTAACATACTCAAGTTTTTGTCATATCATCATAGGTTAACAGGGTTTTCTTATATTTTAACTGGTTTTGGGTTTTTTAAGAGATGTTTGGGAGCTATTTGCTAGGCCTAAAGTTAATTAATGTGGCGTTGGCGCGGCTCGAACTTAAAACCTTTCGGTTACTGTACTTACTGTGCAGTTTTTGAGACGTTCAGATATTCTTTACATCTACCTCTGGCGTCCTTGATTTTAACGACTTGTTGTAACTTCTCGGTGTCAAATCCATTTTTCTGTTAAACAAGTTTAAATCATTAAATTTTGTGTTTTCTTATAACGCTGACTCGAAAAGGGGTTTTTGTAAATATTTAACATCGAAGTGCTAAGTAAGGGCCTTGTGCTATCTGTTAGTTTTATATTTACAGAGCACTTGTAAAATTTTATAATTATTACGTGATAAATCTTTATAAAGTGCATGTACATAAAGTTGAAAGACTTATGACACTGAAATTTAAAAAAAAATTTGAGTTGGGACTTTAAAAAAAAATTTAAAAATTTTTACGAATTTTTAAATTTCGTACATTCCAATTTTCTTTAATTTTTTTAAATTTTTACCTCATAAATTGTTCCCGCCGAGTCGCTGAAAGAAAGAACGGTTCCCCCCAATTCGATAACTTTCTCCGCAGCAAATTGGGCGACGTTGCCCGAACCCGAGATCGTCACCCGCTTTCCCTTTAGGGATTCCCCCTTGTCTTGAAGGGCAAAGTCAAGGGCATACACTAACCCGTAACCTAATGGGAACGTATAAAAAACGTATAAAAATCAGAAAATTAAATATTCCATATTTAAAAAAAAAGATTATTTATTTATTTTAAAAAATTGCTCAGTTTTTTTTTTCAACAAATTTGTTTACCAAAATTTTATCAAAATCCAACATACCTGTTGCCTCTGGTCGAATAAGGGACCCGCCCCAGCCCCACCCCTTACCAGTAAGTACTCCTTGATGGCAGTTTGTTATTCGCTTGTACTGTCCAAACATAAACCCAATTTCCCTTCCTCCTACTCCAATATCGCCTGCTGGTACGTCAGTGTCCTAAAAAACGGTAAATTAACCAATGGCTGACGACCGGTTTGATTATAATATGCGTATCAATATCGTGTAATGCCTTTATTGGAATAAGAATCGTATTTCAGGCTTAGGTATTTTTTACCGACTTTCCACGTGGCTTTGCTTTGCTCTTGTAACTAGAATCGCTTTGCGAAATGTTTGTACAAAAAACCGACAAGCTCATCAGTATTATGATGCAATATTTGCCTATTGTTACGTCATTGTACGACAACATGCACTTACCGGTCCGATATGTTTGTACAACTCGGTCATAAAGCTCTGGCAGAAGCGCAAAACCTCGCTGTCCGTTTTTCCTTTCGGGTCAAAATCCGAGCCCCCTTTACCGCCACCCATTGGAAGAGTGGTCAGCGCGTTTTTGAAGATTTGTTCGAATCCCAAGAACTTGATAATTGACAGGTTGACAGAGGGATGAAATCTCTGTTAAAAAAAAAATGTTTAACTTAAAAACAGATATAAGATATGGATTTGATAAATTTTTTATTCTCTGACATTATTACTCTACATTGGGGCCTAGACATATACAGCTTGTAATTTAATAAACTTCCATTTAACAAAGCCGCATTTTCTTTGTTTAAAGTCGGAATGAATAATTTATATTCCTTGTACCAACTGGGACAAAATAAATATGACGTCAACTCCCCTGACACGACAAAAAATAATTTATTTCAGCCTTGATTTTTCCCATAAAGTTTGGATAAACGGGTCAAAGGTACGGACTTAAAAACACGACAATAGACTGATTAGGGCGTGGCGGAAACTAGCCAATCAGGGTCGTTGCTGAGCCGGCAAAATTAAGCGACAATCAATATTGATTGTGTACTTACCAGTCCTCCCTTGTAAGGACCAATCGCCTGGTTGAATTGAACCCGAAATCCGCGGTTTATCTGCATGTTGCCCTTATCGTCCTGCCACGGTATACGGAATTGCACAACCCTCTCTGGCTCGCATGCTGCTGCCAGTACGTTTAAATACTTGGGGTAGCGTTCGAAAAGAGGTTTAAGTGATGTCAATACCTCATCCACGGCCTTAAAAAAATAAAATATCAATTATTTTAGGAAATAATTTTTAAAAAATGACAAAATAAATTTTCGCTATGTTACTATTGATAAACATTACTTTTAAAACATTATTTTTCATGGCGTTTTTTATTATTTTTTAAATCTTATTTTGTTACCTGCAAGAATTCAGTTTGGTTTGGGTCCCTGCTTTTAACCTTACTGTGAACTGCTTCTAAAGTCGCCATTATGTTAACACTGCCGTTACCGTATTGTCTAAAACATTAAAAAAATGGTTAAAAACATCAAAATTTTTTTTTTTCGCCTATTGCTATAGCCTAGGTACAACTCTAGGCCTGCTGGTTTAGTACACCATCTAGCTATTTGCATGTACACTCTGCAATTAGCTTTTATTTAAGATTCAAGGTCATTAATTTAATTCTGCATCCTGTAATTGTTTATTGAAAACTTAATTTTTCATCGCGATTAGCTAACATTTGTGTATAATCAGTTACTGAGTGCCCTTAACTGTCATATGTTGCAATATATATTGCAAGGACGACATTGCTCTCGGCAATTCGATTTAATAAAACCTCGAATTTGTTGTTTTTGTCCCTTTTTCTCTTTTTTTTCTTAATTTCGATCTCGAATTAAAATTTCGCTGCGTAATGCCGTTACTCTTGCGTTCGCAGATGTAGGGCAATATCGCCACTCGGTTTTTATTGGACAACAATTGTAGTCACGTGACCACGTTGTCGTCTGCAATTTAAAATTATTGCGTTTCTTTTCGCAGCAAAAAACGGAAAAATAAAAATGTAAGGCAATTAATAAAAATGTCATAAAGAACCAAACCCCATTTAACCCTTTACCTAATAATTATTTATATTTGCTTGAAATATAACAACGTTTAATTGATTAGATAACTTCCGTCATTCAAAAGTTCATGACGTAGAATTCTCTCGATTGCTCACTTTTTCTTTTACGAGAGAAGAGAGGTCACGAGTGATTGCGGTTCTTTTGTTTTCGGTTTTTGTTATTGTTGTTTTTGTTTTTTTCGGCATTTAAATTTTAAATTGCAAATTAGAATGCAAAAACAATCATTTTGCGGTAATTATAAAATCCCAATTTGTAAACAACACTTTTGTTTGTTTGTTAATGTCATATTTTCTAAATTCTGAATTCCCTAGGGCTATTGTTTAACCACTGCAATCTATTTTTTTTTAATTCTTCCAAAATGGAAAAAAATGTTTTTAATTTTTTTTAATTAATTCCTTTTTTTTAAAAGTCAGCTGCGAGACATTTTGTGCACTCTTTTCTCTTATCTATTAACCCTTCTTATATAATGTAGTTTACTTAGTACACAAAAAATTTAATATAATAATTTTAATTACAAATTGTCAAAAAAAATAAATTATTTTCTTTGTCAATTTGTTATGCAGATATAATATTTGTATACTCGTTAATTATTAACGTAATATTTGATTTAAAAAAAGGTCAAAAATTAAGTCGGAATTTTAATTAAAAATTATAAAATTACCTGAAAATCGCTCGTTTTTCATTTTGGCGGTCGTATAAACTCAGTACCGGTGCTCGGCTGTTCAAAACCAGCGAAAATCTGACCGAACTTTGTAACGTTTTAACTAAGCTGAAAGCCATTCTTGCAAGCCCCCGTTCAAACAAATGAGAATAAAAATTCGCCGGCTCAACCTTGGCCGGCCTTTATCAAGTGCCGCAGATCACGTAATTCAAGCCTTCTCATTGGCTGAGAGTCGGGGGCGGAACGTTATGACCGAATGATTATGACGATTTTAACTAGATATGCGTATCTCAGCTATTTTCTGCGCCTTCGCTTATTGTCGTCTTTTCCATCTCTCTCTTTCGAGCTGTTCACGGCATTGTAATATTGTTGTTTGTCTATTATGTAAGCTATACGCGTATACAGTATCCATTTAGGTAAAGTATTATTTTGCTCTCTTTGCGGAACGAGCGAAGCGCTTAAATTTGTAGGTAAGCGATTTACCTTTACATAAAGGATATAAAACACTCGTAAATCCGCGATAAAATTAGCCGGTTCGGTGCATATTAGCCTGCGAAATAGCTAACATAATAATGCTTCTGCACAAGCTTATCGTTTAGAAAATTTAAAATATCGGTTATTGGTCTAAAATATTACCCAAAACATAGTTAAATTTTACTAGGGATTTTTTAAAAAAATTTCATTTAAATGTAAAAAATAAGCAACTTACCTTTTCAATATTTTCTTCCAAATTTTCATGTTTTTTTTCCCTTTTTTAATATGCATTTTTCGATTATGACATAAACAATTTCGTACAATATCAACAGGATAAAACATTACTTTAAAAATTTAAACATTTTTTGTATTTTTTAGAATAATACGTTAGATTGGAAGGATGCTGATGTTATAGTAAGCACTGTTCATAAAGCCAAAGGTCTCGAGTTCGAAACCGTCCTCCTGTGCGACGATTTTGCAACAAATTTGATAAAACAAGGTGAAAAAACCTAATTTAACTTTATTTGCTTAAATTTATGTAAAAAAATTTGAATTTAAGGTAAAATTTTTTTATTTTTTTTAGTTCATAATTCAAGCCTACCAGAACGTATGAAAGAAGATGCGAATTTATTGTATGTAGCTACCACTAGAGCCACCCGTTCACTTATTCTGTCCCCTACTCTACATTGCTTACTTAAGTTTGCCCGTGTAAGTATATTTTAATTATATTAGGTTTTAATATTAATAAGGAAAAAACTTGAAATTTGAAAATATTTTTAGGGTATATTAAATGGATTTAAAAAATATATTAAACCTATAGTAGGTTTAAAATAAAGTAATTTTTTTAAGCATTATAAATATATAGTACATTAATTTTAAAAAATTTGCCTTTTTTGTTTTTTAAACAGTTAATTTTTTAAACTTACTAAAATTTTAAAGGGGCGCATATTTTTAACCTTTTTAAACCATATTTGGGTATCATATAACGATATAATATTATTTGAAAAGTGTTGGTCTCTAAAGTAGCACTTTTACTAAATGTTTTATAAAATTATTGTTTTTTTGACAAAATTTAAAAAACAATTTTTAAATTGAAAATATTTTTGTAGATTCATTTTTATCGTTCTTCACTAACTTCAAAATCTGTCGGTGAAAATATAACTTTCTGTGTCCACTGTAAACAAATGGTAGATAACACGACAACTTTAACCTTTCTACAACCCAGTATTGAAAAGGTATTTTAAGCATACAGTATTTTACACTTACGAAATTTTTATAAAAAGCCTTATATTCGTTTTGTAAACGAAAGTATTTAAATTTTTCCTTTTTTAGTCTAATATTTTGTTGACAGCTAAATTATGTTTTAGTTTTTATTTTACTCATTTGTTTAGGGGTGTATTGCTTTGTAATATTTAGACAAATTTAGTGAAAAAGGAATTTTATTTAAGTTATTTTATAATAGCTACACTAGCATTTCAAATTAAAAAAATATTTCTGCAGGAATCTAAAAAAAAAATTATTTTATTTTTTGCGTTTTTACAGCTACAAGCTTCTGGCCCCATATGCCCACGTTGTTTTAACGTTCTAAACCCTGTTTGGGGTTACCTACTTGGCTCCCCAGAGCAAATTGAATCAGGTGGTATACAGGATAGATTGTTATACGGGGTTCAAAACCCGTCGCCGCCCTTGCGCCCTTGAATTTTTAAATTTTACCTCCGCATGGTGGTGCCAGAGGTCTGTTTTTTTGCAGCTAAACATAGCCTGCTAATTTTTTCTATATCTTTGCACTTTTCGTTTTCTTTGAAAATCGGAAAACCCCCTAGTTAACCTTTTCTTTATTGAAAAAAACACATTTTTTACATCTAAGGAGAATGGGCTACAACGCTTTGTGTTTGAAAAATTGAAATTCTTCAAAGGTTATAAATCTTTGTTAAAAGATTATTGGGATATTTTAAATATTGTGTAATTGTCCAAACCACTGTAGTTTTAAGTGCAATCTTACAATATAATTGTTGTTGTTTTCAATTCTTTCTATAGGGACACCTTTTTTATGAGTTTTCGCGTGGTAATTTTGCTTAAACAATAATTTTATATTCTTTGTTTGTCCAATAGGATTTTTCAAGGAAATGTTGTTTTAAAAACTTGTTTGATTTAAAATCAAGTTCTAAGTATTTTATGAAATAATCATGGGTTGTGTGTTTGAATTTCCAAGGATTTATAATTTGTTCTACTTCTCTTCTGTTTTTTATTACCAAATCTGTTTTTTACATTTCTTAATATTTTCCTATAAAAATATGCAGTAAATTTAATATAAATTAATATCGCATTCTTATAGAATTAACTTTAATAGGTTGTTTGTTTTATTTAATTTATTAGGTATTTTTGAGTAATGGTTAGTATTGATAAAAAAAAACATAAAAAAACGTATAAATACCACACCAGAATATATTATTTTACAATTAACAAAACAGGTACTTACTAGTTTGATTAAAACTGTATTTAAATAACATTGGACTGACTTTTAAATATGGTATAATAATAACATAATAACATACAAAAAAAAAACGATAAAAATAAACCTACGAATATTGGTTTATATTTTTTTTTAAATAAGTTTTTAAAATATATTTAGTTGTTATAACATGAAATGCCTAACATTTATTTTTGAGTATTAAATAAATAAGTTAACATTTACTTTCGGAGTAAGGTTAAATAAATGGTTAACCAAATTTCAAACAATATAATATTAAGAGTACATACAACCTTAAAACTAGGCGACTATAAAAATTATATTCTCCTGTTGTAAATTAAATGTTCCGTTACAAGAAATTCCTATTTATTTAGAACAAAATAAAGTTAAAGTTGCTGTTAGTGTTTTTAGTTGACCAGAAGTATTTCACAACGCCTTTAATATAGGAGAATTGGTTTAGTTATGTCATCATATTGTGAAACATTCTAGGTATTCTGGTAACTACCTTAAAACCAGGCAAGTTTTGTTCCGCCTACAGAAAAATGCCATTTAGTTACTGATCCCATTTAACTTAACGTTAAACAGAGTAATGGAAATACCCTTATCTTCATTAAAATTGTTTTCCTTATAAGGCGTTAGTGGACGCCATTTTACAGATTTCTAAGGACCTTGTTAACTTAAAAAATAAATATTTAAAGTTGGTTGTTTATAAGTATTAGATTTAAGTTGGTATTTTTTATTGTAAATCTTTGTTTGGTGATTTATTTATTAGTTATTCTATAGAAAACTGTTTTGGATTTGTACTATACATACATATTTTAAACTTTATTAAACTATTTAAATTTAATTAAATAAAAACCAAGTTTTGGCATTTTTTGTTTTTAATTCAAATTATAAAGTTAAGAAAAAATATAATTGGCATAGGTACAATAAATTAATAATATAAATAAATATAAATGAAAGATAATTTATTTTTTTGTTTTATGTTTATTTAAATATAAATAAGAAGTAGTTTAAAAAAGAGGTTAAAGTTTTATAAATTCATTATTTTGTTAATTTATTTGTTAATCTTTAATGTATTTCTTTAATTAATAATTTTGAAGTACATTGACATAAAAAAAATAATACATGATGTTAGAGTACCCTATATTTATTTTATTAATAAAATTAGGTTTAGAAAATTAAAACAACAATTTTAAATAAATATTCTTACTACAATTATTTAAAAAAAAATTTAACTTAAAGGTTTAAATATTGTTTGACTTTATCATAAATCTTATATTTAAAAAGAAGTTCTGTAATTAGTTTGATAATGCATCATGTCAAGGCAATCTTTGTATAATTTATTAGTGAACTATTATGGTTAAAAATAATCTTAAATTAATTGATTTGTTGTAAGTTCTGTAACATTTTTCTACAAAGTCTTATAATTGAAGAATTTTTTGTATTAGTTAATAATACATCATGTCAAGACACTCTTGCTGTAATTTATTAATAAACTATTATATTAAAAAATGATCTTAACTTAATTGATTTGTTGTTAGTTCCTGGATACCTTCCTGACGTAAATCAGGACGCGCTCACTTCTGCGCATGCCTTGTTTTACATCAGTGGAAGTACACCGGCACGTGACTTCACATTTCCTATGACGTCACAAACGTCACTGTATGTGACGTCACAAACAACAGGCTTCCGCCCGCCTGAGTGTGTGTTTTTTAAGATTTTTTAAAATTAATTTTTATTTTTGTCGTCGGTTGGTCAAAATAATTTTTTTTTTTTTTGATGACGTCAATCCGCGTGACGCCACACTTTGCCAGTGCGCAGATTGTCACGTGACCTGCGTGCCTGCGCAACGTGCGAAATCAAGTGGAAGAAAATCGAAAAAAAGTCGCCTGATATCGTGTCTGGGTTAGTGCCAGAATTGAACTATTTTTAAAATGTTAATTAAGGATTGAAACCATTAAATTTGATTGATTGACTTCTGTGAAATATTAAACATGTTATGCAATGTATGTATGCAATATTAACAATTATTTAATTAGGTTTATTTAAAATAAATTCTAAAGATTAAAAAAAACTCTTTAATAATTGTGTTAATACACTTGTATGTTAACTGATATTAAAATACATAAACGCTTTTATAGTAAATATTAAATACTTCGTGGTCTTAAACTTTACATTAGTATTTAAATTTTAACATTTTACTTTGTAATTTATGGCTTAGTCGAGAGTAAGCAAATGTATTAGCAGACAGCGCGGAGGCATGCCCTTCAGCGCATGCCTGCACCACATCTGATACCACATTGCAACTTTTCTATTAAAAATTAGTTAATAATGTACAAAATATGATGTAAATTAGGTGTAGTATATATGTATCTTTATGCTGTCAGGCTGTATGTTGTTATTGGGTATGGGTTATATGTTGTTATGGGTTCGTAGATTACGACTTGTGGTAACTTATCGAACGGTCATTCTTGTCCGCCGTTTTAAAAAGCACGTGGTCGTGAATAAGGTATTTCAGATTACTAACCCTCGGATTGGTAAACTGCCCGAATGCGCAGTAGTTTACCGTAATTTTACCGGTAAATTTCCGAATGTAAGCGTTACTGAATTGTTTGACAGAACCATATTTAGTATGTTTGATTTAAAATCGTTTAAACGATAAATCTACAAAAAATAAAATAAAAACTTTTATAAACAAGGCACTTTTTTGTTAAAAACAACATACATATTTAACCATGCATTAGTTTAGTAATTGTGTGTATGTTTAAGATTAAAAACTGTGGCATTTTCTTTCATTGTATTGTTTAAAATTTGTTACAGAACATTAAGTGTCATTAACATTTAAGATTGGCAAAAAAGCAGCATCTTTGAATGTAAATACATACGCCCAATTTTAAAACATTGTATATTGTTTATTGTCCAATTGAAATGCAAGCATTTTAATATACCACACACGCGCCTAGCTATTGTGCTGGCTCCTTTGAAATTGTGAGTTTCGGAAAACCCCGAATTTCGGTTCCGGTTTCATGGTATATTCTTACATCATTACTTAAGAATTCGTGCCCTCAATCAGACCTACAAGCATGTTGCAATATTGGAATAGCATAGCCAGCACGTAAACAACATTCTTCTTGCTTATAAAGCAAATTCAAGGCTATTGTTTTTGGCCTATTTTAAATGTCGTCAGTTTCGTGCGTTTCTACTTATACTAGTTTCAAGTAATTGTTTTAGTGCGGGTTATGAGGTCATTTTTCACCGAAACAATCCTAAAAAATGCCTGTTTTTTGTTCCTTATTGTGGGTCCTTTTATGAAATGTAGCACAAGTTGATAAATTTACAATGTCAATACAAAAAATCCTAAAAAAATACTCGGAAAATTACTGGAAATTTGTTGAAAATGCGATATCTCCAATTCGATGTCGCCCATCACGTGCAACAAGTACTACACATGCACGTGCCTGCACAACATTCGAACCAGTGACGTCACAGACCATCATTGTGTTAATTTGAATTTTCCGACCTTAAAAATAGGTTGAAAAAATATGAAATCCGCAATTTTTAATAAAAATTTTATTAATCTCTAAAAAATTTAAAAATAAATTTCGAGTCATTTCATGAAAGTTATTTCCAGTCTCGTGACACCAACTTTTTGATGACGTCATCATCATGCCGATGAGACTATGACATAGTCACGTGGATGTAGATCACGTCATAATAGGACGATAAGACTTAATCAATTGTTGGGAGGTAGCCATCAAAATGCCAAAAATTTTTCAAGGGATTTTGACAGATACGACCCAGCCTATGTAAGTCAATTTCTAAGCACTGGACACAAAATATCAAATAAACTAAATAACTGGCAGCACTTTAAAATGAAAAGAAATACTGTTTTTTTTACCAGCGGGATTTAAATAGAAAAACATTTTAAATTATCTGAACAATTTTAAAAATAGTAATTTTCACATTTTTTCACTACAGGCATTTCTCTTAACTTTACAAACCAAACAAGTTACCAAAAATCTATTTTAAAAAAATTACAAACCTACCAGCCACGCCCATGTCTACATGTCTAAATTTTTTAACTTAAACTTGGTATACACAGCACCATTTACAATAAACAAACAAATTTAATGCATGCGTATTAGAATAGCTTTGTCATAGTTAGTACGCAGAAACTAAGCATACTAATTGCTTGCCTTATTTATTATACTGTCAGACTGTGTACATTGTTAATTAAACAGCACATATTTACTTACTTTTATACACCGACTGACCGACAAACACAAATAAATACTCACATTTATTTGTATTTTGTGCGAATTTAGGCTTTAAAAACTACTTCCTGTATCTGAAACTGTGATTGTTACTGAACTAAGAGGTAGCGAATCTTGTAATTCTGTAAGCGATACTTGTACTTCCTATAGAACACAATGGTTTATAGATTGCAACATACAACAGCATATATATTGTAAACATAACTGAAATAGCTTCGAGCCTTATTTTCACCGAGGGAAATACCCCCGGTGACTCTTGTGTGGCGTAACCAGATCACGTGAACACTCGCGTGATTATGACGTAATAGAAGTGAAATTTAGTTCCGTTTAATCAAAAATGTGCGTAGGCAGCATAGGCCAAACAAAACAAATTTAATAACATTGGTTCAAAAATTATTTTTGAGGTTGTTTTTCTATTAAAACCTGATGTTTTAACAAGTTTATGTTTTTACAAAGATAGCTACTGCAGTAGGTTAATAGTAACATAAAATATACGGTTAAATATTGTCACAAAATTCAAAATTGACAATTCTGAAATTAACCTAGTTTCTTCTTATTTACATATACTTTTTTACATAAATTATAACAAAGATTGGCCAATACCACACTACATCATTGCATTTTTTAATACAATAAACCCATTCACAAATTTTCGATCACCTACTGTTATTCTGTTAATTATTCTTTATGCATACCTGCAAATATTGACCCTATCATAAATAATTAATCAAATACATTAAACTTTAACGGCTCAAAATGAATTTTTATATCTTTAATTTAATTGTATATTAAACCCTTTAAATAATGTTCAACTATTTTAAAATCCGTAATAATGTGTAACTGTGACTAGCCTTTTAATTTCTCTAAATTCCAACAAGTACTACTTAAAATTTCTCGCGCTACCCTTAACTGAAAACCTAATTCAAAGTGAAGAATTTCTATAACCGAATTTATTTTTAACCCAGCGGGGATTTCCACATATGAGTTTGTTTTATGACGTCACGGTTTGTTCAAATTGAACACAGGGTTTCCAAATTATTTTTTGTAAATTTTGGCAAATTATTTTTTTATCTTTTCTGTGAAAAAGTTTTTGTATAAAATAAAATGGGTGATGTAAGATAAATAAACTTATTTTTTATAAAATTTCCTTTTTCAACTCTTTTTAACAAAGGTTTTCTGTGTTTTTACTTTTAAATAGGCTAACATAGCTTTTATAAAACTTTAAACGTTAGGTAAAAATCCCAAAAAATACCCAAACTTATTTTATAAAAGAAATATTTTTACCACGTGCTTTGTAAGCAGCTCTAAAATAAGAGATTACCCAGCCAATCAGGCGCCCGCAAACCAAAGCGTTGCTATGACGAAAAGCAGGTACTTTCCAAACCGAACACATTGCGTAATGTTACAAACTGACACACCCTGTATTTTAGAAATTCTCTTAAGGTAATATTGTTAATTGTGTAAATATTTGTACAATATATTTACTTGAATTATTAGAAATTTGTTCTATTTTATTTGAGGTTTTTAACAAACAATTTGTTAATATTTTTACCTTTTTTGTATAAGAAAGAATCTAGAAAAAAGGGCAACTTTTTAATAGTTTTTTTTATTAGAAAACGCTAGAAATTACAATTAAAGAAACTACAAGGCATTAAATACTAATAAATATATAAAACACGTAAAACTTTAAAAGCTAATTACTGTTTACCTTTTTTTGTAATTAATGTGTACTGTTATGAACTTTATCCTTGTTTTATTTTAGTGTTTTTTACCCTTTTTGTTATATGAAGTAGATTTACACAAAAATAACTTTTTAAAATATTTATTTGCTGAAGTTGAGTAGTTGTACAAGCTTAAAACAAATAGTAAACTCCCTTTAAAAACTTGAGAATTTATTTTTGACAGCACAGCCATTTTTTGAGCGTGTTTTTCGTAGCATTTCGCATATTGCTTGACCCCAAGTTGTACATAATAGGATTCATGCACTCACTTAAACGTAAACAAATATAAGAAGCAACCCCAAACCAATAATCAATCAAGTAATTTTGGCTTTCGGTAACAGTTGTCCATATAAGATACACTGTGACTGGTATATAACCTAGCATAAAGGTTAGCACAATAAGACTTAGTTGAGTAAAAGTGCCGCGCTCTCTGTTGGTCTGAGAGTCTGAAATCGTTCTAGTTCGAGAAGTGACGGTTATGACCGAAATAGGTCGGTTGTTGGGTGAAACGCTGCCACTCGGTGGCATATCACTGCAAACGTTGCGCATCGGTATCGCTGAAGCTTGCCTGCGCCACCTACCGGGTAACAAATTAAACGTTAGAAACATTAAAATTGTATAAAAAAACAGCAATTTGTATTTTTTGCGAAAATAACCTTATTAAAGTAAAATATAAGTTTAATTGTTTTGTGTTTTATATAGTTACTTACTTTTGCTGTTTAAGAATAACTCTAGCTATCATTAGAGACAAAATTAACACCAACAACTCCGGTACATAGAAAAATATCGGGCTTATGATGCTTAGATAAATATGGTATTCTTTAACGCAACAGTCTGTGTTGTTGTCGTCTTTTATTGAACATGATGGCCATTTGAAACCGCTGCTTTCGTCGTCTGACAAATATTAAATATTATACACAAATGTAAATAGAAAGGAATATGGGTATCTCATTCTATTACCCACTGTTCGAGTGGTGTTTATATAAACAGTACAAGGCTAATAAAAAAATCAATTTTAAAATAATCCGATTTAGGACCAGCTTTTTTAACTCACGACTTACATTACCTTAAAGGAACAAAAAAGTTACTTTTTAGCATTAACAATACCAGTTAAATTTCACCCTACCTCTAGAAAAGCTAACATCCATATAGGTCCATGTAGGTAAGGCTACACCCACTGACACAATCCATAGAAAGCATATGTAAATAGTCACCCGTAACTTGCTGATGTTTTGCACGGAAAACGGACGTTTAACCGCTAAAAATCGTAAGATTGCAAACGAGAAAATGTGCAAGGCTGTGACGTAATTCGTCGCAAAGTCGATCATCCAATAAAAACGACCTAAACATAACAAACAAAGTTAATTTATAAAAACAGTATTTATTTTTTAATCTACTTAGTTAACCAAACAAATTAAAGTTTTAAATGGCAGTAGAATTAAAAGAAGAACTATTACTGGATTTGAGGATAACTATTTTTAATAAAAAAAGTTCTTACATAAGGGTACTCCCCACAACCACTTTTCAAAGCCCCAGGTTCGTCTATACAGCCACAATGGAGAACAAAAAACTGCTGAGATCAAATCAGAAAAACACAGGCTAACAATAAACATGTTTGATGTAGAATGCAAAGGTCGGTTCTGCATGATAACTATGATGGTAACTGCATTGCCAACTGTGCCGACTATTAGGAAAATGCCAATAAAACCTGATATTATCACGTTGGAGGCAAAAGAGGTTACGTCTAAAAATCAATACAAAAAGCACTTGAGGTTAAGACCGATAGCTTAAAATTTTTTTAGGTTATTTTGAAAGAGTTTGTTTGCAAAGCACTGCAAAACTCAAGTCTGCTGAAATAATCAGGCTAAAGATAGTTTCGTTTCCTTAGACGTTTCGGTTATTTTGGTACGACTAAAAATACTATATTGATATAAAAGCTGTTGTTTACATAAAACCTTAGCGCAAATTTATTTGAATTAATTTCCTGTTAGGGGTTATTACATTTCCAAAATTTTAAACAAAGGCTACAGTTAACAAGTTATGACATTTAAAATATACTAGATTTTTTAAAAATTTAAATATAGATCGATATTTTACTATAGCTTATTGCTATTGTCATCTTCAATTTAGTAGTAAACTTTGTGGTAATATTAAGAGACATTTTTTATAGTAAATTCTCGAAAACATCGTAAAATTTTTGCTGTTAACGACAATTTATAATAATCCTTGCGGTTTTTATCTTAATTCTCGGGCCATGTTTTTTTATAAATGAAAACAACAACATACGGGTAGTACTAGCAATTTTTGTAAATAAATATTAGTACGAAAATGAAATTAATTGTTTATCGGAATATCATGATAAAACCACAAGCGAAACCTTTGGAATTGGTTGGCGGCAATAAATGAATTAAATATTATGCTGCTACTATAAATTATTTTGCATGCTTTACGCTTATTATTTGCCTTTGTTTTAGTACAGGGGTCGGCAACTTTTTTCGCACTGCGGACCAATTTAAAACTGGAATCTTTTTCGCGGACCAGCCTTTAAAAAAAACAATTTTTTTTGCATTTTCGGGTGAAAGAAATCAATCAGTTTATTTATTTCTTCATCAAATCGATAATAAACATTTTTAAATGTTTCTACGACAAAATAAGCTTACAAATTAAAAAGAAAATACGTTTCTGTTTGTAAGCATTTAACCACTGTTTTGATAGACTCGTTTAAAACTTGAAAAAAATTGAATTCTTAAAATTTTTTGTAAATAAATTCGAAATATTTTTTTGTTTTAATTTGAACAACTTTAAACCCATTTTTTTAATATTTATGCTCAACACATTTTTTCTTATTAATTTGTTATCACTGCGAAAGGCCGACTTCGCGACCTATAAACTACGACCTAAGCCTATACCCGGCCTTAAGTTGCCTTTGGCAATATGGGTATTAATAATCAAAATAGTCTAATGATAATCTGACAACTGGGTTTCGTTTTAACAGTTATTACCGTTTATGATGCCTTACTAAAGGACGCAACAGAATGGTAGCAGTGGGAATAAAACCAATGCCCTCGTGTAGCAAAACCAAGCATTCAAACCACCAAACCGCTTCGCGGGTTAATGTTATCGTAAAACACTATCTTAAAAAATTTAATTTTTTGAAAAAATCTTTCTAAAAACACACTCTTTTCTTAAATTTTATTAGATAATTTTATAAGTTAAACTTTATAAACTTGTCTACGTACCTTGAATGCAGGCTTCACAAGTTACATTTGTTTCCATCTTATATTCCCTGTCTTAGCTCCTCGATAATATTTCTATTTGGCAATTTTTGAATGTTTACCTCTTAATATGATGTGTACCCTTTTTTGGTTACGTAACCCGCCAAGAATACGTTGACTCTTCTTAACTAATATAAATAACGGCACGTTATAATCAATAAAAATGGTTGCGTCTGAAAAGGAAACTTGAATTTGAATCGTTTTCGGAGTCAATTTAATTAAATTATGAGACCAAATAACAATAATTTTACTCTTACAATATATTGGAATAAACAAAACGCGTTTATTAACATGGAACTTACTGTTATTTATAATGTTTTTAATGTAAATACCTGTAAGGTTTTTTGTTGACCTGGAATTGTATGACGTATTTACATGGATTATAAATTTAAAATAAAGTGAAATTATGTGTGGACTAAGATTGTAATTTTTTGGTTGTAAATTCACTTAGAAATGTATCTAAAATTTTAGTTAAATCCTTTTCTTAACCCAAATAACCCTTGCCTTTTTTAATAGTTTTTGAAACTCGCAAAACTTGTATAACCTACGCCTGTTTTAAAAAATCTTTAACATCTATTTTTCTGTTAGTTAAATAATCAATGTAAATTAATGTAATTAAATAACAGATAACATTCCTTATAAAATCATTTATTTTTTTAATAGACAACTTATAACAACAGAACACACAGTTCACGAATAAAATCACAGAAAATTCGATAAACACATCAGCAGCAAAAACTTTGAGCAGTCACACAGTAAAACATATATCGAGTGTAAAATACTTACAAGGGGTTTGAATATTCAGGGCATTTAGGCACAGCATAAAGGTGGGTAAATCAAAAGCGGCAATTTTACAGCAGTTTTTATGTTAAATTCAACAAAATATGCAGTTTAAAAATTAGGCAAAAAATCAAAAAAATAAATTACTTTTTAAATAGGACAAAAACAGTTACGAAAAATACAGCATGAGATAATTAAATTTTGCATAACAAAAAATATAAATTTAACTAATTTGGGAACAAACTAGTTTTAATATCGTCAAAACAATTTTCAGTCGTAGTTCCGGTGACGTATTGGTCACGTGATGTATGACGTAACGCGCTCGAAGGTGATTTATGATTGGTCGAGGCAAATTTTGGGGCAGAACTAGAAAAAAAATTAAACATTTTGGATTAATACAACTGGATTTGACAACGTGTTTTGTACGTTATAATACATGGCAACAGATGTTACTCGTTGTATTGTTTGATTAACGATAATTGGTATTTTGCATATCATAGAAATGTCAATATTTAAAAAAATATTGAAATTCTGATACCAATAGTCATCTAGGGCAATAAAGATTATCATAAGAGCCTTTATGTCAGTGACCCCGCGCATTTTTTCAAAGTCCCATGGCTAGTCCTATTTTTATTAGCAAACATAAAAAAAAATTTTTTTTTGATGTTTTTTGTTTACCTTGGTTTATTCTCCTTGTTAGTTTCTTTATATTGAAGACCTAACGTTCTGTACAACTCACAGGTGGATGGACATTCTAGTTTATGTTTATCAGGACTTTTATGTCTCTTTGGAGAACTAAAAATATATTTTTTCATTTTTTTGTTACAAAAAATATATTATGAATTTTTTCCTTTAAATAAAAACGTTGAAAATAACCAGAAAAATAATAATAACTGACTTCTGGCAGCTAGGCATGTTTGATGATAAACTTTTTGTTCTTCTTGGTGTAATACTCTAAAAAAGTTTAATTTTTTATTTAGTTTGGTTTTGTTATAATGTCTGCCTAAAACATTAAAAATAATGGTTTACCTTTGCTAAAGAGTCGTCCAAACTTGATGATAATCTTCGTAAACTTGATTTCGTTTCTAAACAGGGAAAAAACAGGGTAAAATTGTATTTCTATTGTTTACCTGTCTAAAAACATAAAATAATTTTTTTTTTTAAATGATTTTCTGACCTCTTTTAAACGGAGTAAGTTGAAGAAATTGTTCTTGAAACCAACTTGTTTTTTCTTCTTCAAATTTCTGACGATCATCGCCGAGTTGTAATAAAGCATCAGTGTATAACTTTCTTTCCTTTATATAAAAAAAACAAATTTCAAGAAAAAATTAAAATAATAAAAAAAGTTTTAGAAAAAATTTTTAGGGAAAATTTTGAACCGTTTCAAGTGAAATTTGCTGCTGCATAAAATTCCTTTGAAGTTTTTCAAATTCTGCTTTCTCCTCAAGAAAGTAAGCATCGTCAGGGACTCCTTTTAACCCTTTTTCTTCTATAACAAAAATAGCAATTTTTTTCCTTACATAGTTAAAGTATATGTAACCAGTAGATAATGTATAAAACAAACTAAAATCTATTTAATTTTATTTAGCCTACACTTAAATCATTGCATAAATAATTAAACACTAGGATATTTATCTCACATTAGATCAATTCTAAACCAATTACATTACTCAATTTCTAACAAAGGTATTTTGCATTTGGTTTAACTATAATATTATATTTAAATACATCCTATTAAAAAATCTAATACCCTTATTACCTACTAATTAAATTGTATTTAATCATATAATGGTGGGTATTGTTGTTGATTATTTACCTTTTCCATTAGTAAAATATTCAATTAAGTTTTGCTGTTCACGAATTATTTTCTCATATTCACAAACTTTATTTACATCTAAAATAAATAATTTGGATGTTTAATTATTTATTAATTTGCCAAAACTTTAGTAGTTTTGTAAAGTCAACCTTTGTACATCAAAAACAAATCGAAATATATTTTATACTGTTTACAATAGCTAATTAAACTTATTAGTACTTATGTTTGTTTTCACTAAACAAATACGCAATTAATTATTAAGTTTTATGAACAAATATGGGGTACCATTAGTTTCAGTTTCTGTTAAGTGATTAATGTTTAAACACTTGCCTGAAGTAGAATATCTTCTTTGGGCTTCGTTATTTATTTCCTTTTTTAAATTGCTCCATTTTGAGTTAAGGCATTTCTTGATTTGGTCTTTTACCATGTCGTATGGCATTTCAAATAAACCGTCTTTTATAACTTCATTCTAAGATTGAAAAGTAGTTTTTAAAATTTAGATTATGTAAAAAACAAAAAAAACAGTTATATATTTATTAGTTTCTTATGGCCTATTACAGGTTAATTATTACAATATTGTCATTACAATAAAATAAACCAATAAATATATAAAAACAACTACAAAACTGTAAAAGGTTATAAAATCATAAATCTTATTTTTAACAACCCCTTACTACATGATGTACATCATTAAATTAATTGAAAAAGCATATAATAACACTATAGTTTTAGTTATACAGGCATGTTGTCTTTTAAAATGACATAAAACTAAGAAAACAATAATGTTTTTATAACATTGTTTCAAGTGCAACGTTTGGTCTTTTCAAACGTATCCACTTTTAAATTATGAATTACTCTCTAAATAAACAAAGCATTGAAAATTTGATATCATACTATTACCTGCTCGTTCTCGCTTTGTTCTGAATTTATTGATTCTGAAGAAGAACTGCAAAGTGAATCTAAAAAAATCAAATTTTTTTTATTAATTTGACGTTGTGTAAAATACAGTAAGACCTTCAGATGTTTAACTATTTTTAAAATTGTCAATAAATTATTAAGTTTTGGCCTTTTTATATTAAAACAGACCAAAATATAAAATAAATGCAAATATTTTTTACTTTTGCCCTTTGGTTTTTCATTTAATGCAGAAATCAACTCCTTTTGCATTTGTTTTAGGTTGGTTCTCATATCAGCATTTTCCATGGTTAACTGTCTTTGTGAGTCTTCGTAATTTGTTATCATCAATTGGTACATATCCACCTCAACACTTAAAAAAACAAAATTTGTTTAGATATATATATTATATATTGCTAAGAGTAGGACAGTCAAATTTGGATTTAAATATAAATTTAAAATTGTTTTTTTTTGTAATTTTGTGTACATTCTATTTGTCTTTTTTTTTTTCAAATGTCATTTATATCTTAATATTGTTATTGGCAGATTACTGGTAAAGCATTTAAAGGTTTGTATTAGTTAATTTGGGATTACCTCTTTTTTGCCTTTTCTGTATTCCATTTACCCCTTTTACCATTCGCTCTTTCTAACGAATTTAATATTTCAAGTTCTTGCCTTTTTTCTTTTTTGTTAGCCTAAATTAAAAGGTAATTTTTCGGTTCAGAATTAATTTTTGTTTTTTCCCATTTAAAAAGAGATATTAATAACGATTAAAAAATATTTTGCATTAAAATTTTTTTGAGTATTGTTTAGGTGGCCCAAGTACCTTAATTTTATAGGTAAACTTCTACTTAAATTAACCTGCAAAAGTTGTTGTAATTTAGCTTGCAATTTATCAACTTCTTGCAATTTTTTCTTTTTTTCATGTTTATACTGAACATCACGGGAAGACATTTCTTGAATTAGTTTCTTACATTTTTCTTGCTCGGATTTAAGTTTTTTGTTTAACGAGTCGACTCTATGGTTTAAAAGATCTTCGACGGTCGATTTTGATTTTAATTCATTTTCTTTGTCCAAAACTTCTTTCTAAAAAAAATTAAAACCTGTTCAAAAATTAAATAAAAATGCTAAAATTAAGATTTTTTTCTCTAAAATTTTGCATAGATTAAAAAAAATTATGCAAATTAAAATACGTCTTGTCCTAAAAAAAAATACAATTTTTTTTTATAAATCTATTTAAAAGTGAATTATTGTATAAGTATTTTCAGAATAATTAAACACATACTCTTGTATTTGAAAGCATATGTTTTAATCTTAATATTTCACTGTCAGCATGCTTTATATCATCAGATATATCAGAGTTTGATTGTAAAGTTTGCCGAACCATTAACATGAGGTCATAGGTTACATTCACTAATGTTACAGTAGACAGTGAATTCTCATTGCATATTGGGGGGTAACCGAAAGCAGAGAGCTCCTAATTAAAAACAATTTTGTTATAAAAGCTATATATTTTTTTTTAGATATATAAAATTTAATTTTTTAAAGCTTGACAATAATCTTTTCTATTATGCAAACTGAGCCTTTTATAAGTTTAAAAGTTATTTACTGATTTGGTAGAATTGTTTTTTTGTTTTAGAAAATAATATCTTTTGCTACCTGATCAAGAAAAAATGTTCTTTCTGTTAAGTTTTCTCTTTGACAAAAACTTGAAATTCGTTCCTCAATTTTTTCATTGCAAGGTGCTCTAAAATTTTTTTACAAAAATAAATATTAGTCAAAAAACAATTAAAAAAAAGGTTTCCAATTATTTTAAATAAATTGTATTCTAAAAAAAGGAATTTTTACCTGTAAGATATAGCAGAAATATCGGTTAAATTCATAGCAGTTTGGGTTGATAAAACCTTCTTTCTTTCTTTGTTTTTTTAACGTTAAATTTACTAATTTTTTGATATATTTAATAAAATGTGTTAAGTAATAAAAACTATAAAATTTAACAACAAAGAGGGCTAAACAAAATCTAAAAAATAAATGATTAAACTGTGTTTATTTTACGATCATTAAAATTTAAAAATCGATAAAAAAATATTTAATTTTCTAAAATAACTTATTAAAAATATTTAAAAATTATTTTTATTTTAAACTAATACATAAAACATAAGCCACTAATCCGTACTTGAAATTTCTACTCTAAAAGTTACCGTAATTAGTGTTTTTCTACTTTACCATCTGTTTGTTCTCAGCTCGTAGCCAAAACAAACATTTTCTATTTTTAAATTTGCCGAAATCTACCGCAAAGTTTATCAACAGTAGTTGTAACTAAAGTACATCTAAGGCTAGACATTTTATTCTAAAAAGTTCTTAATTTTCAACATATTATAATAATTTAAAACATTACTTATAAAGCAATGTTAATTTATTTTAACAATATTGTATAATTTTTATAATTTTAAATAAAAAATAAACTTATAAGTAAGGTCATACCCCGATTTGAAAGCGGTATTTTGATTGGCTTAAAAAAGGGGGCGTGTTATGTTTTCTTTTTTATAGTAGCGTAACCTCGTTATTAAAATCGTGGCTTGTTGTGTTTATTAAAGAATTCAGCTTCCTATTGTGTTTAAAAACCGGTCAGTCCACTTTATTCATCGCAGTCTTGTGCTTTTTAATTACTTTATATAATTAGTCTAGTGTCATTTAAGTTTGGAATGCATTTAAACAATCAAACCTAACCTAAAGTTATTGGAAAATGTAAAAAAAATGCAGAACAAAAGTTTTGTTCTGCGGGTAATCTAGGTTTAACATAATTTAAATTTATTAATGTTTATCTAAAAAACAGGTTTTAGTTTTTAATTTTTTTAAAGTTTTATCAAGAATTAAATGAATCAAATATTTTTAAGAAATGTTCAAAAAATATCGAGATTAAATCGTAATATATCAGACCACACCAATGTCACAAGAGTTATTACAACAGCCAAAAGTCAAAATGAAACTAAATCTTGGGAAGTCAACTTCAGAAATGTAGAAGAAGCCTACAGAAGCAAGACAACATTAGAAATTTTGAGGGCCAGCTTAGTTTTTAACTTATGTGCTGTAAATGTTTTAGTTGAGAATGGGATGAAGGTAAAGTTTTGATTTTTAAAGGTTTAGAGTGTTTATTACTAAATTTTAAAATTGTTGTCTGATTGGCTTACTTTGTTTAAAATCATAATATTGCATGCATTTTTTTCTAATTTTTAAAGATAAAACCTTTTTTATTTACTTTAATTTATTATAAATTTATTATTTATTTGAAGTTGTCGACTTTGGTTGAGAAAGTTTTTGGAAAGACAATATTTGAAAAGGTTATGAGAATGTCGTTTTATGGCCATTTTGTCGCTGGCAAAAATCACCAAGAAATTAAAGTAATTTTCTAAACAACAATTCATTTCATATTAAATAAAAATTTAAATTTATTACTAAAATAAAACTTTTTATTTTAGAACACAACTTCAGTATTACAGAAGCACGGAGTAGGAGCAATATTAGATTACGCTGTGGAGGAAGATTTATCGGAGGAAAAAGCAAAGGATTTAGAAATGGACGCTTGTTTACCCAACACTTCAAATAACCCTACATTTCATATTCGTAAGTAGACTCTTTTAATTATTTTGTTTATTCTGATTTTCATTTTGAAAGTATTATGTTAAAAAGTAAACAACTTTAAAGGTTAGAAAAGTTTCTGTAAGCCGCAAATGAAAAAGTTTAAATTTAAATATGCAAGACTCTTCTGTTCTTTTTGCTTACTATACTTGAAACTTATGGCAAGCTAGTGTTATTAGAATACCAGGAAGTATGGCGTATTTAAATATGCCAACATTGTAGCTGTTCTGTTATTTAAGCAGGAAATAAACTATTGATCTTAAAATATAGTAAAACTATTTTTTTCTTCGTATATACATTTTTTTTATGACATTTATAATTCTTATTAATTTTTTTTGTTTCGTTTTGATTTTTTTAGCTGACGAGATAAGATACAAACCCCATCGTGAGTTTGGAGACAGAAGAAGAAAAGTTGTGAGCGCTCGAACTTATTTCTATGAGAATGAAGCGAAATGTGACGAAAACATGACAATTTTCCTCAAGTATGTATCAATACAATACAAACCTTATTTCCTTTATTAAATTACATTTTTAAAATGTATTTCAATTAAAAATTTGTTCAATGATTTCATGTAGCTCAAAAAATTTTAAAGCAGTCACAATCGTAATAAATCATATACTTGGCAGAAATGTTACAGGATATTGCTTACACTAAAGTCAGAGCCAATATTATCATGTTATAGATTTGATGCAAATTAGATTAACACTCGTTAAGCCTGTATATTATTACATGTTATGCATTTTTTACACTTACTTAGATGTATAGAAGCTGCTGGGGCATCTACTGATGGTGGATTTGCAGCTGTAAAGTTAACTGCTTTGGGAAGGCCTCAATTTTTGGTAAATTTTTACATTTTTGACTCTTTGATTTTCCAATTATAATGCCTGAAAATGTTCAATTTGTAATACACTTTAAATTTACTTTTTTATGTAGTATTTTAAATTACTTTTAGTTTTGCGTTTTACATTAATTTATTAAATTATTTTTTTATCTTATTTTCTTTCGAAAACATATTAATAATTTTTTTACTGTTTTTTAGTTGCAATTCTCGGAGGTTTTAGTAAAAGGTCGCCATCTTTTTAAAACATTCTGTGGCAAAGAGGGAAGTCTCATTGAGAAGAAATTTGATCTGGAAAGATTTGAGGTAAGAAAAAATCACAAAAAAATTTTACTTTAAAAAATATAACTTTTTTAAAAATTTTAATTTAAAAAATATATAAACTTTTAGAGCAAAGCTGAAAGATTGGGGATGTTAATGAGCAGGGATGATTCTAAGAAATGGTTCACTTGGATGGACAAGGACACCACTGGATTTGTGGATTTATTGGACTGGAATGAACTTATTGCCAACAACCGGAAATTTTCTGATATTTTTGTCTCGTATAACGAAGAGGTAATAGTGTGTTGTTAAAATTAAAATTCAATTGTCACTTGAATTAGGTTAAGTACTGTTATTCTGAACTTGTAATTAACACTAGAATGTTAGGTTTTTAACAACTTATGCAAGAATTTTAGAGCTTTTACTATGGTACTTATTTTATCAACAGATTAAAAATATTTAGATTAAAAAAATATTTTTCATTTCTCAAAAATTTTTTTCTTTTTTTAAGAGTGGAGAGATAGAGAGGATGCTCCCGGAATTTAGTGATGAAGAAGAGGCCCAAATGAAGAGGATGTTGCGAAGAGTCGACACTCTTGCTAAGAAAGCTCTTGAATGTAACGTCAGATTAATGATTGATGCAGAACAAACTTATTTTCAACCTGCAATCAGTCGAATTACGGTTGAAATGATGAGGAAATACAACAAGGACAGAACTGTTATTATGAACACTTATCAGTGTTATTTAAAAGTAAGTAAAAAAGAATATTTATTGGACAGTGACCTATGTCACTATCTAATTAAGTGTGGTAATAGTAAATTTTATTTTATAAAAAGTCCTAAAAATTTAAGATTTGATTGTTAAGAATTTATGAAATGTTTTGGACTTTCTATTTTAAAGTGATATAATCTTCTTCTAAGTAAAATATTTGGAATATTTTAATCAATAAAATTGTTTAAAAACTGCTAATCAGTAAGTTTAAAGGCATAATTAGCCCACTGTGCCAAAAGTAATCCATTAAGTACAAAATAATATTGATTTATTGGTACTTTGTATATCATAATCAATAAAAATTTTTTTTATATTTTATGTTGAATTAAAAAAAAATAAAAATAAATTATGTTTAATTTAAAAAAAATATTTGTGAAATTTTAAAGTTTTTTTTTTATTATTAGGAAACTGAAGATAACATGTTAGCAGACTTGGCGTTATCACAACGAGAAGGTTTCCACTTTGGATTGAAGTTAGTTAGAGGAGCTTATATGGAACATGAAAGGGAAAGAGCTCAACAATTAAGTTATGATGACCCAGTACAAGACAACTATGATAACACAACTAAGTATGTTTTATATTTTTTTAAATAATTCTTAACATGACAGAGTGGCAACAGCAGGAATTAAACTGATAATCCTTGGTATAAAAATTTACAGCAACTGAACTGTAATTAGGTACCAGCAGTAGGAATTAAACTCATAACCCCAACCATCTTTATGGCATCTACTACATAGGTTTCCAATATTGTAATCAATTGCTTTAACTTTTATGAAAACCAATCATTTTGTTTGTGTTTTTTAGAAACTACCACAATCTTTTAGAAATACTGTTAAAGGAAATTGAAAAAAGTCGAAAAACTACGATTATGGTTGCATCCCATAATGAAGACACTGTAGCACATGCACTAAAAATGTAAAAGAAAATAAAATTTTTAAAAATTTTTTTGGTACAAATAAAAAAGTTACAAGTTGTTGTAATTTTACATTGTTTTGTAAATTTTAAACTTATATTTTATAATTGTAGAATTCATGATTTAAACATGGATAAAACCACCGAATCTCAAGTTTACTTTGGTCAATTACTGGGCATGTGTGATCATATCACATTTCCTCTTGGTAAGTTTAAATAAACTATTATATAACCTATCCATTAACAGTAACTAATGCATATACCCTACTTCATTTTTGCTGTAGCACTCTTGAGTATGTTGTTGTAAATGGTATTAACTCCTGCTAAGCCAACACTTAATCAGCAGCTTAATTATTGAGCAATTATAATAAATAATATTCGAAATTGCCAAAGTTAACTCAAGACTTGGCTGCGGTAACTGATGTTACTTATTTTAGGTTTGTCAAGTCAACCTTTCCACATCGAGGATAAATAAATATAAAAAATAGGTTTATAAGGATGTTTTTAATATCGTTAAATATGAACTAAACAAATTATATTAAAACAATTCTAGTTTCAAAAATTTTGACACTTTTAAAATTCGAAAAATCTAACATTAGCTTTAAAAGTTCTTTTTTTAAATTTTGTAAATTTTTTTTAACAAACATAGGTCAAGCTGGTCACCATGTATTTAAATATGTACCATATGGACCCATTCGAGAAGTATTGCCGTATTTATATCGTCGTGCCCAAGAAAATAAATCAGTTTTAAGTGGTGCTAAGTTAGAAAGACAACTACTCCGAAAAGAACTATGGCGCCGAATAAAAACTTTTCAAATATTGCGATAACTTTTTTTTTAATAAAAATTTTATATTGCACCTTCTTTATTTATGCATTACATTTTGAAATTTTTTAATATTTAAATCAAATATTTTTATAGCTTTTTTGACTTGCCAGCATGCTTTTAGTGAAATTTTAAACACTGACATACACAATAAAAAATATGCTTATACACATTTTTCTATTTTTTTGTCACTGTTAAAAAACAACACATTTTTGACACATATTAAATTAACTTTTAAAATTTTAAATCTAATTTTTACATAAATTAGGCAATTTGTAAATAAATATTATTTTTGTACATTATTTTATTTATTATAATTAACTTGTGTCTGTGTTTTTGTAAATATTTACTAAATAAATCAAGTTATGCAAGTGATTGTTTTAAAAATCAAGAAATATTTAAATTTGAGTTCTCTAAAGTCAGCCCAGCAAAATAAAAAAAAAAGATTTTTATGGTAAAGTCGTCTGCTTTTTAAATTTGAGCATTCCTTTTTACGTCATAATTAAAGCGGGCCTGCGTTATTTTCTCTTTCGTACGAGTTATGTAAGTAAGTACCTTCGCAAAGTTGTTTTGCCAATGTTAGGCTTGGTATGTATCACTAGAAACAGTCAAGTATTAAAATGCTAAAGGCAATTTTGTTCAACAGATATAAACCTAACTTTTTTGTAGTACAGATAGCGCATTTTGTTTAAAAGTCGTTCATAAAATTTTAGTCTAGACATTTTCCTTTTTAAAATCTTGTTTAAGTTTTCTGTATTGTAAAGGCATACAATTTAAACAATGGTTTAAACAAATATATTAGGTTTCATAAAGAACTAGCAAGTAATACAGGGCATTGCAGTGCAAAAAACTCTAGCGGGTGAATTTCAATTAATATTAAATGTCACATATCGTTTTGTTTAATAGATAACACTTTATTACCGTAATCTTTTGCATACTAACATTACGGACAAATAAATAATAATACACTTCCTTAACAGCTTATTTGCACTATATTGAGAGCAACTAAAAAACAGTCAGTACAGTTATAACATATATCTAGATGGAACAAATGTTTACTAAGCTTTAAAACTGTTAAAACTCTAAATTACAAGTGGATAGTTAGACATATACCTGTTATTTAATACAGATGTTATTGTATTTTGCAAGTTTTGACATTCACTTTTGCAAAAAAGGGTTATTGTCGTGGGCCGCATTTTTAGCTCAGGAGCAATAGAGCTAAGCGAAAAAAATACATTATCTCATGTTGTGCATAGCGAATAGTTACCTAGATGTGTTTAACCTTAAAAATAACTTACAGAATACTTATGTTAAAAGCGTGTTTTATCAGTAGATTTTACATTTTTTTAGATTTTAGTTAGGCTTCTAATATGAATCAACTACTTTCCCGCTGTTTTAAACAAAGTAGGGCCTGCATTACTTATACAACTTGCAAAAACTTGAAGAATTTTGTCCCAATCGTTGTTACCCAGTTTAAAACATATGCAACAGACACAAAGGAAATTAAATTTGGGGATATTAAAACAGCCTACAAAAGCAAAACAACATATGAATTGCTGAGAGCTAGCTTTGTTTTTCAAATGTGTTCGGTTAATTATTTAGTAGAAAATGGCATGAAGGTATGTACGTTTAATTTTATGTTATTTTAAAGCAAGTTTGTAGGACATAATGTGTTATTTTGCGATTTGTAGATTGCAAATGCTACTGAAAAAGTTCTTGGCGAAAGACTGTTTACGTTTTTGGTGAAATCAACATTTTTCGGTCATTTTGTTGCCGGTGAATACCCCACTGATATACCGGTATGTTAGTTTAACATTTAATAATGCATATCATTATCAAGAATTATGTACCAAAGACAATTGCTCGAATATTATTACAATAAACTAAAGTGTAATGAAATTGCATTAAAAAGGGTTTCATTTTTTTGTAAATGTAAACAGCATATTTCCGTTGCTAGGAAGTAATTCGCGGCCTCCAAAAGTTTAACATTTGTGGAATGATTAATTACTCGGTAGAGGACGATATTCATGATGACGTCACAGGACAAGTCAATGAGAAAAAGTGCGACGAACTTATGCAAGCTTTACTCGAGTAAGTATATTAAATTAAAACATAAAAAATGACAATTTTTTCGCTAAAAACTCTACAACTTGGAAGCGATCGTGATCGAACCCAGGACTATATACAGTAATACCTACAGCCTTATTCAATAAAAATTAAACAAAATTATATTTCTTTTTAGTTGTATAACTGAAGCAGCGTCAGTTACTGATCAAGGGTTCATTGCGATTAAGCTAACAGCGCTCACTAATCCTAATATATTACTGGTAAGCTATTTTAAAAATAAAATGGTTTTGAGGTAAGAACATAGGAAATTGTGTAAGCTAACCGTGTACCCTAGGCTCAAGGGCGAATAGTGTGGCATTAGTGCGGCTCAAACCTAAAACCCTTTGACCCGTAATGTACAGTATGTCAAACTATATAAAAATTAATATTTGTTGAATTTTTACAAGTACTTGTACTTGGTATGTTAATTTTAAAACTTTTAGAATTTTGAATTTAGAACAAGTATTCCGAACTACTGCGAAAATCCCACGAAATTTTTATTGAAATTTCTGAAAATAAAGAAAACCTAGCTGACAGAAAATTTGACATCAAAACCTTCCAAGTAAAATTTAGTTTATTTTCATATTAAATATTTAAATTTTAAAAAAACGTGCCTTTACAAAACATTGGCTCTAAATTACAGTGCTTTGTGTATATATAAGTATATAACATTATGCTTAACGCTAATTTCAGAGCAAAATAAAAGAAATGGGTATTGTTATGAACCCAGAAGATTCGCAACATTGGTTTTCGCTGATGGATCAAAATCAAACTGGTTTTGTTAATTTCTTTAACTGGAACGAACTTATTGTGAAAGGTCGAGAATTTAGAAAGTCATTCGCAAAAGTTGGAAAAGTAAGAATTACATTTTTTTCACTTAATTTTTGGGAACAAATATTTTCATTTTATAAAATTGTATTAGGTACAATCTGCTTCAATATGATATAAAACGCTGATTTTTTTGTTAAAAATATTTTTTATAAAACGTCAGCTCTAAATCTTGGATTTTTACATTCCAATTTCTATGTTCATTTTGCTTAACTTTTAAAGCAATAGTACAGCCTTTATAAAACAATTTTGTTTGCCCCATCACCATGATAGAGGTTGTTTTCTAATAGGATGGAAAAGCCAAGCAGATTTTTCCTGAAATAAGCGTTGAAGACGAAGCACAGACGGAGCGGTTAATAAATCGAGTTGATATTCTCTCGAAAAAAGCATCGGATTGTAATATTAGGATGATGATCGACGCTGAACAAACTTATTTTCAACCTGCAATCAGTCGAATCACCGTTGAAATGATGAGAAAATACAACAAGGGCAAAACTGTTATAATGAACACTTATCAAGCTTATTTAAAGGTAGATAGTGTATATTAAAAATGGCAATGTAACATTTTTTTGGTAGCTTTTTATACCGGTCATGGCATCATGTTGAGGGCCGAATGGTTTCGTGTTCGAGCCGCGCCAATGCCTAACTATTGGCAAAGAAATTTTAAGTTTTACACCTGAGTGTGATTACTAAAAATCTGTAAAAAATGATAGACATAAAATTTAACTTCTATTTTTTAAATTGTAATACTTTTTTCTTATAGGAGACGGAGGAAAAGTTGAAGTTCGACCTAGCTTTATCACATAAGCAAGATTTCCACTTTGGATTGAAGTTAGTTAGAGGAGCTTATATGGAACATGAAAGGGAAAGAGCTCAAACAATGAACTACGATGACCTAGTACAAGATAACTATAAAAATACGACAAAGTAAAAAAAAATTAAGAAATCCCCCCAAAAAAATCGACTTGTAACCTTTTTTTATATTTCTTTTTAGAAATTATCACAAATTGTTGACATTCCTTTTAAAAAATATTCAACGAAACAATAAATCTACTTTCCTTATGGCTTCACACAACGAAGATACTGTCAAATTTGCAATTAAAACGTAAGGCCCGATCCTAAAAATATTTATACACAGTTTGATTATATTTAAAATTTTAAATCTTATTTGTTGTTTGACTTAGATTAAACGAACTTGGTTTAGAAAACTGCCCTAATATTTATTTTGGTCAATTGCTGGGCATGTGTGATCACGTGACATTTCCTTTAGGTAAGTTTAAATCTAAAATTTCTTTGTATATATCTTTATCCTCGATGTGGGAAAGTCGAATGCGCGACTTAAACATAGAGTAATATCAGTTACTCCGACCCAGTCTCGAGTTGCCTGTGGCAGTTTGGGATATTATAGATTATAATTGCCCGATAATTATACTGCTGATCAGGAGTTTATACCGTTTATAGCACCTTACTCAAGGACGCTACAGCATGAGAGCAGTGGGGATTGAACCCACGACCTCATGTGTGGTGTACCAAGTGTTCTTACCACTACATCAAGCTGCCGGTCTAAACATTCAAATTTTATCTCAATTTTTTATGTAATTGTTTAAATGATTGTCCTTTTAGCGGAGTCTGGCAAGCAAGTTATTAAAAACATTCCAATTGGCCCAGTAAAGGAGGTGTTGCCTTACTTGCATCGAAGAGCTATGGAAAATAAATCAGTTCTTCAACGATTGAGGACAGAAAGAAGATTAATCCGAAAAGAAATTTTTCGTCGTTCAAAATTAAAAATAGGTTTTAAAACTTAAAATTAACAAGGTAAATTTTGTCATCATTTTAAAAGGTAAATATTTTATTGTTCTTTGGTTCTTTTTTTATTCTATATACACAAAAACAAAATAATTTACCTAAATTTTTGCAATATTTTTTAAATAAGTTTGTTTTATGTAAAGTTTTATTTATATTCTTATATGCAAATTTGAATATTAACGATTTTAACTATAAGATTTTATTGTATATATATCGCGCTTTGTTTTAAGAAAATCATCTACAATTTTACAATTTTTTAAATAAGCTTATTATTAAAAGTTGAATTATTTGATATGGTATATTTCTAATTATAATTACAAGACTATATTAAAACAACCAGGTAATATTAACAAACTTAATTAAAATTACAGGCTAGTAAGAATACTAAATTTTACTTAAAAATACGTTTTGAGCTATGATAATTAAAAAATGTTAGTCGTTAGGTGGCAGCACTGAGCGGCAGATTTAAACTGTTGACTGTAGCATCACCAAAGGTATGACCGAACCGAAATTTCTGGCCTGAAATATACAATGCAATGAATTACTGATTTGTTATATATATATATATATATATATATTCCTAATAAAAAGATTAACTAATTTATAAATTTTCCAAACCTGGTACGTAGCCGGCATATCTCGGTAACAAACCCGATTCAATAAGGAACAAATCTTGGCTAGTTTTTGTTGACTTTGTCGTCTTTGGAAGTAGAAGTTGTTTGCTGTTAAGTGGCTCGGTGCTGTTTTGTTTTACTCTGGATCGTTCTCTGCTGAACTCTTTCAAAGCTTGGTTGGTCACCACCGGGAACCCGTGACCGCCGAGGTCCTTGTAGAAGGGCACGTGACCAGCAAAACCTGTCAATCAAACAAGACAAATATTATCACACAAATACTCGATTTTTTTTTTTTAATTTTAAATATATTTTGGAAAATTAAGGGTAGCCTATTGGATGTATCATAAAAAAAAGATTTAAAATTGACTTTATTTGGATTTTTGTCCATTTAAACTCTATTTTATTGAGAATAATGGCTTAAAGTACCTGATTTAAAGGACTTCATGTGATGGTCATCCGGCAGAAAGTAAGGCGATTCGTGATACTGGCAGCTATCTGATGACACAAATGGAGGGATTTTGTTGCGAAGTGATCTTAGTGGAAGAGTATGCCTCGTGCCTACCCGCTGGAATATATAAGTATAAAGTTTTGTTGTTGGTAAGAGTTGAAGTATAAAGTTTTGTTGTTGGTAAGAGTTAAAAAGACCATACTTACTAGGCATTTGTAAAATATTTAAGCAAAAACTAATAAAGATGTGTTCAATCAAATTAATTATTCAATTTTTAAGGTAAGTTGTGACACTTTCGTAAACATCTGTTAGCAGTCAATGTAAATTTAAATCTATAGAAAAGGGGGTAGGTTTTCAAAGGGGTATACACGTTATAACAGAATAACAAATTACTCTTCTCTCGCTGTCGGTTTTGTTGCTTTCCCCTTGCAGCTGCATCGACCAAACAAGTTCGTTCCTTTTCTGCTGAGCTGTGTTTTGGTCCTCAGCAAAATCTCTTAAAGCGATGTTACAATTGTCAGAATAACATCTAGAGTGGTACGACGAAAAATGTGCTTTTGGTACAAACCCTAAAATTAAAGACATAGCAATTTTAAGATGCTGACTTAACCGTATTAAAACCCTTGAAATTTTTTTCAAGTTTCGGCTTACCCATATACCCAGATCTCATATTTGGTTTGTAAAGGTGATCCCCCCATTTCGATCTTCTTTGTTTTAAGATTGAGTCAATGTCAAAATTGTCGGATTGCAACTGCGTTTAACGAAAGTTTTAATTGGTTCTAACAAATCACGTAATTTTTAAACGGTATAACAACTAACGTCTTCATCAAAAAAATATAAAGGCTAGATATAGCTATCAAATCTCATTAAGTGTGAATAACATAAATTACTCATTTTACCTTTGGAATATCGTGTAAGCCAGTGGGTAGTGGTACAGTTTGTGATCTTTTAAGTTCGATTGGCTGCAAAACCGAGCTTTGGGATTTCTGTACATTTGCTGAGGTAAGCAAACGATTTGTACAAACTCCGTACGTTTCACTACATTGGTATTTAAACTGCGGGTTGTGACCAGCATATCTATTTCAAGAATAATTAATAAAGTATGTGAAAAAATTGAAAGATTTTCCTTAGTACACTGTTATCATTTATAACTCTCTTTTTTTTGCTAAAAAAGGTATTTTTGTATAACGAACTGAAACATTCTTAAGTTTTTAACCTTTCTAAAATTACAATTTTTTTATTTTTTCTTTGCAATAAAACATAATTTATTAATTAACTTACCCTGGTACATGGTAAGGTTCCCTTGGAGCCAAGGTACTACCCCTTATATCAGGTTTTGTGTTTTCTGGCAATAAAGCAGGCATTTGGCAGGTTCTAAGTTCAACGCACAACAACCTTACAAACCTAATTAATTCATATCCCCAGACTGTCAAAACTTTAAATTTAATAACATAGAAAAATTGAAAAAGGTGACTTTGTAAAATTAATAATAACATTCGATATTAAAACTGTATATCTGAGGTCTTGCCTGGCACTATACAATTCCAGTGAACTGCTCTTTTTAATCCAGAATCGATTTCCTTAACAAAAACGAATAAAAAACTCAATTTTCTATCACCTTTGTTTAAAAAAACCTTTAGCACCTAGCAGTCTACTTATACCATTCAACCAATACCTTTAGAGCGTATCACCGGTTGTAATAGGGTTTAAAAATCAGTCTTTTGATGAGAGAATATCCTAAACAATACTAAACAACCTACTGCCTGCCCTTTACTTGTTTTGTCTTTGTTTAAACATAATGAAGGCGCGTCCTATGTGTAGATTATTGTTTCGGCATTGTATTGTCTCTAAGACACGAGATACCTTCATAATTTTAAAGCATTTCTATCTACGAAATATCGAATATATTGTGCCGACCTCAATCAGTAATGTATATACAAAACACAATTAGTTTTGCGTATGTTATAATACATATCGTTATAGCGAAATTTCTGTAAATGCACCTACATTAATATATTCATTGCAATTAATCTAATAAATTATCAAATACTAAAAGTATGCAGAAAACTTTAAATATTTTTAAAAATCGGCTTAAATTCTGACATGCAATGTTTAGCTTATCAGATAATCGATGAATTTTCGACTATTTCAAACAATTTAGGATGAAGTGTGTCCATAATTTGTTGATTTAAGGATTAGACATACAACGTCAACTAATCCCCGACCATGTGAGTTGACAATTCAACAATAGTTTTGTTATGCTTTTGGATTATCACTTACGGCAATATTTGACGAACTGTATATGCTTGCTTTTACTAAAATGTTCAAAGAAAGTATTTTAAGCCTAAAGAAGATAATACACGTTGAGTATACATTATATATATTTATTCACGTACATTAAGGTTACATTGGAATTACAATAACAGAGATCACTCAATAATAAAGACAACACAAACATTGGTTATAATGATTTATGATGTGTATCGCAACCCAACATTTTCGTCGGCAATCAAGTTTTCGTACAAATTTCTCTCTCGTCTTTTTCGCTGATATTTCCTTAACGCGCTCACCGATGCAACAAAGATGGCGGCCAATACAACAAAGCCACTAACTCCAACTATGGCCCATAAGAAAGATGGAGCATCTGACTCTAACGCTTCAGCTTCTGAAGAAAAAATTGAAGGTTATTACAATAATTAATAAATGTGCCGCTTCACATTGCAAAGAAATATATCCTGTAGGTTCATAGTTAGTCTTGTTTAAAAACAAACCTGGAAATTGTATGGCATAACTATATCCAAGCTGTTGAGATGAAACAAACATGTCTCTGTTAGTAACTGGAGGAAAAAATGGAACCATGTTAAAGTCTAAATTGTGACCGATTGGAGCTCCTTGTTCCGGATAAAGTGAAACATTTGCATTCGATCTAAACAAAAATAAATAAAAAAATATTTTCCAAAGAATTGAGGCATCTTATAACATAGTCAGTTTTAAAGTTATTATACCTTTGCATCCATTCCTCGAAGATAGCATCTGTAAAAGTGTGAAGAAGAACAAATATCGGATCGTTTGCTGAAGCGTGGGTCTGACCTCCTGTTCCGTTCAAAAATAAGTGAGCCAAGTTGTGAAGAGTTCGAACCCCGACTTCATATTCTCCGTTTACTTCCGAGTATCCTAAAAAAAAAAGATCATAAAGATATTTTATCTAGTTTTATAAATAATTAGAATTTTACACTTTATTAAAAAAATAAGTATAAAAATTTCCCAAATTCGGAAGCATTAGTAATATTAAATTTAACTTATGTTGTCAATTTACCTTCAAGAGCATTTCTAAAGCTTCCATCAGAGTCGGAAAAGAAAGGTTCAGTGTCGTAAGGTCCGACAGTTAAACAACTTTCTACGTCATCAGATGTTGGGAGAAATTGAACCATGGGACGATCAGTGTTTCCAGCTGGATTTCGACGAATCGGGCCTAGAAATTAATAACAAATGGGTTATAATCATTTCATCAAATACACGATTAGATTAATAAAAAAAAAATTTTTAAATAGTTTAAGTTCACCTTCATCAGTTCCGTTACATAATTTAATGTTGTCATCAAACCAATCCAACCCCAAACATATAACATCCCAATCTGCAAATCTAGATGAAGGACCCAGTAAAGTTGGGTCGGCGGGGTCTCTTCCGCCCATGACATCATCAGTACATACGTCACAATCACTACCTGTGTGATAAAAATAAAATTTTAAATTTTGAAAATTTTAAACAAAATAAAAATTTAATTTTTTTTTAAATACCTCCAACAGCAAAGTCCCAATATGGCAACGCAAGGTTCGGGTCTCCAGATAATTTCTGAAGATCGTTTTCAAGTCCAAGAAGATGCATTCGATGCCAGGTAAGAAAAGCTGGACCTTCATGTGAGAAATCAATGGCGGTGTAAGCTTGACCGGGTCCAAGAAGAGTGTCCCGAACCGAGTAATAATGAACCCACACAAACAAATCATAAATCGAAACATCGATGAAGTTGGGTTCATTGGTTCCATTTTCTCCCATCAAATTTCTAAAAAAATCAAAAGATTTCAAGAGTCAGATTTTTAAAGAATAATTTAGTGATATTTTAACTCTATTTGTAAGTGTACACTGCCTGTAATGGTCACGTGCTATGACGTAATCAGGGTGAATGGCGGTTTTTGATTGGTCGAGAATATCAAGAAAGTTGCTTCTTTCTTGTTGCGTCATATTAAGAATATTTTGTCGAATAACTGGAGGACGGGGAGTCAGACAATCTTCTCCTTGCCATCCATATTTGCATCCGGAACAATCGAAACCCCCAAAGTTACCGTTACAAACACACGATCTAACAAATAATAAGTTAATAAGTAAGCTACTAAAACAGACTTGGTTTTTGATAAATAAAAATGTCCAAAATTGCAAAGGATATTTGGTAATGTATTGGTTTAAATATTGCTTGCAAAATATATATTTTTGGTATATATAAAATACTTAATGAATTATGCAAACTGTCTATTATTCAAATGTATTGCTAGTCGACTTACAGTTATTTTAGAATACCAAGTCAAAGAAACGTCGTACAAATTATAAATATTTGTTGAAATCATAAAACTGTTTTACTTACTTGTTAAAGAATCGTTCAGGCCATCTTTCTCTATCGTCAATCCCAACCAAAGTATATTGTTGACCATGAGGTAAGTCCACAATCGAGATATCCACACATTCCCCTCTACCCTCCGACGATCCACACTTTGTATCATCCCCGTTAATCGACGGACAACATTCGTGTGATGTGATTGCTTCAGTCGTAGAACAAGCTCTTGGAAACTGACTTTTAACACAAACCAGTAAGGCTAGAATGATTGACACTGACTTTAACATCTTTAATACTTTTTGTTCTTGTTGTTTGCTGATAATATAACTTGATAATGATATAGTTCAAGTTTTACAAGTTGGTTTATATAGGCAAATAATGGCGTTGGATTAAAAGGATTAAACACGATTCGGGAAATCGCGGATATTACTTTATAACTTTAAATAAGAAGACGAAATAATTTTAATTAATCTTAATTAATTTTGTTTTGCTGTTTAAATACTCTGAATGTGTTAAATTGATAAAGATATAACGGGTAATTTAATATTTAAATGGCATGACTTTTAAAAGTAAATAATAAAACAATACCAAAAAAAAATAATGATGCACTCAAATAAAAATATAGATACCAATGATTGTGATATTGTACACGATTTTAAAATTTCATCCGTTTTTTAATCATTTAATTAAAGCTAAAATATTGAACTTTATTTAAAATAGCCTTCATATTTAAACCAAATATCATATAAACATTTATCAAATTAAAAAAAATGCTGGAAAATTTTGCAAAAGCAATATTTTTAAGCAATTATTTTATTTTTAACAAAAAAAAACAATAATTTTGTAAAGATTGATTTTATTAATTTAGTTTTAATTTCAATATAAATACTTAATCTAGTTTAATATAGGAAATAACCTCACGCAAAGTTAAAAAGTAATATCCGTTTACCGTATTATAACATACTAATCCTTTTAATCCAACGCCATTATTTGCTATATAAACCAACTTGTAAAACTTAAACTATATCATTATCAAGTTATATTACCAGCAAACAACAAGAACAAGAAGTGTTAAAGATGTTAAAGTCAGTGTCGATCATTCTAGCCTTACTGGTTTGTGTTAAAAGTCAGTTTCCAAGAGCTTGTTCAACAACTGAAGCAATCGCATCACACGAATGTTGTCCGTCGATTAACGGGGATGATTCAAAGTGTGGATCGTCGGAGGGTAGAGGGGAATGTGTGGATATCTCGATTGTGGACTTACCACACGGACAACAATATGTTTTGGTCGGGATTGACGATAGGGAAAGATGGCCTGAACGGTTCTTTAACAAGTAAGTAAAACAGTTATTTGATTTAAACCAATTATTATTTGTACGACGCTTCATTGACTTGTAGATTTAAAATAACTGAGAAATACGACAAGCAATACACTTTAATTTATAGTAGCTTTGTATACAAAAACTATTAAACTTTTAAGCAATTAGTTGAACCAATACCTTACTAAATATCATATTCAATATTCAGACATTTTTATTTATTAAAAATCAAGTTATTTTTAATAGCTTACTTATTAATTTATTATTTGTTAGATCGTGCGTTTGTAACGGTAACTTTGGAGGTTTCGATTGTTCCGGATGCAAATATGGATGGCAAGGAGAAGATTGTCTTACTCCTCGTCCTCCAGTTGTTCGACAAAATATTCTTAATATGACGCAACAAGAAAGAAGCAACTTTCTTGATATTCTCGACCAATCAAAAACCGCTATTCACCCTGATTATGTCATAGCACGTGACCATTACAGGTAGTGTAAACTTACAAATAGAGTTAAAATATCATAAATTTATTCTATGAAAATCTGTCTTTTAAAATATTTTAATTTTTTCAGAAATTTGATGGGAGAAAATGGAACGAACGACCCCAACTTCATCGATGTTTCGATTTATGATTTGTTTGTGTGGGTTCATTATTACTCGGTTCGGGACACTCTTCTTGGACCCGGTCAAGCTTACACCGCCATTGATTTCTCACATGAAGGTCCAGCATTCCTCACCTGGCATCGAATGCATCTTCTTGGACTTGAAAACGATCTTCAGAAATTATCTGGAGACCCAAACCTTGCGTTGCCATATTGGGACTTTGCTGTTGGAGGTACCTAAAAAAAGAAATTTAAAATTTTTTTTATTTTGTTTTTAAAATATCCAAAATTTAAAATTTTATTTTTATCACTTAGGCAGTGATTGTGACGTATGCACCGATGACGTTATGGGTGGTCGAGACCCCGCCGACCCAACTTTACTGGGTCCTTCATCTAGATTTGCAGATTGGGATGTTATATGTTTGGGGTTGGATTGGTTTGATGACAACATTAAATTATGTAACGGAACTGATGAAGGTGAACTTAAACTTTTCAACATTTCTCTAACATTGTATCAATACAGTTGTATTTGAAGAATTAATTTTAACTCATTTTCTATTAATTTTTAGGCCCGATTCGTCGAAATCCAGCTGGAAACACTGATCGTCCCATGGTTCAATTTCTCCCAACATCTGATGACGTAGAAAGTTGTTTAACTGTCGGACCTTACGACACTGAACCTTTTTTTTCCGACTCTGACGGAAGCTTCAGAAACGCTCTTGAAGGTAATTTGACAACATATGTCAAACTTACATTGCAAAGATTTATTATTTCACCAAAGTGTAAAAATTTTTATCATTAATCAAATCAGAGAAAATAATTATGTTTTATAAATTTTTGTTTAAAATTCTTTCTTTTCTAGGATACTCGGAAGTAAACGGAGAATATGAGGTCGGGGTTCGAACTCTTCACAACTTGGCTCACTTGTTCTTAAACGGAACAGGAGGTCAGACCCACGCTTCAGCAAACGATCCGATATTTGTTCTTCTTCACACTTTTACGGATGCTACCTTTGAAGAATGGATGCAAAGGTATAAGAAATTTAAAACTGACTTTGTTATAAGATGCCTTAATTCTTTGGAAAATATTATTTTAATTATTTTTGTTTAGATCGAACGCAAATGTTTCACTTTATCCGGAACAAGGAGCTCCAATCGGTCACAATTTAGACTTTAACATGGTTCCATTTTTTCCTCCAGTTACTAACAGAGATATGTTTATTTCATCTCAACAGCTTGGATATAGTTATGCCATACAATTTCCAGGTTGGTTATTGAACAAAACTAACTATAATCCTACAGAATATATCTATATAATGTAAAGCGGCATATTTATTAAATATTGTAATAACCCTGAATCTTGTTATTAGAAGCTGAAGCGTTAGAGTCAGATGCTCCATCTTTCTTATGGGCCATAGTTGGAGTGAGTGGCTTTGTTGTATTGGCCGCCATCTTTGTCGCATCAGTGAGCGTGTTAAGGAAATATCAGCGAAAAAGACGAGAGAGAAATTTGTACGAAAAACTAATTAGCGATGAGACAGAAGAAGTGCGATACACAGCATAAAAGTTTTATTATTTTTTTCGAAATTTTTTCTACCGGGTGTTTTATGCGTTTTTTGTTTGTTGATTTGTATGTAGTGTGTTCAATTTTCTAATTACAATAAACTAAATTTAAACTCAATTTTAGGCGATTTTTATTAAAGCAAACACGGATTAAACTTTAAATTAAGCACAAACAATAATAGTCATCCATAATTTATTTTAAACTATATAAAAACATGTACAATTATCTACTTTTTTACAAATTTAGATAAAAATAATTTTTACTAAGGCCGCTTTGGTCACCAAACAAGAATTTTTTCTGAATTAGATTTTCTTGCCTCGTTTCGGGGTAACTTTCATAGCCTGCTTTTCTTCATCATATGTAACTTTAAAACTTCGTGTGATGCTGCTTTCCGAGAATTGCCTAAAAATTTAAATTTCTTAACTTCAACATGTGATACAAAAACATGGTGATCTACATTTAATTTTACGCAAATTTGACTATGGATGTGTCGCAAAGGTCGATAGAAGCAGTCAGAGTTTTTGATGTTAGGCATCTATGTTTTAAACTTATCAAATTTACGCTATGTTGTAGTACATAAAAAAGAAAATTTAAGCTGAGGAGGTTTGTTAGCTATTTATATATGTTGGTACATTCAAATGGATTTGAGTTTAAGACCGTTACATGCAATTACTTTTATTTACCTAACATGTTTTAAAGCGTCTTCAAACGACGAAGAAACAAAATAGGTAGGCTGGTAAGCTGCATCCTCGTAAGGATAAGTTGCAGTTATTTGTGCATCTAATGGTAGATGCTTTGGTTTATCAGAAACAGCATGCTAAAAACAAGAACATACAATTTACAAGCACCAAAGTGTAATAAAAACAGAGTAGTTATACAACATTGAGAGTTTAATATAGGATAGCAATAGTTGTGTTTAGGTATTTATTAGATATTTTTCAACGTACTTCTAATTCGCCGAATGCCGAAAGCAGTCCCGCGCCATAAGCTTTCATTTCCCCTTCTTCCAAACATAAACCAAACTCGACAGTAAACCAATAAAGCTAAACATAAAAAATAAGTAAATTCAAGTATTTATGTCATTTAAAATTTGATTTATTTTAAACGTAGAAATTCGAGTGTTACAAGAAATGTAACAAGCAACAGATTTCGATTACATTCCAACGCGCGATTTTGCGACGCGTACTTTGCTTTACGGCGTGCAGCGTTTTTTTAACTTTTCCTTGGCATTTGCTACTAGATGTTAAGTTAAACGTATGCCTTGTTTAGTTACTAAGATGTTCTTTTAAATGTAGTACACAATAAGAATATTCATTTACTTACTATAAGGCTATATGATAACTAAATATAAAGATAACAAAAATGGTAGTATGGTGACAAAATTTGCTGAACATACATTACATGTTAGTTTAAAGTATTTATTTTTAATTTAAAAAAATTTTAATACAGGTTTATATGGTAAAGTAATAAGAAATCTGCAATTATAAGCCAAAATTACTATTTAAATTACAATAATGATTAACAAAATTGGAATTTAAATTTTACCGTGGATAGTTCTTCAATATTTTTGTCGGTTGCTCCGAGCGAAGCAAGTCCAACTTCCTGAGAAAAACTAGCAAACTGAGGATCGCATAACATGGGTACATGACCAAGAAATTCGTGAATCAAATCTCTGTAAATAGTAAGTCATGTTACTAATATCATATAATATTTTAAACTAAAGCAGTTTTTAAAAGTATAGGTACTTTAAATATTCACTCTTCTATATCTCAAACAAGTAATTTTTTATATTTAAAGTATTTTGGATTCCGGTTAAATTTGAAACTTACGGTTCTGGTGTATGCATTGGTGCAGACGGATGTCGTATATACTGCGTACATTGGAACACTTTAAAAGCTAAACTAGCAAGAAAATCGCGCGCCGAAAGAAGGCCAGCCACTGGGCGCAGCTGGAATCCAGACATTTCTAAAAAAAGGTAAAAAAATCACTATTTTGTTTGGTCTATACGCTTATATAAGACTATAACTTAATATGCTAGTTTAATTGCCTAACAAAAACACTATCAAATACTTTGCATAAAGTCCGAAACATCTTGTAATTGCGGGATAACTGTAGGCGTAAAAATGTCGTTGTCTTCTAACATTTTAAAAACTTTGTTGTACAACTTGCACGCGTATTTTTCGTGGTATTTTTTCAACTTGTTGTACACGGTTGTCCATGTCGCAATTTCAGAATCAATGTAGTCAACTTTAGGCAAAGACTTGCCCCTAAAATAAAGAAAAGTGCCATTTTTAAACTCTCTGGCATTTATTTTTACGGTTACAATCCTTCCTGAACTCACGACAAAATGATGATGTCATAAATTAGGTTATGAAAATACATTTGAAACGCGTTTCCTTACTGCTTATAATTTCTTGCCCGACTGCTTATTTCATTTCTTCTGATGAGATATTGGTCATCGTGGAAGCCAGGGTGATTTGAATCAGAGTGAGCATCAAAATCACAGTTGACATATTGACATCTGTCCAAGTCTGTTATCTTTGTCGGGAACCAAATATCTGTTATTGAAAGTTTATACGATGAAGATTTGTGTACCTAACTTTCAACTTAGTTATTAGACTAACACACTTTATTTTATTTAAACATTATGTGATATTTTACTGTTTTTATAATGTGATTTTGACCTGGCAAAATGGTTTGGTTTATTTTCGTTGTTGAAATGTTCAAGTCTTCCAGCTTCAGTAAAACATTCTTGAGCAGTTGTTTGTTTCCTCTGCAAGTCACGTGACATTCTTTTTCTGAAAACACAAGTTAAATTACAGCTTACAAGAAATAAAATCTACAATTTTAATAAACTTGGGGGTTAATTTTGCAAAACTTTAATTATAAAAAAACAAAGAGTTAGATGCAAAGTCGTACCAACAACTTCTGCTGATATTTTAGAGTTCTCATTACTTTGTAGGATGTTTGTAGAAATTGCTTGAACCTAAGAAAACAATCATTAAGTAGGTATAAAACTCCTCATACTTTAACGTTTTTTTTAAGTAGTGGTGCATATTGCAATTTCAAACACTTACCTTTAAAAATTCAGATAGTTTTTGGAGTTTAATTTTGCCGTCATCCAACACTTGAAAATCAATTTCAATGAAAAACTTCTGTTGAATGTGTTTGTTTTCTACATAAAAACAAAAACGTGTAAAAAACTTAACATTTTGTTGCCAAATACTTTAACAAGAGATTGCTACATACCTTCAAAGCTTTCATAGTTTCTAGCATCGCTGATCAAGCTTCTTCTTCGTTGCATATTTATTGTTTAACAAGTCTTCTTTGGTTTATATGTTACTTTAAGTATTTTGTGTATATGTAACTTTCAGTATATAGAATTCAGTAAAATTTAGCCGCTCTCTGAACCTTGTATTGCAAATTTATAGTGCTTTGAGCTCGGGTATTATGTAACGGGTTGATATAGGGCATTTAGATCGTTACTAACAAATTTTTCTGTCACTTTCTATATCGTTCTACTTCCTATAACCGAAAGCAGCGCATGACGTAGGGACAATATGACGTAATAATACGTATTTATTAGACATAATTTACTTGATCTGTAAAGATTTAAAACAGAGGCAGGTGCAGAAGACAGGGTAAGTACGTGAAGCACTTAATTTGCGCATATCTATTGCGTGCATATTGGATTATGAAATATCCAACGTTTGAAGCCTTGGTTTTTGCTCTTTAAATCAAAGCGGATATTTTTTATGTACACAAACTTTAAGTATTCGTTCTTATGTCTATATTCCGTTGCTAAATGTTAAAAATCACGCGAATTCTTGTTAATTAAAAGGGTAATTTAATGAATTCTACGGTATTACTATAAAGCGATAGAGCAAGGATCGGCCTAAAGGCAAAACGCTTTTTTAAAGTATTTTTATTCAAATTTTCATTTTAAAACATAATTTTTAAAAATTGAAAAAATACAATACGTTTATTTTCGACAGTACTTACTATTAAAAGTGACTGAATAAACAACAAATATAATTTTAATGCGTTTTTTTTATTAAAAAATTTCGATACTGTCAAAAAAAAAAGAAAAATAATAAAACATAGAGGTTTTTGTTTTGCTCACACTAATTTAATTAACGTGTGGAAGTAAAAAGTAAAAAACAAAAAGAAAAATTGAAATAAATACGTGCATTAACTACCCAATACTGCTTATTAACTTAATTTCAAGTTTACAAATTGGGCAAGAGATGCGGCCAAGAGCTTTTCAGTTTTTTAAAATAATTTTTAATTAATTTTAATTTTGAGGTACAACAATTTTCTTAATACAGAATAGGTTTGGTGTAAAAAAAATATTTTTTTTTACTTGGTCCGTCACAATTAATTTTAATTTATTTTGAAGATAAGTTTTGTGAGGTAATAATTTCACTAAAACGAGTTTGTTAGTTTTGATGACGTCATCGAGTGGTAGTGACGTCTACAAGTGACGTCACCATTTGCTTTTTTTGAATGCTTTTTGTTTTTTTTTCGTTGCAATTTTTTTTTTAATTTTAAATTATTTTTTTGCGGTCAAGCCCATTAAAAATCAGATCCAATATCACGTGGTGTGATGACGTAAACTTGGTGACGTCACTCAGAACAACCATTCACCCGCGAAACCAACTTCCCAAATCAACCGACCTTTACCACGCTATTGTCTCGCGTCTCCTAACCAAAAACCATGGACTCAGGTCCATTACGTCACTGGGGTCACGTGGGTAGACACGGCTGGACGCCCACAGCTGATCCGCATCCCGATCGGCCACTCGACATGTTGGTGGCTTCCTTCCATTCGTTCTTGGCTTGATCGTAACATTCGACGCTGGACAGAAAATCGTGGCCATCATAACCTCCTAAAATTTAAAATTATTTTATTATTGACAGAGTTGGTTAAGTTAATGTGGAATCTAGAATTAACACTGGCAGCGTGGTATAGTGGTCAAAACACTGGGCTTTACTACATGAGGTCCTGGATTTGATCCCTACTGCAAGGTCCTAGATTCGATCCCCACTGCTAAAAACCTACTTTATGTTTAGGTCGTGAAGTCGACCTTTTTACATTTGAGAATAAATAAAAAATATATATAGGATTTTTTTGCAAACTAGTCTTATTTTGCATAGAAAAACTTGATAACAAAGTTTATTCAACTAGCTTAATATGTTGTAAATACTATCTCCATCTGGTCAAGGTCACAAAAATACGGATCAAACAAGTGTCTCAACATCCACTTACCGATCGCGAAGATCTTGCCGTTGAACACCGTAACAGCCAAAGCCGATCGCCGGTGTTTCATTTTTGCGACCGACTGCCAGGTGTTTTCTATAACGTTGTACCGTTCAACTGAGTTAAGTTGTTCTGAGCCGTTGTAGCCCCCGACAGCGTAAATGAAGTTGCCCAGAGATACAATACCTAAAAAAAAATTAGTATTCAAATTTTAAGTATAGGTTAAGTTTGGGGTTCGATTCTTCATCAGCAGCATAATTATTGGGCAATTACAATCTATATAATATCCCAAACTGCCACAGGCAACTTGAGACTGGGTCGGAGTAACTGATGTTACTCTATGCTTAGGTCACACATTCGACCTTTCCACATCGAGGATAAAGAAATATACCCAAAAAGTAACACGAAACAATAATATTAAATTAAATGACAAACTTCAACCTACCAGCACCACTTCTAGCTGTATTCATGGATTGTACGAAGCACCATTCATCTCTTTCAGGATGATATTGTTCCATAGAAGCTAATCTATGCTGGCCATCAAACCCACCGACTGCATACAACATTCTGTTGACCACTGCACAACCTACACCTATTCTTCTGGTTTTCATACTACATACCATTGTCCAAGTGTCTTTCTCAGGGTCATATCTGCAGAAAAAATTTGAAAAAAAAATTAAAAAAAAAAATTTCACCAAAACTTTTGTTATTTATTTTTATTTTTTTTTTAATTTTAAAATTTTCTGAATTGCATTTTTTCTGCTACCTTTGCACAATACAGGGTAACCAACCCTTCTTTTGTGCTGAATCATTAGATTAATTTGTTAGTTTAAAGTCCAATTACTTAATCTATTAGTTACTTGATTGGTAGTTTTTATTTGTTTAATACAACTCCCACTACACACCCTACAGTCTGGCTTTCTCTATTCGTTTAACCTTTAGAGTATGTTTGTCTATTATAGAGGTACTTTTCCAAAGGGCAAATATCAATAAGTAACCAAGGAAAAAAAATTCCAAATAATTTATTACTGAAAATCTACCGATGAATCCTTTTTAAAACTATATTTTTAAATAATAACTAAAAAAAAAATTTTCCAGAGTTCAAGAATTTTTTTTTTTAATTTTTTGAAAAATTACCTTTCTACGCTGTTATGGTGAATGGTGCCTTGCGAACCACCCAATGCATAAACCATATTGTCAATCACTGCTACCCCTACCCTGTTTCTTGGCACATTCATTGAAGATCTTGGATTCCATTGGTCTGACATCGGGTTGTATCTTTAAAAATAAAAATAAATATGATATTTTCGGTCAGACATATTGTTTAAATGTTTAAATGTTAAAACTTTTGTTTAACCTTTTAGGGGATTTGTTAAATTCCAAAAAAGAAGTAAAATTATTCTAAACATGTGCCTAAAAAGCACCTTTAAAAATGACCCCAAATTAGACTTTAATTATTGGTGACAAATCAAGAAACTACAATTTGCAAATTTTTTTTTAAAAATTCTCGTTTTTTCTAAATACCTATCACAAGCTGCTGAGTCGTAATTTCCGCTCGGCGAGTTATTTCTGCCACCAATGGCATAAAAGAGTCCTTGAGCCACACAGGATGCGATGCCGGACCTTGGAAGAGGTAAATCTCGAAGTTTGAGCCAAATATTTTCATCCGGATGAAAACATTCCATGTGGGGGAGGGAGTGACGAAGATATCCTCCAGCAACATATATAACCTGCAGAAAATAAATTAAAACAAACATCAAAAATAAAATAAAGATTTCTTGCTTGAAAAAGCATTTTTTGTAGGTTTTAATGGGCAAAGTCAAATTAGTTTAACTAATTTTTTGCAATTTTTGGTATAATAACATTAATGTGTCAAGTCTTTTTTAGATCACTAATATTTGAATTACTAGATGATCAAGTTACTTTTCTATGTACAAAGGTAAGCTAATTTTTACTAAACCTTCCGCCTTTGACAATTAAAATTTTTTCGTGTCATTCTACAAATTACCTTTAATAGAATGACAAGAATTTCACAATGTTAGTTTAAAGTACAAAGAACTTTCTGTTACCTGGGTTATTTCTGGGAGGCGAGGTTTTTGTTTGACCGGTTTGTGCAACGTTAAATCTTTGAATATGTGCGCGAGGTATTCTTTGCATCTAGGTTCTTTATTTAAAACTGGGCAGTGCTCCATTTGGGTAGCTAGAAAGTTTGGCGTCAAAGAATGGCAACGGACCTGCGTAAAAAAAATTGAAAAAAATTGTTATAAAAATTGAAAAAGTACAGGCTATCAAATAACAACAAAAAAAAATTTAATTCTTAAAAAATTTGATAAATAAATTTAAAATCATTAAAAAATCTTGTGCTAATATATTTACCGCTTCCAACAGCATTTTAAGGAACTGGTGTCTAACTTTGGGATCATATTGTACCCAACCCAACACAGCGTTATAAACTTCTGATTCACATTCAACATGAATTTCGTCAGCCGCAATTATCTTTGAAAGTCGGCAAGGAGAAAGGGTTTTAAATTCTTCGCTTTGCGACACCTAAAATTTTAGAGATTATAAATTTGATATATTCTGAAATAATAAACAAGGCTTGAGAGAAATTATTTGTTATCAAAATTTGCTGACAGTCATTTCAAAACAGAAGCTGGTTATATAAAAATTAAATTTGTTTACAAAAAAATTAGGCCTATATATTATTTTAAAAGCATGATTTTTTTAGTTGAAAAAAAATTTAATTTAAAAATGCATTTTCTATAGGCTATAATTTTTTAAAAATAATTTTAAATTGTAAATAAGTAGGTAAGAAATGTGTTTTGACATGTATAGGTATCATAAAAATTTCACAAGTAGTAAAAAAAGCATATCACTTCCTGTGTTAAAAAGACGACCTTTTGAATCCTCTATTTAAAATTTGCATAATCATGCTGGTATACATTCATTAACCATCACAACACTGACTAACCGTTGTACCCAATCTTTAAGTCAATTAATCATTTGAAATTGTAATTAACTGTTTTCAAGAGCGCTGATGATATTGCTTAATGTCAATTAAAAACGGACTAAAAATAGCGCAAAATGTTTATTTTTAGTTATTTACACAACAAACATTTGGGAATAAAGACAAATATTTATACAGTCATCTTTCTTGAATATTTCTTTAGTAGGAAGAACTTGTTAACCTTAAACAGTAAATAAATAACTTAAAAATTATATAAAAAACAAACCCGAATAATATTTTTAAATTTGCAGTTTAGGTAATTTTTTCTACAAAATGCAACGCTTTTTTTAATAGTATGCAAATTAATAAAATATTTCTCAAGCAATTCGTGACACTTAATTTTAAAAATTATATCGCTATTTACAACAATTTTTTTTTTAATTCATAATTATTTGTCTGTCTGAAAATTAAAACTATTTTTTTGTAAACAGATTTAAAATTAAATCCTTTTAATTATTTTAATATTGGATATTAAATTTATAAGAAATGTAAATAAGGCAATGTTTCCATAACACAGACTAAAAGCAAGCAAAATTTATTGTGCTGACTCACAGTGACTTTTGTGCGAGAAAAAATGAACAGAAACTAAATTATGGGCTTGCCCTAAGCTACATCATGTTTTAACTTCGCGTTAACCTAATTTTAATATCACAAAACAACTTGTGGCTAAAAACTGTGATTAAGCGCAAAAAAATTTTTGATTTGTGGCCGAAATTTTGATTTTTGTCATTTTTCTTCAATTATGTCAAATATCCAATTAAATTATATTAAAAATTGTTTAAAAATTATTTTTTACATAAACTAAAATTTTTTTGCCATATGAGTTGTTTAAAAAATAAACATAGTTTTATATTAGTTTTTTAAAATTAATTTTTAATTCTTACCATTCCAAAATTTGCACATATATATTTTTGTATTTTATTCCTTAGGTCGGTGCAGCCGAGATCTTCTGCAAATGATGCTAGCCCCAAACAGTTTGTTGGATCTAACTGGTTTTCCAGAAATCTGTAAGCAAATTAAATTAAGTTAATATTTAATTAAAATTTCAAAAATGTAATTTTATTTGATAAAGTCACGGTGACATTGTAGAACGTTATTTGCTAAGCAGGAAAATTTATTACTTCGGTTTCGACCTTAGTGACTTGCAAATTTCTGCAATCGTAAATTGGCGAAATTCTTAAACACCTTTTAACCACAAGACCAACATTAAATTTAAACTAGTTCAGGCAATTTAAAACAGTGCCAAAGCAATAAAAATACCTTACATTTAAATTGTAAAGTACTATCACATTAAGAATAAATTAAAATGAAAAAAATCATAAAAATTGTAAGTACCTGCAGCATATTTGAATAACATGGTTCATTTGCAACATGCTAGCTCCTGACATAATATACAGCACACACTTTTCACTTATCATTATTCTCGACGTGTACGCGAAATCAAGAAGTTTGGTAAAAACTTCCGGGTGTATTTCTTTCATATTTATTTCTGACATATTTCGTTCTCTGCAGCCACCTGCAACAAAATAAAGGTAAATTTTACAAATTTTTTATTTTACCTAAATATTTAAAAACATCAGTAAATACACATACAACTTGTACATGTAAAAAGTTGTATTTAGAAAATATGGGTACAACATCATTGTTTATTTAGCTGTTTAAATGCTAAAACAATAATAATAATATACCCTTTTTTGCAATATTCTGGTCAGTCTTCATAGCAGGGAATTTTTTAAATATATATAAATATAATTTTTAAAATATGTCATACAAAATATTTTCTTTTAACTCATGGTACTATGGAGCTAAAATTAGTCAAAGTTTGACATAGAGGCGTAGGAATTCGAGTTATTACGTCATTAAGTTTCTTTATCAGGTTGATGGAGTTTAAATATTTGGCCTGGATAAACGATCCAAGTATGTCTTATTATAAGATTCAATTTCCAATAAAGGATTATGCGTATTTACACAAATAATAATTAAAATAATGAAAATAAATATAATGTAAACAATTTTTTTGAAAATTTGTTTTTGGCAAAAATTGTATATAAATATATATTTTTTTTTAAATTTGAATCTTATTTTATTAAAAATATTTTAAACAAAAATTAAATTTTAACGATAAAATTTAACCAAATATTATGATAATTTATTTACCTGTAAACATAGCTTTAAAATAGGGCGAACAGGCCGACAAAATCAACTTGTGGGCAGCAAACTTTCTTTTTTGTCCGTTATATTCTAATTTAATTGTGACATCACACAACAATGAATGACTGCGCAGTTCGTTAATTATATTCAAAGTATCACTAGGGTAATCCTTGAGCTCAAACCGTTCGACCCTGAAAAAATAAATTTAATTTTTAATTAATACTAAATGTAATTTACAACATAAATAAAAAAATGATTGCTAATATAATTTAATGGTTGTAGCAAAATGAGTCCATTAAAATATGTTACATTTTAAATTTCTTAATTAATGCTATATAAATAATATAACCACTTTAATCTTAGTTAAATAAATAACTTTAAATATTTTTTATGAACACACAAGATCAAAAAAACTTAAATTTTATCAGGTGAATTAAAGTTTTATTTAAAATTAATTTTTTATGTATTTTACTTTACTTTATTTTATTAGTTTACCTGTCTCCATGCATTGAGGGTATTACACGTCCTGGGCACTTGCCCAGAATAGCACATTTTCTCCTCCCAGACATTTCTTTATATTTGTTTATTATCTTCGTTTATTTTTATTAATTTTATGCACATCACTCCTCATGAACACGCAATACAATATCACTTTTTTCTTATCTCCATTTTATTTATTTAATTATTAATTTTCTAAATATAACGATTTCAAAGTTGTTACTATCATACTATTAGCATTACGTCTACGTTTCTGTATAAAATTTCCATAACAATAGTGTGAATGAAATCCAACAACGTTATTTCTTTGTAAAGCTGACAGTTTTTGTTGAATTATACTTAAACAAATAGTAAAACTAAGCAACTATATAGTCGCCAATATAACAACGTTGCGTTTCTATTCTATTCTACTCAGTTGTGCAACTACCACCTTTTTAATACGGTTTATTTGGCAGTATATACAGATACATTTTTAAACTTAACTGGGTTCATATTATTTCACAAGCCTTTGTCTGATTATAGTTGGTTTTGTCGATACAAATTTTGAATTGCTGACTCACTGCGTAATAGCGTTGCCAAATTAATTTTAGAGAGCAGCTTGTTTGTTATGCGTTTGTTCAAATTTTTTAATTTTTGGAAGCACTGGATTTTCGTATACTCTCGTTTTAAATGAAATTATAAAAACTTCGAAGTTTGATATTTCTTTTTAAAAATATGTAATGCCTTTAAACTGAAAGATTTAATTATAAATATATGTATGTAGGCAGCTATTCCTACCTATTTTAATCATATTTAATTTGCTAAATTGTGTAATATTTGCTTAACTAAATAAACCAATAACATTTTCGATAAAAAATATAAAAGTTTTGTTAGGGCAATTTTTTAAAGTATAAAGCACATTTTTTATACCAGTTACATTTTTAACATAACATTAAGCTTTAATAATAAAATTATGTGTGAAAAAGCATTGCTTTAATAAGCTTTTTTTTACGTTTTTTTGGCCTAATTTATGACATTAAGTGACAGCATAAACCTAATGTTTTACGCACATAAACGCATGTCTTGGTTACCTATATGTTACGTGACTGTAAGCACGCTCTATCTAACTTTAAATTAATTTTTTGATGACAGTGATTAAACGTGTATTTAAATACGCCATATTAAAGTTATTGTTTAGCATTTACATAAAATTGATTAAATTTTTTCCTAATTTTTAATTTTTTTTTTAATAATTTTAAAAAATTTAAAATTTTTATTTTTATTTTATGCCTAAAATTAGGTCTTAGCGCTAATAATATTTAAAACTTTGCTAGATAGGGTAATGTATGCCTATATTGATATAGGTGTTCTCACATAGCTATTTAAGTTTGTTTTAATTGGTCTACACAATGGCATTATAAACTAACCCTAAGTTTATTCACCTATTTATTAGGTACTACTTTTGGTTTTACAAATTCCTCATTTACATAACAAAAAAAATGTCTAAAGTTCGTTAACCTCATGACTAAGCAAATATTTTTCGTGACTAATTAAAATTTTCAGTTTTTCTATTACTGATGGTTGTTAGCGTTAACTTTATTTGATAATATTAATATAACACAACAAAATTTTGTTAACTTATTTTATTAAATACAAAATTTTTGTTAACTATACATCTACCAACTATAATTGAAAAAGCAATATTGGAAAAAAAATCTATTATGAAATGTCATTACCATTTAAAATGTAATATATTGTATTTATTCATAAACACACAATGAGTTCTAATAAAGAATATAAAGTAAACAGAAGTCGCAATCTGATTTAAAATACTATTTAATTGTAAATATTTATTTGTACACTAAATCCTGGGTAAGTATTGTAACCATTTGTGATAAATTGCAAATAAGGATTTTTGCCAATGTCGTAGTAATAGTTTCCATTTGCATAGTAGCCTGAAAATTTGTAAATATCACCACTAGAGTCGCCATCACCGCTATGCCCGCTGTCACCACTATGGCCGATATCACCGCTATGGCCGATATCACCACTATGCCCGATATCACCACTATGCCCGATATCACCACTATGACCGATATCACCACCCTCTATACTGCCGTAATTGGTATAAAGAGTTAAAACATCAATGTAAGGTTCGGTGTATAGATCATCAATAAAAAACTGCATGCGTCGTCCAGAAATATTTCCACTTAAGATCCAGCATTCATTCAAGTTGTTAGGATAATATGATGGGTAGTCATAAGAAGTTATTCTAGATTGCTTATTAGTAATATATCGAACAGTAAAACAACCATTAGGGATTGCCTGGAAAGATGTTGTCAAAGCTAGAGAGTATCTGTATTTTAACTTGAAGCCTTTGTCAGTAATTAAACCCCCAGTTGAAAAATTAATCAACATGTAACTACTAGTAGAGCGTATATACACGTTTTTATAACTACCAGAATATCTAGCAAGCAAAGGGTAAAAGGAGGCCGGGCCATCGTATATTCTAAGATAATCATAGCCAGATTCGGTTTCCATATTCTCAATGGTAAGCTCAACAACATAATATAAAGAATCTGTACTAATTTGCCAAGAACAGTCATTATTGTTGTAGTAGTCGTTCGGATAATTTGGTGAGTAAATGTAATTGTATCTAGAATAGGCGGTGAGATGAAATACGTTGTTACAAATGTCGTTATTGGAAAGGGAAAGCGTAATATTATCTAATAACATCACTAGGATAACTAACATTAATCTTTTAAGCAACATATTCTAAAAACAGAAAAAAATAAGCTTTTTGTTAATCTGAACTTATAAAACTGAGTATTTTAAAATTATCTAATTTTTTCGAAGGTTAATAAGATAAACTTATAGCTATCTGTTAAAACCATCTTACCTGCAAAATAAAAGGGTCTGCATACAAAACCACTCAAGTTTGTTTACTAAAATTTAAAAAAATATTTAAACGTTTTTCGTTATCTTTAAAAATTTATCAGAAATTTTTCAATATCAATAAAAAATAAATTGATTGGCAGCTTTTTATATACTTGAGACGCCTTATTTTATTAATAATTCTATATTGTTATCAATTATCAAACATCATTAAGGGAACTGCTATTTTTTAAATATTAACCTTAACAAATTTGCCAATAAGGGTTTTAAATGAAATAGGGAAATGTAAATATGCTGTTATGTAGGATCAAGATTTTATCTTTAATCGATTTTACTGTTTTATTGGACACAACTCTTGAAAATAATGATAATGCTAGAATATTAATGTTAATTTTTTTATTTTTTTTTACTTATATAATATTTTGCAACAAAAAACTTATTGCTTAAGTTTACTTAACACTAACGGTCAAGTATTTTAGTGCAACGTTAAGTTGCTTTTTAATTATATTGCCAAACATTGATCTATAGTCTTAAGTTAACATATTTGGAACTCTAGGATTTTTTACTCTGTTTTTCAAGTTTTTTTAGAGCACCATTTTAAATTTGTGCAAGCACATTTTCAAATTATGGCAAACTTTATGAAACTATAATAACAAAATGTAGAGAGTACTAAAACAAACACCATTAAAACAAACACCAGTTAACCGTTTTAAATTTAATGTTTAACTTTTTTACAATACACCAATGGCTTCACCGAAATATAAGTTAAGCAACACTAATTACGCTGTTATTAATAGTAAATATATATTTGTATACTAAATCCATGGTAGTTATTATTGTAACCATTTGTAATAAACTGCAAAGAAGGATTTTCACCAATGTCATAGTAATAGTAATTATTGTAATATCGATTGGAAAATTCGTATGTATCGCCACTAGAGTCGCCATCACCATTACTTCCGCTGTCGCTACTGCCTGTACTTCCACTATCAGTATAAAGAGTTAGAATATCAACGTATGGTTCGGTGTACAGAGTGTCAATATAAAGCCGCATGCGTCTTCCACGATTAAAATCACTTAAAATCCAACATTCATTCAAGTTATTAGGATAATATGATGGAAAGTTATTAGAAGTAATATAAGTGGAAACACTGGTAATTTGGTGAACGACAGAGCAACCTTCTGGAATTGTTTGGGAGCGTATTGGGTAAACGTATTTATATCTTAAACTAAACCCGTTTCTGGTAACTGATCCATCAGTTTGAAAGTTAACGTACATGTACACACTGGTAGAGTAAACATATTCGTAACTGTAACTACCATGATAAGTTTTAAGCAAAGGGTAAGAGGAAGATGTTCCGTCGTAGACTCTGAGATAATCATAGCGAGATTCAGTATCCATATTCTCAATGGTAAGCTCAACAACATAACCTGAATAATAGGAACCTATTCGCCAAGAACAGTCAATGTTATTGTAGTAGTTATTTGGATAATTTGGGGAATAAATGTAATCGTAACTTGAATATGCGGTAAGGTAAGATAAGCTATCACAAGTTGGTGCTGTTGTCACGGGATAGGAAGTTGTTGGGTTAGATGGATATATGCTTCGATATCGTAAGTTAAAGCCTTGATAAGTCGTTGAGCTGTCAGTTATAAAAGTAATGTACATGTACCTACCAGAAGAGTATACATATTCGTTACTGTAACTACCAGAATATTTTCCAAGCAATGGATAATTTGAATATGATCCGTCATAAACTCTGAGATAATCGGAGTAAGACTCCGTTAGCATATTCACAATGGTAAGCTCAACAACATAATGTGAATAATATGCACCAATTTGCCAAGAGCAAGCAATATTATTGTAGTAGTTATTTGGATAATTTGGCGAGATAATGTAATCGTAACTGGTATGAGCTGTATAGTAGCCGCTGTTACAAGTATAATTGAAGGAAAGGTTTGTTGTTTCTGCAGCCAGAGTTGTCGAAGGTGTGGTGAGTTCTTTAGAAGGTGTAGTGGTTATTGGCGAGGGAGCATAGACACTTGCCTCCGCCGAAAAACCACTACTAGTAAAAGAGCAGTCAGAGGTAAGATGAAGAAAAACGCTACTAGATGTAGTCGTAAAGGAAGTGGAGTATTTTTGTAAATCGTTAAATGTACCTGTTACAACGCCAAGAACTTTATCATGGACAGAAAGACCATCATAGATTGTCAAACGGTCACAACACTCTTCGATATCTATGTCTGTAATTACCAGGCTGACTGTTTTATTGTCAGGCATTCTAATCCACCACGAAACATCAGCGTTGTTTGGATAAGCATTAGGATAGTTAGGAGAGGAAATCTTGGCCTTCATAGCGTCTACCCTTATACCGTACATGTCTAAAGAAACACGGGCCCTGTTTAAAGGTTTGGAGTTAGTTAAAACAGCCTCGGCTATAGTCTCAATGTACTTAAGTTCGAAAGTCATTTCAGTTTGTCCCTTAATGTGAACAGTGTTGTCGGCCCTTTGAATTTCATTGTCGTAGTTATCTGTTAATAAAAGTTAAAGGTTAATAACACACAAATTTATGCCCTTTTCTGGCTGGTACCTTGCCCAAATTGTACAGAATGCCTGTTCCATAAAAATACTAAAGTAACCATACCTAGAACTGATTTAGGGACGTAGATTGCAGCATTGTGATCTTTCTCGCTCGCCATTTTCATAATCTCTTCCGCCATAACCCGGTTAGTTTTTTTGCCAACAAACGACATCTTATCGGTGTGCATAGAGAATGAAGTCATCTCCGCGTTGTCAGGGAGATAGGAATGAAATCTGACGTCATCAGCAAGATATACTGGATTTTCGATGCTTACTTTTAGAGTCTGGGTCTTGTCTTTCGGCTTAGTTGTGTTAACCTGCAAAATTAAACAGCTTAAAACACATGGACACATTTAAAACAATTTTTTTGTATATATCTTTATCCTCGAGGTGGGAAGGTCGAATGCGCGACTTAAACACCGACCCAGTTCCAAGTTGACTGTGGCAGTTTGGGATATTATATAGGTTATAATTTCCCGATAATTTTGCTGCTGATTAAGTATTGGCTCAGCTGCAGTTCTTACTTTTTATAGCGTCTTATACTCAAGGGCGCTAGAGCATGAGAGCAGTGAGGATTGAACCCACGACCTCAGGTGGTGTAGCAAGTGTTTTTACCACTACAATTGCAATAGTGTTTGTTAAAAACTGTAATCGTCTATACGTAACACGATGCGGACAACCCGCCTTGTAAAGATTTCTGCAATAAAAATATTAAAAAAATTGACTTACAATTTCATATATTGGGTTGTCTGGGAACAGTCCTATCACGAATGCATCGTTGTCAGACAGGGAAACTGTTACGTCATAAAATGACGTCACGAGAATTAATAATAAGATTTTATTTTGCAGCATTTTCTGTATTAAAACAACTGATTACTCTTTTTGCTATATATTTACATAAACATATATTTTATAATCTATTGGAAAACTAATACATTGTAGGGTAATATAACTCAAATTTCTAAGTATTTCTTTTAGGGTAGGAGTTATATTTATAGGTAGTTAATACAGAAATTTCAATTATGGGATAACAACATCTGCATAAAGTATATTTACCAAAAATTAAGTAAAAATACTTCAACTTAATTCATTATCGTGGAAAATTTAACATCAGTTTCAAATTTCAACAAAAATTACAAATGATTGACAGCTATTTTATAGACTTGAGACACCTAAGTTTATTGATAAATGAATGGTTATCTCTTGTCATAGATATAATATAGGGGTGCTATTGTTTAAATGGTAATCATATTTTCAATAATAAGCTATTTTCGGAAAAGTGTATTTACAATTTCAGGTAATACATAAGATGGGAAAGTGTTAACATGTTGGTAACGAAAAGTTAAGTCGAGACTTTATCTTTTTTTATTATTATGTGTTTTTTTTATATTTTTACTACCGTAAATTATTGTAAATACAAGAAAAATGTCAGAATTTGCTTATCAACTTAATTCCCTGTTCTTCCTTAAACTTAGTAAAGATTTTTTCATTAATAGATTTTTGGTTTTTAGTGGACACAACTTGGGTGAATAACTATCATAGTGCTAGAATTTTAATGATATTTTATTTGATTTTTTTACTCATTTTATATTTCGCATCAGAAAATTTATTGCTTAAGTTTACTTAACATAAACGGTTAAGTATTTCAGTGCTATGTTTTGTTAAGTAACTTTTTAATGATAATGCCAAACATTAAATTATAGTCTTAAGTTTGTTTTTTTTAAGGTTTTTTTATAAAAAATGATTTTCTCATTTTGTGCGAATAAGCACATTTTCTAATCAAGGCAAACTTTCTAAAACTATGCTAAAAAATGCAAGGGTACTGAAACAAAAACCATTTATTGTTCTTAAAATGTAAGTTAAAATTATGTATTACACACTGAAAAAAACAACTTGAGGTAATTTAATAAGTTAACCACAACATCTGCTACACTAAATATATGAATTAAGCAACACCAAATACGCTATTATTGCTAGTAAATATATATTTGTATATCAAATCCATAGAGGTTAGTGTACCCATTTGTAATGAATTGAAACTGGGGATTTTCACCAATATCATAGTAAAAGTATTGACCGTTATAGTAACCTGAAAACCTGTGAATGTCACCACCAAAGTCGCCATCACCACTACTCTCGTTGTCGCCACTTCCTGAATTACCATTATCGGTATAAAGAGTTAAAATATCATAGTTAGACTCGGTGTACATATAACTAATATAAACCCGTATGCGTCTTCCACGATAAAATTCACTAAAAATCCAGCATTCATTCAAGTTATTAGGATAATATGATGGGTAGTTATCAGAAATGATATAAGTGGATGAACTGGTAATTTGGTGAACGACAGAGCAACTTTCTGGAATTGTTTGGGAGAGTATTGGGTAAACGTATTTATATCTTAAACTGAAGCCATTCCTGGTAACTATAAACGTTTTTGTAACTACCAGCATATCTTGCAAGCAAAGGGTAAAAGGAGGCCGGGCCATCGTATATTCTAAGATAATCATAGCCAGATTCGGTTTCCATATTCTCAATGGTAAGCTCAACAACATAATATGAAGAATCTGAACTAACTTGCCAAGAACAGTCATTATTGTTGTAGTAGTCGTTCGGATAATTTGGTGAGTAAATGTAATTGTATCTAGAATAGGCGGTGAGATGAAATACGCTGTTACAAATGTCGTTATTGGAAAGGGAAAGCGTAACATTATCTAATAACATCACTAGGATAACTAACATTAATCTTTTAAGCAACATATTCTAAAAACAGAAAAAAATAAGCTTTTTGTTAATCTGAACTTATAAAACTGAGTATTTTAAAATTATCTAATTTTTTCGAAGGTTAATAGGATAAACTTATAGCTATCTGTTAAAACCATCTTACCTGCAAAATAAAAGGGTCTGCATATAAAACCGCTCAAGTTTGTTTACTAAAATTAAAAAAATATTTAAACATTTTTCGTTATCTTTAAAAATTTATCAGAAATATTTCAATATCAATAAAAAATAAATTGATTGGCAGCTTTTTATATACTTGAGACGCCTTAGTTTATTATAATTCTATATTGTTATCAATTATCAAACATCATTAAGGGAACTGCTATTGTTTAAATATTAACCCTAAGAAAATTTGCCAATAAGGGTTTATAAAATAAGGAAATGTAAATATGCTGCTATATAAGATCAAGATTTTATCTTTAATCGATTTTCCTGTTTTATTGACACAACTTTTGTAAATAACATTTTTTTAAGGTTTTTAAGGTTTTTCATTTTTTAAGTTTTTCATACAGTCTGATTTTAAAATTTGTGCAAATAAGCACATTTTTAAATTAAAGCAAACTTTGTAAAACTATACTAAAACATGTAAGGACACTGAATTAAACACCATTTACTAACTTTATTGTTCTTAAAATGTAAAAAAAAAATTATAACACATTCTAAAAATCACCATTTAATGTAATTTGATAAGTTAGCTGTTTTAAATTTTACAAACACAATATCAGCTCTGCTAAAACATTTTAATTAAACGCAACGCAAAACACAGTTATTTTTACTAAGAAATATTTACATATATAGTAAATCCATAGTTGTTAGTGTACCCATTTGTAATGAATTGAAACTGGGGATTTTCACCAATATCATAGTAAAAGTATTGACCGTTATAGTGACCTGAAAACCTATGAATGTCACCACCAAAGTCGCCATCACCACTACTCCCGTTGTCGCCACTTTCTGAATTACCATTATCGGTATAAAGAGTTAAAATATCATAGTTAGACTCGGTGTACATATAACTAATATAAACCCATATGCGTCTTCCACGCTAAAATTCACTAAAAATCCAGCATTCATTCAAGTTATTAGGATAATATGATGGGTAGTTATCAGAAATGATATAAGTGGAATAACTGGTAATTTGGTGAACGACAGAGCAACCTTCTGGAATTGTTTGGGAGAGTATTGGGTAAACGTATTTATATCTTAAACTGAAGCCATTCCTGGTAACTATAAACGTTTTTGTAACTACCAGCATATCTTGCAAGCAAAGGGTAAAAGGAGGCCGGGCCATCGTATATTCTAAGATAATCATAGCCAGATTCGGTTTCCATATTCTCAATGGTAAGCTCAACAACATAATATGAAGAATCTGTACTAATTTGCCAAGAACAGTCATTATTGTTGTAGTAGTCGTTCGGATAATTTGGTGAGTAAATGGAATTGTAGCTGGAATAGGCGGTGAAATAAAATACGCTGTTACAAATGTTTTTATTAGAAAGGGAAAGCGTAACATTATCTAATAACATCACTAGGATAACTAACAATAATCTTTTAAGTAACATCTTCTATAAACAAAACAAAAATAAGCTTTTTGTTAATCTAAACTTATAAAACTGAGTATTTTAAAAATATCTAATTTTTTTCTCAGGTTAATAGGATAAACTTATAGCTATCTGTTAAAACCATTTTGCCTACAAAATAAAAGGGTCTGCATACAAACCGCCCAAGTTTGTTTACTAAAATTTAAAATATACTCGAACGTTTTTCGTTATCTTTAAAAATTTATCAGAAATTTTTCAATATCAATAAAAAATTAATTGATTGGCAGCTTTTTATATACTTGAGACGCCTTAGTTTATTATAATTCTATATTGTTATCAATTATCAAACATCATTAAAAGTGGTGCCGTTGTTTAAAAATTAACCCCAAGAAAATTGAAATATAGATTGTAAACACTCTATTATATTAAGTCAAGGGAATATGTTATTTTATAGCCACGAACTCTGTTTTAAATAAAATTTTTATGAATAACTGTGCAACCGTAGAACTTTACCTATAAATATGTATTTATTTTACTTTGTAACACTTTACCCAAGATATAATTTTACTAATAGGGCTATAGACCTTTTCTTATATTTAAATTAGTTATTTAGAATTTTTAACAGTTTCTTTAAGTTATTTAAAAAGCATAATTATTAAACTTGTGCTACTAAACTTCTTTTGTGAAACAAATATTTTTATGAAACATAGTAAATCAAACACTATTTACCAATTTTATTTTTTATATGTCCCCACAATAATACATACCACACCTGAAAAACACATGAAGGTTGTATGATAACTTAACCACTTAAACAAAGTAACACATTTTTCATTAGCTTTACATAAATAAATTATCAGTTAACACCAATCACCACTACATTTTGATAATTAATAAATGTGTACGCGTATCCTAAATCCAGAATAATTATTGTACTCATTTGTAATAAATTGAAACTGGGGATTTTCACCAATATCATAGTAAAAGTAATAACTGTTATAGTAACCTGAAATCCTGTGAATTTCACCACCAAAGTCGCCATCACCACTACTTCCGCTGTCGCCACTTCCTGTACTACCATTATCGGTATAAAGAGTTAGAATATCATTGTTATATTCGGTGTACATATAATCAATATAAAGCTGCATGTGTCTTCCTCGACTAAAATCTCTTAAAATCCAGCATTCATTCAAGTTACTAGGATAATTATTTGGATAGTTTTCAGAATTGATATAAGTGGAATAACTGGTAATTTGGTGAACGACTGAGCAACCTTCTGGAATTGTTTGGGAGAGTATTGGGTATACGTATTTATATCTTAAACTAAATCCGTTTCTGGTAACTGAGTAATCAGTTTGAAAGTTAATGAACATGTACCTACCGGAAGAGTAAACATATTCGTAACTGTAACTACCATAATAAGTTTTAAGCAATGGGTAAGAAGAAGATGAGCCATCATAGACTCTGATTTTATCGCAGCAACTTTCAGTATCCATATCTACAACGGTAAGCTCAACAACGTAATTTGAATAAGAAGAACTAATGCGCCAAGAACAGTCAATATAGTTGTAGTAGCTATTTGGGTAATTTGGCGAGTAAATGTAATCGTAACTTGAATATGCGGTAAGGTAAGATAAGCTATCACAGGTTTCGGAGGAAGATGCTGTTGTCCCGGGATAAGAAGTTGTTGGGTTAGATGGATATATGCTTCGATATCGCAAGTTAAAGCCTTGGTAAGTCGCTGAGCTGTCAGTTATAAAAGTAATGTACATGTACGTACCAGAAGAGTATACATATTCGTTACTGTAACTACCAGAATATGTTCCAAGCAATGGGTAATTTGAATATGATCCGTCGTAAACTCTAAGATAATCGGAGTAAGACTCCGTTAGCATATTCACAATGGTAAGCTCAACAACATAATGTGAATAATACGCACCAATTTGCCAAGAGCAAGCAATATTATTGTAGTAGTTACTTGGATAATTTGGCGAGTTAATGTAATCGTAACTGGTATAAGCGGTATAGTAGCCGCTATTACAAGTATAATTAAAAGAAGGGTTTGTTGTCTCTGCAGCCAGAGTTGTCGAAGGTGTGGTGAGTTCTTTAGAAGGTGTAGTGGTTATTGGCAAGGGAGCATAGACACTAGCCTCTGCCGAAAAACCACTACTAGTAAAAGAGCAGTCGGAAGTTAGATGAAGAAAAACGCTACTAGATGTAGTCGTAAAGGAAGTGGAGTATTTTTGTAAATCGTTAAATGTACCTGTTACAACGCCAAGAACTTTATCGTGGACAGAAAGACCATCATAGATTGTCAAACGGTCGCAACACTCTTCGATATCTATGTCTGTAATTACCAGGCTGACAGTTTTATTATCAGGTACTCTGATCCACCACGAAACATCAGCGTTGTTTGGATATGCATTAGGATAGTTAGGAGAGGAAATTTTGGCCTTCATCGCGTCTACCCTTATACCGTACATGTCTAAAGAAACACGAGCCCTGTTTAAAGGTTTGGAGTTAGTTAAAACAGCCTCGGTTATAGTCTCAATATACTCAAGCTCGAAAGTCATTTCAGTTTGCCCTTTAATGTGAACAGTGTTGTCGGCCCTTTGAATCTCATTGTCGTAGTTGTCTGTTGATAAAAGTTAGAGGTTAATAACACACAAATTTATGCCTTTTTCTGACTGGTACCTTGCCCAAATTGTACAAGATGCCTGTTTCTATAAAAATACTAAAGTAACCTTACCTAGAACTGATTTAGGGACATAGATTGCAGCATTGTGGTCTTTCTCGCTCGCCATTTTCATAATCTCTTCCGCTATCACCCGGTTAGTTTTTTTGCCAACGAACGACATCTCATCGGTGTGCATAGAGAATGAAGTCATCTCCGCGTTGTCAGGGAGATAGGAATGAAATCTGACGTCATCAGCAAGATATACTGGATTTTTGATGCTTACTTTTAAAGTCTGGGTCTTGTCTTTCGGCTTAGTTGTATTAACCTGCAAAATTAAACAGCTTAAAACACATGGACACATTTAAAACAATTTTTTTGTATATATCTTTCTTAAGTGGTGTAGCAAGTGTTTTTACCATTCCAATTGCCATCGTGTTTGTTAAGAACTGTAATCGTCTTTACGTAACACGTTGCGGTCAACCCGTTTTGTAAAGATTTTTGCAAGAAAAATATTAAAAAAAATTGACTTACAACTTCATATATTGGGTTGTCTGGGAACAGCCCTATCACGAATGCATCGTCATCAGACAGGGAAACTGTTACGTCATAAAATGACGTCACGAGAATTAATAATAAGATTTTATTTAGCAGCATTTTCTGTATTAAAAACAACTGATTACTCTTTTTGCTATATATTTACATAAACATAATTTTATGATCTATAGAAAAACTAACACATTGTAGGGTAATATAATTTAAATATTTTAGTATTTCTCTTAGAGTAGGAGCTGTATTTATAGGCAATTAATACAGAAATTTCATTTATGGGATAACAACATCTGCATGAAAAACATCTTAAGTATATTTACCAAGAATTAAACAAAATACTTCAACTTAATTCATTATCGTGGAAAATTTAACATCAGTTTCAAATATCAACAAAAATTAAATGATTGAAAGCTATTTTATAGACTTGAGACGCCTAAGTTTATTGATAAATGAATGGTTATCTCTTGTTATAGATATAATATAGGGGTGCTATTGTTTAAATGTTAATCATATATGCAATAATAAGCTATTTTCGGGTAAGTGTATTTACAATTTCAGGTAATAAATTAGATGGGAAAGTGTTAACATGTTGGTAAAGATAAGTCAAGTCGAAGTTTGATCTTTCTATATTGATTACTGTCGTCAGTTTTGTAAATATAAAATAGGTTGTCAGAATTTGAAATTCTTTTTTCTCATTAAACTTCATGTTATTAAAAGTTACCTTTTTGGTGGAAACAAGTAATGGTTTAATGATAACCCAGTTACGTTTTGTATATTGGAGTTCAAAATTATAATAGTGTTCTCAAATATATTCAAGTGCTAGACATAGATCAATATTAGGCTTTCGAAATTGAGTAACTTCTCTTCATGATTATAAAATAAAAATTAACTTTGCCTATTTACTGTGTTTCAATACTTACTCGGTTATTAAATATTAAAGTTTTATAAAAGTTATAAAAATATATGTATAAAATAATGCAGATATCTATTAGTTACCAGACTTTGAATAATTGTTTATCAAGATATCAAAAAAGTTAAAACGTTATAAAATCTAATTTTTTAATAATTGTTTGTTTAAAATTAAACATCAAATATTGATGGTTTTTAATATGTATTTATTTACATATTAGAACAAAAATACGTCAAAAGAAATTATTTAACGTACAGGCTAATTATTATGTACAACACTTATTTATATTCCAACGTTTACAGTGGTTATCTTACAATATAAACTTTTAATAGGCCCTTGTTATAATATTGTAATTGAATTATAAAATAAAAAAATATTTTCAAAATTTTACAAGAATATTTTTAAATTAACTTCATGGCCCATATTAGCAACACAATGATTCTTGTTTATTCCTCATACCATCGGTACTTCGACTTCTTTCAGCTAAGTTTATGACTTCCAGCCGTTCGTTTATTTCATTACCCTCCTTAATACAAATATTAAAATCTTCTTCTTTGTTCTATACAAGTTTATATATTTTTATATTCTTAAGTGAACAAAATCTTATCTTATTAAATTTAAATGTAAGACAAACCAATACTTACTCTCACTTCAATCATTTCCCCAAGAATGGCCTTAAATAAAGACTCAACTCCGGTGCCCGACTTTGCACTTGTTGCAATTAACTTACATTCATATGACTCAGCAATCTTAAAGTGGCAAAAATTCAAATATTTTTTAAAATATATAAAATGCACAAAAACATAAGAAATAAGGTTTTACATACTTTTGTTCCTTCTTCAAACGAAACTTCTAGACTTTTAAGATCTGATTTTGTTGCTGTCATTACATAAGCAATTTTACCTTCATCGTACATTTCCTGGAACATATAATTGAACAAATTTTTTTTTTGCAAACTAATCTTATGTGCATAATGGTAAATAACGAATAAATTTTATTAAAAAGACCGTTAAGAGTGCATTATTAAAAAAATCGCTCCAAGAAGTTGATTATATGTATCAAAGGCTTTATATTTATTACGAGAAAAAAAACTACTATTTCTTAATTATTTAAACCTAAATATTTATTTTTAAAAAACTAAGGTTTTACATCACATTCTTGTTTCCATTTTTGCAGTAATTCTATGGATTTTTTATCATCACAGGAATAAGCTAAAACAACTCCATCAATTCTTCTTAAAGATAATTTTGTTATAGCCATGTATCGCTCCTGTCCGGCTGTATCTCTATAACAGAAACACGTCGAAATTTTGACTAATCAAATATATTAAACTACAAAAAAATTTTTGTAGTTTAAAAAAAAAAAAATAAAAAATAATGGTATTGCTCCACGTTTTACCTAACAACTGTGTTTTGTCTATTTTGTATGTTAAATTTTATTTTTGCACATCAAGTCTTACCTTATTACTATATGATATTTCTGTCCTTTGTATTCTATTGCTTTATTAATTATATCCGTTTCTAATAATAAAATCATAACAAAATTAAATGGCATAACTAGACTTATAGTATACAATTTAAATCACATTTAACTATACTATAAGCAACTTTAAAAATAAAGTTGCTTTTGAAAATTTATTTATTTTATATACACTCAATTAAGTAAAAATTGATAGTAACTAAATTTCTATTGATACGTAAAGTGGTAGGTTGGTCGGGATGATAGCCTGTTACTAAACTCGTCTTTCCAACTCCAAGTCCCCCCAGTATTATCATAGTAAAAGTTATGTCACTCATTCTGTTTTAATTTGTACCGAATGAAACAAGCTACGTTTATGCAAAGCTAAACTGTTAAAAATTAAAACTTTAGTAATAACAAAATATTTGTGGCTTAATATAAAAACGAGGTATTTATTAACAAAATATATTGGTAAGATAAGATTTAATCTTAACTTTTTTTATATATATTAATACGCCCAGACCTCTGCGATAAACTGATGTAGGTCAACAAACTTTGCTTTGTTTCGCTTAAATTTAAAATAAAGTCAAAAGAATTGTTAGAACCATGGATATTAAATTACACTGCGACATAGATCGGTGTCAGTGGCGGATCGTTTATGGGGTTAAATTACAATCATTTTAAAGTATACTGTTTATTTGGGGATGCTGTCATTTAATAGAGAACCAAAAGCGCCAAAAGACATCATTCAATAACTCCAGTTTACCTTAAGCCGCCGCTTTTTGATGTTAAGATCAAAATTTAGTAAAATATTAAATGTATATACTATTATAAACAGATGTCACATTTTTATATTTAAAAAAAACAAAATTTCGAAGCATACTGATTACCATAAAAATTGGTCATTTTATTAACTATATTTTAATATTGTTTAACACAACCTTTAAAACTAAATTAAATAAAAACTCGAAAATTAGTAAAAATATAAAATAAAAACACACAAAATATAATCAAATATAAAAATGGGGGAAACTCTGTTTTGTTTCTTTTTGAAATTTTTTTGTTGTTTTTATCAACGTTGTTGTCTTGGATCTTCGTCCTCGTGGTAAAGCTTAGAAGTTTTTCTTCTTCATTTAAAAAAAATTTAGTGTAAGTTAATCTAATACTGCTATTTTATTTTGAAAATATTTAAGTGATTAGTGTTTAGGTTACCTTGTTTAGTTAAGTTAACATTGGTTTGTTCGTAAAAATAAAAAACTTAACAAAAGTGCTAAACTATAAAAACGATTTCATATTTTTTTATGTTTTTTTAAATAAAAATTTAAAATTAAATTTATAATAATATTAACTGATTTAGTGAGTTAATAATTGAAAAATTTGGGATATGCTTAATATTTTAACATCAATAGGCTATACACATACTGTCATAAGTGTAAAATTTCTACAAGAATATTTTGCATAATTTAAAAATTTTGTAAAGGTTTTTAGTATGCGTTTCAGCTACAGTAAAAAAAATAATAATGAGTGTATAATTCATAATTATTTTTGTTTTAGAAAAATGGCAAAGAAGCTTAACATTAGAAACAATCAAAATCGAAAAAAAGAAACTCACCTAAAGAAAAACAAAACCGATGTTTTTAAAGTTAAAAAAACAAATCGCACAAAAATGATCGGAAAACGTGTCGCAACAAACTTGCAAAAAAACATTGATCAGAAAAAAGTTGTCAATTTCTCAGACACGTCGTATCAAAAAGTTAAAGAACTTGTTTTACAAGATGTAAAAACAGGAGATAAAAATCTAAATTCTAAACCACAGAAAGTGGTTAAAATAACGAAACACAAAAATTCCGTTGGAAAAATGGAGATGGATAATGCAGCTGAATTATTTGAAAAATTATAATTTTAAAAACTGTTTTTTGTTTAATTTTTGGTGATGGGGGTACCTAAAAAGGGAATATAAAATTTTAAGTATTATTGTATGGGCATACTTATGTTGTTTTTTTGAACAAAAATCAAAAACTTTAAAAAACTGATAAAAATATATTAATTAGCATTGAATTTCTATAAATATCACAATTATTCATGCTATTTAATTTCTTTGTTATATTTAATTTATCAATTTTTTTTTGCAAGGCACAAATGTTGTAATAACTATTAAGATCATTTTTGTCGGTGATTAAAGATGAAGAAAAGGCCTTCATCAGCAAGAAGGAGCATTCCTCAACAAACTTTTACACCACAGTTGAGGTAGATATTTTAAAATAAAAGTTGTTTTAATTTCTTAATTGTAAATTTTAGCTTTAAAATATAAAATTTAAACACAGTATTTTGCTTTTTTTAGATAATTTATGCATACTTAAAAAAATCATTTAATGCCCTTTAATAATTTTAATTTTTTTTGTAGTTTAAAGAGGTTACGAAGCGTGCAATCTCTTTTAACTGGAAAAGATGAAGATCAAGATAAGGAAGATGGAATTCTAATTATTCTTGGCATTGATAGTCGGTAAAAAATAAATTTAAAAGCGTTCTGGATTTTTTAGAATGCAATTATTGCAGTAGATGGCTCACAAAAACTTTTTAATTTTTATTCATGTTTATTTAATTTGTTGCGGGAGGTTTTTTAAATCCTAATTGCAAGTAATATGATGATTATTATTTTATTAAAGGAATTTTTTAAATCAGAATATTGGTTATTAGTTATATATTTTTTGTTAAAATTTATATATATAAATATTTATATTTTTTGTCATTTTTACAGTTATAATGAAGGATGCAGGGAAGTGGCAAATTTTCTGTTATTTGATTTTTACAACTTAAGACTCCGTGATTTAGAAGAGTAAGTTAGCATTTATTTAATTATAACAACTAAAAATTAAATTTTTTACTGTGTTTTTTTTTATTTGGATTATTGATTTAAGTATATTTACAATATATATAAACTATTTAAATAATTTTTTTGTTTAAAAAATAAAGTAAATTGAATTTGTATAAATTCAACCTATTTTAAATTACAATTCATAAATTGACACTAACCGTTAAGTGTTGCAAAACTCTGACATTTTTGAAACTTCACAAACTGGCCTAACCAGTTTGGTGACTGAGCTTCAAGTTAAAGCTATAAACCTTCTTTTACTATTACTTAAAAGCTATCTCTCTTTTTTGTGTTACACTATGCCAAACGGTTTGCTAAAATGCTGTAAATTGAAAAAGAATAAAAAAGAATATTGTTACAAATAACAGACATTGGACTTAGGTTTTTGGTTTTATTTTAATCAGGTTTTTAAGTATTTTGTGGTAATTTTGGAGTAACATAGCCAGAAAAAATAGTTTTGTAAACCATAGTTGGAATATTATGCATTTTAAATTTTTATTTTAATTTTTGTTTAGGTCTGGAATACCAGAAGAGGATTTAGATGGTATGTAGTTGTATTTAGTTTATAAAAAAAAAGATTTCAACTATTTTTCTATATTTGACTTGGCCTAATAATTAAAAATTTTTCAATTTTGTTAAAAAAAAAGAACGGAAAAGGATTTTAATTCAATGCTGAATAATGAAAGGAAATGAACCAAATCATCAAAGTTTTAAAGTCCAAAGTTTATTTTCAGATTTAATCATCCTAGTTAGGCAGTCATCGGTAGCAATATATTGTAGTTCGGTATTGTACAGTTACCTGCTGCCTTACATTGCCCACTGGAGAAATTTGGAAGTTTTTTGTTGGCCTGATGAGAATTTTGATAAGGTATTTTGGTATTAAAATTTTAAGCTAATTGTTTTAAACTTTAAGTTAATTTGAAAAGTGTATTTTGAATTTTAAAAATAGATTTTTTTGGCATGGTAGTATTGCTAATAAAATATTTATAGCAGCATAAATAATAAAAAAAATATATAGATTGTTTTTTTTGTGCAAAAATTATATTGTCTAATTTACCAACTTTTTATTATTTTTTATCATTTTTATACTATAAAGTTTTTGGTGCCAAAATTTGGTCAAATTACCAAACCAAAAATGTTAATCTCTTATTTTTATGCTCTATTAGTGAAGCTTAAATATCAGTGGGTAGATAAGTTACATTAACTTTAAATGACATTTCAAATAAATAAAATATTTTGATCCAGTTTTAATAACATATTTTTTAAAACAAGTAAAAAAAAAAATTTTTCTAAAAATTTTTTTTTATTAAAAAAAAATGAAAAAAAAATTTAATTTAATTTAGGATGAGGACACTTATTCAGAGGAGAATGAGCAGTTTAAAATCGAGAGTTTTGTGGCAATGATGGATGGTTTAAAGAAAGTAGGAGTACCATACTGGGCTAACAGGACAATAGGGATGTCAGCTAGATTGACAGCTCCGGAAAAATTTGATAAATTTGTGTTAGAAAAATGGCCAATTATTCAATCTTATGCTTTGGAAGGAGTGGGAGGGTAAGTTATTAACGGATAATTTTATGTCTTAAAGAAAAATTGATAAACCTAATAATAATATTAATATAATTTGATTTAAAGATTGAAAAAATTTACAAAAACGAAAATAAAAATAAAAAACAAATAAATAAAAAAAATTTTAAAACTAATAAAATTTTTAAAAATTTGGTTTTAATTTTTTTAGTGGAAGTTTTTTCACAATGAAGTTTGATGTTAGCAACATCCGCAACTCTCTTCTTCCCATTATCCATCAATGTGATCCTGCTTCCCTGGAGCAACTCCTCATCAAATCTCTTCCTCTGTTCGAGAGGCACTGGATCGATGCGATGAATTGTGTCCTGGGACCTACTGGAAACGGAGATGCTAAGTCAAATGTTGCAGATATGGGAACAACTGAATATGATGTCATAGAGGTAGGTTTATTAGTTGTGTCATATAGTTTGTGATGTCACTGACAGGGTATTGGTTACTTTACAAAGGAAATTGGTGATGTTAAAGAAAGGGGATTGGTGATGTCATAGAGAGCTAAGGGGGTTAGTGATGTCACGAAGGGGTTGGTGATATAATAAAGGGGGGTTGGTGATGTCATAAAGAGAGGTTTAGTGATGTCATAGAGAGGGGATTGGTAATGTCATCGAGGGGTGATTTGTGATGTTATATAGGGGGAACTTGTGATGTTATAGAGAAAGAGGGGGGTAAGTTGATTTTGTCATTAAGGGGTTTCGTAAAATGTTAATGTCAAAAAGGGAAAAGGGTTAATAAAAAAAGGTTGTTCTGCAAGTTGTATGGGTTAGAAGTTTGCAATTCTTTAAAATATTATTTCTCTATAATGCTTGGTTAATATTATAACCTTGAGCAACTACAGTGACACTTTGATTTGGCACTTGCTTGCAAATCAACTTGTTGCTGAATATGCTTAAAAGTTTCTATCATCTATTGCAAGAAAATTAACTACAAAAATGTGAAGTTTTAAATCAAAGGCAGATATTGTTAATAAATAAACAACAGAAATTCGAAATTTTAGATCAAAAAATACTTTTTTTAAGGGAAAGTTTTTTGCAAACTAATAGTCTGAAGACACTTTTTGTTGTTTATTTTAAGAAAAAAAAGAAAAGATTGTTTTTGGGATTCGGTTTTTCAGAGTTGAATTGTCTTTTTTTCTGTTTTGGTTAAGAATAACGTTTTAATTTGCGCCGGTGATTAAACCCAATGTTAAGTGAACTAATCTTTAATTCAATCAAATAATGAATCCACTTTTACAGTGACTCCTCAGGGATTGAATGACAATCCTTCAGTTTTCTCTGTTCAAGTTGTTTTAATTTTATCATCATTAAAATTCAAGTTTATTTAATTTCAAGTATATAGACGCTTGTTTAAATAAATATATCAACTTTTGCTTTGTTTGTATTAAGGTTTATATTTACTTTGGGGGAGGCTAAATAAATTTGTATTACACTTCAAGATATCTGATTTATTAATTGTAAAAGACTTTATATTAATAATATAACTTAATAAAAAATATTAAAGGTTTAAATATGTCTTAAATTACTTTTTTTATGTTTAAATTCTGTTTTAAATTTTTGAAAAAATTACATTTAATTTTTTTTTTTATTGTAGCCAATTCGAAGTTATTTCAACCATGGTCGTATATCGTCGCACCATCTACAACAACATGGTAGTGGGACCAATTTTTCTGACACTGGTGTGCAACCAGATTGTGAACCATATGTTCAGTTTGGTTCTCGCACTATGGAAATGGTTACAACATCTGGTTCGAAAGAGGCTATGTTAAAAAACAGTGGTTTAAATGGCAACGCAATGCATATGGTTCGTCTGGTTAATTTTTTTAAGAAAAACACCATTTTTTAAAAATATTTAAAAAAAATTTTTTTATTGTTAAGTTTGTTTTTTTTTCATTTAGATTCTACATTCGATGGCACCTAAAAACCCAATTTTTTGTGCCAGAACTTATTTTATATCGCCCAAAGCTTCTACTGGACCTAACATTAAAAAGTAAATAGTTTTGTTAAGTAAAATAATTTTATTTACATTTTTTGGTACAACTAAAATTATTGCCAATTTATTTTTTAGTTAAATTAAAATCCTAAAAATTTAATTTATTTTAAATATAGGTTTAGCTTATAAATATTATCAAATATCTTTTAAATATTTAATTTTATTTATGCAGGGACTTTAAAATTCTGGTTCAAATGTATGATATATGTGTCAAGGCATGTCAGTCTGCTATACAAGAATATTGCTCAAGTTTTAGCTTTGAAAAATCAAAATCTATGGCTAAAAATATTGTGGTAAACGGGACTGCTTTATTGCCTTACAAATCTGAGCATAAGTTCGGTTTGAAAGCACTCAATAATATCGGAAAGTGAGTTTTTTTTTCGAGAGTTTTTATTATATCTCAATTGATACTTATGTATATGTGCTTAATGTCGTGTTATCATTGTATTTTTTGTTGCTAATGGTTTTTGTATTTAAATTAGTTTAAAATAGATGCAGTAAAAATGGACTGGTGTTATTAATTGGACCTATTATTTTTTAATTACTAATTTTTTTAAATCATTTTGGTCAAAAATGCACAAATTATTTTTTTTTTATTTTAAGCAAACATTAAAATTTTTTAATATTTTTAGTGTTATGGTTATGCATGAAGGTCAACCATGCCCATATATTAAACAAGTTTCAATGACAATCTCCATTATAAAGAGTTGTAATGGTCAGAACTTGGGTTCAGTTAAATATTCTGACATGTTCATTGACTCCTCTTTCAATGCCTATAATGGTAACAATTTTTGATTTATTATTTAAAAATTAAATTCAATTATATATTATATAGATATTAATTATTAAACATTATAAATAATAAATTACAAAAATTGCTTTGTGAATTTTTTTTCTATAAAGATAGTTTTCTTTTTTTTTATTTATTTTAAATTTTAAATTATGTTTATAGGAGAATCTAATGTTAAGCAAACTGATGTTATTGTTCTAACGTCAAGCATCCCTGTATATAAGGAATGGAGGGTGAAATATATAAGAATTGTATTTTTAAAATGCATATGCAAAAACTTGGACTGATGAAATTTGATTTTTTATAAATTAAATTATTTTCTTTTATCAGAGTTCAGTTGATCAACTTGATATAGATGATGAAGTGATTTGTAAATGTAAAAATTTATTAATATCATCTCCACCTCTGCTTACTTTTACTAAATGTAAGACTTTTTTATACAAACAAATAAAGAAAAATCTAAAATAATAAAATTTTAAATTATTGTTGAAAAGTTATTTAAAGTTTAATTTAAAATTTTTTTTAGGTGCTATTGATTTTTACCCCAATGGGTCCTTCTCTATTTCACCCAATAATGCCGCCTGTTTTTTTGTAAACGTTCATTCGATTAAAAGTTTTGAACTATACGACAATGGGCTCCCAAATTCTGCTGTTCTGCTGCAAATTGCACTGAAATCAAACCCAGGTCTTCCTCCATACATTGAAAAACTGGGGGAAAATGAAACAAAATTTGCGATTATTTTTCACCCAAAATCAACTGAATTAAAGAATTTTGCTGCAAAGGTAAAATAACATTCAAAATAAATTAATATTAATGAATAAGAGTTGTGACCGTTTGCATATAAATTGGTCCATGTAATAAAATTGTAATAATGCACTATAGTATATTAGGTTTTATTAGTTGATAGCTTGTCTTATGGTCGGCATTTTATTTGTGTTAATAAGGTTGCAACTCTTAACCAATATTAGTGTGCGATAATTTACCCGCACACCACAAATGGCAGTTTAATTAATTTTGTGGGCATATAAATACATAAATATACTGTCCTTTTTTTTTATTTAATGTATTTTTCTTTAATGTATTTATTATTTAATGTATTTTTCTTCTGCAATAAAAAATGTAAAAAATTGTAAATTAAAATTAAACCATTTTTTCTAGATTGAACCCCTACTAAAAAGTCTTGGCAATGAACCTGGTCAACCAGGTTTTATAGAGTTAGGTAGAATAGACGACCAATTTGAGAGAGCATTTGACGAAGCACAAACCCAATTTAATTGGCAAATAGGATTAAGTCATCGCGATCAAGTGAATCTGAGAGGCAGCAAGTTAACTAAATTAACAGCAGGGTTACAACCAAAACTAACAGGTTATTAAAATTTATCTTATTTTATCCGTATGCTTTATAAATAATAACGGTAATCATTTTTAATTGTGATATTTAAGTGAATTTAAAAGTTAAACATTTAGGAAAAAAAATGTTTTTTTTTCTAGATTTTCTTGAGCACTTTGGTATATCTTCAGTATTAAGTAGTTGTTCAATCCCACTTCAAGATGTCAACATATTGTTGGGAGGTGACAACAATTCTACTAACTCTACAGTAGACACCAACAAGGTATTAAATAAAAATTATACTTTTTTAGCAACTCTTTTTCTTTTACATTCATTTATCCTCAATGTGGAAAGGTTGACTTCACGACCTAAACATAAAGTAACATAAGTTACCTTGACCCAGTCTCAAGTTGTCTTTGACAGTTTGTAATATAGAATATAATTGCCTGGTAATTATAAGCTGCTGATTAGGTGTTGGCTCAGCAGGAGTTCATACCATTTATAGAACGTTACGCTTCAGCATGAGAGGAGTTGGAATCAACCCATGAGCTTATGCAGTAAAGCCAAGTGTTCTGACCACAACACCATGCTGCCTGTTATTTTAACCAAATATTAAAGCAATATTTTTTCTTTTTTCTTAGGTGTGTATCACAGTGGTTTTAGGGTTACCAGGATCGTATGGTGATAAGTTATGTTCATCTCTTGTATCCTTACATAAGGAAAGAGTAAGATGGGTTATAGTTAGAGTTAGGTGCATAGGTTCCAATGCTACTGTACTGGATCAAAATCATCTTCAAGTTAGTAAAATTATCGAATTTTTTTATTGTAATTTAAAACAATATATTTCACCTTTAAATTTATATTCATAGGATCAACTGAGTGATTGTGTTTCTAAAAGAAGATCTTCAAGACCTGGAGCAGCAGCTACAAAAAGGCTTCGTATTATTGTCGAAGCTATTGGGTCAGTTTTACATTTTTTATGCTGCATTTTTTTGAAAAATCAGCTTACATTTCAAGAGATTTAATGTATATGAATAATGGTACAAAAAACTTTGTACTGGCTAATTTAGACTAAGCATGATCTTATAAACTACATTTAGACAATACTGCAAACTTTTTACCTTTTTTTTTATTAAATTTAGATTTTTTGATGTTGCGTCTGTTGTCTCTTGTATTGTGAACCACAAGACTCCCACCACTAGAAATAACATGGTGTTAGGTGCAGTAACAGTATGTGTCGAACCTCTTTGTATGTTTATGGAGCACAAACATGTATTACCCAAGGCATTAGAGCAATGCACAGCTGGATTGGTTAATTGTGTGGCATTCACAGGGACTTTGGATGACCTCAAGGTAAAATTAAAAATATTTTTAGATTTAAATTTTTTGGAAAAAAGTTTTTTTTTTGGGTAAAATAAATTTTTATTTATTTTTCAATATTTTTAGGATAAAAATTTGGCGGAGATGCAGTCTCTTATAAGAGCAGTGAACCCCAATGCAGCTTTTATACTGGCTGGAAATGGACAAACATCGAGAGCTGGTGATTTCGATTTGGTTCTAAACGAGAACAGTTTTGAAACAGAAAAATGCAAAAAAACAAGACATCTTATGTTGCTTGGCCTGTAAGATCTTATATTTTGTTAAAATTTTCTTTCCAAAATTAATTTTTTAAATTTTTTAATTTTTTTAGATGGAATGGTACTTTTAATACTGGAACCCCAGTGTTACAAATTCAAGAAATATTTATTGAGTTTTCCCAACCTCTCATAAAGGGCTCCTTTAGTGCTCGTCTCCGTGCTTTGAAAAACTCACTTTCTAGTTATCCTTATAGTGGGAATGTTTATATGGTCAAGGGCCTGGTAGCTTTTACAGGTAAAAAAATTAAGTTTAAAAAAACATTATTTTTATTTTTAAAGAAATTTTTTGAAATTTTTTTTGTTTTTTTAGATTGTGATGATCAGGAAAATGATGTTTGTTTTGTGGCCAAAACAGGGGTTCTAACTCTTGAACCTCGGCCGAGTCACATTCAAGCTAAAACTCCTGCTCCGCCGCCTTCAAGAAACTCCCAAGTTTCAAAGTAATAAAAAATAATTTCTTTTAAGAACTTTGATTATTTAGTTTTTTACATTTTATTTTTTTAAAGGAAATTTTATTTAAAATTTTATGGAATCGGTTTGAACGAAATTGATCTCAAAAATTGGTTAAGAAAAAGTGGACGACAAAAACCCAGCAGAAAATGTCCAAAGAAAGCTCTTTCTGTCGCTGAAAAACACAGAATTCAGGTAAAATAATTAAACTTAGTTTTATCTACATGTTTTAGCAGATTTTTTTATTTAAATATTTTTTCACATAGGAACAACATCAAATGGATCCCCTACCAGAAGGTGTTTTCTTTAATGGAACCCAGTATTGCAGTTTGTTGGACAATTCTAGAACTTATGAGCATCCTAACATACAAAAGTAAAATAAAAAATACATAAAATTACCAATTTTTTTTTCATGGTACTTTGTTAATATTTTGAAAAATTATTTAAATTATTTTTTAAAGGTTTATGGATAAGTATTTGGAAGAAGAAAATAAGAAAATTGTGATTTATAACAATAATCTTGAAGCACAAAACTTCAAAGATCTCTTCGACTAAATTCTAAATTTACTTTTATAGAAGGTTTGAGACTACCCAAAGCTTGTATAGAAAATAGCTTAATTTTTTTTTAATTCAGGCAAAAAAATATTAAAATTCCATCCTTAAAAATGTGAATAACATAATTTTGTACAAAAATTTATTTTTTTGGTTATATTTAACACTGTATTTGATTTCACTGTAATTAACTTAATAAAAATATGTTCCTTCATATATAAAGTACTATATTACTACTGTTGTTTAGTTTTAAACTGTTTTGTGTTTTGTTAGTTGTGTTTTTTTATTAATTTTAAAAAAAATTGTTATACCTATTATATTTTTGGCTGCTTATTTTTAAGAAAAATAAAATTATTTTTGATATTTTGTTTGAATGGGACAATATCTGTTGTGTTTAAAGCTGGTAGTATGAGACAATTTATAAACGCTCGGACGTTCAAACTGCTAATAATATTAACATTTTTTTTACGCTTATTTATCTTCTATGTGGGAAGGTCGACTTTGTGACCTAAACATATAGTAACATTATTTGCTCCGACCCAATATTGAGTTGCTATTGGCAGTTTGGAATATTATAAACTACATTTGCCTGCTTATTATAAGCTGCTGATTAAGTGTTGGCTTAGCAAGAGTTATGAGACCAGTGGGGATCGAACACAACAGCATTTGTGTAGGACACAGAAACCCTTTTTATTTATTGATGCGTTTTTTTTGTTCAAAACTTATATTCAAATATTTGTTTTTAGGTTTATTTTGTACAAAAAGTAACTTGAAATTTTATATTTATGTCTAACGCGCCTTGACATTTCTTTTGTCATATTAGGTCACAACTTCTGCACACTCGTGTTAATAACATTCCAACGTAAAAATAGTAAACGAATTTAAAAAGGCAAAAAAGGTGAATTTATTTAAAAATGGCGTTCTTAAAACACCCTGAAGGTGAAAAAGAAGATTTTACTGTCGATATTTGGAACACAGAACATGGTTCCTTCGGCGTAAGTGGGTTTAACATGGACGGAAAAGAAGTAGGCCCCTACTGTCACTTATGCAAAGTGGAACTCGAATCTAAACCCAAAATAGGGGACCATTTGATGGGTAAAAAACATCAAACAAAAATGAAGACCGCTGTGAACGAAAAAACATTTGTTGTGGAGTCCTCAACAGGAATGGAAAATGATCCAAATAATTTATTTCTGCCGAATTATTGTAAAGTTTGTGAGGCCGATTTAACCACTGTAGAACAGCAAGAAGGTCATTACATGAGCGAAAAACATCAGAAAAAGGTTCGGTTTTATTTTCTTTGTAAAGTCGGGGTAAAAGAAGCTCACCCCTCTAAAGTTGTGGATCAGGAAGAAAGAGAGAAAGAACTAGAAGGGTTAACGGATAACGAGTATTGTTCTTTATGTAAATGTGAGTTCACGTCATACGTTGTAGCACAATCTCACTACACCGGTAAAAAACACGCTAAGAAGTTGCGAGAACAAGCGGACAAGCAAGACGAGCTTGATGGAAATGATTGGAAGACTTGCAAATTTTGTGATATTAAACTAAACTCCCAGTTTCAATTGCTTGATCACGAAAATAGTGCAAAGCATAAGGCTAATGTTAAACAACATGAAGAAGAAAGCGAAATTGTGTTTACGGAATGGACTGTTCCGTCAGACAATATGGAATTACCGGGACTTGAAAAATCGAAATAGCTAAAATCATAAAATGTTTTGTTAAATAACTTTTAAAAGTTGTAAAACGCCAAAATATGTTATAAGACTACTGTCATCATTGTCTACTGTTAATAATGGCTAAATATTTTATGTCAATACCAACTTTTTTGTTTCTTTTTATAGTGCTAAGTTTGTAAAAAACATTTACTGAACACTATGTTACATTTTTAGGTATAAAGGTAGGGTTAAGCAAATTTTTTGTTAAAAATATGTCGTTTTCTAAATCTCAAAAGGCTCGCCAGACGCCGCATCGAGAAAGAGGACAACTAGCTGGCCGTGAATCCTTAGGAATATTGGAAAAGAAATCAGACTACAAAAAACGAGCAAAAAATTTTCAAAATAGACAAAAGCAACTGAAGGAATTGCACAAAAAAGTTCTAGAGAAAAATCCTGATGAATTTTACTTCAAAATGGTCAATAGAAAAATGCAGGAAGGGTTGCATTGGATAGAGAACCCAAAACCGGAAGATACTATGACCCCTGCTCAAAAATCGTTGCTGGAAACTCAAAATTTAAACTATGTTCAATGGAAACTTCAAATCGAGAAAAATAAAATCGAAAAAATCCAAAATGAAATTAAGCTTTGTGAAAAACCTGAAGTAAAGAAATCAAATCATATTTTTTTCTATGATTCTAAGGCAGAAGCAGAAAAATTAAGAACACAAAATGCTGCTTTAAATAACAAAGAAATAACAAGCAACGATAGTAAGATCAGAAAATTGACACTTCAGTTAGAAAAACGGACGGATAGAATGAACGAATTACAAACAGTTTTGGATAAAATGCAGGCCCAGAAAATTCTGGCTTCCGACAAAAACTCAGCAATGAGAGAATTGGTAAAAAATGAAGACAAGAAAAATGCTGCAATATATAAATGGAAGCCAAAAAGAAATAAATAAACAATTTACCATTTTGCACTAAAATTCAATTTTAAAAAAAGCGGGGTGTTTCAATTTTTTAAATCATTGTTATTTATCTCTGTTTTCTAGTGATAGTAACTATAAAAATAATAGTATTGGGTTTTAACCAACCTGTGTTTACCATTAAACTGCTGACAATTTAATCAAATTAAACCATTCTTTAAAATGTACTTACTTATTCCATTTCAAATGATAAAATTAAACCATTTTTTAATAGGTATAGGTTTATAAAAATATATTTTTTTAAATTTATATAATGAGTTCTGGGATCAGGAACTTGTGGGATGCTGCAGCAGCTGAGGTGAAATACAACGAGAACAATCAATCAAATTATGTCGAGAAATATGTTCTTGTGATGGGGGGCAAATCTTCTGTAAGTTTTTTTTTAATTTTAATAAAAATGGTTATGTGTTTAAATCCCGCTGTCTGCATGTTGTTTTGGCTTTAAAGCAAGCTTGGTATTTATGCTACTTTAGGCTTATTTTGTAACACAACTGTTAAAACTGTTAATGATTTTGTGATAGGGAAAAACAAGTGCAATCCTAAAGTTTCTGACACGAGATGAGACACCCAAGCCAACTATTGCTCTGGAATATACTTTTGCTAGAAAGTCAACCAACATGGTAAGCCAAAAATATTTTTTTATTTTAACATAAAAAGGTGCTTATTTTACTTAATATATATAAATTCATTAATTGTTCTTAAAAACTTTGTTTTTCAAAAGTTTAGGCCATGGGTCCAATACAAATTTTGATATATATTTTTTCTATTTTTTTTTCTAAAGCCGTAAATTTTTAATTTTTTTTCTAAAGCTGTCTATTTTTAATTTTGATAAACTCTACTTTTATAAAGTTGGTATTATTTTGTTTATTAGCAAAGCAAAATGACTGGCCACATATGGGAGCTAGGTGGTGGAACAAATTTAATCAAATTATTAGAAATTCCTTTCACCTTGGAGACAATTAAGCAAATAACAGTGATCATGGTAAGTCAAAAAAACTTTAAAAAATATATTTTTTAAAGTTAAAAATATAATTAGCAATTAAAGAAGCATATTGGTCTTGGCACATTTTTAGTCAAACATTTTTCTAATTATAAAATAAAACAGTTAATACTAATACAGTGGTTAAGCCTACAGTGGCTATAGTTAATAAATATATATTGAAGCGTTATAGATAATGGTGCAGTGCGTTAGTGACATTTTTCGAAAAATATTAAAGCAAAAAAGTAAAAAAAAATTATGTTAAAGGCCCAAGCATGAATTTATCTATAAAAATATCCTGCAATGCCAGTACATAAAATTCCTGCAACAATTAACACGAATCTCCCAGTTAGAGTGTAGAATAAGTATGAAATTGGTGAAATACTTGATTTAATGCCGACTAACTGTCCTTCAAACTCATTCATTTGGTCTGTATTCGTTACACAACCTACCAGCCAGTCGGCTAGATCTTCAGTTGTCACGACATAGCTATCCATTTTATCAATTGTAGTCTAAAAAAAATAAAAATGCTAATCTCAAATTAAGAAATAAACAATTGCAGCTTTTGATAAGTCCATTAAATGTCCAATAAAAACAATTTAAAGTCAATTTATCAAAAGCATTGTACGTTTTAAAAAAAATCAAAAATTACCGCATAAGAATTTGAACCTTCTAGGTTGCTTATCTCTGGTGGCATTGCAATGGTCCAATGTATGCCTTGTGACTGTTTTAGTATGTTTAAAGCCCTCTCATGATCATCTACTACGCCCTTCATTATATATGGGGTTGTTATGCCAGGCTCAGGTAGTAGGAATGCTAAAAAAATATAATAAATTAAAATTATCCACAATTAATTCAAAAATAAAAATTTACCAGTACAACTTTATTTGATCGTCCTTTAAAACATGACTATATTAAACTTCGACCATATTTGATAACCAGTTAAGAAATAACCTTTTAAACTATGCAAGTCAGAAATTACACAAGTTATAAGTTTAACGAGTGTTTAAACATAAAGATCTTGTACTTACATACACCCACCACTGATAAATATTTAACTTCGTGCATTCGCATCGCCTCAACAATGTTTTTTATCCCAGTCGAAAGAAGTGTTGTAGCTCCTAACACGATAAAAATATTTTAAATTATTTTTTTTATATATTTTATATATATTATTAAAATTTCACTTACTAAAACTCCACCCTGTCCCGAGACAAGAAATGACAAGGTCATGACCCTCAATGGCTCCCTCCACATCTTCGGGGTCAGTAACATCCCCTACTAATATCCTCACATTCACCCGAATATTTTTAGGGATTCTCGATGGGGTTCGAACAAAAGCAGTGACTTCTAAATCTAAAAAGTAAAAAAAATAGTTTTGGGATCACAAACAGCAATTTTATTTAATATATAAGTTCATAAACTGCAATATTTTTAGATTTATAGTTTTTTTGGTTCTATAAATCTTATTTTAAAATCTTATATTTTAAAAGTAAGTTTAGTTATACAATTTTAAAGGAAGTTTTAATGGTAAATTTAAAGTAATGGCACAGTTATTAAGTTAGTTACCTTTATTTTTTAACGCTCTTTTTAACACAGCCAACCCAGTTTGACCAGTAGACCCAAACACTATTAACTTCATCGCTTATTTTTTACAGATATAAGTTTATTTATTATCTAAAACAGTTTAGAATATTAAAACACAGTTAAATTTGGTAAAATATATATTATTTTAGAATTTATTTTTTAGCTATATTGCTATTTAACTTTATCATCTAATGTTTATATCTTTTAGCATACATTTATTATACATTTCACAAAAACACATTATATAAATACTGGTTTTAAAATAAAATTATCTCTTACTACTGCCTTCTTAAATGTAGATTATATTTACTTTTCGCTTTATTATTGAACAGTCCTTTAACACATACTACTTACACATTGTCATATAAGCTCTGTACTGTACAGTTCCAACCCAATGAATTCTTAAGTACCTTGTTGACTTTATTGTATTGTTCAATGTAGCCTAAAGGAATGTTTATTTTCTGATCTCTCTAACGCACCGGTTAAGTTTAAATGGGTTTGAATACTTGAATGTTTAGATTACATAAGACTTACTGTATTTATAAATTATATAATGCAATTTAAATGGAGATAAAATAAATAAACATTTAAATTTTTTTGTGTAAGTTACAAGTTTTTGTTTCTAAAAAAAAAATTAAATTGTTTTTCTAAAAATTTAGCAACAATTTGCCCTACATAGTGCTTGCTATCTAAATAAATATAAATTATCTAGTAGCGTGAAATTGTCGTTTTTATTTGTTTTTAGAGGGCAAATTTCGCACAAAATTGTAATAAATTTTACCCTGTTTTTTGTAATAAGTTTATGCTATTATTATCATGTGATCAAAAAAGTCCAATAATGATTATTTTTGGTAATTTGATAAGCCATGAAATTTTTAGTGTAAAATTGCAATAAAAATTACCAATTTTTTTAGTAATTATTTCATATCATCACATGATTTTTTCTCATTAAGAATTTAGGCAAAACATGATAATATTATGATTTTAAACATGTTTATAATTAGGATTAAGAAATTTAAATATAAGTTATTTTAAAATTTAAATACTGAAGGATTAAAATACTTTAGACTTAAAATATTTCAATTTATTTTTCTTGATCGTGTTTTTGATAAAAACTTGGCAAATTGTGTATGTAAATTGTTGGAAAAAGGATTGCTATTTTAGGTTTTAAAATTTTGTAGATCATTTTAAGATTAAGAAAATTACACATTTTCGTTCGCACTTTAAAATAATTGGGATTTTAGCAATATTAATATGTCAAAATTGTAAACACAACCTTATAATATATAAAATTTAAAAGTTTTTTTTAGTTATTTTTTACAACCAAATTTAAAAAATATTTTAAATTCATGTTTAAGTGACAATATTTTTAATTAAATTAAATTAAATTTAAAAGTTTTTTTTTAGGTTTTAGATTTATCCCAACCTAATAAGTTGTGGTTTACTGCAGAAACTTTACTCACAGAAGCTAGAGAACGAATTAACTCTGTTCTAAAACAAGGACAAAAACAATTTCCTGGTTTAGTTCAAAAAACTGAACAGAAAGCATGGGAGAGGATCAGTGGGAAGGACAGAGATGTAAAAAAATAAAACAATCCAATTTTTTTTTTTAAATAAATATTTTATTTAAATTTTGAATATTATTTTTCAAGGATGCCAGTTCAATTAACCCTTTCCCAGTTCCACTGGTAATTATTGGCAGCAAATATGATTTGTTCTTGGAGATGAAATCAGAAGAAAAAAAGGTAAAAATCTCATGTAATTATGGCAGTTTCTTAATACCTTGTAGTGGTAAGAACACTCGGCTTCACAAAATTAGACCATTGGTTGGATTCGCAATGCTTGCATGTTGTAGTGCCCTTGAGGAGGGTGCTATAATCAGTATAAACTACCAATAAACCCAACACTAATCGGCAAGTAAATTATCTAACAATATGCAATAATATCCGCTACTACTAAATGCAACTCAAGACTAGGTCGGGGTAACAAATGTTGCCCTATATTGAGGTCGTAAGGTTAGTCTGTTTACCTTGAGAATAATGATATACTATACATGTTTATTAATAAGCCAACATTTTTTAGGTGATGACCAAGTGTTTAAGGTTTCTGGCCCACAGTAATGGAGCTTCCATAATGTTTATGAGCACAAAGAATGAGGGAACAATCAGAGGTTTAAAACATGTCATGAACGTGGCTGCTTTTGATGGTCAACTCAGGTAAATAATTCATAAAATGTATGGTGTAAGTGTGGAAAGGTTACTGGAGTATAGATAGATTAACAGTTTAATGTTTATATATTTATATGTGGATTTTTATTATTTTTTGGAAATATTTATTATAATTTTTTTTCTGATTATTTTTACCCCTTTTAGGCCTTTAATTTTAACTTTTTAATTTTTTTTATTTCCTTAATAATTATTTTAAAAAATTATTCTTTATTTTGTAAAGTAAAACACCAGTAATAGACAGCAACCGCCCCCTATTTATCCCAGCTGGGATGGATTCTGTTGATGGTATTGGACCCCCACCATTAGCTAGCACAGTTATTGGAAGAACTTCTGCTAAGTAAGTTAAATGGTTTCGTGTTTGTTGGAGGTCTTATCTTAAAAAAAGTCAGTAACTTATCTTGATTTTAGAGAATATTTAATAATTTTTTGCTTATTTTTAAATTTGTTTTTATTTTTTTTATTTTCTAATTTCAAGGTCTCATTTTTTTTCCTCTTAGCCCCCTAAAATTCCTGAAAATTTGTTATACCGATCTTTATAATGTAAAGAATTAATTAAATTTAATTTAAAACTGTTGTAGAAAACCCAAGGAAGTTTGGAGAATTGCGTTTTCCGGTCACTTTCCACAAGAAAACAACATCGGAAAAAACAACAAAGTTGAAATCCCCGACCCTTGTAAAGATTCACAATTTAGGGAAGGTCAGATCGATGAACTGAGAGCTCAAAAGGACAGAGAATTAGAAGCTTATAGAAAACAGGAGAACCAAAAATGGACAGCAAGGATTAGTTGAAATTTAAGAATTACAAATTTGAATTTTTGAATAATATTTGCAATTGAAGACTGTTCAAAAAAAACTAAATTATTGTTCATATATTTTGCTATATTCTGCTTTTTTGTGTAAATATGGTTATTATAATTGGTACTGTGCTTTATATTAAGGATATTTTTACACGTTTGGTTCCAAAAAAATAAAGGCACTGTGAACACTGGTTGGGTTTCAATTTCATATTGTTTGTTAAAGATACTTGTGATGTTGCTTTTTATATGTATAGTACAGACTGTAATTTTGTATTTAAATTGTATATTAGTATTTTCTAGATTATTTTATTAATAAATTTATTTTGTTTTAGTATTTCACAGGATTTAATTATTTAAATATAAGTATATTTAGTAAACTTATTGTAAGATGCTGAAAACAAAATAGACAATGCATCAAAATCAATTTTAAAAGGTAAGCTTACTTTTATATTTATAAATTTATTTTAATAAGTAAAAAAAAAACTGTATTTTTAGATGTAAGGGTTATGTTTAAATCAAGTAAGCTATGTCAAGGACAAATATAATAAAGATTTCTGCTCTGTCAAGATTGATAGTCTTCGTATTACAGGTAAACATATACTACTAACTTATAGATAGTATGTACTATTACAAATTTTTTTGGTTTAAACTTGTTTATTTTTAGTTGATTTTTAATCTTTTACCCGACCACAAAGCTGATGCATTCAACCTGGTCTCGACTCAGTCAAATAGAGCAACAGATTTCATTATTCGATCGTCTTTGGATGGATTTCAAAAATGGGATGCTAAATATTTTGTCTATATTTCTGAACACAGGTGATATATTTAACTATAGTAAGTTGTTTTTACACAAATAAAGAATATTTTTAAAAAGTTTGTGTCCTTTTTAATACTAATATTTCTTATTGGCAGGTATACAGCCGATAATATGTTTGCATTTTTTCCACTGCTTCCCAGCATAGGGAATATATTTGGAAATTTTTTTTATGGTATCACTGGATTATCTATGCAAACATCGTGCCTACTTGCTTGCTTTATTGCAAACTTTATATTTTTTCTTGGTAAGCAAATTAAAAGCTATTAGTACTGTTTTGCACAAACTTTTTTATTTAAACTTTGGTTAGGTTTTATTCAAAGTAATTTTTTTTAAAGGTGCCACTGTGTCTCTTTTTGACCTTACGCAAAGAATATTTTGCTGTGAACAATTTTCATTTTTAGTTTCCCTAATTTTCTGTTTCAATCCATCCTCCATATTTTTTAGTTCTTGTTACACTGAGTCAGTGTTTTCCTTTGCAGGTATGCTTAGTTATGTAGCAATACTAAATGTATAATTATAAGTAATATAAAGCTTTAAATGACCTAAGTTTATTAAAATAATGGTAAACCAAGAATATATTACAAGTTTTACTAATTTATAGGTATGCTTTAATTATAGCTTGTTACTTAGTGATTATTTTTTTAGTTTTCACTGGCCTGTTATATCTGCATGACCAACAATTTTTAATCTCTGCCTTATGGTTTATGCTAGCTTCAGCTTCAAGATCAAACGGTATAATTAATGTTGCATTTATTTTATATTTCTACTTGTACAATATCATAGAAAAACCAAACACACTAAATTGTTTTGGAATATTTCAGGTAATTATTTGTTGTTTCCTTATAATATTACCATTTTCTCTATTTTCTGCTTATGGATATTATTTGTTTTGTATATTCCAAAATGATACTTACCAAGAGCAGTGGTGTTATAAAACTTTGCCAATTATATATGACCATGTTCAAAAGAAATACTGGAAACTGGGGTTATTTAAGTATTATACTTTAAGAAAAATACCAAATTTCGTGTTAGCTTTCCCTGTGGTTGGTATTACTTTCTGTTCAGTTTATAAATATTTAAAAACTAGAAGCATTGAAATTAAATATCTAGGTTTACCATTTCAAAAATTAGTTACAAAAAAAATCCAACCCAAGCCTCTATTATATTTAAATTTTAATTTATTTTGTTACTTTGTTCATTTAAGTTTTTTAGTTTTATTTGCACTGCTTTTTATGCATGTTGAGGTAACAACCAGAATGGTAATGTCTAGTTCACCATTAATATACTGGATAATTGCCTCCTATATATATAACGATACAAGAAATATTAAACCTAATTGTACAATTAAGTTTCATTGGAGAAGTCTAAGCTTCTATTCTAAGTGTCTTGTTGTTTATTGTGTTAGTTATTTTTTAATTGGGATATTATTACATGTCAATTTCTTACCATGGACATAGGTTATACCTTTATAATAAATCGCACTTTTATAGTAAAATAGTTTATTTTTTGAAATGAACACATATAAATAATTAGGTAATGTTTTTGTAATATATATGCCACAGTTGTACTGGAAATAGGAATTAAAATGTAAATATAAAATATATGTAAATGAACAAAATAAATATAAATATAGAGCATGCAATAAATAAAATATTGGCCAAATAGTACATTTTTTAATAAAAAGATTGCTTGATAGTTCACCAGCAGCAAAGTATTGCAAATCTTAAAACGTTTAAAGTTTTATTCAGATTCCTTAAACCCGATTACCTCGACCATAGAGATTGTAAAGTTCTCAGTTTTAACAAATGGAGGATTGTCAAAAGTTGCACAATGGTTTGTATGCCCACTCAGTAATTCGTTGTCAATGAAAATGGCATGACCACCTCCTCCCCCAATCATAATTCCATTCTGATTGCCCATCATGAACAAATCAGCATTGACAACATCGGTAGATTGCTTTTCTAAAGACTTCGGTTTTGTGTTGTTTGTTATACTTGTTCCAAACAATGGTGGAAATGTTATTGACTCTGTATTAAGTGGTCTTATTCCAGGACTGATTGATACTGAACAGTTGTCATGTATAGGTGGCAATGTGACGCCGTTGACACGTCCTGGAGGTGGCCTGACAGGTGGCAATGGTGACATGTCAACTTGAGGTTTGGTCCCTTGGGGATTTTTGCTTAGTGATTTACTTTCAGTATTGCTACCAACCCATTTATAGACCTTAGTTTTTGGGGATAATGAGAATATAAATGTCTCTCCTGTTCCAAAATAGCCAACTTCTTTTCTCTCTTCCCAAGATGAAGCTAAAAATGCTCCGAATATCTCATTGTTGACAGTTTTAATTAACAGAATGGTCTGACCGTGTTCTTCAACCTTTGAAAGCATTGTAGTCAAACTATAACCATGGATGTTGGTGGAATATAACATAACTGACTTCTTCAATGATGTGGTTTCTGGTATCCAGCAATAAATGGTGGCCAAGTTTGTTTCACTCGCGATCTCAGAGTTTAATCCTCTAACTTTTGTCATATAATCACACGGATTTCTGTGGTGTGCATCCATTACAATATTGCATGGTTGACGTTTCAAATTACTCTGAATTCTTCGATGTAGTTTTTTGATATCTCGACTCGGAGGAATCCTGAAACTAAACGCTTTTCTGAACAAAAGGTTTACAGGAACACGCTCTTCTAGATTTTGAACGAATTGGAACACTGCGCTGACAATGTCTGAAGGATTCGAAGTGCCGATCTTCCGGTAATACTTTAAGATAGCTAAAGAGACTCTGTATAGCGATTTATAGCCTTCTAGTAAATACATATCAAATAAAACAACCACATATGTAAAAGGCAGAGCCTGGAAAAGGCATTTTATCCACTGGGTATATACACTATCAGGGTTATCTGTTAAGCTGAGCAGGCTTTTATGGGATTGGGATGTGTATCTGATGCTTAGGTCCTTTAGGACCATTGCTGATGCATTTGACTCAAGGTGAGTTGTATCTAAAAAATGAATGTATTTGGAATTAGAAAAGACCAGCCGACAAACATGGGAAAATACTTGGGCCGGATTCTCGTCGTAGTGTAAAAATAAAGCAGCAGCTATACCGAGCAACGGACTGTATGTAATATGCGGAAAATGAAAACTAAAACAAGCTAATATTTTTCGAAGGGTATCTTTTCCGGTTTCGTTGAGACAGAATGCAACAAAATCATCAGAATTCAGGAAAACAGGCAGAGGAATATCTTTAGGAAAATTAGACTCGGGAGAAAAGGTCTCGTTTACAAATTCTTCGTACATATTCTCGCTAAACATGCTTTCGTTGCATTCGATTCGCTTAACGAGCGTCTTGTACAAAACGCAACGAATGTCATGGTTTGCTGCAAACAGCTTCTCTCGCAAGTAGTTCTTTAGGGCTTTCTTGTTATGGTTAACAGGTAACGTAATGATGTTAGTAACTGTAGCGGGCGACGCAGCTTGTGTAGTTACTTTTAAAATGTCGGATAATTTGCTTTGATCAGTGAAATTTGAAAACGGCGTTGCCATTTCTCCAGCTCCATGTAACTGCATTCCCATCCTACCTTCTGATGCTTAAGTAAGCTAGACCTAATCCAAGTATTTTGATTAAAAATTAAAGCTTTAAAACTAGGTTTCTTTAGCTAAAATAGCCTAAAAAAACTCATTATCGATTTACCGTTGAACTTTAGCAGCAGCTATTTACGATTTTTATTGTTGTTGCTATGACGTCATAAGTCGTTACGCATGATGGCTCAAGTGTTTCCAAATTTTTATATTTGGATTTCAGGTTTTTGGTGAAAACGTGAAGTTACGTATTTTAGAAAATATAATTATTAACCACCTATTTAAGAGCTTTAATTAGTTAAATAACTTGTATTTTAGTGGAGAGATAAGCTAAGAAATGTTCTACACGATAAAAAGCTTAATAATATTGTATTTTATTCGTTAGAGCATAATTTAAAAATTATTTAATCGAAATTACAAATTTGTTGAATAAATATGACAAGACACGGAAAAAATGCAACAGCAAGTGCTGTGTACTCCTACCATGAGAGAAAGAAGGACACAGAACAATCACAATATGGGACACAAGCTGCTCGCTTAGGAAAAGATTCTGTCAAGGTAAATTTTAAATTCTTTAGTTTTTTTATCCTCTTTTTTGATACTGTTGAATATAATTGATTTAAAATTAATCTGCCCTTTAGTCTTTGGCTTGGCAAGAGTTTATAATGTTAATAGCACCTTACTTAAATTCTTTATAACATAATAGCAGTCAGAATCGAACCCAGGACCTTATGTTGGGTTTGGTGACCATGTCAAAACATACTTAAAATCTTTATGTAAATACCACACATGAGGTCGTGGGTTCAATCCCCACTGATCTCATGCTGTAGCGCCCTTGAGTAAGGCGCTATAAACGGTATAAACTCCTGCTGAGCCAGCACTTAATCAGCAGCATAATTACCGGGCAATTATAGTCTCTATAATATCCCAAACTGCCACAGGCAACTCGAGACTGGGTCGGAGTAAATTATGTTACTCTATGTTTAAGTCGCGCATTTGACTTTCCCACATCGAGGACAAATGATATATACAAAAAAAAAAAAAAACATTAATACTTTTGGCATGTTTTAAATCATTAAATTGATTTTGTCATTTTTTCCCGTCGCATTGTTATAATATTAATTGTATATCGTATTTATTATTTACTTTTATCAATGTGCGAAAACCCAAAATAAATAAAAAAAATGTGCTAAAGCCAGGTGTTCTTATTATACCATCAACTGGATAAAATATTTATGGTTTAACTTTAAAATAACTTTAAGATCTCTTTGTTCGCCAATTTTATAAATGCAAAAAGGGCAAAATTTTTATAACCTTATTTCTAATCATCTTTTTTGTACATTCTGGCCTTTCCACGTTCATTTAGAACTACGCAATTTAATTCAAAATTGTATATTCCAGGATTTTGATGCATGTTGTCTTTCCTTACAACTATGTAGAGAACCAGTTGTCACTCCTCATGGATTTATATACGACAAACAAGTTATTCTAGAATATATTATTCATCAAAAAAGGTAACTTTCAGAATGAACTATTTTTTTCTCAATAGATTTTTGTATATTTTGTTATTACACCATAATTATAACTAGTATACTTTAGGCAAATGGCAAAGCAAGCCAAAGCTTTTGAAAAACAAAAGAAACAAGATGAACGAGATATGAAAGACTTGGCTGAAGCTGAAACTAAAACTAAGGTCGACACTTTTGTTAAAACTGAAAAATCAATCCTAAGTAAATCAGTCGAAGCATTTAAAAAAGACAAAAAAGGTAACTAATAATATTTTAATTTTGCATCAAGTGTTCTTATTATTTCCCAAAATAAATTTTAAAAACTTTTTTGAGATGTACCATCATGTAGTAACATGGTTGATGGTAAAGCTAAAAATTTACCGAGTTTTTGGATTCCGTCGTTAACTCCAGCTGCTAATAAAACAAAAGTAAAAAAACCAGAAAGCAAAGTAAGTTAAAAATTTAAATATTGGCACTTTAAAATTTATTGTTTAACCAGAATTTATATTTGCCTAGAAGACATTCTTTATTAATGTTAATTTATTATTTTGTTGTTAAATTTAGGTTTATTGTCCCATGAGTAAGAAACCAATTAAACTAAAAGATTTAATCCCAGTCAAATTTACCCCAATTAGTGATAGAGACAAGACAACAGCTGTGATAGCAAAAAAGGTAACAACAAAATATTTTTTTGTGATATTTATTTGTTGTAAAATATTATTATTACGGATTTGTAAAATTTTAAATTTTTTTTCAAGTTTTTTTTTTGTTGTTGTAATAAATAGGATAGATGGATGTGTGCAGTCACCCACGACACCCTGGGTAACTTTATCCCCTCTGCCGTGCTCCGTCCCACAGGTCACGTTGTCACAATGGAATGTGTCGAGAAGATCATTCGGAAGAATGGGATGCAACATCCCATCACAGGAAAGATCTTGAAAGAAAAAGACATTATTCCTCTTCAAAGAGGAGGAACCGGTTTCTCCACGACAAATGATGATCTGGATGCAAAGTCTTATCGACCAGTCCTCTCTATCACTTAGCTTTCTATTTAGTTCCATTTTATCAATTTATCCTCGATGTGATCCCGAAATTTAAGTTTTATCCTCGATGTGATCCCGAAATTTTTTTATTGAGGTCCCTTATTATGTGATTATCCTTAGTATGGGAGTTCTAACTTTGCATTCCAAACCTTATGGTTTTATCTGGCTAAGCAATCATCACAGAACTTTTATGAAAAGGAATATATCGGTATATTCTATACTAAAAAAAAGAAAAAACATATTAAGATTGAAATAAAAATGATAAGAAGCCGATGATGATCATTTGCCCCAACTGAAATGGTCGAAAATGTTTAAAACCCCCTGTATCGTTTGTTTTATTTGTTAAAAATACTGGTGGGGCAAAATCTTTGATAATATTGTTTGTGGTTGTTTTAACATTTTTGTATTTTGGGGTTGTAGCAGTAATAGTCCCATCTTGTGGGTCTTTAAATTTCCTCGAAACTGGCATCCCTGTTATTAATGCTGCTGTATTGAATACACAATCCGAGGGTATTCCCCTGTTATTAGGTGACGTAGATTGTTGTTTTTCTCCAAATTCGTTTCTTGGTTCTGTAAAGTCATTCTGATACTGATTCCAAATACAAAATGGATTCCAACACCTTAACGTACAAAAATATATTTTTAGGCTAAGTTAAATTACTAACAAATAAATGTAAATATGCTAAGTTTAGTGGTTTTTATTTTACCTGTAAAGTTTTCTGACTGTTTTTTGAACAGCGTTGATAAGCTCTTCATATTGGCATTTTGAATCCTGCAGTCTATACATGCAATCTCTTGCTTTGGAGAACTCTTCACAGATCCCTGGATTTCCAGGATTTTGGCGAAATAATTTGTGAAATTTTCGAATACATTTTGCTGCTCTTACACGATAATCCGAAGTACAATAATTAATTGGTTCTCTAAAAGAATAAATTCTAATTAAGGGGACTTTTAATAATATTTCTTGCCAGCTCAGAAAATGTGTTAGTAATTTTTGAACTAAGGTATGATCAAATATCATATTGCTTTTAGTAAATTTTATGCATAGAGCTATAACAAAGATCTAGGCCCCGGACTGTTTAAAGGAATACATTTGCTATAAAAACGTGTAGGTGCTTAAAACCGTAAAGGACTACAAATTTAGTTGATTTAACCTGGCGCTAGGAAGTGATAGAGTTCCATCGTTACAATATCCAGCTTGCGAGTACATCATCATTGAGTTAATCATATCAATATTCACTCCACCCTTTCTTGATTTTAAAGTCGCATTTGGAAAGCAAATTCTCCATTCCCTGGTTTCACAGTCTTGTAAATCGGTAAATAAGGCTCTACACAGCAAAGGCAATACAGTTAAAACTGTTCTATGTTGGAACAGTAAAGTATTTTAATTTGCTTTATGTAAGAACAATAACACTTACGCGCAACTGTCTTGAGGTTTGGTGATAAATCTCTTGAAGAATAAAGATTCGCATCTCTGGTTGGCTCTCGAGAACTCACCGTAAGTACAAGCATCGTATCTTACCGAGTTAACACTTGACACAGATAACTCCCATTTCGTTTCGTTCTTACGTTGGAATGGGTTAGTTAGAAATGGAGATTTAGCTGACTCAGAATCTAAATGTAGTTATATAAGCATAGTAAAATAATGATAGTAGGCCCAATGTAAAAAGAGCATTATTTATTTAGCCCATTTTTCATATAAAACATTTAAATTTGCAATATATTTTATTTTAAATTAAAGTTTTGTACAGAGATCTCCATGTATATTATTGAGTTGGGTTTACATTAATTAGGTTATGCCAATTAGAGTGTGGTAATATATTTAACGGTTAGTTAAGTTTCCACGCTCATAAATCTGTTACAAATTTTGAGGGGTATTGTCACATATCGATCGCCACCGATATTTGTGGTTCTAATTAACCTTCAACTTCCAAAAAATCGTTCCTAATCTTTTTAATTTTACAAAGTTTAGTCAGCTCATGACGCGCTTTTGATTGGAAAACCATGTTTGGTTTACCCCCAAGTGCTATCGCTGACTTTTCGATTTGATTATAAAGTTGCTGAACCGATTAGCCTACGACAGCCGTTGATGGACGTTAAATTGCTTTTAATATTGCCAATCGTTTGATTTCTTTACGATCAATATATTATAGTTTGTGGTATCCAATTAGCTTTAGGATTACTTGTAGTTGAGGGTTCCCGCCAAATTTCTTATTACCTTTATGGTTCTTACCTATATATTTATATACTACTAACATATATATATATATATATATTTATGCCTTTGCTATTTTTAAGACATATTAGTTATAAAATTATGGCATTTATTTTCTATATGCTTACCTGTTATTAGAAGAATTAATACTGAGATTTTGAACACGATAAATTTGCTGATATTTGTAGGATTCCATTTACGAAAAATTTGATCCATATTCATTCATTAATAATAAATGAAATTATTTCGAAACAAGATTTATCGTATAATATTTATGGTAAATCTATAAAAAAATAGCAAATTCTATTTAATATGTCGACATATGGATATTAACATTTTGTCAAATTACAGATATTCTGATTTTTTAGCAAATTTTACGTTGCCAACTGATTTGTGACAACCGCACAAATTCAATATTGACAGCAACAGTCAACCGTAAAATTGAGGCCTTTTTAAACCATTCCCAATCGCTGTCCTTAAAATAGCATATCCATCTATATGTGTACTGTTAGTTTATATAAACAAACTAATGTCCTTGCTGAATTTCTACGACTAACAGATCAATAGAACAGAGGAAAATGTCAAACTTGATTACACATTTTGTTTACATGATTTCGGCTCACATTTATTATTCAGAAGATATATTCCCCCGATAGATATTTGATTAAAGAAATTTCTGTTTATAGAGATACTGCTTTTATAAAACTTAAATAAAAATTTAACATTACAAACTGGTATCAATAATTTTCATCTTTTTAATTTTTTTACACCTTCATTATCAAGTTAGGGGCTTTTAAAATCTCATATATAGGCTAAGGCTTACTCCCTTATTAAAAAAAGTTTATAAATTTTTGTATAATTGTTTTTTTGCAATGTAGGCAAAAAACTTTAACCTTCATTTTAAATAACATAAACTCTTTATAAAAAGGAGCTTTTTTGCGGCCATATTAAATTTTACTTGTACAAAATACAAAATTTTAAATCACTTAACTGTTTTGTCCCTTATTTTCAGCCGTTTTTAAATCTAAACTTATTTTAGGTCATTAACTTAAATTTTTACAATACATTTCTGTATTATTTTAACTGCTTTATATTACGATAGTTATTTTAACTGCTTTATATTACGATACATACGATAGCAACTATATTTTAAGCTAATCTTTTCTCAAACCCTAATAATGTCAAATCACCAAAATTTTAATCTTACTCCTACGCACCAGAAACCCCTTTTTAACGGCCACTATATATCCCAACAACCTTCCGTTAATTTGGTGCGTTTTTTCTTCGCAAAAAAATAAACTCATTACGTTTAAGAATAACGTAATTCACCGATTTGGACAGCCGCGTTCAATTACCTACTCGACAAGACAAAAATCTCCCAAGAGACTCGAAAACACAATATTGAGAAATACGACATGAAAATGGATTAATTTCTTTTGATTAATCCAAACTCTTTGATATTAGAAAAGGTCACTTATTGCATATTGTAATAAATGTGTGTCATACTAACTGTATTATATTGATTGTGTTCTATTTGTAGTATTGTGTAGGTGAAAATATATTTTTAGAATAAATTTTTCGTGATTTTGATAAAGATTTAATCTATAAATTTATTTAAATTTTATTATTAACAGATAGTATGATATTAAGTAAAATATGCGATAATTATGGCAAAACAAACAATAAAAAACAAACAATAAAAAAATTTTTACAGAAAAATAAAAAGTAAATTGTAAAACTTTTAAAAATATAAATTGACATACGATTGGAAAAAACTTAAAAATTAAAATTTCAAAAATTCTGCGTCGTTTCTTCACCCCAAATTTCGAGATAAATATCCTAAATACAAACAAATAAGATTTGTTTCATCAAAATATACTTACCATAAAAACTACTTTATTAACTTCAACTTACTTTCTCTTTTTAACCAAGCATGATGTGGAGTTTTATTGCTATGGTGCGCAGTTAGTGGACGGTAGTAAGATCTACTCCAAGCGCTGGATGTCCTTCTTGTTGTCCATGCCTGGAACCCATAGTCTTCAGAAATTAAAAAAGTTTAAATAAGGGCAGTACTTCACATATGAATATTATGAAGGCAAATTTTTTTTTAAATAGTAATGGTTTTCTTTATTATTTTAGTAATACAAATAAATGTATTTAAAAAATCATTTTTACACTTTAAATTTATTTCTTAAAATGCTGATAGTTTTTACTTGAATATATTTTGTGAGAGCATCCATAGCAGTTTAAATTAATACATTTTAAATTTGTGGAACAATTTGTTGTCTGTTGTAAGTTGTTTAAACGAACTGGAGACGATTTGGGTCGCTTAACAAAACAAAAAACTATTTAATAACAACCATAATGCTTGCTATAGTTTTACTAAGTTTAATATAAATCTAACGTGAGCTAATTTTTACTTTAAGATTGGTAGAGTATTTAACTTACTTGTTTAAGTATATTAGCAGAACTAATTTGACTTCTTGTCCTCATTCTGCAAACTTTTTGTTCTTCCTTTCTATCCTTAACCTCTTGCTTTAAGTCCGAAATTTGTCGTTGCAATTTACTACCAGCACATTCTCGATTTCGATGTAAAGTTTTTAATTTAATATCCAATATTGAAGACAAGTTATGATTTTGTATCCACGACCTACGGTCAGAATTTCTTAGTATTGTTTTTTGACGGTGTTCGACATCAAGGGTAGGCATAGTTAACAGTAAACGTCAACTAAAACACTTACTCTAAAAATAATATCTTGTACTGAAGATTTCTAAATATAGCCTAACGTTTATTGTACTTTTATATACATGTACTGCAACACCTACATCTCACAAAGCTGTACAAATAATAGTAAAAATGGGCGGGTAAATATGATTGAGAAACACTTAATTTCTGTTCTGTCTTTTGTTACAACTTTAACAACCAATTTCGCAGCGTGATATCCATTATTAGGTTAACAACCGTAGCGATGTTGTACTTGGGTTGGAATTAAATAGAACGCGGTCTTGTACACGAAGTCTTCGTTTGTTGTAGCACGTTTTTAAATAGAACTTTATTTGTTTTCCCAAGTTTACTCTTACTATGTGTTTGCTCGGATTTAATGAGTTTTTAAGCTAAACGAACGTGTCAATAATTACATATTGTCAAAAAACGCGGCAGTTTTACAGAAAAATAAACAACACACCCCTTAGTTAACTCTGTTATAGCCAATTTATTTATTTCTGCGTTATAAATTACATCGTATAATTGTACATATCACTATACTTTGCCTAAAAAAACTAAGATGTTGCATGCTCTACAAGGGCTTTACTTGTTAAATAACAATCACTTATTTATTTGTTAGGCAAACAAATCATAAAATATCTTGAAGACATTTTGAGCAAATTATAGACGCGATTTGTTATTAAAGTTCTTATTTGCTTTAAGATTTTCTGTGTACCTTTGTCATTCAATTAGCTTGGTAGAATTTTAATATTTGTTGATTTAATTAAAGTGCTGGTTTTTAATTTATTAGTTTATTTAACCTAAGTGGCATAACTTAAAAGACCAACACGAATATGCTACACTACACAGCGTCGATTTAAAGCTGGCCTTTTCATAAAAGTAAAGCATTGTACGTTGTTCTTACATTGTAGAATGTTCTGTAGTAATTATGGGCTATGTTGTATCTTATTTATAATTTATAATGTAAAAGGGCCCGCACCCATGCGCCTTATTTAAAAGCCCTAAAATTTGCCTTTATTTAAAAGCCCTAAAGTTCAAAATCATTTCATCATTTTTAAAATTAATCTCTATTAATAAATAAAGTTATGCATAAACATTACTTCATTATAAAATTTAACTGAATTAATAAATCAACTATTACGTATTTCGAAAACAAAATTGTTTTAAATGTTTTAAAATATCAATTTTTAATTTTTAAATCAACAAACAAGTATTTAAATATAATTAACAAAAAAATAATTTTTAAACCCAGTTTTAGGTTGTTTATATCAGAATATACATTAGACAAAGTTTTGAATGCCTAAAATTGATTTTTATTTTTTAATAAATAAACAAGCATTTAAATATAATAAACAAACAAAAATTATTTTTTAAATATGTATTTTAATTACTGATATTAACTGTTAAGTATATCCACTACATTTACTAGCTAACTATAATGCGATCAGAATATTTAGTTGCACAAGTTATAACTTAAAATAACTTGCGTATACATTATTTCTATTCACTCGAAGATCAATAAATAATATTCATGTGACATTAAAGAGATACTACTAGTTACCTAAACCCAGTCGGTAGGGTGATAAATCTAGCTAATTGGAAAGCATAAAGAACAAAATGGTTGGATGATTATTCGTCTTTGTTTGGTTGAAATATTTTGGCTTGGTAATTTTAATGGCCTAACAACGATGGCATTTAAAAAATTGCTATTTTTAATATGGTCACAACATATGAAATATTGCGCAGCACAACTTGTGATTTTTATGTTATTTTTTATTAAACTGATATTTTAACTAAGTTTTAATAATTTTTATTTTAATAAACTTCGTACATGTTATGTAATTCACAACTTGTTTAAGAATCATAACTACCTTTTTAGGATTGCAGTTTTAACATTATTGCCAGGTTACCATTAAAAAGCGGTCGTGCCTTTTCTGCAAACGTTTAGGACTTTATGGAACAGGCATGACGTTTAGTTAATTTATTTTTGCTATTTTTTGTTGTTGAATATTTATTAAAAATAAAAAAAAATTTTTTTGAGTTTTATATTTATAAAAGAATAATAAAAATGTGTTAGGACACTAACAAACATTTGATTTCGATTTATTAAAATTAAGAAAAGGGAATAATATAGTTTACTATTGCTTTAACATAGGTCTGGTATAAAGCATGGAAACTTAAAATTTTCCACTAAGCGAGGCGCAAGAAACGTGACGTCATTATTAGTGCGTCTCCTCGAAAAATTCCTCTACCACGAGGTCTCGGGTGCAAATTTTAATTAGTTAACACGTGCAGACTAAACAGAGATTTTATTACCAAATAAGGTTATAAAATGTAGATAAATCCAGCTGTAATTTAACAATTAAGCGAGGGGAATGCGACGTCTTAATTGGTGCGTCTTCCCGAGAAATTCCTTTAAAACACGAAGTTGCATCATAATCTGAAATTTCTGGTGATGCAACTAATTCGCAATGTTAACGCACGTATAAGATGTTTAGTTTATTTAAGACGTTAATTGTTACAAATAATTCTTAAAAGGTAAATAAACATTTACATATTATAACAGGTTATTAGTTTGTGTTGTTATATTAACGTTTCGATAATTTGTTTAGAAGATTTAGGCAAATATATTTTGGGTGGCAGTTTGGAAAGCGCTTTCCACTGCAAGAGACGTCGTGCACGCACACACATGTCCACTAAAAACGTGCAGAGTCACGTGACTTGGTGTTTCGTGGCAAATTTGAATTAAAATCAGAATTCTAGTTCTTTCTAGATGGACTTTCGAGGTGAGTAGACGTGTTTTTATTAGTGATTTATAGTTGGGTTTTTTAAAGTTTATCCCTTGCAGTATAAAGTGTAGCATATTATAAGCAGTTAATAATTAAATATAAGTATATTTTATATAAAAAAAACTGTAAATTTTAAAAGATTTTATTTTTTTTAGAAAATTTAGTGAAGTTGGATTTGCTCCTGTGAGACATCTTGTGTTCAAGTTTTCTGAACACTGTTCCAGGTATGTTAACTTTCATTTAATTGATTTAAAATTATTTTTCATAAAAAAATTGTAATGTTATAAATATTAGTATTAATTTTTGCCAATAAAATAATAATTTTTTTTATATTTTTTAATTAAAAATTTATGAACATTATTAAACCTGTGTTGATGCGCAGGTACTCCCAAAAAGTAGTAAACAAGGTATTTAAATATATAAATAACTGTACATTTGGCATAAATTAAAAAATCTGGCACTAGACATTAAAAATGGACATATTTAAAAATTGTTGGCACGAAAAAATAACAGTTATACATAAATAATATTTGGCATGTGAGTTGACATAATTTAATGTTGGCACTAAATAAATTGAAAAATGACACAATTTAAAAAATTTGGGCACGATACGACATATCATAAAATTGACATTTGAAAAAAACTTAATTTTAAGTAGGGTTTAGTGTCTATCACCCTTTTCTAAACAATATTTTCAATGCAGAGAAAATGGATTTTATTTGGATTCAATGAATGGAGGAAAAAGGTAATGGCAGGAATTGGAGGAATGGAAAGTAGATGGAATCCTAATAAGTCTTCCTTGCAACTAGCAAGGGAGAAGTTAAGTCAAAGAACTCATGACTCGAAAACAACTTTGAAATGGATTGGATCATATTTCAAACCTAAAAAACTCAGGACCTTATTTAGTTGAGGTCTGTAGGGCTGTAGGTTTTCACGTGCCTGCTTTTTTATATGTACTGCATAATTCAGCGCTTTAAATTTTCTCGGGTTAAAAGTTTCACGTGTCTGCATTTTCTATTTATTTGTGACTAGTTTAAAACTCATAATTTTGCGTATTAAAAGTAGTATAGTTGACACAGTCCCAATGTGTTTAGGTTTCTGTGTGTTCATAATTATATTAAACGGGACTGTTTAATGGGTTTTTAGATGTTTTGCGCAAGTGATAAAAAAGTAAATAAAACAGATTTATAAAACTAGGCCTATGTGTGTGTTATGTGTTTTTTATGCAAAAGAAGAACCAAAAAAGTCTCAGGACCTCGATCAACCAAAGGTGGGCTGTAGGGCTATAGGTCTGTAGAGCTGTAGATTTTCACATGCATATTTTTATATGTACTGCATAATCAGCGCTTTAAAAGTTTTCACGGATTAAAAGTTTGTAGTATCACGTGTCTGCTTTTTAATTTTGACTGGTAACAACTCGTATAATTTTGCGCTTTAAAAGTGGTATAGTTGACAGTCCCAAGTGTGTTTAGGTTTCTGTGTGTTTATAATTATATTAAACGGGACTGTTTAATGGTTTTTAGATGTTTTGCGTAAGTAAAGTATATGTAAAAAATTTAGAAGACTAGATTTTAGAAAACTAGGCCTATGTGTGGTTTATATTATTTATGTGTGTAAATTTACCTAAGTGTGGGAGTGGGTTGGAACCCAACATAAATTATTTAATTTTGTGGGTGGAACCCAATATAAAGCAGTATTCAATTTTGTGGGTGGAGCCCAATATAAAACAATATTTAATTTCGTGGATGGAGTCCAAAATAGCATACACAGTAAACACTACATTAAACATGCAGAAAAAAACACAAATATTTCCAATTTCTCTCTTTTATTTTTTGCAGGCTATTCTTATTTTCTTTTACCTTTAAACCTATTACTACCTCCTCGGGGGCTTCTTAAACCGTTTGTTTTATTTTCTTACAGGTGCATTACTAACCAAATTAAAAAATTTTTCAGGGGCCTTTAAAAACTAAAACCATAATTTTTTTTTCAGGGGCCTTTAAAAAACTAAAACCAAACTAACCCTTTTTTACAGGCTTTTTTTCAGGTTAGATTACCAAAAACAAATTTAAACATTATGTTTTTTATTTTTAGATGCTGGTTGACTGTTTCGAAGAGCTCGTCGATTTGTTTTTGGCCAATTTTAATTTGTTCTTTATTTTTAGAGTTCCTGTTAAAAAGAAAACTTCAATCTAACCTTTTTACTTTTTCCCCAGGGTAGATTACCATAAACAAATACTAACCCTATTCTTTATTTTTAGATTCTGGTTGACGAGCAAAACTATTGAGTTTGTATAAAACCTTTTTAATGTAAAAAGTCACCAACACAAAACAAATAAATAACCATATCTTAATTTAAATGGTACATTTAACATTAACACAATCAAATAAATACAACCACACTTTAAATATTTGTATGCAGTATTCTAATCTTTATTAATTTTATAGGAAAAAAGATCAGAGCATACATACAACGTTTGCTAAAAGACCCGCTACTCCGATTTTTCTGGGGGCCATCCAATCGCCCATTCCTAAGGGGCTAGTTCTTGTTTTTTTGTGACAATCTAAATGTACAGATCCAAATAAACTGTACAAACAAACAAAGACATTAACTGTATAGAAGTTAAAATTACATAAACTTTTCTGTAAATAAAACTGGACATTTTTGCATACTTTTTATGTTATTTTTTTATAAATTTTGTACGTCAAATTAACTTATTTTTCATTCATGAAACTATTTTTTATCTCAAAGTAGTTGTACTAATGACCATGTATACTGAATTGCAATATTTTTGTACTTTTTATGTAATCATTTCGTTACTTCAATTATTATACTGCAAGTGAAATGTGATTTTGCATTTTGTTTTTTCTTTGTATTTATCCGTGCTTTTTTACATGTTTATTGTATTGTCATTTTTATTTTTCAGTAAACTTTATCGTTTTTTTAATGTAAATTATAAACTTTTTTACTCTTTGGCTTATGTGTATCGTAACTGTGTTTTACATGTAGTTTTTTAACTTAACAATGTCGAAATAAAAATAGAAAAAGAGTTATTATTCTTATACTTCGGGCCCCTATTCTGCCATGTATACCATTAAAATATTTGTCCAATGACATAAAATAAAACCTTAACTTTCTCCATAAAAATAACTTAAAATTGGTCCAATTAACATGAAAATAACTCTAAATTTTGTTTAAATAACATGGCAAATAACTTGAAACCTTGTCACGTATACCATAAATTAGTTTTTCCATTAACATGGAAATTAACAAGACTTTGTCCTATACCATAAAAATAATTTAACATTGGTTCCATAACATAAAAAATAAATTGAAATTAGTGCAATAAAATGGAAATAACTTGAATTTGTCCCATAACCTGAAAAATAACTTAAATTATGATAATTAAAATGAAAAATAACTTAAAACTTTGTCCAATTAACATGAAAAATAACCCAAAATTAGTTCAAATAAAATGAAAATAACTTGACTTTCCCATTAAAATTAAAAAAAAATTAAAACTAGTTCAATTAACATGGAAAATAACTCTAAATTGGTCTAATTAAATTGGAAATAATTTAACTTTGTCCTACAACATAAAAAATAACTTAAAATTTGTACAATTAACATGGAAATTAACTCAAAATTGGTCTGATTAAATTGAAAATAACTAAACTTTTCCCAAAACATGGAAAAACACTTTTTAACTTTGTCGATAACATGAAAAATAACTTGAAGATAGGACAATTAACATCGAAATAACTTAACAAAAAATTATGTAAAATTTGTTATCAAAAACCATGCTAAATATAACCTCTTAATATAGTTATATACACCAGAAATAACATTAATTTAATGAGTTTTTACCATGCATAATTTAATACATTAAACTCAAGGTCAGGTCAAAATAAAACAATTTATTTTGATATTTAATAAGTCCGATAAAGAATGTGTTCAGAAAAATTAAACAGCACCTTTTCAAAGAAAGAGCCCTGCAGCTTATTAACTACAGTTTTATAAGTCATAAAAGTATATTTAAGGGGTATATTAAGATTAATTTAAGGAACAACGTATTAACAATGTGTTTGCATTGTATTTTTGTTAATGGTTTTTCAAAAAGCTAATGCTCATTAAGCAGTGCACTTTATTTAACAAAGCGTTTTCATAACTTTTTATACCAAATTAAAATTTTTGTATTCTTGATTTAATTTTATTGGAAAGCCTAACCCTGGTTTTCCTAACCCTAATCGAGCTCAAGCCCTAGCTCATGCGATTTCAAAATGAAAAGCGAGATTCGTGACGTCACGATATTAGCATGAATTTTAAATGACTTTTTAAGTTATTAAACAACAGTTTATTAAAAGTATTTTATCATTTACTTTTTGTTAATATTTTTTTTTATTAATTATTATAATGTATGCAAGTTTCACTTATAAGTAAGTATATAAATTTAATAAATTAAAATAAAAAAATTAAAAAAAAATATTTTTTTAAATTTTCTAATGGTCAACTAAAGCGATCTTCTTAAAAATTAAGTTAGTGTTTTTTTGTTTTTTTTTAATTCTTAAAAATCTTTCTAAAAATTAACAAAAATTAACTTAACACCGACTTTATTTTTGAGGAAAAAATTCTATTACGCATCATTGCATATTTCGTCACACTAGAACACTACAACCTGATGACGTCAGATTTTGTTTTGTAATGGTCTGCTTTCGCTAGGAAATGTAAAATAAGAATTTGTTTCAACGTTATTATACCTTTTTATTTCTCAAAATGGGGATGCTTTTCACAAAACTGTTTCAACTATTTAGTAATACTGGTATGTCTGTATGTTTATTAATTTATGAGTTATAGACATATAGTTGTTTTTTTAAATCGTTATTGTTATTTAACTTGTATATAAAATCTCGTAAAATACTGGTGAATTTTTTCGCAATAAAGTAATCTATTATAAACATTAATCTATTAGGCTGAGCATCTTGCATGTAGGCTTCCATATCGCTAAAATTATTTTTTTGTTAAAGCTGTTAAGTTACTTTACTTGTTAAGTTACTTGATAAAAACGATTTTAAAATTGTGCATTTTTTTACTTATTACAGAACATAAAGTTATTATTGTTGGCTTGGATAATGCTGGAAAAACAACAATTTTATATCAATTGTAAGTTTCTAAAATCAAGTTACAATTAAGCGCTTAAATCTTTGATGTGAAAAGCATAGTTAAATGGCATATAAAAAGATTAAATAAACCGTCAATTTTAAATGGTAATGGCTTAATAATATTGCTGGATCTTTAACTAATGGTCAATTAATGTAATTTTTTTGTAGTTTAATGAACGAAGTTGTACATACCTCACCCACTATAGGAAGCAATGTTGAAGAAATAGTTTGCAAGAAAACAAGATTTGTAATGTGGGATATAGGAGGTCAGGAGTCTCTCAGAACTTCATGGACAACTTATTATTCGAACTCTGATGTAAGTTTATTTTGATATTTGAATTTGAATTTATTGTAAGATAACTTAAACGAATTATTATACATTTTTGGTCAAAGTTTATGTTTTTTTGATTTTTAGCACATTTATATTATAAAATTTTTAATATGTAATATATTTTATGCTGAAGGATTTTTAATTATGTAATTTACTCTAAATACTTAGCTATGTAATTATAAGTTAATTTTGCACTAAAAAGTTGTTATATAAGAATTACTAGAGATTATGTAACACACAATAAATCCTTTGTTGTTTTGTATAAGAAATTGTCTACTCATTGTATTCATGTAAAAGTTAAAAAAGGGCCTAAAACATAACGTGTCAGTAATTTGATATTTATTTTATAAAAGAATGGGCCCGACACAATTTTATCATTGACTTTTTTATTGTTTGACTTAATATAGCACAGTTACATGAAAAAAAAGGTTGTAATTTCCTATATGTGTTTATACAGTATAATATAACTGTCATGTTATTTATATAGTAGCCTATAGTTATTAAAAATCAACATATTAATAAAACGCTATGTCAATATTAAAATGTTTAGTAACAAATTTTAAATTAATTGATTCTAAATATTACCAATACTCTATACATACATTTGTAAGTGTTACAAAAGTTATTAAATATTGAATATTTTTTGTTTAGTTTGTCATATTGGTGATAGATAGCACTGACAGAGAAAGACTTCATATAACGCAAGATGAACTATATTCAATGTTACAACATGAGGTAAGAATTGTTTTTATATATTTTGTTAATGTTGCAATTATTCTTTAAGAAAAAAAACACTCCTTAAATTCTTGATCGTTAATTTGGCATTAAGGCTTATTTTAAAATAGTAACTGATACCAAAATTACTTAAATTTGAAATAATCTAGTATGAAAATTATAACTAGTTATCTAGGATTTTTTTTAATCAGGATCTAATCACTAATTTATGCGAATTATTAAAAAATATATACTAGTAATATAAAAACATAACTTTACTGTTTATAATTACCAAATAACGTTTCTTAAATTTAGTGAAAAATATTAAAATAGTAACTTTTATTTTTTTTAAGTATTAAAATAGTAACTTTTATTTTTTTTAGGATCTTAGGAAATCTCGAATTTTAGTTTTTGCAAATAAGCAAGATATTAAAGGAAGAATGACAGCAGCTGAAATATCTCAACAACTTAATTTAACTTCATTAAAAGATCACACATGGCACATACAAGCTTGCTGTGCATTAACTGGCGAAGGGTAAATAAAAACTTTTATATTATGTTTTTATTCTTTTAATAAACCACTTTATTTAAGTTATTTTACTGGTGAGATATCTATTAACAGTCTATTGTGAAAATGTTATGGTAGTTGTGAAGTGGTTTTTTAGTTTTAAAAAAATTAACTTTGGCATAACTAAAATTGTTTATTTTTTATTTTAAGTAAATTGTTTTAGATATTGTTAAGTATGTATTGCCAAATTTTTTAGTTAAGTAGTTATTGCCAAATTTTTTAATTATATTTGTATTTGTTTGGCCTTGAATTTTTTTTACCAAGGCACTTTTTAAATTTGCACAATTCTGATTGATCTGTTTTACTTACAGATTATCACAAGGTCTTGAGTGGATGTTACAACAAACCAACAGATAATAATTGCTACCTAAAAAAATTAGAAACAAAAATAATTGGTGTCCATTGTTAAAGCATATCGGCTGCCTTACTTAGTCAACCTTCAAGCCTAGCTGTAAAGTGTTGGAAAACCGTGTGCAATATCGTAGACTTATTTTCAAATAAGACAGTGAATCAAATTGCAAAAGACTTAAGTTCCTATCCAAGAAGTAAACATACACATTTTCATATTTTTTATGTAAATTATTTGTTGTGTTGTAGGCTTGGGGAATAGATTTTTTTATGTTTAAGAATTTGTGATACTTTCGGTGTTTTTAGTTTTTTTTTTAGATTTTTTATGTCTACCTTTTAAATGTGTAAATTTAATAAATGTTGTTTATGTAGGTTGCTGTGTGGCAACTAGGTTAACTTATATTGTATTATTGGTATCAAAATATGTTTTTCTTTGTTGAAATTTGCCCCTGAATTTGGTAAATGATTTACATCTTTAACATTGTTTTATTGGATTTTTTGCACATCTACCTTTCACTAACGTTAATAAAATATAAACGATTTTATTTTTTAAAAGAAAATACAACATTTTAACATCGGTATTTACTACTGGTACTAACTAAATGTCTCAAATTTATTTATTTTTAAATGATCAAAAAATATTTTATTTCAATGGGGACTTTGTCATTACAAAATTTTAGGTAGCTTCTGTTTTTTGTTTTGATCTCTAGTAATAAGAAGCATATTTTTTTGGTATAACTTTTAAAATACTTGAATCAATGCTACAATTTAATTTAAATACAATTTTTGCAGTAAAAATTAAAATCAAAATGGTTAAAAATCTAAGAAAAATAGTGTGGCCCCGTTTTAAAATAATCTGGCAACGCTGGTTATCTAGTCACGATAGAAGTTTTGTTTAATTGTAAAACGGAAGTCACATACAGACCACCAGACGTGAGTTAAGACAATTTTATAACTGAAAGTGGGTGGAATTTGGGCCGTGGTCATAAGACGTCTACTAAGGGTATCACATAGTTCTTTAAAATGTAAATAATGATTTAAAATGTATATATCGTAAATTAAGGGTAATATTTAAAAAAAAACGCTTACATTTTTTTGTAAAATGCGTGCGTAAGACTATCTTTAAATCTTTTAATATTATCTCAATTTAAAAATAACTTGCAGAAATAAATTCGTGCAGACAGAATTTAAATATATACACGTTGTGTAACATGTGCAAAATATAAGAGTCTATTATGCAATATTTAATATTTGATAACTATAAAAGCAATTATTTTTTAATTTAATTTTTTTTTAATTTTTTTAGGATCAAGTAATTTTATTGTTATGTTTTAAATTTGTTTATAAAACTTGTGATAATGAGTGAGGGAAATTTAACGGACAAGGAATTAAGAAATCAACTAAATTCATTCGGAGTAAAAGTTGGTCCTATATCGGAAACAACTAGAAAACTTTACATCAAAAAACTTCAGAAACTTAAAGGATCGGTAAAATATATTTTTTAAGTAAAACAATTTTGTATAAAAGTTAATAAAATTTATTTGGTATTTGCAAAAAAGGTTTTTATTACAAATATTAAATCTAATTTAAATAGTCTTTGATTGACTTTTCCTGTATGTTTTTAAATGGTAAATTTTTAACAGGGTTCTGGCATTAATGGAAATACTGAAACACCTGTTCAAATTAAATTGAGACAATCAAAAATAAACCCAAATCGAAAGACATTTGGTTTTAGCACTGATGAAAGTGACAATAATGAAGGTAATCTTCAATCAATTTATTAAGTTGAAAAACTGTTGTATTGCCAAATATGTATTAAAATTTAGACTTTTTATTTAAAATTTTTGTGTTTTTTAGATGTTATTTCTAAGCAAAAAATAAAGCAGACTCCACTTTCTACAAGGCAAGGAAGAAGCGTTAAATCATCTACTCCAGTTCTAAAACAAACTCGGAGTCCATTTCTTCGCAAACCGATGCACAAAAGAGTCGAGGGCCTTGTCGAGAGAAAGAGCACAAGGAGAAGTCTTCCTTCTACTCCAGTTACATCTAGAATCACTAACGGTTATTCTGATGATGGATCTTCGGAGGAAGATGAAGATGAAGAAGAAGAAAGTCTGGAGGACACAGAAGAGGATGAGAAAAGCTGGGTGGAGATGAATGTTGCGGATGCAAGCACATCTCCGGCATCATTTGCATCTTCATTTACAAGCGTGAAGAGCAACACAAGAAAGGGCGCAAGAAGCCGAAATTCTTTAGATAATTCAAGTTCTTTTAGATTTTCCTCTGCATCTAAAAATGTGAATGATTCTTATAATTATAAAGAAAATGGTGACAGCAACACAAAGAAAGGTGATTGGAAGCAGCTAAACGGTGGAAATCAAAAGAAAAATAATTTAAGACGTCGAACTTTGCACACAAGTTACCTTACTAACGAACCAAACTTTCTTGAAAATGATAACAGTATATCTGAAATCGAAAAAGACAAAAAAATATCTATAAGTCAGACTTCTCACAAAGAAAATAAGCCTGGTTTATTTTCGAAATTATTTTCAAAAACAAAAAAAGACAATATTCCACAAAAAGAGGACAGAGTAATAAGCAAAAATACTTTTACGCCATCGCAACATCGTACAACATCAAGGCCTTGGACTTTACATTTTTCTTTTTTGTTGCCAATTGGGACAGTAGTATTTTTTGTGATTCTTGGTCTATTGTATGTTACAATGAGATCTGACAACGATATTATTGCTAATGACAGACTTCTAGGCTCTAGCAGTGACAAGGTATAATTTTTTACTACATTTTTTGAATACTTAAACCTGACTTTGGTGGACTATGTTTTGTTAATGTTTTTAAGGAAACTTACAATTTTTTTTTATTATTTTAATGTTTTTATTTCATTTGCTACAGCAGGAAGAACAAACTAAAATTATGGAAATTGTGAATTCAATCTACACATTTCTATCACATGCAGCAGGTAATTTAACTACTTGATATTAATTAAATAAAATGTAAATAAACGTACTCAACCTAAAAAATAAGAGTTCCTAAAACATATAAATTAATTTTATAAACTTTTTCACTTTGAATTTTATTAATATTTTTAACCAGAATTTTATAAAAAATTTTAAATTGCTGTACAGGAAATCTTGTGTGTAACACCACAGACAAATCGGCACTTGCCAAGTATGTTCCTGTTACAGAAATTCGAGACAAATTAAAGGTTTTAAAGCAGTTTTATTTGATTTGTGAGAGTAATTTATTAATAGGTGTCACAAGGTGCCATGGTGCCCATGTAGTTTAAGTTGCAGACTATTTGTCTGACAAATACAGCTGTTTTAAGGGTTATGTGGTACTTATTTACTGTAATAAGGCAATACAAATTCTTAAATTTAAATTAAACTTGCTATATTTTTCACCCATATTTAATAAAAAAAAATCCTAAAGCTTTTTTTTGAGCATATTTTTGCTGTATTTTAAATTGAAAAATTTGAAAAAAATGTGATTTTATTTTTTGATAAATTTAATAAAAAAATTTATTTTCTATTTAGTTGGCTAGTCCTACTTTGTTGAAAGCCTTGGTTTTAATACAAGAACATCCTGAATGGCAAATTTTATTGTTTGTAAATCAGGGTAGAGATATTGTTGCCTTAGAAGAAAGTGGAAAGTAAGTTAAAACACTTTCTGTTAATTTTTTTACCCAGTAAAAATCATTTTAATAAATTGAAATTAAACTAGGTTTTTTAAAATGTTTTTAATAAGAGATAGTCTTTAATATAAGTAATTATATTATAAAGAAATTTTAAAATACTTCAAATTTGTATAACTGTACCCAATTTAAAATGCAAAAACACATTTAGAATCAGTTTAAAAAATGTCTCAAAATAAAATACCACATTTTTAAGTTGTATATTTTTTATTATATTTTTTTGTCTTATTTTTTAGTGTTACCGATGTACAGTTCATGTTATCTGAACGACCAATTTTGCCAACTATGTGTAGATTTAAAAGAGCGGTAGAAAAAGTTTTGTTTCGGGTTGGCATAGTTTTAACAGGTTTATAACAATTTTAAAATAACTAAAGTTTATAAAAATTTTTAGATTAAAGTTTATTTGTAAAAGAATTGTTTTTACATTTTAGTTTTTTTAAGAAGTTTATTTTGCAAATTTTGTTCACATTTTGTATTTTTAAAATTATTTTATGTAAATTTTTTTAGTTGGTTTAGCGATTTGGATCACTATCATTTATCGGCAATATCGAAAAAGAAAACAAAACGAAGAAAGACAAATGATGTTTGAAGTTATCGAAAAAATATTAGGTACAAAAATATTGTAAATTAACTTTAACAGAGTAGTGCAAAAAACTAAATAATTTCGTGATGTCAAAAATAAATTTTAATTTTGATTTAATTTTTTGTGAAGATCTTTTGAAGAGTCATCATGAGTCGTGCTTACAAGATACAGACATCCAACCTTACGTGCCTATCCTACATGCCAGGGATATGATTATACCTATTCAAGACAGGTAATTTAATTTTTTACAACATAAAACAAAACAACTTTTCAAATTCTTAAAAAAATTTCTTGAATTAATTTTTACAAATCAAATTTATCAATTTATATTTTGATATGTTTTTTTGCAAATAAAACAATGTTATGCCTTTAAAATAAAATTGTCAACACAATAAGGAATAAAAATAAAGATATAGTACTACAGGGCATCCTGTTATTGATAATCATTAATATTTCAGGAGAAAAATGCAGAAGGTTTGGCAAGAAGCAGTTCGTTTTATATCGGCGAGTGAATCTCGGGTCAGAGTTGAATCGCAGAGAATTTCTGGGGAGGATTTTCGGGTCTGGAGATGGATTCAGGTAAAAAAATGAAGAGTTTTTTTCAATTTTTAGAAATATTTCTAACTTTGTTACCAGTGCGATTTAATATAGAAACATTTATAAATAGCAAAGCTTAGTTGACGATGTATAATTTTGATATTTATGGAATTAAAAAAAGGGTCACTAATTATGCAGGTCTTAGGTAAATTATCACAAGCAAATATTAGTTTCGAATTGCGACCATATTTTGAAAAATTAAATTGCAGGCTCAGGCAATTGCTTAATTCAGATTGCGGTTTAAGTCTATATCAATTACTTTAACGAAAACAACTTTTATTTTTTAAGGTTACTACTCCTGGAAAGAAGCAACATACCCCAGCTAGAGTATGGCAAGGTGAAGCATTTGATACAAATCGTTCGGTCAACGCTCCTAATATCAGCCCAACACCTTGTCTTAAGATACGAAATATGTTTGATCCAGAAGTGTAAGTACATTTTGTAATTATTGATCTTTAATATGGGAAGGTTGACTTTACGACCTTAACATAGAGTAACATAAGTTACCCCAACCCAGTTAAATTGCCCTTGGCAGTTTGTAATATTGATGATTCTAATTGCTTAATAATTGAACTGCTGATTAAATGTTGACTTAAAAGAAGTTCATGTCGTTTATTGCACCTTACTCAAAGGCTTAACAATATGAGAGCAGTAGGTATCAAACCCACAACCTTATGTAGTGAAGCCAAGTGTTTTTATCACTACACCACGCTACTGGTTACATAAATTATTAACAACAACATAATTTAAACTTAGTTACTTATCATAAAACAATAACTAAATCTTGAACAGGAATGGTACCTTTTGACTGTATTACTAACCATTAACCCTTAAACAATGTTAAAACTAACCAAGTATTAATATTTAAAGAGAGAAAGCAGACAACTGGCATTTACAAATACAAGATTCTATCCTAGAGAAATGTTCAACAAATAACGAGATCTTAAGTATTGTCGTAGAACGAAATTCAACTGAGGTAATTATAGAGGGATTTTCTATTATTTTTATCTATAGAGACCTAATTGAATTTTCACTATTATTCAATTATATTAAGTTTAACTTTAAAGCAAATGTCATGTAACCAACCCATCTTTGGTAAGTTTGTATCAATGGGTTCAAGTAATAAATGGATTTTTATGGTGACAACTTCATTCTAAAACAACTTTTTTTTGGGGGACACCAATATAATGTCATCGAAGTGACCCCACCACTATCACCCTTGTCTGGAAAATTTCCTTTGGGTAATTGTAGTAAGATTATTAATTCTTACCTAACTTTCTACCTTATCAGGGCGTGGTTTATGTCAAATGCGGCAGTCATTCAGCTGCTGGTCGTGCTTTTAAATCCCTTCACGGAGCCTGGTTCGACGGAAGACTTGTGACAGTCAAATTCATAAAACTTCAGCGTTTCCATGAGCGTTACCCTTACACCGAGTCCCAAACTTCTCCCTTAAAACGCTCCTCATCCAAGCAGGTTTCAACTTTTCTTCCCAACACCCCAACGACATCTTTCTTAACCTCAACTCCAATGAAATCTTAACCAAGCCAGTTGTTATAACTCGGTTATATTGCTTAGTTGAAAAGCATTTCTAGAACAAGAATTAGTTGCAGAAACATTTTTTTCCACAAATTTCTGATTGCATTTTTTTTGTTGCATTCATCTGTTTGTGGCTTAAATTATATACTTATTAAAATTGAAGCAATGGTGATATTGAGACAAGTTTGTTTGTCTTCTAAAGACAGTTGTTTGTTGGACCCTAGCTGATTGGAACTTATAAAACTAAGCATGGTGTACTTATTCTCAAGTCTAAAGATGGTCAACAGGTTTCAATAAAATATTTTATTTTTGATATGCCCTTTCTTAAATTTCTTATAGACCCTATTATTTTTTTTTAAGTTTCTTCTAATGATATTATTAAAGCTCCCGAAAAAAACAAAAGTAAGTATTGGGTACTAAATTTGGGATATATTTTTACTAAGTCCCGATTCAAGCTTGCTTGACAGTTCTTGCCTTTCTACCAATGTCATCTTTTATTTTTGCTAATAAGGTGTAGTTACATATTATACCTTAAACAGTTACTGGCCTATTAATATTTGTATTTTTTCTGTTAAACTTATTTTTCTTAAATTCTTTTAAATAACTCTTTATACAAATTAACGCTTAAGTTTGATATTCTAATATTTAAAAAAAATATAAATATTTAATTAGGCACTAAAGATATTTTGAAACTAAGTCTTAAAGGTACTTTCATGTTTTTGCATGTAAAAAATGTTGAAAAATTGATTTTCAAGATACAAAAGTTGGCATCAAATATGGTTTTGTAATATTTTATATATCCATAGTATACTTTTTGTTTATTTTTTGGTCTTTTTTACGTAGAACTATACTAATAACCTTGTTTATATATATATACATACAACGATACTATGAATTGCAATTCAAAATTTTAATTTGAAGTTCTTTTTTTCTTAAACAATTCGCTGCCTTTTCTAAAAACGGTCTGTAACGTTTATATTTCGCTTTGGTGTGTAAGTTATAAAGTCTTTACTACAAAACTTTTAAAGATATTTGCCTGTACATTATGCAGTTCGTTTAAATACCTTTAATATGAGGTCAGTTTTATTTCGGAAATTTTGGGCGTATTAATAAAACCTGTTGAATATAAGATCTAGCTTTTGTTTTCTGTTGTTAGTTTTTTTAAACCTGAAGCTGTGGGTATATACCAGACTTTTGCGTATACGGTATTGTATTGATAGTAAAACATTTCATAAAACACAAGTAAAATCGGTATTTTAATTTAATATTAATTTTTTTGTTAGTGCCCTTTACAAAACAACCAAAAAAACTATTACTTGAAGTAAAAATTAGACAAAAACAGCAGAGTTCAGTAGAAAATTGTTTTTTCATTCAAGAGTGAGTAAGTAAATAAAATTAGTCTTTGCGAAGAGTGAGCATAACTCGGATACGACTCATTATCAGTCCGATGGATTCGAAGATTGGGTCCAAAAATGTACGAATACAGAGCGACCATAATTTGCCAACGAAATTCATCTAAAAATACAAAGAAATTAATAAAATATTGCCACAGAAAACGCTGGGAGCATAGGCTATTTTATACAATTCATTTGTTTTAAATTCGTTGTGAAAATAGCAAATTTTGCAAAAAAAATAAAAAAGTTTTTACCTTAATTCCGATGGCGCGAATGCACGGCATAATCCACCATATGCTACAGAAAGCAAGAACAGAAAAGTATAGGCCCCAGAAAAGAGCCAAAGGCACGCCAAAGATCAAGGTCAGAATTCTGTAGACCCAGAATTTAGTAACAGAATATACTTTGTAGCTTGTGCCCCAGATTGTGTCGAAACTGTGAGCGCCAGAGGGTTCGGCGATAATGTCAGCGAAGTTAACCTGTAAAAATTAAAGCTTTAGGTTAAAGCGTCGTAATTTATCAACACTTCACAACAAAAAAAACGTTTTAAGCAATATGCGATAACTACTTGTTTATTTCAGTACCTTAACTGCTGTTTGCAGATTCTCTGGGTCCCGGTCCTTGTAATGCAACGAAGCTGTACTCTGTGCTTTTTTTATCTTAGCTTCAGGCTGCTCCGTTTTTACATCTTTAAGCGAGTTCAAATCGACTGAATCCATTTCGTTGCAGTCGATAGGAACTTTAACTGAATCGGTATCGCCATGCTGAGACCTTGCCGCGCCCATAGTATGGTCTTCGTTATCCGATTCTAGCTCAGCGAACGGATTTGGTTCTTGGTTTGATTTTCTTGATCCTGGTCTTGATGTTCGCTCTTGGTTTTGCGATGCTGGTCTAGCCTCTTCTAACTGGTAGTCGTTATCCATTACTATACACTTTGGTTTTAACTTCTGCGATATTACTAAGGCTCTGTTTAATGAGAATAACCCCTTGACAAGCAGTTGTTATTCCCTTGAGTCGAAATAGTGAAGCGACTGAAGATAGCAGAGCAGTTATAGGCAGAGAATTAATATAAATAAGACAGTTAAAAGCTCGTTAGTTGGACAATTTGAAACAGTTGCATCCAGTTAGAGCCTTTTTCTTTCACCAATATAACACCCTCTCTTGCGCGAGAACACTCTTCTTTTTGATGACGTCATAATTTTATAAGCCTATGCAGGGATCTTATGCTTGCTAAAAGTATATTGTATAAATAAATATAAATTTAAAAATATAAGAAATAACATACATATTCTCGTTAAAAAATAAACAAATTTATACCGAAATATCATTTTTAAGGCACTTTTTATTTATTTTTGTAGGCATAAGAGTAATATATAATAGATGTTGTTTTTTTAAATATTTTTTGTTGGTAAGGTTAGCATCATATGATTTCGTTATACCAATAATTGTATTTAAATAATCATGTGTTTATAATCTAGATTATAGTAAATCCCAATAATTTTAATAACGCCAATTAGCTTTATTAATTACGCTACTATAAATGGTAATCTTATTGCTTTACTATTAAGGTTCCATTAAAATAGTTTGTAACATTTAAATTTAATTGTAAATATTTATGGTTAACCTATTTTAATAGCGTTTGATCATTTAATGTCTTTGAAACATAACAAGGTGCTGATATCTTTACCTTAATGATAAACAATGTATAAAATGTGGCATAAGTTAAAGCAATTAGCCCACAATGAAGTTTATGGCCACTAATAGCTGTGTTATATACATTAACATATGTTACATGATAAGCCTAGTAAGTAGGTGCAAAGTAAAATAGCTTTTTGGTAAGTGTTACTCTTTGACTTGGCGCTTTAAAACTAAGGTGAAGGATTTATAGCTGTTGATGTCGCTCTAGAATGGACAATGAGTTAATAACGTTATAATGTTTAACATGGTTGTAAAATTGTTGTTGTTTATTTTAACATCGTTCTGTTATTTATTGTTGGAATGTTTAAAACATTAAAATAGCTCGATTAAAATAACATAATTTAGGACCGCAATATTACCCATAGCTATACCTTATGTTTTATTATATATAGGTTCTCGTTTACCTTAATATAACTTTAAAGTTTTAGTGGGCGAATATGTATATTTATTATGTCCATTTTCGTTTGTTGCGCGGGGAAATTATTGCGGGAAAAATACAAGTTAAGAGTTGTGACCATATTACGATAATTAAAATGCCAAACGTGGGGCGGGATATTGACTATATACATGACCATTTACCCCCTTTAATTCATTTATAAACGTAGTACTCTTTTTTTTTTTTTAAACTTAACGCCAAAAATGAGCTTTCATAACTAGTTCATTTTGTAAAAAAGTTTTTGTTTTTTTTTAGGTGTTTTGTTACACATAGCAATTTTTTGATCTAGTTTTATGTTATATTCAAAATACTTAATGGTAATATTCCTAATCTCGCGGAACTTAAATTTTCTGGACCTAAAACAGTAATCTAACTTTACATTGAACTTTAAACACCAAACATATATTATTTCATTGGTATCGTATTAGCATGTAAACAGACAGCATACATAAATCTTTGGATGACAAACAATAATTACTACGACAATGTTAGATTGTATTAGATAAAGACACAAACACAAAAAGTTGACTTTGTTAGTGTTGATTTTGTTAGCAAATAAAGATAAGATAAAGACATTAAATCGGCAATAAAAATCACAGTTTACTAAACGATATGTTTTTCGGTTCGCACATTTACGTTGTTAAAAATCATTCCGAAGCTCTTGTAGAAAGGGTCGCAGCAAGAAGAGACTAGCACCCCCCAGAGGACCCCCCAAACCGACATCTTGATGCTTACACATCTTCGAATGGGTACCAAACACCATACGTTAAAACATGCCAGTAGGGAGAATATAACGCCCCATAGTAATGCAGCTGGAATGCCGCATAAAAACGTAGATACTGAGTAGCAGCAGCCTTTTCCGAATCCGTAAACCTCTTGGCTAAGATTCCACGAGAACTTTGGTGTGTAGTAGCCTTCTGGTTCGGCAATAACGTCAGTAAAGTTGACCTAAAATGTGAAAAGTAAAGATAAAAGGTTATTTTAAATGTCAATGCAGGTACTGCCCTTGTATTTATGCACCGCTCTATGTTATTTAGATGTGAGCTTCTGTCTTTGACAGTTTTTACATTGTTTAAAGGGTAATGTTAACTTGAACTTATTGGCACACTTACCCTTAGATCTTGGTTAATAAAATCCGGGTCTCGCTCTCCCCTTGACTTGAAGGCGCGCACTGGAAGCTCCAGTCCTCTAGTTTTCTTCTTCTTTATTGGTTTTTCTTCCGTTATGGGCGCTGGGGTTGCAACCCGGCTTGCATTTTTGCTTGGAACGTAGATCGAACTTTTGCGGGAATCTCTCCCATCTTCGACAAGCGCCACGTCATCACCTTGGGTCATGTCGATCAATTCGACGGGATATTTATTCACATCTTCGCGCGACGAAGCTCTTTCTTGGTCTGGGTTCATCATTTTTTGCCTAAAAACAAAAAAACTTAACAAACTACTGTTACAAACTTGAATAGTCTTTAATACTTTGGTAACGAAAACCAGTTAATACACAAATTTTTTTACCAATTCCTATACACTCTAACTAACTTTACTGAAGCAAAGTTACCTGGATTTTTACTGGTGTTTAAACTTTCTTTTTTGTTCATTAGAAAGTGATCTTGAATTTATATAAATCTGCTTAGCTAGATCTTCGACGGCCAGCTGTGGTAATACTTGCATTAGTTATCAGTTCACTCTTCTTCTTTCGCTCTCTTTTTTTGTTAACACATGCATGTTACCTTCTTTTTATCTACCGTCTCTCTTTTATCGCACAAGACTCCAAGTATTATATGCAACGGATTTGAACTTTACTGTAAGAAGTAGCCGGCTTTATATTAAAAGATATGACTACAACATGCGTCTGTAAACATTATTCCCTTTAGGTTTAAATGTCGTGAGTTAACGTTAGTCTATATAAGTTAAACGAATTCGATGGTTTTTCCGACATATTTTTGGTCCTAATTGGTTTATATATAGCTCAGAAAATTTTGTGTATTTTTGGAAAATCTAAAGTAATATTTTTATTTTTTAAAATGTTTATATTTTTAAAATACGAAACCCTGCTTGTATTCTATTTTATGGCTTTCTAGAAATATTCTAAAGTAACACTATGCCGCTAATTACTTTGTATGACTTTTTAACGCCTATTCAAAAACTTGTTAAATTCTTTACTATTCTAACTTTATAATAACCAAACAAAAATGCAATACATTTGTTTATTATAAATATTGTTATGAAGTAACTCTGTTAAAAAAATGACATTCCTTCTAAACAGCAATTTTAGTATAAAACCCATTTGGCACAATCCAAATATGTAAAAACACAGAAATTTTGCATAAAACTATTTTAAAAATTGTGCAGAAATAACATAAAAAATGTAATACATTTTACATAGTTTACTATAACGGATTTATTTTAGAATAAAAAAAAGATTTTTTTCTGTATTTGTGCGTTTACATTGATATGGTTTATAATATAAAATAAGAAAAATAAATTCTTAAATTCCCTACACACTGCTAGCATTTGACTCCTTTTCAAACTCCTCGTTTTCGTATCTCGAGCTCCCACTCGCGGTTGAACTTTTCTCGTCATTTCTGTCCGATTTTTCCTCGTACGAAACCTTCGCGTCTAGCTTTTCTTTTTCCTCTTTGCCGGGTGCGATTGCATCAAAAGCTTCCATCTGTTCTCGTTGTTGCTTCGACACTTCGTCCAACCTTTTTCTTATCAAAGATAACTCGCGCTGATGACGTAGTTCTTGCCCAGAGCCGGTGGTCAGGTCGTTTGTCATATCGTTAAAACCTAAAAAAAAACATTTTTTTAAGATAAATTTTTTTAAATTTTGCTGAGTCACTACAAATTTTGCTGAATCACGACTCCTACTGACCTAAAAAATTGAATGACGTCATGTCGCCAGGGTTACGGGTCGAGGAAAGGTGAGTGACGTTTTCACTTTGTCCGATAACGTGACGAAACTCGTCGTGACGTCGCTTAAGATCGCGCATGCGCCGTCTCATCTTATTGTAGTCTTCTAGAGAAACGCCATGCCTAAAAAAAATATTTTTAAATGTCAAATTTTAGAACAGTTTAAATAAAATAAGAAGATTTCTTCAGTGCCATCTTAAATTTATATTTGCAAAAGTAAAGTTTGTTTTTGAACCTTCCAACTTTTAATTCAATTTCAAGTTTTTCTTTTTCTGCTTCCAGTAGCTCGTTTCTACCTTTCAACTGTTTCACTTTTTCAACTAATGCATGCTTAACCCTTAACAAAAAAACATGATGTAGTTTAAAATTAATATAAGGAACTGTAAATTTAAAAGTATTTGACTGTAAGTATTATTGTGGTTTACTTTTTTTGCTGTTTGTTGTTTCGTTCATTGATGTCGTTATCTTTTTTCATCTTATATTCAAGTTGGGCGAGTCTAGTTTGTAGTCTGTGTTTTTCTTCCATCCAAGTTATCTTTTGCTCTTCAACTGACCTTGAAAATTGTACAAAAAATTAATTTTATTGGCATCCCCCAAAAAAATAGAAGAATAAATTTTTGTGCCATTTGTGGTATTTTTATCCAATATTACTTTTCTGTGTCATTTTGGATTCTTTGTGACTGCATTCTTGCCGATTCCACATCACTTTTAGCTTGCTGCAGAGCTTCTTTTACTCTTTCAAGTTCAGTTGTTAGCATTTGAAGGTTGGCAGATAATCTTTGTAGTTCAACTTGTTTGTTATTCAGTTCTTGCCTCAAATTAACACATTCTTCTCTATCTTTTTCACCTTGTTGTCTGCCCTGTGCTTCATGCTCCAACTGAACCCTAAACAAAGTTCAAAATATATAATAAAATTAGTTAAATTTCGTGACAAAAGTATTAAGAAAATATCTCAAAAGGAGTGATTTTTTTGCATGTAAAAGTTTTGTTTTATTTTTGCAATTATGTTGTAAATTACTTTTAAGATTGATCAAGAAATTACTTTAATTTTGATATTTCAGATTTTAATTCCATTTCGTTCATTTCCATTTCTCTTAGTTTGTTTTCGGTTTGTTCTCGTTCACTTAAGCGTGCCGATTTTTCTGCGTTTAGTCGCTGGTCTAACTCCCGACATTTCTCTTCATATTCGAGTCTATAAAACATCAAATTTAAAGTTTTTTTAAATGTCCAACATTAAAAAAAGTAATTTTATCTTTTTAAAAAAATAATTTTGTTTTTACTTTTCATTCTGCATGACATTGTTTTTTGTCCATTCTTCTTCCCTTGCATCCTGAACTCTTCTGGAGCACTCTCTCTCTAGATCCTCTAGCTGTCTTTGATGTCGATCTGAAGAAGATCTTGCAACATCCAGCTCAGACTCAAGAGCTAAAAAATAATAAATATTTTTTGTAATTTTTTTTGATGTTTTTTAAATTCAAATTTTAATTTACTGTGTAGTTTGTTGGCTAGCGAGTGTCTTTCTCTTTCTAATTCTCCTTTGATTTTTAACATTTCCATTTTTTGGTTTGTAAGTTCTACTTTGTGTTTGTGGCTTTCTTCATCGGTAATATTTCTGTCAAAAAGATTTTCTTTATAAATTGACAAGAAAAAATTTTATTCGAATTTGCAATAATTAAAAAGCATTAACCCAACCTTAAAGAAGTGCACTCTTTATTTAAGGTTTGTATTTGTTGAGTTAGTCTGGTATTTTGTTCACTACAATCTCGTAATTCTTTTTGGAGTCTTTCTTTTTGCATTTCACTCGATCTTTTATCACTCTGTAGAAAAAAAAGATTTTTAAAGCGAAATATTTCTTATTATGATTTTATATATGTTTTGTTCTAACATACCTCTATTGCTTTTAAGTTTGAATGTAATTGTGCAAGGTCTTTAGCCTGTGTTCGTTGTATAGAATCTGCCTCTAAAGTGGAATGTTCTTTTTGTTTTCTTAGCTCTGATAACTCGTCCAGCAAATTCTTAACCTGAAAAAATAGATTTGGATATGACAAAAAAAAAGTTTGTTAATCATTTTTTAAGCCCTAATATTGGCAAAGAATATAATAACGGAACATTTTAAAGGTGTTTATTGAAATAGTTTGTACCCTTTGATCAAGTTGATTTTTTTGTCTTTGAAGATGGACAAGTTTTTGCGCATCTACATCGGTTGTCGACTTTTGTGTTTTTAACAAACTATCTCGTTCCTGTTCCAAGGCTGCCACTTGGGCCTTGTGCCTGAAAAAATCACCAAAAATACATTGTTTAACAAAAAAAGACCTAAGAAATATTTAAATGTTTAAAAAATCATGTCAATAATGATAAACCTAAGATTTTGTTCTTCAGCGTTGCGTAAATGTTCAGATTTTGTGTGTTCAAACTCTGATTTGACAAATGTTAGTTCATAACGAAGTTTATTGTACTCAGATCTGTATTTTTCCACTTCCTAAAACAAAAAGTAAACTATTCATAGACCTAAGTTTTTTATATAAGAATTATATTTAAATTGTAATATTTTTTTTGTGCCTTAGCATTTCCCTTTTTTAAGTCTATAAAAATGTGCATACTTTGTCCATTGCAAGCATATGTGCTTTAACTGGTTCTTCCAATTCTTTGGTAATCTGTGATCGAATAACTTCAAGATTATGGGGATGCATAGCTTCAGATCTTAATTCCTCCAACTAAAAAAAAGAATTATTATATATTTTGTTACCATACTAAAAAATGTTGAACTAAAATTTGTAATTTATGTTACTTCTTTGCTTTTAAGAGCCAACTGGTTTTTTAACTCATGGACAAGTCCCTGCATTTGATCTGTGTTCTGTATTCCATTGTTTTTCTGTGATGAAAGTTCTAGTTGCAGTTGTATATGTTCATCTTGTAATCTAATGATAATGCAAAGTAATTCATAAAAAAATTTTAATTTCTGTGTTTAAACATAATTTAAATTTACAATTTAAAACTTATATCAGACAAAAAATCACATAATAATTGCTTACCGTCTGTGTTCTTCTTTAATAATTTGATAATTTGTTTTGTGATCTTCGCAGCGTAACTGAGCGTCAATCAGCAGTTTTTGAAGTTCAACGCTATCTCTCGGGGGCTGTGGTGGCCCCATGGGTGAAAATACTCCACGGTGGTCGTCTGCAGCTTCTCGCATTCTTGCTTGAGCAAGCGAATCAGCAAGTGAACGACCGCTTTCCATTTTAAAAAAATTTACAAAAATAGGTCGTGTACGCCAGCGTTTATTTATCCTAGTTTTACTAACAAGCAAGATGTTAGCAATAGCTTCTCTCTGTGGATTATATATTGGATTAAAAATGCATAGCAGTATTGCAAATGTTATCATACAAATTCCTTACATTTAAAAATAGTTTTGTTTACGTTTTTGTATTTTAGCATTCTTAACGTCAATGACAATTTCCACTGGAGTCGCTATGGAAGTTTTGTTTGGGTGATTTTTATTATAAAATTAGCAATTAAAGATAAGCTAAAGTACTTAAATATTTATAAATTAATTATTTTTAATGCTTAAGTAGTCTGTAATTTGTAATTATTTGACAGATTACCAAATTTTTACGTTTTAAATCTCGTAAAAACCCGTCACTCGCAAGTCTACGGTTTTAAATGCCTGAGCGATTTTAATCAACTTTAATAAGTTTATCCTCTATCATGTTTGGTTGTTATTGTTTTTATTTACGTTAAAGACATGCTTTAACATTTTAAAATAAACAGATAAACCAATGGATCAATATCATATTCTTGGTAGAATTGGAGAAGGAGCTCATGGCATTGTATTTAAAGCAAAACATATTGAGGTTTTATTTTTGTTGCCTTGAATCTAAGTTAAGTAAAATGTTTTATTATATATATTATTTTGCTGAATAAATTTAGAGTGGCGAGGTCGTAGCGTTAAAAAAAGTTCCACTACGAAAAATAGAGGATGGAATTCCTAATCAAGCTCTTCGTGAAATAAAAGCTCTGCAAGAAATAGGAGGAGACAGTGAAGACGCCCAAAATGTAACTTTTTTTTACTTTAAATAATTTTTATCCATATAAAATACAATTATTAATTCTCTCTTATTAAAAAATATAATTTTCACCTAATTTTTTTACTAAATTTTGTTAAAATATCTAAGTTTAAATATGTAAATACAATATTTGATTTTAACTTATTTAGAAATATAATTGACTCAATTTTAAATATTAAGGTTGTGAAGTTATATGATGTGTTTCCACATGGAACAGGGTTTGTGCTTGTGTTTGAGTACATGTTATCAGATCTCTCCGAAGTAATTCGAAATTTTGAACGACCTTTGACTGAAGGTCAAATTAAGAGTTATATGATGATGTTGTTGAAGGGGGTTGCCTTTTGTCACCATAACAACATTATGCACAGGGTAAGTTTAAAAAATGGTTTAAAGAAAATGGTCAAAATGAAAAAAAAATTTAAATCAAAAATATAGTCTTTGCTGTTTTAATTCCTAGTTAAAACCTAACTACATATATACATATATATTAATTTCTGATCTAAATTTTTTTTAAACTTAGGATCTTAAACCTGCTAACTTGTTAATAAGTTCAACTGGGCATCTTAAAATTGCTGATTTTGGACTGGCAAGAGTTTTTAAAAACAATGACAGTGAGCGACTATACAGCCATCAAGTAGCTACCAGGTAATACTCTCAAAAAACATGAATTTAATTTTAGGATTATTTATATTAGGTTTCTTGGCTTCAAATAATTTATTAATTTATTGGTTATAGATGGTACAGATCACCTGAGTTGTTATATGGCGCTAGAAAGTATGATGAAGGTGTTGATTTATGGGCAGTGGGATGTATTTTTGGTGAAATGCTAAACAACTCTCCACTATTTCCGGTAGATAATTTTACTATCAATTTCAAATCACTAAAATTCATGTTACTTTATAATCTGTAAAGTCTGTTATTATTATGACCGGCAGCGTGGTGTAGTGGTAAGAACACTTGCTACACCACACATGAGGTCGTGGGTTCAATCCCCACTGCCCTCATGCTGTAGCGCCCTTGAGTAAGGCGCTATAAATGATATGAACTCCTGGTGAGCAAGAACTTAATCAGCAGCATAATTACTCGGCAATTATAGCCCTATGATATCCCAAACTGCCACAGGCAACTTGAGACTGGGTCGGAGTTACTGATGTTACTCTATGTTTAAGTCGCACATTTGACTTTTCCACATCAAGGATAAAGATATATTATACTTTAATCCAATTATGCGTTAGTAAATAGTGTTATAATACGGTTATTTTGTAACTCCATTTTAATCTGTAAGAAAACTCAATATAGCCTATTGGTTTTAAAGATATTTAAAAGATTATTATTTATTATGTTTTAGGGTGAAAATGATATTGAGCAATTGTGCTGTGTATTAAGAGTTCTAGGGACTCCAAATGAAGCGATTTGGCCGGGAATGTCGTTATTACCTGATTACAACAAAATTACATTTCCCGAAAATCCTCCGATTCCTTTAGAAGAAATTGTTCCGGATGCGACAAAAGATGCTGTTGATTTGTTAAAGAAGTTCTTGGTTTACCCATCAAAAGAGGTAATTTAAATCAAATTAAAAATCCTAGTATTATTACTTAATGCTTAAACTGAAGTCTTTCATTTAATTTTTCTATTATTTATGTTTTTTTATTAACTGGTTTTTTAATTAAATGTTGATTATAATAACCCACCCTTTCTTACTTTTTAGAGGCTAGGTGCTGCTGATGCTTTATTGCATCCTTATTTTTTTACTGAACCTTTGCCTGCCCATCATTCTGAACTTCCTATACCACAGCGCGCTAGAAAAGCTTCGCGACATCGTTCCAACTTAAAAGATTATGATATTGATTTTCCGATTGAGCAAAGCTGTATTGATCCTAACCTAATTGCCCCATTTGCAAATTTTTAATAATCATGATGTGGTTATCATGTTACTTTTGTTTTTATTCTAATAAACATAGTTTGTAGATGACCCAAAGATTAGTTTCACTGTAGTAATGTTGTTAAATTTGATTTTACATGTAACCTTTTCTTCATATAAATGTTTCTATTTTTTTTGCACATTTAGTTGGTACTTGTTTTATTGATGCTAAATTTAATACTGTGACGTTTTGCGATTCTTTAGAAACAAGTAATACATCAACCAGAAAATCAAGTGAATTGTAGATATTTAACTTGTATTAAATAAGGATCAAGTTGTGTAAAAAACTAAAATGTCATTGAGGTCTTAAATTCTTAACCGCAAGATGGTGCACCAGAGTTGTAAATTTTTGATAAAAAATTTTCACCAATTACAAGTTTATTTTAGTTTCTCTTAAACTTTTTTATTTTACTTAAGTGACAACGCGTGCTATTTACGATTATTTTATTAAAATAAAGAAATTCGTAATAAAATGGCGCCTTGGTGACAAAATATGGTTTCCCTTTTCGCACCGGGAACCTTTGCCATGCATACACAAAAGCTATTAACCTTTCGTTCCGTTTCTTTCAGGAAGTATTAATTGTTTCTATAAATTCTTAGGACGTTTAAGCAACTAATTTACAAAAACATAAAGGTAAGTACACTTTTGACTTTTTGCCAAATTAGTATTTAATTACCGTTATTTGTTAGCTATGAACAAAGACATGATTTGTATGTATGGTAAACCATAAAGTTAAACTGTTAAAATGGCGTCCAAAAACCAATGCTTAGCAGCTTAGCATAAAGCGTTGTATTCACCACATTTATGTCAATTTGTTAACAGATAATCTAGCTCTGTATATGCAAGGAGCAAAATGACTGCTCTATCTGCTATGCTGGATGAGTTAATGGGAAAAAATCGAAATGCTGCACCAGATGAACAACAAAGCGAAATTGACTTTACGGACAATGAGGTTTAAAATCTCTTTTTAATATCATGTTTATTCAAAGTTAATTTTTTAACGTATTCACTTCACAAATTAATTTTGTTTTTTAATATAGGTTGCATTTATAATACATATAAATTTTTTGGATATATATTTCAATACTCGTAAAATATTAATTTTTGTTTTAGCATTGTAGACATTTTTTATCTGGTTTCTGCCCAGCTGAGTTATTCACAAATACAAGATCAGATTTAGGTGTTTGCACTAAAGTTCATGATGAAAGAACTAAAAAGGTTTTTCTTTCTAAAAATGTAGTTTTCTGTGATTATTTTTGGTTATGAATTTAAAAACAAAATAATTTTTAATAATTGATCTAAACTTTAAAATTTTTTTTTATATATATACGATGTAATTTTCTGTGATTATTTTCGTAGTGAATTAAAAAATAAAGTTTTAGTAATTGATCTGAAATGCTTGGTTATTTACAGCATATAATAGTCACTGTGTATTTTTATTACACTCAATGTTGTTTAATAATAAAACTGCAAAGTTTTGCGAATAAAAAAAAATTGTGCAGGCAAAACCTTGTTCTTCTTTTATTGATTAAATAAACAATCAAAATATTTTTTTCTAAATAGGCTTATGAAGAAAGTTCCAGGTATATGAAACTTGGTTATGAAGAGGACTTTTTAAGATTTTTGCAGCAATGTTGGCAAGATGTGGAAAGAAGAATTCGGAGAAATCATCAACGACTTCAGCTCACTGAGGAGAAGAATCAAAAAGTAAATTTGTGGTTTAGTGGTTTGTAAGTTATTTATAGAAAGATTTGTATCCTAATGTTAAAGAAAAATGCTTTAATAGAAAACAAACTGAAAATTTAAACTTAACATTTTTTTTTTTGAACTTTTATTTTTTTAGAATCTTTTATCTCATGGTAACGCTGAGAATGACGACAAAGTGAAGCTTTTAAACGAGAGGATAACGGAGATGTTGAAAAATATCGAAGAACTGGGAAGTGAAGGGGAGGTTGAGCAAGCGCAAGCTCTTATGAAGTTGTGTGATCAGTTGAAAGAAGAGAGAGAACAACTTCAGGTTCAAAAAGGAGGGGTGCGTCTTCTATAGAATTTACTTTTTTATTTTGAGCTTTTTTTGGGATGGACTGGTTAACAACTTTAGGGGTAACTTGATGGGGTCAACACTAAAACCTGTGTAAACAGCATCACTATGATCCCCTTTAAAATAATTAAAAATTTTCTATTTCTAAAGTTTGTTGCTTTATTTCTATCACAGTAAACCAAGGGTATTATTTTAACAAAACTTTTTCATTACGTTGTTATGTAGCTAAACAAATATAATTTGTGTTAAGATAATGGATACGTTTGCTGTACAAGAAAAACAAATGGAGGTATGCGAGGTTTGTGGAGCTTTTCTGATTGTAGGTGACGCCCAATCTCGTGTTGATGATCATTTAATGGGTAAACAGCATATGGGGTATGCTAAGATCAAGACCGCTATCACTGAAACAAAGGTAAGATAAAAAATGGCAATTTTTGGCTAAATGCCTTGTTTTCGAATCAGTATATCCTATGGATAAAGATCAACATTTGTCCCAAATTTTACTGAGGGTTATATTTTTTTTATATAAAAGTTATATTTTTTAGGAAAAGTTAATGTTAGCTCCATCTCGGTCTTATGATGATGACAGAAAAAGAAGGTAAGTTACTATGCCTACCTTTTTTTGTTAATCAATTTTAGTCAATATTGTAGGTATAATTTGTTTTTGGCTAAACCTTTAAAATAAAGGCAAAGTATCTTTTTAAAGTTGATATTATTATTTAAAGAAGTCCAGATCGTAATGGAAGATCTTCCAAAGAGAGGGAATCAAGAAGAGATGCAGGCCGCAAGTCTTCCCGAGAAAGAAGACCCTCTCGTGAAAGAAAATCTTCACGTGAAAGAAGATCATCTCGTGAAAGAAGATCATCCCGTGAAAGGAGATCATCTCGTGAGAGACGCTCATCACGAAGTCACCGCGATAGAGATTCTCGTACATCCTCATCACGGTAAATCAATTTCTATTTTATAATGCTCACATACTTATATTGTTTGTTATTGCCTAATTGGGTGATCCTATTTTTTCCAAATTTATTTTAAGGCATTCTCGTGATGACCGTCGTGATCATGATCGCAGAAGATCAAGGGAGAGAAGGCATTCCGGTGAACGCAAAAGCTCTCGTGATCGGAAGCGGTCTCGTGATCGCAGTGACAGAAGAGATCGTGATAAATCACGTCGTGATCGCGAAAGGTGACAAAAATGTTCTGATAAAAGTCATCCCATGATATTTTAAGGTCATTTCTTTTAAGTTTAATATTTGAGATATTCATAACACATTGTTGTTTAGTAATAGGTCATCAAGCAGAGATAAAAAGCGATCAAGAACAAGTAAATCAAGTGAAAGGAAGGAAAGGGACGCCGATAAAGGTAATTCGATATTAAAATGTCTAAATGGTTGGTTTTACATTCAGGTCATGGCATTTAAAACATGCCATAATGACTGTTTGTCATACAAAATACTTTTTTTTTGAGATCATAAATTTTTTTGGCTTTTTGTTAATTTTAGAAAAAAAGGTGGAGGAGCAGAAAAAAGAAGAAGAAACAAAACCAGAAAATAATGTGGTGGAAAAAAATGAAACATTAACTGGTAAGTTCATATCTGTTTTCAACAACTTTTTAATATATATTAGTTTATTCGCAAATATGTTATGTAGGACTAGCTTTAAATGGTTTATCTTAGAAGTTTTTGTTTTACCTGGGAGTTAAGATTAAGTTGATTTTTTTTAGAAACTAACAGAACTTATTTTTTAGCTGAAATCAAGTCCAGCACAGAAGATGACCTTGAACAAGGAGAAATAAGAGAAGAAAAGAATGAAATGGAAACAGAAAATGAAGGTGAACAGTCAACAGCCTAAATATAACATAAGGTAAGTCGGAATAATTAAAATTAAAGGTTGACTCTGCTGAAATATTAGCAGATTTTTTACTATTTTTTAAGTAATTTTTTTTTTTGATATTTGTTTTTTTATTGCCGAGCTTGCTTAAGGTATCTCGTTTTTTTATTCTTAAGCAAAGGAAGACAAATAAAAATGTTTTCATACGATTATGCTGTGCTCAAGGCTTGTCAGGTATATTTTTCAGGTATTCAAAAAACATTGTAACTTATGGCATGTTTTAAAAATCGGTAAAATGATATCTAAAGCTTTTTGAAGTTATTAAAAATTTGGTTTGTAACAATTTTTAATTAAACTGAATTGAAAGGTGGCAATGTTCTTGTAGTTCAAATTTATTTATTAAATTTTTTTTGCAAAACATTTTATTGAAAACAATTTGTACGGTTATTTTTTTTGGTGACTTCTTGTTAGAAAATGAGTGCTTTTTTCAATCAATTTCGGAGTTTAAAGTCAGATTTGTCTAAACTCCAAATTAACAGGTATATATTAAACTTTATTGTTTCAAAAAAAGATGTGGCATGGTTAACAAAAAAGACCTTTTATTTTTTTCAAATAAAATTTCGTAAAAAAGTCTTTTTGTCATGCCACGCACTGATTTTTATTAAGACAACTTGAAAAACCGAAGAAAAGAAGAAGTTAGCTGCATTAACCTCTGGTGCTTTATATAGTTAACTAAATATATATGTACTTGGTCAAAATCAGTAGTTTGACAAGTTAAGTGATTTTTTTAGGTTGGCCAAGTGCATATATTAAATAAAGTAATAATTCTAGTTTTAAGATATAAACATAGTTCTCTTGTCATAGATTTCGGGTCTGCATGTTAAACTATAAAATATATTTTTAGATGTGGAGCTGGCAAAGTGTACATTTTTGAACTTATCTGGAATAACTTTACTTAAAAACACTTAAAAAGGCATTAAGAATAAGGGATTTTACTACTAATAAAAAGGTATACCTGCCAACAACAAAAAATATTTTTTTTTGTGATCTTACCAAGACTTTCTTTGACATTGAACCATTTTTATTCTACCATATTTTTGATAAAGTTCTTACTACTTTGATGGACTCAGCATTGGAAATACAGAAGATTAGGAAAATTTACTTCGAAAAAAGGTTCATTTATTATTAATGCTCTGTTTCTGATTTAATTTAAACCTTAGAAAGAACTTGTTTTTCTGTAGTTTTGAAAATAAATTCTTTGTAAAAAATTTGAGACATCAATAATTGTTTTTTTAGTTTCCAATTTGTTTGTTTTGTTGAAATACATTTCGCTCATTAAAATTCATTTTTGTGCTTATGTTTAAATGTAATTTTGTAACACTAGTTTTAGTAATGATTAACCAAAGAGTGGACAGCCTTTTTTCCTGGCGATTCTGATCCGATTTAGGCCGACCTTTAAAAAAATAATTTAATTATTTGCTTAAATCGTAACTAGAGGAAAAAAGTGTCCATTTTTTGTTGACTAAAGCATATCGCGCAGTGACTGGTGGTAAATTACCTCCGGTTCTAAAATTTGACCATTTTTAATAAGTTAGGCAAACGTTATTAATAAAATTAATATTAAAACTTCAAATGGTAAGTTGTTTAAATTTTCCTTTAAATGTTAAGGGTTGTTAAAGCGATTTACTGGATTTCAAAATCAATAAAAGATTCAAGTATATTTCGTTGCCCTATATTCGTTAGCGTACAGAAAAAATAATAGGGTTTATAAAAATAAGCTGGAATGGCGGTTTAAAGTAACAATAACCCATAAAATCACATTGCGAAGCCAATTTTCATTCATGCGAACTGACGATTCTTGATGTCAAACCCCGCGTATCCCCGTGGCGAGCAACGCTACGTTGTATTGATACGCACCGTTCATTTTTCATAAAAAGAGAGGCTAGGTACAAAGAAATATTAGCTACACCGCCGGAGGTCACTCATTCTTTCCTCTCTCTTGGTAACTACCATCAAACACAGCGTACTTGTTTTTCTCTTTAATGTTACTCCATTTTTGCTCTGTTAGTTTAAACAATTCGCTCTTCGTGGCGCCAACGAATTTTAAACATTGAGAAATATTTGAAATTAAAGGTACAATATCTGCAATTGATTTCCTTTGGGTTCTTATAAAAATGTAACAGTATTTGCTGGATGAAATTACTATCAACATAGTTCAACTTGACCTTGGTAACCTTTTTACATTACGAATTTACACATGCTATATATTGCATTTAATTAAGGCAAACAACCATTTGTTTGTATTTTAATTTGCATAAATAGTGTCCCAATAATTGTCGTTTAAATTTAAGTTTAGTTATGCATAAGAACTCAAAGTATTTGCCCGACCCACGATTGAGTAAAATGCGTTGCTTCAAACGCGCGCGCGATTTTTGTGATGTCATACGACGAGCCGCGTCGGCACCCGTACATTAATGACGCGAGGTTTTGTAAAGAGGCAAGCACTTCTTCTCTCTTTATTCTTTGTTCGTTGTTGAGGCGGCTTTCTTGTTTATTTCATATAGCCTATTTAGTAACTTTGTATAAGGAATTCGGAAATAGCGTCAATGGCCGGTAAGCGATTGATTGTTTTCGAGTAATTTGTAATCTGTAGTAGTATTTGACAGTGACTTAGGACATTGCAGTTTTGCAGAAACACAAGTTGTAAAGTCGACTATGCTATTGAGGGTACTGGCTGACTAGCAATGTTTCTTTTTTTAGAAGCTGGCGCACGCGGCAACCATTCCGCGCGGCCGTGTGTGAGTAAATCAGTTAATTCCAATCATTAGTTAAAGGCCTAGTACAACAACAGCGTGACCCTAAGCAAGTGCAATTAGATTGTGACGTCATCATTGTTTACTTTAAGGTAGTTCGAGCATTCGGATTCTATTTTTCAAGAACAATTTGCAGCAATGGAGAATTTAGAAAAAAAATTTGTGCAAAATTAATAGATAAATAAAAAGAATATTACAACAGGCAGACTGACAGCATGACAGGCATTTATTTTAATGCTAGTTATGTAGCTTAAATATTTAGATATTGTATTACGAATTTACGCATAACTTTATAGCGTAGATATTAGCCTATGTAAATAATTTACTAATAGATAAAAAAGAATTCTTTGAAAATGCCAGTATGTATTTTGCAATAAGTTACAGAACATAGAAAATTTTAATTTATAATTAATAAATTTTTCTGCAATAAAGTTTTATGTAGAATGTTAAAACATTAAAAATATTAACACTTTTTATATTTTTATTTTACAGATGGACAACAAGGCCAAGGTGGCCAACAATTCAACAATAATGACTACTACTTCAAGCAACAGGCTGCCCGTATGCTCAGTGCAATACAAAAAGGATGTACGTCTAATTTAATTTACATATACCTTCAATAGAACATTTATAGCTTATTATATTGTTAAGTAGCTATAACAATGGCTTAATAATACATAGTTCGGCATGCTAATTAAGTTTTTGTAGCTTACATTGTTTCAGATAACGATGCATTTCCGACACAAGCTTCCATGACAAACAGTCAAGCTGGAGGTCACCAGGTCACTACTGATTACATGAATCAACAAACACAACAACAGCAACAACAACAGCAGCAACAACAACAAGTTCAGCAACAGGTTCAACAACAACAACAGCAGCAGCAACAACAACAACAACAACAAAGTCACCAACAGACACAACAACAGTCAACAAGTTCACATCATATTCAAGTGCAGCATCAACAGCTTCAACACCAACTGCAACAGGTGAAACAAATTGTAAAAATGTTGAACTTGATCCATTTTATGACCTTGTGTCAGTATATTTTATTTTGCTACATAAAATAGACACGTACAGACGCTAATCGTCATTATGGTATTTATGGATTGACTAAATTACTATTCATGCTTGCCTAATTACTATCTTTAAAGGATTCTGTTTTGATTTGCGCTTCAAAGCTACAATTATTTTTTGAATCGTGACTTCAAGTTTTTATTTAATTTCAAGGTACAGCAGGCCCAGCAGCAATTTCAACAAATGCAGCAGCTTGCTCAAATGCAGCAACAATTTCAACAGCAATACCCGAGTGGGGGTAACGTTGCAGGTGTTGGGGGAAATGTTGTGATGTCAACCCAACCTGCTTTTACCCCATCAAGGCGGGGCAGGAAGCCAACCGACAAGAAAAAACGAAAGAGACATACTTGGGTAAAAAGACCTACGACGGCATATCTTTACTTTGTTTCAAAATATCGTGAAACATTAAAAGAAGCTGGCGAAGTCGTCCCCAAGGTAAATATCAATTTTTAATGTTTTTTTTATACTTTTGTAATCGGATAGGCTGTTCTAGAAAACAATTTAAATCCCACTTTGTTGTGTTTTGTAATGTGATACTGTTAAAATTTTTGTGGGCTCTTTGTTGTAAGGCCTTTGTAATCTTATGGTATGGTGATTATCAAAAATATATAGGGCAAATCTAAGCATTGTTCTATTTTTTTATTTGTTTAAGAAAGTCATAGTTTTTAAATTAACAAATTCCTAATTGTTTTTAATATGGAGATTTAAGATTTCCCATATTTTGGATTTTTTTTTAGGCCAAAATAATTACACAAGCCTGTGCTGAAAAATGGAGAAATATGAATGAAGAAGAAAAAGAACCGTTCATGGAGTTGTCCAGAAGAGATAGAGAGAGATGGTTGAAAGATAAGGCTTTGGAGAAGAAACCCAGAGACCCAAATCGCCCGAAAAGACCGCCATCGGCCTATTTCCTGTTTCTAGCAGACTTCCGAAAACGCTACACTGGAAAATCGGATCCCGCTAAGGTTAAAATAACGGTATTTTTGTGAAGTTTTTGCTACTCTTAGTTTTTTTTTATAATTATAACAATCATCAGAAAGTTGTTACTAACCAAGTGTATGCAATGAGAATCAGGTAAAATTTTGCTAAATTTTATCTTTTTTGTGTGTTTCATAATTGTATATATCTTAAAAAACACTTTCATTATTAAATAGAAAATGAATAAAAAATAATATATTAATTATAAGATATTTTTGCTGATAATTAACTAAGTAGAAAGTTTGTTGCCTGTCTGATGTTTTTAATTAACAAATAAGTCTAGTCAATTTTCTGGTTATTAAAACTATTTTAATTTAAAAAAAACATGCGCAAATTTTTGTCTGTTTTTTATAGATATTAAATAGGTTGTTTTTCTGATTAATAAACATGTTGATTTTTATAGGAAATTACTAAGAAAGCTGGCGAAGCTTGGAATAATTTGTCAGATCAGGAGAAGACACCTTACTATAGAAGTGCACAGATTGTAAGAGCTAAATGGGAGCAAGATTTGGAAGCTTACAAACAAACGGTATTTAAAATTCAATTTAAAATTTATATTGCTGCATCATTGCTCTGATTAGTATCTAATTAAAACAAAATTTAATTGTCATTTACGCCAATATAAGTTGGCACACATTTAAGCTATTTTTTAATTACTTTTTCAACATTTTTCTTTTATTAAATTCCCAGAATAAAGACGCTGTTAATTACGTTTTAATTGTAAAAACAATTACAAGCCGCGTAAAAAATTCAATTATTGTTATTTTAAGACAGATGATTAATTAAAAAAAAAGTAATTTGTAATTCTATTTATTTAGCCTTACGCAATGCTCTGTTAAGGCTTGATGTCGCATATTTTATCATGTTTATTTTAAATGCAGGAAGTAGTGTGTTTATTTGTTATTCATCATCAACATTGTATTTGTTGATGTTATCCGATGTGATTAACAGTAAACAGCCTCTGGTGTTTAATTGCTTGTTTTTCTGATAATTTGACCTACATTTGAATAAAGTTTTAAGTCTTTTTATAACATGCTGTTGATATCTATATAGCAATTTAATGTTTCTTATTTTTTATGGTTATTTTTTCAAATTTTTTTAATTGTTTTTTTTTCTTTTTAACAAACTACCAAATATAAATTTTACTTTTACATTTTATTTTATAATTTTTCTCCAAATTTTTGTTAGTTAATAATTATTTAAATTTTTAGCAAACAACTAGTATACCTCTCGATCCATCAAAGAACGGACCATTAAGTAGAACATCTTCTCTGCAATCAGAACCAAATCAAGTTGAGTTGGGGTCAGATAGTTCACCAATGTCACCCCCCGTGACAGCAATCAATACCCAACTGGGGGTCAACTTAATGCAAGGTAATGTCACCCCCAAGAAAATGTAAAGCACTCCTATTTGATGTCAAAAATTATACTTTAAAATATATTTCACTGAGTTATAAATGTTATTTTTGACCTATATTGCAAAAAAATTTAAAATTTAAAGGCCTGACAAATTTATTATTGATTGTTTATTAATTGTCCTCTTTTTTAATGTCCTATAGTTACTAAAATAATAACTTACACTACAGGAAACAGTTCATTATTGTCTGGTGTTGGTGTAGGAGCTAGCGGAATAAACTTAACAACTGAAACTACATCTCATGAATCATCTTCACCTGTTAACGCTGGAACTTCGAACATAACTTCGGTTCCGTATGCCTACTCGCATCACATGGTAGCCCCATCAACTGGTCTACAGGTAAGCCTTCTAATAATTTTTAATTTGACGATTTTTTAGTCAAGTTTTTATTTTTACTTAAAATTTTAATTAAATTTTTTGTTTTTAGTTTCCGGGTAGATGAACACCCAGTGCGGAGGACCCTAAAATATGGTCGCAGAACCAGAGAGAAATATAATATCTGCGGAATATATTAGGCAAGATGATAAGGGAGTTGTTATGAAACTTTAAGGATTGAAGCATTTATTCTGAAAAGCATTCAACTTTTTAAGCAATCTTCTATCTGTATAGTATCACCGTTCGTTTTTTAGTATTTTTTGTATACTTTTACGTGTTTGTCAGCGAGCATTTTATTTGTATGTGTCAAGTCTTGCGGCTGGCTTATCCGTGTTTCGCTTAAATTAATGTGACGCCTCAAAAACAACCCATCACCATGAAACCTCAGAAAGTGTCGGTGCTTTCTTTTCTGGCAGAATACTGCCACCTTTATTACCACATTCATACGATGATGATTTTCTGCCGAAAATTGCGAGAACTATTATTCTTCAGCGGCAGAACAACGGCAGTGGTAAAGGAAGATCGGTAATGCTTGATATCAAAATACATATACCTCGCGTATGTTGCACTTTTTTCAACACTACTCAACGTGGTATTGAGAGACTGTAATGCCAACATGCATTTTGTATATTTTTTCAACACGGATATCTCTTCTTCTATATATATATATATATTTTATGTACATTGTTTCATGTACATGGTTTTGTATCTGGCTTGAAGACGACTTTTAAAAGGTACATTTAACTATAATCTTGTTCTAATCTTAAGTTTTTTTCACAGCAGTACAATTTTTATCGGCCTGTAACAGTGATATTTTGTTAGTGGATAGTGCCTTGTAACTATTTCGGCGCTGTAGTATTCACAAGCAACGTTTTGCCCTTTTGTGTTTGGTTAATAATTGTATATGTTCCTAAATGATTTGTGCTTACGAAAATTTACATGATTTTAATTTTTTTTACCAATCAAATTTCTCTCATTTTTTAACAACCTAAAGGGTGGGCATAATACCTCTTTAGGCTGAATACCACTGTTATGTATGACCTCATATGTTATACTGTAGCATGGACCCCAATTTTGTTATGGGAGAATGATAGTGAAAAAGCAGAAAAGCAAAACACAGTATCTTTTTCCCACTACCTCAAATATTGTGTTGATAAAATGCTTTGCAAAGTTTGTTATTTTTCTAAGCGATTTTTTTTATATAATTCCCCATTTGTTTTAAAGTAGAAAATGAGCAAGTTTTTTTATGTTTCACTACTTTGAACTTCTCAAATTAACATACACCATTCCTAGCCAACTTTAGTATTTTCTTATCCTCTTTAACATAGAATATGCCTATTTTTTTAAATAGTTTTTATAATTTTTTTGTTGTTTTTCAGACCATAAACAATAATGTATATTCTTAATTCAAAATTTAATATAATTGGGGCTCATTTTTTTTCAATATCAATAATTTATGTTACTGCCATTGAATATTCTTGCATAATAACTCGTGCGAATAATTTTTTTGTATGTGTCTTCAACATTTTCTCATAATTGCTTTTTTTAGCGATTACAGTGCCCAACCATTACCATAATAACCTCGTTTCACGTTTGTGTTTTTGCTAAGTTTCAATTTGTGTACAGTTGTGCCAAGGTGTTCATAATCCTGCATTTGTAACCTTTTTTTCTATTTTGAAAAATCAAAAAAACAAACGGCAAACCTCAGGGAATTTTCTGTATTTGCGTTCAAATTTGGCTTACACCTCTATTTAAAATAAAAATTCACATTTCTATTTCATTACTTTTCCTATAATTGTGTAGTTTTTGTATTCATTTTGTAGCCAATATATTCAAATCACTTTTTACATAGTTTAATTACTCAAAATGTGTTTTACTTTATTTGATAAATTTCTCTACCAATTCTTTTGGCTAATTTCGATCTATCTTGTCTTGTGTGTTTTGTATGATAAGATGTAACACACCTAACACAGTATTACAGTTTATTTAAAGCGCATTGAAAGAATAATTCCGAACAATACTAATGTACTTTGTTGTGTTCATTTCTTAAAATTAGTTTTTCTTAAAATCAGTTTCTTAGAATTTGGGTAATGTTAACTTAGTGGGCAGGCTTATATTAATATTTTTGCAAGCAAAAAAAAAGATGTAATGTCAAAAAGGTGGTTCTTTGAAAGAACTTTAACAAGGGGTAAAAATAAGGTTAGATTTTTTTTTTTGCTAAATATAAAACTTGCAAGCAATACCAGCTAAGGTTAACAAAGACCTAAAACATACATCCTTAACGATTACATGCAAAATTATAAGCTACTTTGTCACTATTTTGATGACCATTTGCCAACATATTAATCAAAATAGCTGATTTAAATCTACTAAATAGGTAGAAGTAATACCTAAGCCACCGTTTAGTCCCTTTACAAAGGCCGTACATGTTTGAGCACATTTATGTCATAACTTTCGTTGCACCATATATGTAGATTGTAAACACTTGAATTGCGTTTTAATTTTCGGTATTTATGGCAAAAAATAGATTAATAGTTGCTTTTATTACAGTTTGAAGAATTAAAATGGCCACAAATGAAACAGACGACTTGGAGTTTTTGTATGATGATGCTGATTGTTACGAAAACGAAATCAGTGAACTATATACTTATACTGAAGAAGAACAAGAATTCAAACTAAATCAAACTAATTTTGAAGCTTTGTTAAAAACAAAAGGTATTTAAATATAATTAAAATATCCTACCATATAATATTCATATTTATTCTTGTACCTACAGACCTTACAGTACCCAAGGTCACGAGTTTAATACTTGGTGCATGCATGTTTTTTTATATTAAGGGTATGTTTTAATTTAAATGTAGAAAGTAATTTTAAACAAATAAAAAACATTTTAGAGCTAAAAAAATGGACTGAACTCACAGCTGATGAAAAAACTTCAATTATTTTACACATTATTCAAGTATCAGAAGTAACTAACAAAACAGAAAGGTAAGTTAATTTTTAAAATTTAATTAAAGAAAATAAATTGTAACAACCTAACTTTTATGTGATAACTATATTTTGATTTTTATTTACAGGTTTAAAGCAATAACATGGATGCTATATCTAGTTCAAGGCATATTTGGAGAATGTACAGATATTAAACAGCAACGAGAAAACTGTAGACTCAACTGCTTTTTGTTGTATAAACATGGACTATTTACTATTGTTCAGGATCTGTTAATTATGGAAGTTAAGTAAGTAACAAATTGGGGTGTATTTACATCAACACGCTCACAATTTTATGCAAAAAAAAACAAATCTAAAATTGAAACTTTTTTCTTTTTTAATTCTTTTTAAATCATGTTTAAATTAAGTTTAAATAACATCACGAATTAACATTTTATTTGATTTTTTAGCTCTTTACAAAATGCTGCCTCACAAGATGAAAAGAAGACTACCTTGCTTTCACTGGCTGATTGTCAAGAACTTCGATATTTGCTGAATATTTTGTACACGATAGTCGAAACATTAAGAAGAAAAGATGACACTGATTCTGATAAGAATATTATGCTAAGAACTGAATTTTTATTAGAATTAGGTAAATCCCATAAAATGTATCATCATTTTTTTAAAGTTTATTTTAGTAATTGTAATTTTAAAATGAATGTATGTTTGCTTTTTAGTGATATATATATATATATACTATTTAAAATTGGAATAAATATACTATTGCTTTAATAAAAAAAAAAATTTGAAATATTTTTTTTTAGAGCAAGGTTTGAATGATGCTGAACCATTTTTTATTGTTTTGTTTAACATGGTCTTAAAGTTTTGTTCACAACCTGGTTCTAACTTACCCATGAGAAAAGTTTTATTACTTCTGTGGAAACTATTACTGGTAAGTTAGTATATATATAAAATAAATACCAGAAAATGATGCTGATAATTTTTATTCTATTAAACATTACATAAGTTAAACTGTTGTTAAAATATTATCTATGTATACAATTTATAACCCAAACGAAATTAACGCATTATTTAAATTTTTTTTGCTGTTTTTTCAAATTATTTTTTTTGCTTAATCACAGACAATGCTTGGTGGAGTTAAAACAGTTCAGGAGAAAAAAGATGCAATGAGAAAGGAGGTGGGTTTGTCGATCTTAGACGAAGATCCACTGGCTGTAATGAGAGATATGAAGGCCTCGACTCCTCCTACTTCTGCATCTGATATCTTGGAGATGGGGCCTGGAAAAAGAAGGGGAAAAAAGGTGAGGCTATGATATAATGTGGGTTAAAAGATGCTTATAACAGAAATACTATCAAATTTTTTGTATTTTTAAACACTTTTATTTCTTAAGACTCTTCTGTATGAATTTGACGGCGAAAATTCTGATTCTGATTTAGAGTTGAACAATAAACCATTAGTTAATGACATTGTAAGTAGTCGTATTAAAACAGGTTAATTTAAATTCCATTAAATTCTATTTAGATTTTTTTACCACTCTTTGCCATAACTTTCTAAAGTCAAATTATTTTAAATAATAAAATAAAAATATTTTAGCCATTTGAAGAAGAAAAGGTGACAATAATTGATGAAGAACCATTAGAGGAAAGTGTAAAAAGTGATTCTGATAATGACAGTGACGCATTAAAAATAGATAGTGGTGTTGAAAGTGAGGATGAGAAAGTGGAGGAAATTAATGAGGACAACGCTGGACCACAACCTGGAGTAGAAGTAAAATTCATATTTTTTAATTTTTTTATTCATTTTTAATTTTTTTTAAATTTATTTTTCGTTGTGTGAAAAGGTAAGGTTAACATAACATCAGTTACTCTGATCTCGTCTTAAGTTTGGTTTGGCAGTTTGGGATAGTTTAGATTATATTTGCTTAACAATAAAGCAGTATAGCGTCTTACTTAAGGAGCATAAGAGCAGCAGGGAACAAACCATGGACCTCATGTAATAAAGCCAAGTGTATTCACTACTATATCACAATGTCGGTTTTAAATACTGGAATATTAAATTGTTCTACTGCACCCAATAATTTAAAAATTGTTTTCTAGACTCCAATGCCAAGTAAAGGCCCAACTTTATCTCGAGACACTGCTTCAATTGCTGCCAAACTTTTACAAATTCGAAAGGAACGCCAGCAAGAAGCAGAAGCTGACGATGTTCCTGTAGTTAAAGTTATTTCAGGACTTCCCTGGATTCCTAAAGCTAAGGAAAAAGATTTGGAAAGCTTTTTAAACATGGTCCGGATAAAGTTTATCGGCTATAAGCTTCCTGGGTAAGTGTATTTTCTAGAACAAATTGACATAGTTTTATGACATAGTTTTACAATATGACATAGTTTTACAATAGGTGATATAATTTAAAAAAAAGATTTTACATTTATCAATTTGTTTAATACCAAGGGTCCTATAAGAACTGAATGGCAGAATCTTTGTGTTTAAGAACTAATATAACCCTGTACATTTAAACTCATTTGTTTTTATGTTTTAATAGCGATTTAACAACTGTAGCTGGTCTACCCAATCCAACCAAGGATAGCATAAACATTTTAAGAAAACATGTTTACACATCATTGGCTGATCTTCAAGTGAACAAGGAAGCAGAAATGTCCAAATACCCACTAACTCTTGGCAAAGATGAGGTACAAAGTGTACACCCCTTTTAACATGACATTTTTCTACATAAATTAAACTCTTTTATAGAATATACCCGATACAGTTGCAGAGAGGGTATATCAAGCCATGTTACTCCACCTGCCGCAGTACATTATCGCTTTGTTAAAAATATTGCTAGCTGCAGCTCCAACTTCTAAGGCAAAGACTGATTCGATCAATATCTTGTCTGATGTACTACCAGAAGATATGCCGTGAGTCAAAGATTTGAAAAAATATTTACGTCACCTAAATATGTTTAAAACTTCGTAAATACTTGATTAATTTTAGGACAAATCCAGTGGCATCTTTAAGACTTGGTATAGATGTTAACAGACATAGAGAAGTGATTGTTAAATCTGTGTCCGGGCTACTTCTGTTATTACTCAAGCATCTGAAGCTTAGTCACATATATCAAGTAAGTAATAAGTTATCATTAATGTAATTTGTATTGAGTTTGATTTTTAAAATTTTTTTTTAGTTTGAATATGCTAGCCAGCATCTTGTATTTGCCAACTGTATACCTTTAGTTTTGAAGTTTTTTAATCAAAACATAGTGGCTTACGTGACAACAAAAAACACTATTCCATCACTGGAATTTCCAAACTGTGTGATAGGTAAAAATTTTCATTTTGATCTTATTTAATTTTTTCAAGGTCAGAACACTTGACTTTACTACATAAGGTCCTTGGTTAGATACCCACTGCTCTCACGCTGTAGCATCTTAGAATAAGGCGCTGAAAACAGTTTAAACTTCTGCTGAGCCAATACTTAATCAGCAGTATAATTATGGGGCAATTATTATCATTAATATCCCAAACTGCCAAAAGCAATTCGAGACTGGGTCAGGGTAACAAAAGTTAGTCTATGTTTAGGGTCGTGAAGTTGATACTTCTAAGGGTAAATAAGTGCTAAAAAAGGTCATTTTTTAATATAGGTGAGAAGGTGGAATTAACAGCTGAGGTATTTGAAGGAATGGACACTGGAAATGTCCCATGTTGGAGGAACTTGTTCTCAAGTATTAACCTTATGAGAATATTAAACAAACTTGTCAAGGCAAAACATTCACGGACAATGGTAATTTAAATACGAAAAGTTTTACATTGTGTTGTTCATTAAAATTCTGCAATTTGATGTATTATAAATTTATATGTATTATAAATGACTAAATTATTTTTTTTTTATTTTACTTTCTATCTTTTGACCTATAAACCTGCTGTTATAAATAATGTATAATTTTGTTTCTTTGTAAAAAAATGTTTTTTGTAGATGCTGGTTGTTTTTAAATCTGCTCCAATATTGAAACGAGCTTTGAAAGTGCGCCAAGCAATGTTTCAGTTGTATGTTTTAAAGTTGTTAAAAATACAAACCAAATATCTGGGTAGAGCTTGGAGAAAAACTAACATGAAAACAATGTCAGCAATTTACCAGAAAGTTCGACATCGTTTAAATGACGATTGGGCCTTTGGAAATGGTAACTTTATCAAAAAAATTGATTTTACAATCTTTTTTAGATATATATTTATTTATTCTTATTGTGGAAAGGTCAACTTCACAACCTTAACAATTAACATAGAGTATCATCAATTACCCCAACCCAGTCTCTGGTTGCCTTTGGCAATTTGGGATATCATAGAACACATTTTCCCGAAAATTAGGCTGCTGATTAAGTGCTATCTCAGCAAGAGTTCATACCGTTTTTAGCACCTTACTAAAGGGCACTACAGCATGAAAACAGTGGGAATCGAACCAAGGACGTCATGTAGTGATGCCAAGTGTTCTGACCACCACACCATGCTGTCGGTTATCAAGTTTTTTAATAAAATTTTTTTCTGATGTTTTTTTTACAAAACTATTTTTTGTGATTTTTAGATGTGGATGCCAGGCCTTGGGATTTCCAACAGGAAGAATCTTCACTGAGAGGTTTTGTGGAGAGGTTCAACATAAGAAGATACAAGAAAACTGGTTCCCAAACTACCAGTGGTATCAACATAGCATGTGGGGAGGACGAGGACTATGTTCCAGTAGACAACAACTTACAAAACTTGCTGAATGAGGAGTAAATACATTTGTCTGTTAAGGTTTAAAATTTAGGTACTAAAATTTCTTAACTAGATATTTATTTATGTTTTAGAGTTGAAATGCCACCACAATTTAGTAAATCTTATGAAGTTTGGCTAGAACGAGAAGTTTACTCAGCAAACACTGACTGGGATCAGTTGCTAAATATACAGTGCGTGCAATGAGAAAATTTGTTTATATTTTGTAGACTTTTTATGTATTCGTTTTTGTATTTGCTGAAAATTAAATCACTATACCAGACTACTATTTGTTGGGGTAATTTTAAATGTTGGTGATATCATAACTTGAAGTTCGGTTAAAAAAAGATCTAGTATCAAATCCATATAAAAATCTAGCTTAAAAGGGGAAGTAACGGTTGGTTTAAATAAAATTTTATGAACAATTTGTTGGAATCGGTGTGATTTTAATCGAGGATAAACAAACGTTACGCTCGAAGCGATGTGAAAATATGGTTAATATTTTTTTTCCCAACTTTAGTTTTTTGTTTTTGCTTGACCCATTGACTGTTCCGTGTTTTGCTTAGCCTAATTTTAGATGTAGTTACTTGTTAACTTATGAGCTAGGTAAGGCCAAAGTATATAGTAATACATTTGTTTTTATGTTGAAAGTATATAACTTGAAGATTTACCGCTTTTCCAAACTTAAAAATTTTTAATCACTTTCTGACAAAAAAGTTATAAAAACGATAGGCAGTTATTTTTTTCAAACAATATGACTTACACTTGAACTACTACCTTCTGTTTGCTTGTTATAATTTAATTTGTTTTTATTAAAATATTTAGGATACTCGATAAATTCATGTTAAATACTTTATGGAAAAAATTATTGTAGAATAAAAGACAAGAGTAAAAGAGAAACAAAAAAGGGAAATCGCTATTGACATGTCACGCCATGAAGGTAGAATATATAGATTTTGCAATGCTTTGTGTTAATTTAAATGTTTTCTGTTACTCACTAATCTATTATTACTTTGAAGTCGAAAATGAAAAACGCCCAACAGACAAAAAATTATCTTTTTTGATGACTAATGATTACATAGCTGTTTTACTGTAATTTTTTTTCTGTTGTGTTTTAGTGTTATTTAATTGGTCATAATCTTTAATTTGTTGGTGCCTGATCAACTACCTTCATCTGCCCTTACAGCATTTAAACAAGATAATGAATTTTATTTTTTATTCCAGGAGTGAGTTGTGATAATTGCATGGTCAATAACTTTGAGGAGAACCGATTTAAATGTTTAATTTGTTACGATTATGATCTTTGTCTAAAGTGTCATGACATGTCAATTAGCACAACGCGGCATTTGGCCAGCCATCCGATGCAATGTATTATAACAAGAAAAGAATACGGTAATTTAACGTTTATATAATCTTTGTATTTAGAGTATAGATTTTCTTTTAAGCTAAGTTAGTTATTAAGTTCTTGTAAAATCAAAAGGTTAACTACACATAACTTCTATTATAATATCTGTTAAACTTGCGTGCTACCTAATATTACAACATTGTCATATAAGATATTGTGTTAACTTTGTATTTCATAACCACATACAGAACTATAACTCTTTTTTATCAGGTACCTATTCCTTTTGTTTAGTACTTAGCTAACCAACTCTTTAAAAACACAAACAATAATCCAATTTAAATTGTTCTTAATGTAATAAAGTATAGTAAGTTAATGTTTGTTTTATTTTATTCATTTAGGTTTATATTATGCTGGGGAGAACTATACACCCGAGACTCCACCTTCGTTTGTCTGCCCATTTTGTGGCAAGTTAGGATTCACCGAAGCTCTATTGCAAGAACATGTTAATAAAGAACATGTGGACGTTCATCTACAAGTGGTAAGTAAAGAATATTCTAGTGTAAAAAAAAATTTGAATTTTTCTCAAACTTCTTATTTCATTTTTCAGGTTTGCCCAATCTGTGCTGCGCTACCCTCTGGCGATCCCAATTTGGTCACCGATGATTTGTCAGCACATTTAGCTATGGAGCACAGAGCTCCTAGGGATGTAGATGATCCCTTGGTTGGAGGAGGAAGACATATTCGCCGTGAGTTTCTATTACGTTTTCAATTTTTTTGTTGTTTTATTTTATTATTTTTTATTTATATTTTCCAAGCATTTTTGTTTGTGATTTATTTTTATGTAGATTTGTTATTTTTCTAGTGTGTGTTGTTGTCATTCTTTGCAAATTCTTTTTTCTAAAGCCAAGCCCCTCTTTATAGCCAAACTAACTCTCTACTACATCAAGCTTCTTTTAATTTAACTCTTGTGTTTCGTGTGGCTTTAAATTAGGTTATTTTCTTCACTTAAAATCCAGGTATGTTCTATCCAGGACGTGGCATGCGATCTCGCAATCACCGCAACATGCATTTCTCCGGAGGACCCATCTCTGCAACATCCAGCGTGACTCCTCCATCATCTGCAATCGTTAACAACAACAGTGCTACTTCCTCATCCGCTGTTGCAACTACCGCAGGTCGGGATTCTATGGATCCCATCGCTGGTATTTATCATACAATCATTTTACATTTTGACCACTTTTTTATCTCTTTAATAACATTGGGCAACTTTAAAATAATATATTTTAGTTGTTTTTTAACTTGAAAATTGTTTGTGGTGCAAGCTATTTTACTCACAAATATCTCCCTAAAAATGCATAATCGTTTTTCTATCATTTTTTAATAATGTCATCGACAAGTTAATTTAACATTTTGGTTTGAATATTGTGTGCTAATATTTAAATTCAAACTTCACCGAATGTATAGGCCTACTTAATAAATCATAATTATTTACACCATTTATTGCCACCTTTATTATTCTAAACAACTAGTTTATTTACATTTTAGTTTGAATATTATGAGCTAATATTCAAATTCAAATATTTTTTTTTGGTGGTATATAACTTATTTAAATTTAGGGTTTTTTGCTTCTCTAAGATCTTTTTAATACTTGAATAACCCTGCCTGACTATCATAGTTGCTTTTTAGAATGGTTAATACACCTCTTTTGTTAACATTTGTAGAATACATTTTTTTTAAGTCCTGGGATTGTTTTTTAGTTCCTGTTTTTTTTCCTAGAATTATTGTCTCAGCTTAGTGGGGTAAGACGAAGTGCTCAACAACTTCAACAAAGTGTAACAACAGCAACGCAGTTGCATGAACTCCAAACACAACTGCAATTAGAACGCCACAGAGCAACAGAAATAAGACAGCAGGTAAAAATATATCAAATATTTCTAATTAAGAGTATAATTACATAGATTTTTTATAGTAGTTAAGTAGTTTAAGTATAATACTGTCAATGGTATAGTAGTTATATGTATTAGTTTTAGGAATGTCTATTTATAGTCATTAGATTCCTGATGATTAATTCTGTCTTGCCACAGTTGGTATAAATAGATTTTACATTACTTCTGGGAAAGCTAAGACCAATATTATATCATAACAATTAACAGCTTTACTAGATCAGTGAATAGAAAAAACCACATTAAATGTAAACAAAGATAAGAAAAAATATCATGTGTAATTTTGTTGAATCTTTATTACTACATCCTGGTTTACCTCAAATTTTATGTTGCCGATGACATAATATTTACAATCTTACCTAGTGTTTTGTAACAATGAATATTAACTGAAAGGAAATAGACAGAAGATTGTTATATTTTGTCATATTACACAAATCATTATATGTCAATTTATTTTCTTGCGCAGTTTTATAATTCTAATATTTGCTTATCAGTGTTTGAGAAATGTAGTAGGCTATTATTAATTGCTAAATTTCAGAGTATTTTCTTTTTAATTAATGAATTATATCTAAATTTTAAGGGTGTTACTATCACCTTAGCTGTGATATTTGTTACCCTAAAATGTGACAGCATTAGTTAGAAGGTAGTAGGGAAAAAGGGAGTCAAAAGTAAAAGGAAATATTTTATTTAATTACTTTTTAGTTGTAAGAACTAGTCAAATTTGTGAGTTACTTTTTTAGAAATCATTTAAATTTTAAATTGAGATGAGTTTTAATCAAACAATAAAATGGAGTAAATTTCATGAAGACGAAAACAACAACGATCTTTCAGATTCTACTTCTTGGTTAGATTGGAACCCACAGGACCCATCTTACTCAATTTTTGACAACTGGGAGAATTTTTTACCTGACCCGGCTGTGTCTGACCGCTCGGCATGGGTCCCGTTACCTAGGCAACAAAACCTTACCCAAGGGAGTAAAAATAAAGATGTAATTGATCTTTCAAACTGCACGGAAAAATTAATTCCGAAATTTGAATCAGTTGATGTAGAAATTCTTGAGTGGGATGATCAGGAGAGTCCGGAACCTACTCCAGAGCCTGATAATGAAGATCAGCAGGAAGTGGGGCCTCAAAAAGGTGGTTTTGGTGGAATTCCTCCTCCTCCTCCTGTGTCAAAAACACAGACAACAATAAAAAATAATTTTAATCGCTTGGCATCAAAATTAGCGAGGAAAAGTGGAATTTATGTAAACAACGGTAGAAATCGTAAAAAAAAAACAATAAAGAACAATTCTGATCAAAATTTAATCGATTTAACAACTGATGAAAATCCAGCTAATAATGAAATCAAAATCACTGATCCAGAAAATCAAAATAAGGTCGAGGAGGAATTAGAGTTAAATTTAGACCTTTTTGATTCTGATGGCAATACTACACCACCCGAAAAACTTGAAAACTTATCTGAAAATACCCAAAGTTGTGGCTCTGAAGATACTGATTATACAACCGATGATTGCGACGCTTTTAGTGATGTAGATTTAGATAATAATGCCTTGGTATGTATTTAAAAGATTTATTTTTGTTGACATTTCATACAGATATAATCTAAACCTATGATGTCATAATAGCTTTAATTTTGTCACAGTTAAAACTGTAATAATGTAATTAGCTTCATTTTAGTGCAAGTAAAACTAATTTAAAGCAATGTGAAAGCAAATAAAAGCTGCCTGTAATGCCTAAAAGAAAACGCAACAGTTCTAGTACAGTTTCAAGAAGGCTTCACTCAAAAAATGGTAACAGCATTAACCAAGCAATAGTAACTATAGAAGAAAGCGATGAAAATTGGATCGACGAATTTCAAAACATAAATTTAGGAATTGTAGATTTTTCTGATGTTGTGTTAAGGTCGCAAAATACAAATAATAATGAAATCACATGTATACCAATACAGCTGCATACTCAAAGGCCAGAACCTATAGCAGTAACTCCTCCTCCTCCGACTATGTGTGGACCAATTGCATTACCTTCTCCACAAAGGCTAAGTCCTGATAGTAATTTTAAGATGGTCAGAGCAGAATTGATGTCTGAGATAATAACTTTAAAAGAAAAGAAAGAAGAAAAAAAGGGACAGGATGATAGTGGTGCACAGAAAGAAAAAGTAAAAATAAAGAGATTGTGTTTAAAAACAGACTTTAGCCGAAGAATTAAATTTTAGCTGAAGAGATAAATTTTGTTTAAAGTCTGGCGTTAAAATTACCCCAATTTTTTTACTTTTTTGCTTAGTTTAGAAGAGTTAAAATGTTTTTCCTTTTTCAGTGCGAAAAACTTAGGCCTTAGCAACAAGAGACCTTAAAAAATATTATTTTAAAATAATTTTTTTTGTATTTTCAGCTTGAATGTTTTCCAAGCAAAATGCAAGCCACAAGCAACGCGTCACAAAGTGTCAACGTTCATCCCTCTGGTGGTGTTATTGTTTCGGCCAAATCCACAAACAAGAAGTCTTCTGCATTGCCATCCAGTGACGACGACGAAGACTCAAGATTTCTCCTGTCATGGTAGGTCAAAATTTCTTTTAACTGAAATTGTTTTTTTAATTATTTTATTAAAATAATTTTTGGTTTTAGTTTGGACGATGAAACTTTATCCCCACAAGAACAAGAAAAGCAAAACGAAGAAGATTTCAACCGAAATCTTTTCGTGCAAGAGTTATTTTTGTCCATGTTATCTGAACCCTCATCTCAAGAACCCAAAAACGATGACGTTATAGAAACGTCATCTCGTGAGCAAGCCACGCCCATCGAGTGCCCTTTAATGTCCTCTACCCCTACTCAATTGACATTTAAAGAATCTACGGAAAATATAAAAGAAAAAGACCAGAAAAATTTAGAAAGCGAAGCGCCAAGTAAATCGACGCAAGATTTGTCCTCCGAAAACAACAACAATGACGACACTGGCGTGGGAATTTCAATGTGTGCTGACACGAGCACCGATAACTCTCCAGTCCTGTACAGTCTCAGCACCGTGAGCGAACAAGAGCGAGCTCGTGCCACGTCGGGTTCATCGACAGCTGTCACATCCCGGTCTGCCCCGGTTCTTGCTTCCGGTGACCGCAGATTGATCCCGGAAGTCCCACAGTGGCATTATCACGGTGATGAAGACAAGGATAGCGATGACGACAAACCTCCCTCGCCGACTCCTACAATGCCCCGCGGACTTTTGCTACAAGGCGGCGGCCGTAGTGTGTTATTAGGTGGATCCCATGCCATGCGTGTGGGCGGTGGGGCGTCCTCTATTAGTGAATATAATCGAGATGAAGTGCCCACTGGGGGCGCGCTAAGCAAACACGCTCGTTAATTGTAACTCGCGACAGTAAATTACTATTTATAATCTTCGTGCATGCTCGAAAGCTAGCATCGCGTTTTGCGTCGTTTAGAAAATCGAATATTTATCTATATTGGGAAAATAAACCTGTAATTTTTTTTCTGTGTGCTTTTTTTTCTTGCTTATTGCGCGTACGATTTAGTAAAATGCCAGTGCACTTCTGGATTGGCGTTAAAAAAATATGAATTGAAACAAATTTATGTATTTCTGGGTTATTTATTTACTTTTGTCTCGTTGGATTCTATTTTAACTGGTGTGTTTTTTTTCTCTAGTCAAAATTGCGTTCAGTGTGTGTGTTTTCTTTCTGATTTTTCGATTTTTTTGTCTCGAAAGATGATCTGTACCTATATGCATGGTGTCATCAATTACAATTGCATCAGTAATTCACACCACGACCTGAGCAAAAAATGGCACAATTTTTCCTATTTTGTGTTTAACATTTTAAGTTAAATTTATTGTGTATTCAATTCTACAAAAAAACTAAGTGATAGGGTGGTGTTTATGTTACTATGTAACGTTTATCGTATGTGCTGTTGGAACATATACAAAGGTAGAACCTGAAGGCCACTTGCCTGTTTATGTATTATTCTATTTAACCATCTAGACCTTGCGTGGTTGATTATATTATGGATTTTAATTAAAAATTTGTCAAGTTCATTAATGTGTTTGGCTGTGAAAAAAATGAAGTAAATTGTTAGTACGGATTTTTTTTATTTTAAGTGATAAAGTAGTTTAGACAAGGAATAAAAACAAATACAACGGCAGCGTGGTAAAGTGGTAAAAACACTTGTTGCACCACCGACCGTGGGTTCAATCCTTACTGCTCTCATGCTGTAGCGCCCTTGAGTAAGGCGATATAAACTTCCGCGGAGCCAGTACTTAATCAGCAGCATAATTACCAATCAATTATAATCTCTTATAAAAATTCTAAACTGCTAAAGTCAACTTGAGTCTGGGTCGGGATAATTGCCTGTTTATGTATTATTCTATTTAACCATCTAGACCTTGCGTGGTTGATTATATTATGGATTTTAATTAAAAATTTGTCAAGTTCATTAATGTGTTTGGCTGTGAAAAAAATGAAGTAAATTGTTAGTACGGATTTTTTTTATTTTAAGTGATAAAGTAGTTTAGACAAGGAATAAAAACAAATACAACGGCAGCGTGGTAAAGTGGTAAAAACACTTGTTGCACCACCGACCGTGGGTTCAATCCTTACTGCTCTCATGCTGTAGCGCCCTTGAGTAAGGCGATATAAACTTCCGCGGAGCCAGTACTTAATCAGCAGCATAATTACCAATCAATTATAATCTCTTATAAAAATTCTAAACTGCTAAAGTCAACTTGAGTCTGGGTCGGGATAATTGATGTTACTCCATGTTTAGTTCGCGCATTTGACCTTCCAACATCGAGGATAAATATATATACAAAAAAATAAATATGGAATAAGTTGCACGGTAGGGGGTTTACCTACTTATACTTGCTTCAGGAATTAAAATAGAAAATTGGAAAACAAAACACGTGTTTTAAACATTTGTTTATCTATAATATCTTCTTATTTTATGTATTTACAGAAATGTTATAACCAATATTTAAAATGAATGCTTTAAAGTTAAATTATCTGTACTCAATATTAAAAAATGGAAGGAAAACAAATGCATTTTTTGCATATCGAAATTTTTCTGTTTCTGGGAGAAAATGTAACGCAGACGAATTCGTTGTGGAAAAGCTTACAGGAAAACAAGAAGGTAGTGTGGTTTAAATTCTATTTTATCAAGTATAATTATAAAAAACGGTAAATTGCTGCAAAGTGCTATATCACTTTAAAGGTTAATCAATTTATAAACTAAACCAATTTCCATTGTTTTGTAGGCATTGTTGTATTTGGGATGAACAGAGGAAAAGCGAAAAATTCCATAAGCAAAAGTTTAGCAGCTTCTGTGAGTTTTTTTATATATTTTTAGAAACAAATTAATTATTTTATTGCATATACTACCTTAAAAAACAGTTTATTCAAAAAATTGTGCTAGTACAATTTTTGCTAATTTTAAAGTTTACTTAATATTTTTTTAGATGACAGATGCGATGGAGTCAGTAAAATATGACACAAATGTAAGAGTATTAATTGTTAGAAGCCTTGCTCCGGGCATATTTTGTGCAGGTACTATTTGATACTTATTTTTTAGTAAATTTGTTTTACTATTAATTTTTCATTATATTGTGATAATTAATCCATGTTTTTACCTATTTATATCCCAATATTAACAGGGGCTGATTTAAAAGAAAGAGCTACAATGGCACCAGAAGAAGTTGGTCCCTTTGTTGGAAAGTTAAGACAACTAATAACTAACATGCAAACCCTCTCAATACCTACTATTGCAGCTCTAGACGGGACTGCAGTGGGCGGTGGATTGGAAATGGCACTGGCTTATGATATAAGAGTAGCAGGTTAGTAATAATAATTACATATTTCTTACCTTTTTTTAGAGATGTTTAATTTTTTTAGCTATTTAACATATAAAGATTTGCTTATCAGTGTTATTATGTATGTATCAAAATTATTTAATAGTTTACACTTATTTTTTATTATTTTTAAGCTTCAAATGCAAAACTTGGATTGGTTGAAACTAAACTTGCGATTATTCCTGGTGGAGGTAAATGCAAACAGTTTGTTATTTTTAAATTACCTTTTACTTTAACCTAGAATTAAAGTTCAACAAAAATACTATTTACTTTTAGGTGGGACACAAAATCTAGCCAGGGTTGTAGGACCAAGTATTGCCAAAGAACTGATTTTTACCGGAAGGGTATTAGATGGTGAACAGGTAATATTTACATTTTTTTTGCTAAATATTTACATTTTTTTTGCTAAATATTTACATTTTTTTTGCTAAATATTTACATTTTTTTATATATCTTAAAATATTAACTTTGCTTTATGTTTATGTTACAGGCATTAAAGATAGGATTAGTAAACCATGTTGTTGAACAAAATGGCGATGGTGATGCAGCTTATCACAAAGCTCTACAACTAGCTGAAGAAATTGTCCCACAGGCCAATATATTATTGTTTAAAACTTCAGCTTTTTAAGCATTATTATATTGTTTATATCTTGTATAATTGCATAAACTATATAAACTAGTTAATGATACTTCATTATACACACTAGTTAATAGCTGCAACCTTTAACAAATATTTGGCCATATAACAATTTTCCCGCATTACAAACTAGCGATTTTTATTACATATATATATCGTCCACTAATACCCATATATATCTTCCACTAAGCTTCCTTATATATAAATTGGAAGCCTTTGATCTTTGTTAATCTTGTCTATTAATTTAAACAGGGTCCCATTGCTTTAAGAATGGCAAAAGAAGCAATTAACCGGGGAATTGAAGTTGATCTTACTTCAGGACTAGCTTTTGAACAAGCATGTTACGCTCAGGTATTTATTTGTTTGATTTTTTTTATTGAATATTTAATTTATATATACATAAGAATACAGTAAATTTATTAGTCTTTCAATGATAAATTCTGATATAATTAATATTCTCCGAAAACCTTTTTAAATTAAAAATAAATATATTTTTAAAATGGTGATCACTAATTGGTAATAAAGTATTATATCCGGCGGCGAATTTTAAAATAAACTTTAAATATAGAAAGTAAAAGATAAAAATCAATAAAAGTGTTGCCAAAATAAATTTAACAATATTTCGTTCCTAAAAATGAGTCGTTTGGCCACAAAAAATGTGATTATTTAAAATACGTTAATTTTATTGAAAACAAAAATTTAAGACAATTTAAAAACAAAAATTTTAAAAGAATTAAAAAATTAAATTGTTAGTTTATATATTTAAACAATTAAAAAAAAATAAAAATATTTTTTTTGTTAGGTCATACCCACTAAAGATAGACTAGAAGGTTTAAAAGCTTTCAAAGAAAAAAGACCTCCTAATTATAAGGGACACTAACAAAAAATGAATAACAAAATTTAAATTAATAAATAAAAAAAATAATGTTTAATTTATTTATTTTATAAGAGTCATATTGTGTGAATTTAAAATCGAATTACTACCAAATTTATATTTTTCAATTATTTGCAAATTTTTATTGAATATTTAATAAAAAAATAATTAATTAAAATAAATTAAATTTAAATGTAAACTTTTTCTGCCTTTTATACAACAAAATATATTTATTTTATTATCCTAATACATTGCTTAATTAGAGGTTTGAAATTTTTTTTATATCTTTTTTTTGATTTTTCGCAAAAACGTTTACCTAGAAAAGTATATTAATAATTTGTGTGGGCGATTGTTTTGTATGGATCATGTCACTAAGCGTTAAGTAATGTCTTTAGTAACACCCCTACGTATTATATTACTCTATATTTGCATAAAAAATATTTTAGGTTGATTTATTTTAGTTTGGGATTTTTTTAAGCAAACTCTGGTATTTTTACTTTTAAAACTGTTAATGCACATTTGCGGCGCAGAATTTCCTACCGCGAGATGTTGCTAGAGTACTCCAACATTTAATGCAAAAATGGAGGTTTTATATCGCATTTTAAACGCGTGGTCGATAAAATAACTACAGCACGTGGCGTTGTCACATAATTTACATATAGTTTTATATCAATTTAAGTATAAACAATTGATTAACCGATAACCTTTATGGGTTATTACGTTTTTATGTTTGTATATTTTTATTTAAGAATTACGAAATAATTTGACCTAAGATTGGGTTCAACAAAGTTAAATTTAATTATATATTTAAGAGAAAAACTATAAATTTTTGTGTACAATGTCAAGGCGCGCCATTTTTATTAGATCAGTAAACCCAGTTTACCTTTAATCGTAAAATAATATTAAAACACAATGTGAGAAGTTTAATCTGGATGTAGATTAGAATGTAATCCACTGACTAAATCTGGTTAGAACATAGTTTTAAAAAAAAGCTTATTCGTTGAAAAAATGGATTTGAAAAATAATCGTTAGAAGTTAAATAAAGTTTAAATTGAATTAAAACGATCCTTTACTCGCCTTGGACAAATATACAACGCCCTTATACTTACACACTAACAATAAGGTCCAAACTAAAGCTCTATAGAACGAATATTAGCCCTGTCGAGAATTCAAATGGATGACAAATAAATTCAAACAACTTGAGAAAGCGGAAGACAAATATTGCGCGGAGTTCTAGCCTAAAAATGCCCAATCATAATGACCAACGTTTTTACAAATAAATTTGCACTTTAATCCTTTATAACTTTGGACAAATATTACATTATAGAAGCATATATAACCTCTTTGAAGCAGCGCCTATTTTTAGATTAATTACATTGCTTTAAACAGTCGATGAAAGCAAATATTAGGTAATTTAAACGGGTTTTAATATGAACGAAAACGAACAATAGAAAATCGCGCTTGGGTCTTATATACTGGTCTTGTCTAAATCCCCACCTGCAGCTTAGATTACCTTCGTCCCTGTGTAAATAAAAAAATATTAAAACCGGTTGAGTATAAATCGATTTTAGCGTATTGTGAATATTTAAAAAATACCACAGTTTATAATATTCTTAAAAATAAATTATAAAATATATTAAATTTTTTATTAGTAATCGTTTTATAAAATGGCAACACTTTATTTATATTTTATGGCCTACATATACACAGTAGCCTAACCAACATATTATGTAACTTTATGATTCACTACATAACTATTGTAAGGTTTCAAGGTCATGTAATCATATAATGAACCTCTAAGTAAAACATATAAACAAAAACATACCTTAAGCTTGCTAAGATTTTATCAAAAACTTGATCGTAAGTTTCGAGAAATTTCGTGACTGTCACTTAATATACAATCTTATGTAAGCTGACCTTAACTTTAACCTGTTACGTAAACGCGCATTTTTCGCCGAAAACTAGAAAATGATGTTTTCTCATGCAGGTATCAGGGCGGATATTAGCACACTATTTATTGATTGTAGATAGCTATGCCAACATCTTGCCATAAGACCTACTGCATTAGGTTTTTCTCCAGTTTTTTTGCCTAAGCGGGATATGATTTTGAACATTTTTTAGACTACGCAAAATACATATTTATTGGATTTTTTATGATATTTAAGTTTTAAAACAGAATCGCTAACCGTATCATAAAGGGGTTTGTGAACAATGGAGAATTATGTAACACCTCCTAGTCACGAGTTTTTTTTATGCCGCGTTCTCCTCACCTTAAGTTCGGCTTCAAAACCCGGCATTTTGCCAACGAAAAACCCGTATGATCTTCAAACTAAAGCGGGTTCGGTAACCCTTTAGGCTACTAGAATGTAATGCAATACAACTGACGCACAGTAGTGCGGTATTCGACGCAGTAGCAGTCGAAATAGACTAAAAATAAGCAGCGGTAACCGTTTCAATTGCTCTCATTTTATACCATTGTCTGTGAGGAATTCGCGTCTTAAAATAGTAATACGTTGTCTGTCACGTTGCCAAAAGATTATGAATTGACTTTATTTTTAGATTTTAACCGTGAAATATTAGACTTGAATATAAAAACCGTATTTTATCGCTTATAGGTTTAAGGTGTTACAATAAGTCGTTATAAATTTTGATGTAAAATTAATAATTAACCTGTTAAGTCTACGGAAGCGTTATGTTTAGGCGCTATATTTCACTTTTTATCTTAACCAAATAGATTAGGCAAAATTACAAAAAGTAGGTTAAATTATTACAAAAAAACACTCAAATATGGTTAAAATGTGAAATATTAAGAAAATCATATAATCATAGAATATTATATTAGTATTAAACTATTAATATGTATAAATACATTTTATAGCATTTAAATAAAGACAAATAAAAGCCTAGTTACCTTAGTTATGTCCCTTTTTCCGAACTGTGTACCCAAAATTTCATTGACCCGAATCTTATCGTGACCAGTCGATCTTACACAAAAAGGACACCAGCCTGATCGAAGACAGCAACGTGCCGAAATAAGAAAACTTATCAAAATCCGTGGTTTTAATGTATGTCACTATAGTGAACCACGCCTGTTAGTTAAACGTTCGGCGTGCCTTATGTTTGCTTATTACTCTCGCGTTGATAACCAGTCATTATGATGAACGCTATACCAGCACGAGATTCAGTTATACAGCTAAAGAGAGCACCCTCAGTCAATATTAGCCAAGCCGTTTTAGCCTTACTAACAATGCTACGTGCCTGTACTTTTCTAAGCGACTGTTTGAATGCTATAATTGAACGCGCTCACAGCCTACACCTTATGAAAAGACCTGTACGAATTTTTATATTCAATAAAATTTTGAATAACGTTCCGCCCAAATCGAATATGCAGAACAAAAAACCTGAGTCGCTTTCTTTCTTTACAAGTCTTTAGGACCTAATAACATGAATCTTTTTCAGATCGTTAAAAAACCGACAATGGCTTGCGAATACCCAAAATTAGACCCGCTCTTTTTTCTGTGAATTTTCCCAAAAAGTGATTTTCACCTTACCGGTATAATGAATGAGGTTGTCGTAGCAACGTCAACACAAGTTATAATAGAGCAGGGTGAGCATTACCTATTATGTAAGCTATATATTATATTATTGTAGCCCTATAAGTATTTTATTAACAAATTAGATATACCAACTTGTTAGAAATATTCTCCTGTTTCTGGAAAACTCGTTAAAAATTTTGAATTAAAAAAATGGCGCCATTTTACCCATAAAATAAACTGATCTTCAGCCTCATATAAAATACACATCAAACCAACTAGTCATTAATTTTGTCGGCGCCTAGGAAAAAATTGATTATATAATTACAACCAAACGAATTTCAACTTCTATATTTCTTTACTACACAACTAAAATATATACTAATAAATAAAATGCCTTTGTTATTCTGTAATAGTAGGTATTCATAACCACGTGCTTTTTCTTTCTACGTGGCAGTCAACATTAGAATTTATTTTACATAGTTGCAAAGTAGTAAATTGTCTGTACATTCGTTTTAATCGTGTGTAAACAACCTTAAAATTCCTTCAGTTACGTCATACGAAAATAGTTTGAATAATCAAGCTATTCTCCCAACTTAAACGGTCACGCATTCGGTTAGCTTTACAGTTATGTCAATGCTATTACCACTGGAATCTAAATATTGGTTAATCTATTTAGGTAACAATTTAACACTTAATTTTAATCTTATTCTTATAACGGAAAGATATGATCCAAATCCCTCTATTTTTAGAATTTATTTTTAAATTTAACTTTCAGAATATTTCATGGACATTTCGTAATCGAAACGATTTAAAAATACATTTTTATAGGTTTTTAATATAGGTGCGTTTTGTTTTAGATGTTTATCAAATTTTAACATCCCATTAATCTTGTTTTGGGCGATTTTTAGCACACACCCTTATGATTTAGTGCTTAACTTTTGTTTGGCTAAACAAACATAAAAACTGCTTGCTTAAAATTAAAACTTTGACCTCATAAAACACACAATCACCCTTATTGCGTCATCCTTTCAATGACTAGACAAAAATTGGGGTTAAAATTATTGGGAATAAATTAGTTTACCTTAATATAGAGTTATAACTACAATAATACTTTATCACAACATGCGAGCGCTTAGCTTGACCAAAGTTTGTTGCTACCTGTTAACAATGTCTAGTTGTTTTAACTTACTTGTCAGTTGATTTTGTATAGCAAGCCTTTGCCTCATTTGAACACAGGCTAAAAAATGAGTTTTTCGTGTATGTTAAATCCTTTGGAGTATTCAAAAGGGTGCTCTACGTGCTTTCGAATACTTGAAACCTTAAAAAAACTTTCTCGTAAAAAGCTTAATTTTTGCTTGTTCAAAAAAAACGGGACTTAATTCGAAAAAAACGGTTTTTGTTATAACACAACGGGTTAGAAAACTGTTTAGATTTTCTTTGTTGAAACAGGCTTGCTAAAAACCACAAGGTGTACTTGAAATTTGTTAACCAAAATTCCCAACCAATTTCTACGTCATTAATTCTAAATTAACGTCACTCAACTTGACCACATAAAGTAAAATGCTTCTCCAAATGCGCAAGCAGTATATATTAAGCAACAGAAAAACACGTTATTTTCTGTTTAAGGTGTAGGGTCAAAATAACGTCTCTGTTTTTAGCACCTTATAAAGGTTTACACCTGCGTTTTTGATGAACTAAACTACCGAAAATATAGGAACTAAAATTATCCTAAAAATACTTAAAAAAATTTTAGTGACGATTTACTTTTAAAGTAGTTTTAAAAAAACATTTTGTCTTTTTTTTATTGTAAATAGTCAGGTTAAATTACGGTATAATTACACAGTTTTAAAGTAGTTTAGTATATAGTCTTGATATTGCAATAAGATAAGTCTCAAAAGTTTATTTTCGTTTTCAACACTAAAGTTAAATACGCATAACGATGCGGCTATTACTCATCTAAACTCGTTTGACACCTTATCATACATAATAAAACAAACTATTAAACAATAATTAAACTTTAAAACTTACCCGAAATTTAAGACCAAGACCTAAGCGGAATTGTCGCTTACTTAGTTCTTAGTAATTCTGGTTATAATAAAACGACGAAGAGCAGTTAACAGAGCATAGGGGTTACGCAATTACTTGGTGTGTAAGCCTTCCACTGAGCCGAATCGAAAGCAAACATACCCGTTCTTTACTCGACACTCTTCTGGCTCAAGTGGCCATGTTTGTTGAACACGTGGTGCTCATTTACGTTTACCTAACGGGTCCTGACTAGTCTGAGTTTTGTGTGTACTTTATTTTTTTTAATATACGAATTTTAAACCGCGTTTGACAATGCGTTGCTCAAGTTGGGCCTGACTGGCTACGAGATTACACATCTACACGATTTGAACATAATAACTCACAGCTTTGTTAAAGTACAAAAGACCTACACTTACTAACCCCTAATTTAAACCCACTAACTTTAATATTCGTTTTTACACAGAAGCTGTAGACATAAAGGTGTATTTACCGTCTGTGAACTGGCACAGTTATCGTTTATATCGAATCTGTTAGATCGCATCGTTATATATACGCTAGCATATTGCCTTAGGCGACGTAGAATGCTTGAAACGTTACCTGCCGTTTTACGTTCAACGTCATGAAAATAAAACCCAGCGTAGTGTAACAAAACGATCTGAAGCCGGTTTAGCGTAGCGTACGCTTAGGCCTAAGGCTAAGCTACCCTGTCTGCTCAACTTTCTGACGCAGCGTTCATACGCCGTGCGTCACCGGCTAGCTAAAAATATCACAAGTTTTAGCATCAATTACTTGCATTATAAAACTTATCGCCCATAAACACATAATTTTTCCGGAAATTTTTTCGAGATGAAAACACAGATATTTTTAACATTTTTGGGAATTTTTTTCTTCAACACATGGGTAATTTTGTTGCGTTTTTGTTGATGTATATAAGGTTAAAAGTGAATAATTTCTTGTTGATGATTAAGTTTTATAACCATGAACTTTATAACTAATGCAAATCCGTTGGTTACATATCAAGAAAAAACTATTTTTAAACCACAATTTTTTTAAAACCATTGTCTTCAAATTCCTATACTATTCTTAATAAAACACTAGAATACCTATAATATCTTTTATTATAAAAATAAAACTACAAACTTGTTTGCAATGAAAATTTTATTAAATACTAACACACTTTAAAAATATTTTTTAAAGTATCAAATTTTTGTAAATATTTTTCCTTTTTTTGTGAATAGACTTATGGACTATGAAACTTCTGTTTGCTGCTTAAACAGGTCGAACCATAATCGAAAATGTCATCAGTTGGTTACTCTAAATTTATGAATCATAAATGAAAAGTAGTAGGGTGTTTTCATTCCTTGTCTTAAAGGTTTGTTTTCAACTAATTCCTTCCTATAACATTTAAATGTTTTTGTCAATTCACATTTATAAACGACAACAACAAAATATGAATGTCCTCGGTATTTTGCATTACTCAAAATCGGTTGAAGCTACCGGTTTAATAAACATAGGCTTAAGGCTTCACCTTTTATGTGATTTTGTCCTGTTTGAATGTCAACTTAAATGTCATGCGTAAATTTATAAATATCACACTATAAGTTTATTAGAATACGCCTTGAAATGTCAATTTAACGTTTCCGAATAGATAAATCAAATAAATGACGCAAAATCGCCCTAGATTTCACATAAAATTCCAATTCATAATTCTAACGTATTTCTCTAATTGATTAATCAATAGAATCATAAAAATTTTTTTGTCTAATAATAAAATCGAATATTTTTCCCAACGTCACACTGTTTTAAATGTGTCGCTAATAGCTAACGCGGTTAATTGAATTACGCTTGCAAAGTTCTTGTCATTGCTTTCTATTTTTACCTGAACGCTTTCGTAAAATTTGCCGCCGAAAATAGAAAGTTTGACGCAAAACGTAACGTAAACAGCGACGTTAATTTGACTCATGCTGCAGGCAAGGTCTCAGCCTTTGCTACTGTTGGTTACACTTCGTCAGGTGAATCGTACTTGCAGAGGATGTTAAGTTCAGTATCATAAAATTATATTAAATTTTGCTCAAATTATCTTATATATATCATCTGTATGTTACTAAAATTTAAAGGTTTAACGACTATATATATTTTACATGCAAAGCAATATAAAAGAATTTATATTTTCAGAGATAAAGTTATGTCGAAAATTTGACTCTTTTGCATCATCTTGTGGCAAAAGTTGTGAGGAGTTTTCTTGTTGATGATAATCCAACAAGTTTTGAACTTGCACCCTTTTATCTTTACCCCAGGTATTTATTTATTAAGTTAAAATTAGGTAAATAATGGTAAAAAATAACAGAGTTATTACTAATGTTTACTCTGTCGATAAATGTAAAGTTTGTTATAGAAAGCCCAAAAACTACAATGCATATTTAAAAATGGCAAAATAATAATAAAAAAAGATTGAGAAAAATACATATATGGCATTTTTATTTAAAATCTTAAAAATATTGTTTAGTTTTTATAATGATCAAATACCTATTTATACATTATTGGAAATTGGCCATTTTTAATTTATCACTTGTTTTTAGTTTTGTTAAATAACATAACACTTTATAAGGTATTACAAACTGAGCAATTAATATAAATGTTTTCGATTTAAATATAACATTTAGGTAAAAATAGCAATAATTGTTATCGTAAAATGTGGCGTCATTTTCCAAAACATATTTAACATACGATTAATTGATCAAATAGAAATCAATCTTTAAAAATAAACCGTACAAACGGAAGTTTAGTTTATTAATTATATACAATAATGCGATTAGGTAAAATACATAACATTTAATAATTTAAATATTTGTAGTATCGTGAAATTAATAACGCTTTTTAATCTAGCCTAAACTGTTATTTAAATAAATGTGTATTTTTACATATAATAGCAATTTGTAAAAGGTATATTAACTTAGTATGAAACGGCCTTTTTTTTGACATAAGATGATAATTTGCTATATAGATGTTTAAAGTTACGTTATTTGTTTAAATAAAAAAAATTAAAATAATTTAAGTATGCCGTGGCGACGATATTTACCCCGAAGTTCTGGCAGAAATCGACTTCCAAATCAAAATCTAACAGTAAAAATTACATAAATTAAAAAAAAAATTTAATTATTGTAACTCATTTTAAAAAAAGTTTTTTTAATAATTTAAATAGCGTTAAAAAAATTAAAATTACGAATCAAATTTTTCAGTTTTTTTACTCACTACTGCAAAAACAAAGTTTTGTATAAAATTTTGATTAATGAACATCGGGAAATGAATTTATGTCATATAATGATCGCATTATAATCTATTTAAATACACCTGTATACATGTAAGCTCTTATGTGACTAATACAACTTTAAATCATGGTTGGTTATAACTACTTACAGAAAGCACTACAGGAATATGTATTGGGCAATCCTGGATTAGATGAAGCAGGTTATGGTGAGATAGAGTTTCGAAATTTCGGATCAAGAGCTACTTATTCTCCGGTATGTCTTAAATGATTCTTGTATTTTAAATTCTTTATTTGACCTTGGTGTACAGGGTTTTTATAGTTATAACTTTTATTTTAAATTTTTATATAATGTAGTGCTTATGTTACTGTTACTAACATAAATACAGAAATACTTGTTAAGGTTAGTTTTTGTTGGTAACCTAAGTTATGATAACGTGTTTTTTTTAATTAAATTAACTTAGAAATTAAATAAAATATTAAAACAGACTTTTACAAGTTATTAGTTTTGGATAATAAATGTTGTATTCTAAATTTTAAATATTTAATTTTATTTTAAATTTACAAAGTTATAAAAATTAATTTTTTATTTATTTAAAACTTAAAAAATAGAACTGCGTTTGACCTAAACAAACTTATCTTTTTTTATTTGTAATTTCAATGTCAGACAATTAATCAACTTTATCATCGTTATAGTACATTTCCTGCCAGCCTTCGACCGACCCAGAAATCGTCTGGAATTTATTTTTTGAGCATTGGTATCTTAACTTACCTAACATAGTAATATGTGTTGCTGGTGAGTTGACAAAACGGGAAAGTGCTTGGAATAATGTTATGGGGGAGACTTGGATAGTTACGACCGGATCTTCACCGGCACATACGATATCTAGTGCTTGTACTATTGGTGTAGTGGCGTCGGAGTCTGTTTACGATTTTGATGAAGCTTTTACTGTGGACCACCAAAACGTAAGGAGCTTAATTAAAGTAGTTTTTGGCTTTAGATCTACTGGCAATTTGCACAACACATTAAAAATCACTTAGGCCTGATGTGAATTATAATAATTTTTATTTGTATTTATCCTCGGGGTCGGAATGTCGAATTTACGACCTAAACATAAAGTTACGTTAGTTACCCCGACCTAGTCTCGAGTTGCCTTCGACAGTTTGGAATATTATTGATTATATTTGCCCGATAATTATGCTGCTGATTAAGTGCTGGCTCAGCAAGAGTTTATATTTAAACACTTTTTTATAGCACCTTACTCAAGGGCGCTACAGCCTAAGAGCATTAAGGGTCGAACCAAGGACCTCATGACGAACCAAGGACCTCGTGTGCCAAGTGTTTTGGCTCTCACTACTTTGCCTGTAAAATTGTTTTAATGTATCTTAGTCATTACATTAAGTATGCCATACTATAGTCACCAAGCCTTATCATATTAAGAAGGCACAAGTAATTAACTACTTGTATTATTTTACTAACTACATTTGATTTTAGGGAAAATTTCCCGCTTTATACAACGGAAAGAAGAACGCAAAGGCCCGGGAAAAATCACTCGATCATACGCACACTCACTTTATATTCGTGAAAGGAAATGAAACGGATGCTGCTAACTTCAGGAACGAGTTGTTAAATTTTATCGGTTCTGTTCCAACTGAAATGGACGCTAGTTTTACAAAATGTAAGTCAACAATTACTTCTTATAAAATAAGCACAATTATAAACCTTTATTAATTCTAACACTTCAATAATCATCTTTCTAAAAAATAATTTTTATTAAAGTTCTCTTATATACAATTAATTTCAGTTGCTTATTACATTTCCAATTACTCTGGTTTACGTTTTATAAATTTTATTTTATTTAATTTTTTTAAGTTGTTACAATCCCTGTGCTTGTCATGCTTGTAAGCGAAGAAACAAATGCCTTGATACAAATTGCTCGATCCGGATTGGCTGAACACCCGGTTGTGATCGACCAATCAGCGGTCAAAACCACAGAGTTACTCTTATGGAGTTCCAACAACAAAAAAGGGTAAGTTTAAATTTGATTTGTTAATTAAAATTTTTTAAATTTTTTGTTAAAAAAATTTTGTAGAGATTTAACGATGCTTGATCGGCAGACATTTATGTACTGCCAATCTGTGACGTCAAAAATCGGTGACGTAACTGAGGTCGACTTAGTGACGCGATGCTTGCGCAAGTGGATGAATAACGACAGCGCAGTAAAAAAAATTAAACTAAAAAAATTGCTTAAAAAAAATTTGTAAAGAGAAAAAAAATTAAAAAAGAAATATATATTTTAAGTTTAGTGAAAACTTTATGTTATTTATTATTTAGCTTTTTATTTTTTTAGTATACGCTCTACCCTTCTTCTAAATTAACCAACCTTCATTCTGCATTCCTGGCTGCTGTTGTAAAATGTAAGAAAAGTTTTTATTTTGTTTATTTAAATTATTTTTAAAAACAATTTTTTACGATACTGTTGCTTGTGACGACCTTTATATTTTTAGCTAAAAAATTTGCTTTCCGGTCTCAAATTCGGTTAGCTTTATCTTGGGATAGAATGGACATAATCAGAATACTGCTTACATCACGAGAACATTTAAAAGTAAATATTAAAACTAATTTTAAACTTATAAAAAATCAACTATTTCATATTTTGTTTGTAGAAAAAATTTGTGTTTTCTTTTTTATTTAGGAAGACGTGGAATATATTAGTTTGTACTTGATTATGGCTTTGTCACTCAATAGGTCTTCGTTTATTGAATATTTGGACAAGATAGGAATCAACGCCGCGGCTTCACTGACAGTCAACACATTGTGGTCCTTGTATTTTAGGGTCAGTTTAATTCAGTTAATTTTAAATGTTACTGTGCAGGCTAAAATAATATATTTGTTGATATCTATTGCCTTAGTCTTTAAAAAAAATGAGTTGCTTATGTAACGCAATATATATAAAATGCAATACTTAACAACTTGTTTTGTTATTTTTCCAGGCCTTGTTTAAAGATGAGTATGCTACTGATACAACAGTTGCTTTACGTCGAGTTTTAAACAACGATGCACCTAACGGGAAATTGTTGGCTGGTATTGGTCGGGTGATCAGTGATTTAACTAAACATGAAGTCAGTGGACTCTACACGGACACTTTGTATGAGTATCATGGTGCAGGTAATAACTAAAGGAGTTTTTTATTTGTTAAAACTTATGTTAATTTTAAATTAGGTAAAACTGTTCTTGCTTTACTGGTTGCAAATATAAAGCGTCAGTTACTATATCAATGCTACAAAAACCTAGCAGTTAAAATTTAATTTAAAATCTAACCTTTTAAATGCAGACAATGTTAGATAGGTGATTTTATTTTATTTGCTCATGGTGCTATATTCCTATTTTTAGAGAGACATTGTGGAAGAAGATCTACGGTGTTCTCAAACTATGATGACGATTCACCAACTGTGCCCTACCCTGAGCGAGATTTATTCTTATATTGTGTTCTCATGGGCAAAAAGGATCTTGCTTTGTTGTTTTGGAAAACTGGGGCAACTTTAATTGGTAAGTTCTAATTAGTTTTGTTAATTTCAAAGTCTTGGCAAGAGATTATGCCAAGTCTTGATAAGTTTGTTAGCCTCTTGATCGTTTTTAAGTGATTTTAGCATATAGACAAAGTTGTATTGGTTTAGTAAGTATCTAAAAATGTAAAGTTTTAAATGCTTTTTATTATAAGTTTTTTTCTTTTTTAGTGTCGTCTTTGGTTGCTAGTTCTATTACCAAATATCTTGCAGCCGATATTGAGCACGTGTTGGATAACGACTTGGCCGAAAAAATGTATGATGACTCAAGGTAAGTTAGAATCAAAATATGGCAAATTTAAGTTTTTTATTTAAACAAATTTTATTATTTTTTTTGGAATGCTATTTTAGATTTTGGGCTGAAAAAGCTGGTGTATTTTTGGACACATGTTTTAAAAAACAAAAAGCTGCAAGTTTATGTCAATTGACTCAGAAAGTTGATGTGAGTTAATACCCAATATTCATTAATACTCGTTAATACTTAATATACTTGTAAATTTATTTGTCCATCATCCACCTTTTAAACATTTTTATTTTGTTGTTTTTTGCAATTACTGTAACTGAAAGATTTTGTTTATTTTGTACATTAGATATATGGAGGTTGTTCAGCTATCAACATAGCCCATGCTTGCAAGCATCGCGAGTTCTTATCACATAGTGCTTCTCAAATATCTCTGGATTACATTTGGCATGGTGCAACTAAACAGGATGAACCATCATACAAGGTATGTGAAAAGTGCAGGGACTTATAAGACTAAGTGTTATCATGCGTGCAATTTAAGTAAGGTCAGATTGAAAATCGTCTTCTAAACGACAAAAAGACTGTTATCCTATAACAAAGTTGTATAAAACAAAGTTTTTGGGTGTAGGACAAATACCTACACAATATAAATATCTAAACATTCTTTCATAATCTCCAATGTTTCTACATTTTTTGTCGTAGACTGTTGTAGGAATATTATGTCCTTTAGTTGTTCCGTTGATTGGAGTAATTGAACGAGCTAACGGTAACGAAGAACCAGATTTAACGAAGGTAAATAACTCAATTTTGAACAGAATTTATATAAAAGATGCCTTTTAGTCAAAGCATTATCAAATAGTTATGTGTAAACCCTGCTACTGTGAAGATTTTAGTACATTAAGTACTACACAAAGATTAATGATATAACTGTATAAGGTAAGAGTCTAAAATGTGATATTTTGGTTTTTAATTAGAGCAATCGTTCGACGTTTATGTACACTGAGGCAATCAACAAGCAAAGTACTACTAGTGATCAAGGTAAAAAATTCAAAAATAAATGAAGAAACTTGTAGTAGAACTGTAAATCTTAAAATTGCTTCTACAAATAAAAATTTATTTTTAATTTTTTGCTGGGTCTAATTGTTCAATATAATGTTGTTGATATACTAGTTTTTTTTTTTTTTTCATTCTATATTTTCATTTCTATAAGGTTTAATTGGGGTGCTGTCAATATTAGAAGATGGTTGTTACAACGAAAATGGAGTTTTTATTCGACATAACTCAATAAGAAACAGATTTGTAAACTATTTAAGGGATATTTATGACTTTCTGAACTCGCCGAGAATCAAGTTCTACAACAACTCGGTAAATAAACTTAAGATTAGAGTTGTTACGATTTAACAGAATTTGAAGCAGTTAAAATGAAATTACAAATAACGAATTATTGAAATAAATATACTTTGCAAAAAAAAGAGCGTATAAGACTACAAATTATTTTTTTTTTGATCAAAACTTTTTTCTTTTTTTAGCTGTTCTTGCTTGTTGCGGTTGGCTTATTGTCATTTAATTTACTTGCAACTGATATGTTTCCAATAACCAACGCAGCATCAGAGAAAGTTGTGTCGATTATTTTGTTTTTGTATATGATTGGGCTGCTCTTTGATGAAATCAGACAAGTGAAGAATAATTTAAATTTAATATTTAATTTTTTTTAGATTAGTATCTTGATATTTTTTTTGTTTTTTCTTAATCTTAAGTATAATATCTGCAAACAGGCTTGCTAATATTGTTTTTTTTTTGAAAAACTTTTGATTCATAGGCAAATTATGTACAAAACTAGCAAAGATAACTCACGTCTAAATCGTGATATTGAGATATATAACATATATATAGTAAACGTTCTGACATGTAGATGGTGATTTCGGACACATCAGAGCAACCGTTTCGAGTGAAAATCAAAATTTGGTTTTCCAGTACTTGGAATAAAATGGATCTTATCATGCTAGTATGTTACTTGTCCGGTAAGTTATTTTGTTTAAAGTAATTTTAATTTAGTGTAGTGGTAAGAACACTTGGCTTTTGTAGTGGTTGGAACACTTGACTTTACTACATGGGGTCCTAGGTTTGATTCCTATTGCTCCCATGCTGTGGTGCTCTTACAGCTTAATAATTGGGCAATTATAATCTATAATATCTAAAACTGCCAAAGGTAACTAAAGACTGGGTCGGGGTAACTAATGTTACTCTATGTTTAGGCCGTGAAGTCGACCTTTCCAAATCGAGAATAAATAAATCTAAAAACCTTCGTTTTGATATTTCTTTAAATTATGTTGTAAATGCTTATTTGTGTATCTTATTATAGCTCAGGGCATTATGTGGTCGGGTGCCTTCAACACAACGACTTGGTACGTTGGAAAGTGCTTGCTCTGCATTGCTGTGCTGTGTCTATATCTCCGTTGCTTTCAAATGTTTCTGGTGTTCAAATACTTTGGACCTAAAGTCTACATGATGCGCCAAATGGTAGGTTGTGTCCAAAACTTGTTAAATTTTGTCCTTTTATCCTTTCAGTTGGAAGGTCGACTTCACGACCTAAACATAGAGTAACATCAGTTACCCTGACCCAGTCTCTAGTTGCCTGTGTCAGTTTGGGATGTTATTAATTATATTTGCCTGATAATTAAGCTGCTGATTAAGTGGTGACTCAGTAGGTGTTTTATAGTGTCTCACTTAAGGAAGCTACAGCATAAGAGCAGTGGGGATCAAATCCAGAAACCTTACCCAGATTTAACTTGAGATGTTTAGTTTACAACATGTTAATACTTAAACCATTTTATTTCTTGTTTCAGTTAAAAGACCTGATTGTATTCCTGGCCATAATGTGTGTGGTGTTCTTCAGCTATGGAACAATTCTGACTGCTCTTACCAACGAGCCAAACAAAAAAAGGTATCTCATAAATTAAACTAAGTAAACTATATGTGGCGGTCAAAGCAATAATAGCAAAACCAATAGGTTGTTATTTGTCAGTTTATTATTGTCTATCGTCGCCTTTTGTGTACAAACCAATTATAAAATAGATTTTTGTTTGATATAATAAAGCCACTTCGCTCTATCGAAACACTTTATACTGGTTTTAACTTTATGCAAAAAAAATACATGTAGCAAAGTTATCAAGGTGTTTTACCAACATTTTTAGAGAGATTGTTCTGCATGTAGAATCGGTCCAAGACTTTATATTCTTAATTTACAATCACATTATAAGAACCCCATATTGGCAACTGTATGACAATGCATTAGACAGAGCAGATCACGCCAAAACAGGTAAAATATACAACTATAAATTGTTGTGCTATTAAAAATCGTTTATATTGTAAACTGGTATTTTGTTTTAAGAAGTATAGTTACAGGTTTTAAAGCATAGTTTTATAAAGTTAACTTAAACATAGAGTAACGACTTAAACATAGGGTAACATCAGTTACTCCGACCCAGTCTCGAGTTGCCTGTGGCAGTTTGGGATATTAAAGATTATAATTGCCCGATAATTATACTGCTGATTAAGTGCTGACTCAGCAGGAGTTCATACCGTTTATAGCGCCTTACTCAAGGGCGCTACAGCATGAGAACAGTGGGGATTGAACCCACGACCTCACGTGTGGTGTAGCAAGTGTTCCTACCACTACACCACGCTGTCGGTATTGTAGCTTGCGAATTGTTTAAATGCAAATATTTACTAATCTTTTGGGAAATATTGTTTATAGAATGGCCATCGTTAATTCGAGCAATTGTGACAGGGTTTTACATGTTGTTCTCCAATATTCTGATGTTAAACTTACTTATTGCCATGTTCAGGTAACTATATTATCATGTCAGACATAAAGACTTCAATTTTGCCATTTTTAATAAAACTTTTACCCTTTCTTTTATAGTTACACATTTCAAAATATCCAAGACCACGCGAACATTTTCTGGAGTTTTCATCGATTTGATGTAATCGAAGAATTTTGCGATCGACCTTGGATTCCCTCACCTTTTGTGATAGTTGAGGATATAGTTAGAGGGATACAGTGGCTCAAGGGAGGCCACGGCCCAGATTCACCGTTCAGTAAGTACTTTAATTATTTTTTTAATGTCTTCAAATTGCTACATTTGTATTGGAAGGGGGTCGACTTCATTGCCTAAACATAGGATTTTAAAAAACCTTCCTAAAAACCAACACAACACTTAATGAACACTTAAACCTCATTTTCTGTAAAAAAATGCCGGTAAATTTATTAGATTTTAACCCCTTTTTATTTTTTCTAGAAACCGAGTGCTCCGAAGAGCTGCAAAGAATGTTAAAGGAATTCGAACATGACATAATAGAAGAAATGGAAGCCGAAAATGAAGAGGAAAGCGACCTCGCCGACACTTTGATGAAAATCAAAAAGGGGTATGTTTAAAAATTTTTTTTAATTTGTGAGTCAAATTTTATAAAAATTGCCCTAGATACTTTTTATAAAGTTTTTTTTATTAACTTCCAAGCTTTAGGTTTGCTGTTTAATTACAGCTGTTTCTAACTTTTAAAACAAAATTCATGACTTTAAATTGCGCCCTCTCATTTTTATACGTTTAGTTATATAACAAAATGGTTATCTATCTTATAGTCAGGAATTGGCTCAACATGACCTTGCTGAAGTAAAAGCAGAACTGGCCAAGCTTATGCATGATGTAGCAGCATATCCTGTTGAAAATGAGCTAGGTATAAATACATAAAAAAAACGTTTCCGTGCAAAGAATGTCATCTTTTATCATTGTGTAATTTTTGGAGATAATAAATTGTGTATTTGAAATTATACTGCCGCGTGATGGCGCTGATGGGCGCTTTATTAAGAGTCATTTTCGTAGACTTTCATTCCTTACAGACCCAACATGTTGAATGTAAACAGTTTAATTAAATGTAAATACATGTTATGGCTTTTGTATTCTATAGCATAGACCCTGTATTTTAAAGATTATCCGACATAATTAAAATCCCTTCCGTTTTACGAAATCAAATTTACAAGTCATAGGATTATTGGGAAATTATAGACTGCCTAAATACCACTTAGGTGTTATAATACATACCCTTTTCAGACGCGTTGATTAAAACATGAAAATTATCTTGTATTCGAGACAGGGAGGATAATAGATTAGGAAATATTGTGGTTAATGTATTGTGTTACGCACTTACTTTAATACTTATTAATTAACAGGGTTTTAATAAAGGCTTGGGCGGGAAATGTTATAGGGAAGCGCTTCCACAAACTTCGTCACAAGTTGGGCGTGTAAATCGGGGTCAGAATTTTTTTTAAATACCAAAAATGGTACTTCTTGACTTTAGTATAAGCAACTGGTAATTATTAAATTTTAAACCCTTAAAGCTTATACAAAAATGTTGTTAATACGAATATTACTTTAACAAAAATGGTATAAGCAATTGGTATATAGACAAAACCCACAAAATGCCTTAATTTAAAAATGGACTTTTCGAAAAAATAAAAACAATCAACGGCCTTAAGGCTGATTTCTTGAAACGTAGGAATGCCAAAATCTCAAGCAATTAACGTTTTGCACTTTGTACCTATACACAACTACTTAAAATTCACACTGTTTAAAAACAAGAAGCCGAACTCGTAGTGTAGTATGGTAGCAACACAAAAATATGTATCTCGCTTGCTTGTTTATTGATACATCAATCCAAGCCCGTGTTATAAAAAGCTAGTTAAGTTGCCAGTCAGGCTTAGCCGTTTAATCGTTTAATTAGATAAGTGTGGTAACAGAATACGGGAAATTTAAGAAGAAAACTCGTCAGTCGAGGTATGTTATTAACAGAATACGAAGAAAAGTGTGTGGGTTTTTTAAAAATCATTATAACCTACTTGATAAGGAAATTACAAAGCACGATTTATAGACTTTAAATTTTTTTTTATTTTAAACCATTTAAATTACCCTAGAGTTTTCATAAATTATTAAAAAATGATAAATGGCAAAATATTTAATTCTGGAATGGGGTAATGTAGTGAGAAACCTACTCCAAATCGATGAGAGTTAATAAAAGTTCACTGGGTTAAACCTTTAGCCTATGTTTCCAGGGGTCAAAACGGTGCAAAATATTTATTTAGCATTGTTAGGACTTAAAAAGAGTAATTACAGTCGACAATACCGTTACCTTTTTGTCAGGGCAACCCGTTGTTAGGTATTCTATAGCTTGGAATTTGAAATAGCTATGAATAAATAAAATGAAACCACTAACCGTTATTGAAAACCCTAATGGTAGGTTTTCTTTTACAACAGGACGCTCTGGCATTTTGCGGGGAAGGCCATTGTTAAACTTTTGCCAGCTCGGCGCCTTTAAATTTACCTGCCTAAAAGAGCTTGTCATCCATGAAAAAGTTCAATATAGAATTGCTCTAAAAATAGAATACTTGAAAGCAATTCCAACTCGGAAATACGCCCTTAGTTACTAGTTTAACCATAAAAGATTTAAGTCTACAATCTGTCGGTTTAATTAAAGAATTAATATAATACCCCGCGTAAAGTGTTCCCTTGTCAGATTGCCGCCTTTTTTCTATTGTCATAACTTTGATGCATTTGACGTTTTGGTGATGGCGGGCAAACGTTAGTAAGTAACAATAAATCACGTCGCATATTTTGCTGAAGTAGCCTACCCCTTAAACAAAGACATAAAACACATAGTAAAATCACCTACGCAAAGTGAAGCGATATTTAAAATCTTACGTTTTTACGCACGACTACAAACACTGTAAAAGCCGACGCCCCGCCCGACAATTGGTACTCATTTAAAACGGCTTTGATTTTAAATGAACCGTTCCAATTGACGTCATTTTTCATTTGTTCGCTAAGTACGTGCTGTTTATGAACCTAAGTTGAGGCTATGAGCAAATTACAAATTAACTAGACGGCAGTAAATATAGCCGCAAAAACTAATGTCATAATCGTAACCGAAAATGTCAATTGTGACCTTCCATAAATAGATTTCTATTAATGTTTAAGCTGTGTGACATAGCAACACAACAAAACAGCAAAACGCGTAACATTTTTGCTGGGTGAATTAAGGATTTTGCTAAAAATTGTAAGGTACTGCAATAACAAACCCCCTTTTTTTAAAACTCCATTTGTTTTGGCCTTGTGTTTTGTTTATTTATACAATTGTAGAAAAGTGATGACGCTGCATGATGGGGCGAAATTTTTTTCCATGTTGAAAACATTGCGCAAAAACCGATGTCACTTTAAGATTTTTATTTTGATATTTTTTTTACCGCGTCAGCCAATGTGAAATCAAATCAAATAAAAGTTGATTGCATCATAAACCTAGAGCAAACATTGCGTATTCTTTATTGACCAAGCAACTACATGATAGCGCTAATCAAGGATACTAAAAAATAGGAATTTTAGCGCTGCAAATTTTTTCAAAACACTTCATGGAATTGGTGTTGCGCCCCTTATAAGGATGCTGATTGATCGCACCATAACAAAACCACCGATGTTTTATGTTTCAAGATAGTGTAGATGGTTGTTTTGCTTACTTGTGCCAGTTTTCGAACACGATTTCACGCCGAAACGTGACTGCGAAACTCAGATCACGTGACCGCGTTTTTACGACGACGGCGGTGGCAACGTGTTTGTTATGGCAATCGAAAGCCGCGGAGTTTTCGCTAATTTTTTTTAAACTCCTATTAATTTTCGATTTTCGTTACTTGGAAAAAATGAAAGCGTTGTTAAACTGATGTTAGGCCCATTTTTCGCGGTCGTACGGGTTTGTTAAAATTATCAGCAATTTAGATGAACGTGCATTCGTTTGAACACGATTAAGGTATTTTAAGTCACGTAGGCTATTTTTTCCCTATTTTGTTATCTATGTTTATTGACTTTATTGTATATTTAAATATTATAAAATTTACTTTAAGTGATATGCACTTAAAACACGCAAAGTTTAGGTTATTCACTGATATAGTAGTTAACCTTTTTTTAATAGGAGTTTGATAAAAAGCCTTGATTAACTTGTGGGTTTATTTATTGTAATAAGTGGGTAATATTTAATGTTATTTTACGATCATAAAATTAATGTCGTGGTTTATTTTTCTTTTCGAAAAAACAAATATTTCTAAAAGTTTACAAAAGGGTAGGCGGTGGTTACGGCATGTTTTTAAGGGTATGACCTTAAACTAAGAAGCTTAAACTTCTTGGAAAGGAGAAGGGTTAAGTTAATGGGGGTGTTCTTTTCGTAATCACTAAATTATTTGCATTTTTCGTTAAAAAGATTCGAAAAGATAAAAGCTTGTGTTTTAAAAACACAGAAAAATTTCGCATTTAACCTTGTGCATTTCTTACATGCATTTCACGGGCGTTTATTTTACTTGAGAAAATTTTTGTTGTTAATATTTTAATTATTTAAGATAGAAATCGTATAAATAAATAGCGCCGTTAACGGTTTACAATAACATGCCAGCATTTGATCGTCGGTGCCTTATTCCACGAAAATAAACTATATAAACATGTAGGCCTAATTTTTGCTTACTTTTCCTAATTCGGCATGAAATCTGGCTTTATACAAAACCAAATTTTGTTTAATTTCAGATGATTTGATAACCTCCAGCAGGTCAATGACAACATTCAAATAATTTTGTTTCTAAAATCGTTATGAATATGAACTTGCGACTTCTATTTTTAACAGCGAAAATTAAGCAATTTTTTATCAATAAAAGTGCTTGTTTAACGAAAATTGTGCAAGATTTTTAAAATAGATAAGCGTTAAGGCAAGGTGGTCTTTACGGTTTTCGAAATTTTAAGTCGTGGTTTTTAAAAATTAATTAGTGTATTTTCTCTCGCCCTTTTTCCCGAAATTGCCGGGTAAACAAAAACAAACGAAACGGAGAAAAATGTTTACAAAAAAACCTCAAATTCCTAAAAGAAGATGTCAAATGTATGCAAATGCCATAAACTTAAGTAAACGATATACTATTACTTGTTTACCATTACTATTTCACGGTAAATTCCCTTAAAAGAGCTCCACCTTCATCTAAACGTGCTGGCTGTGGTCACAGAAAACCTTAAAATAGAAAACGAGCGAACTCTTAAAAAACTTGGTGTGTTATCGTAACTCTAGCCCTGTCCTTATTAAGTAAAAAAAGTCTTCCGCTGGGCCGGTGTAGTTTATTTTCTTAGCGTTACTCGATCTAATTTGCGAAGACCGCAAATTGCGAAAGGCGACATAGTTAAAGCATTAAACAACTGACTTCCTTCTAACTTAAATCGTTTTGTTGGTCTTCTATTTAGGGTTAAACATATAAATAATAGAGTTAACCGGTAGGGTCATATAGCAAATGTAGGATGGTATTGTTTACTTAAGTGGCCTCTATTTTTGTCCTTTATTGATTCACGGTGCCCAACTGACGTTTTTTCTAAATTTTGCTTTTCCGTGTGGCGCTTACGACCCTCACCACTTCCCTTGTCAAACCCAGTTTATTTTTTAAACAAATAAAATTTGTTGCTTTTTGTTGCGTAACTGTGAATAATTAGAAACATATATTTGGACAAAAATTTGCGGTCATTTTGGTCGTGGTCTTAAGTCTATTTTTTACGCAATAACAAGATGTATTTTTATTTTGATTCATTAAAGTTCTTGATTTATTTTTGTTAATAATTGGCTTCACGTAGAACTGGCTGTTAATTATAAAATGACATATTTGCCTTTTTTTTATAAACTGAAAAATTTAATTTCTAAATAAAAAAATCGCTGTTATTTTAGCAATTACAAAAACGGCGAATCAGTAATTATAGATTTTTTTTCGACGTGAATTATATTTGTTATTTTTTGGTTATTAAAATTTTTTTTTAAATATTTTTTATTTTATTTTTTTTAGCGTAAATTACGCTGGTAAAAATATTGTTAATTAAATTTTTTTTTTAATAAAAAAACGTTTTTTGACCGTGCGTTAAAACACCTAAAATAATATTTTTTAACCTATTAACTATTTTTTCAAACTTTGAAAAGAAAATTTAAAAGATCAAGTTTAAAGCGAACTAGTATCTTGTCATGTAGCGAACCAATTAATTCATAATTCCGTGTCGGAAAACTTATTTTCGGAACCCATTAGCAGGTTTCGACCAGAAAAATAAACACTGTGGGAACAAAATTTACCGTGTTCCCTGACGCTTAAGTTGGATTAACATTTCGTTAGATTAGTTACATCAATCAACTGCTTGCGCTAAACGATTTTTCATGCTTGTTATGGATATCTGATCGAATATATACAGCTTAAGTTTTCAAATCGAATGTTAAAGATCGAATCTTTATACCACGATAATCCCAAAATATATACGCACGCATTTAGCTTACAAACTCTTTGATAAGATATTTATTTAATTAAATTTTTAACACTATTCTTATTCGTGTTGCAAAAAGACTTGCAACTAATGTACGTCAATATTTTTTCAAGTAATAGCGATTAAGATAAAAAATATGAATGTAAGTATTGCGTGCAGTTGACAATTATCTAAAAATACTTTGAATTTGGAATAAAATACCTAAAAAGTTCAAAAAATGAGCTGGTATTTACCAAATCATCGAATACATGAAAATTCAATTACGCAAATGTAATAGGAATTTTTCCTAATAACGCACAACTTTATTTGTATTACCAATGCGATACATTAAACCCTATGTTTCCTCTTATAAGGTATTGATATCAGCGTAATACTTATTTACTTACAACTAGTGTTAACGCTTCAATCTCATACAGGTACGAAAAAACATTGCGTAACCATGTAACTTCGATGTAGAGATGACGTAATATTTATCACGTGACCCAGACCAATCCAAGCGCTTCGTAATAATAATGTTGCTTGTATGGAAATATTTGTTCGGAATAAGCCATTACTTAACGTTTTGTAACATGATCTTCAATAGAAACCTGTACGTCAAACATAACAACTGTTATCCCTATTGTGATTGTTAACAAATTCGTTCATTACCTAATCCGGTTCACATATCAAATACAAATGATATAGCAACTGTAGACAAAACATTATTGTAGCCATAGTGTAAATAGAAACAAGCTAATCGATACAGTTACTGTTTATTCTGACAAACTAGTTACCAGATACAAATATGTCATGGCATTTTTGAAGCGTGTGACGTGCCATTATGTAATATGACGTCATTTTGGTAACCACGTGTGAAAAAGATTTCAAATTCCCACCAAAAGGTTAATATTGGTGATGTGTGTTCGGTAATGCCACATGTAATTGGCGAAATCGGTAGGAATCCAAGGTATGCTAAGTGCCCCCTTTTAATAAATACCGATTTGTAAGAATTCAAAATCACAAAAGAAGTTACGCAGAGTCTTGTAATGGTAGCTCACGTGAACGACTGGTAATTTTCGACGTGCCCAAAATAAAATATTTCTGAGTAAATTTGCTGTGTGGCATTCTGCATCCGGCGATTTGAACTTGTTAATAATAAGAATGTGAAAACTGTTCACGTGAAATTAATGAACTGGCTCTCAGTTACATCAAACATTTAGTTCAAGTGACTTTCGGTATGTTTTATCTTAAACGATTTTGCTTTTAAAGACTTGAATTCATTTTACTGTATTTGCTTATCCCAAGATAAGGATGTTAATTCGTATGTGTAGTGTCTAATAGACTCATCAAAACGACGGACAGGTTTTTAAAACAAACAAAAATGGTCGCTATTTATTTACTAACAACAAAGGCATTCCAACTTGTAACCAGGCCGTTTTCTAATTGATAAAAAGCATGGGAGAGGGACATGCCGTAGACTTGCGCCATGATAGGCAACTCTCTCCCTTTCGCTCTCTCTCTCGAATTAATTATTTCGGGCAACTTAAAAACGCGAAAAAAAATCGCCTTTTTTTCTTTTTCCCTCTGTTTCATATATTGATGTACACAGCAGGTTGGTTGTCAAAGCAGAGTGCCAGAGCCAAGAAAGGTAGACTAGTTGTGTTATACTCAAGTAAAATGTTTTCTTTTATTTGTGCAGATTTGTATTTCTATTTATTAAATCTTAACTTATTAAACAATCAAACAAAATGTGCGATGTACTATCACAAGCACGTTGTCTATCAAATGCAACAGAGCTAAGCGCTAAATCAAGTTATCAAATGGATAAAAACTTAAAAGCAAACCAAGAAAGAGACAGCGGAATCTGCTCGGGCAAATTTCAAGGTTCCTTTGATCGAATAAACGACATTTCACGACCAATGTCAAACTGTTCTACCGCGTCGTCAGCCTTTTCAAGCCTTCACTCGAGAATTAGTCCCGAGACCTCGGCATATTCATCCGCCGCTTCATCGTGTTGCGACGAACAGGTGCAGGTGCGAAGAAAATCAGAAGGCCTCCCTCCAAAATCCTCTTTTTACAATAACTTAAATAACAACAACAGCAGATACAATCAAATACCCGAACTTTCGAGCGTACAGCCGACCTCGCGCAGAATCGCGCCAACAGCCGTTCCAATCGAAGACATCCATTCGCGAAGGTGTAGGCTTACGTCATCAAAATCGGAGCAATCTGTGAACGAAAGCAGACGTCTTTACGACTCAGTTTCACAGATCACCTACGAAAAACGACATCTCCTTGGCAAGGTAAATAAATTTCAGTTTCAAGTTTGTGTTATTTTAAGATATTTCGCTGCCATGTGAAAGTCGTAAACTCGAAGTTCGCGCGGCAAAATGACCCGAAGTGTTTTACAGCTGGACGTCTGACGTAAAGCTTTTAAAAATAGAAATTAAATTGGCTCTTGAGCGTTGTTCACTCGGGTCTTGTTACAACGACGTTCATTGTGCCTTGTCAAAATTATTTAAATTTTAAATGTAAACACGCAAGCGAAGGCGTGTCTATAGTTTATTTGTTTTCTAATCACCTGATATGGTACCAATGTATTTTAATAATTCACCAAACCATTGCAACGGATAGGTATGGCGCCTAAACAAACATTGGCCGCCTATTAAATATGTCGGAAACTGTTTAAATTGCTTTGTCAATATTTTGTCATAAATTTACCGTTAATTTTTAATAGGGTGGTTTCGCGAGGGTGTATGAAGTTGTACAGAAGGAGAGCATGGCCGACGAGAAACGCTTCGCAGCAAAAGTGATCGAAAAATCACGAATTACCAAACCACAACAACGTAGCAAAGTCGATATCGAAATCGAGTTATTAGCTGAATCAAGCGGTCACCCTAATATAGTCGGGTACCACGATAGCTTTGAGGACTCAGAGATGATTTGTATTCTGCTTGAACTTTGCAAGAAGAAGGTGAGTAATAGGCCTTAATTTTATTACGAAATTCAACCAACTTAAATTAAAAATTCACGCGTAAATTATTTTGTATTGATTTTTTCGATCAAGTTATAAGTTTGTACCTACCTTAACTTTTGAATATTGCTAAGTTTTCTTATAAGGCAGTTGTGTACTATTCCCCAGCGTACCTTAAGACGCACTAACCGGTCGATAACTGATTTTAACTTGTCAATTAAATTGTTTTAGAGCCTTGCTCAGTACCTTCGTAAGAAAAACTACCTCAGCGAATCGGAAGTGTCGAAAATTATCCTCCAAATTATCTCCGGACTTTCGCATCTTCACGGAAAAGGGATCATCCATCGAGATTTGAAGTTAGGCAACATCCTTTTAACTGAAGACATGACTGTTAAAATTGGCGACTTTGGACTTGCGACCAGGGTTGAATGGGGAAAGAAAAGGTAAATATTAACGCCTTTGGCTTATGTAAATACACACCTTATAAATTTTTCCAACAAGTTTAAATTCGTTTTATTTTTTAGTACAATTTGTGGGACACCGAACTTTATAGCACCAGAAGTTTTACAACGACAAGGCCACGGTGTAGAGGCCGACGTTTGGGCATTAGGCTGTCTTCTTTACACTTTACTTGTCGGGAAACCACCTTTTGAAACTGCATGTCTCCGGGTAAGAATAACAACTTTTTATTTGGTGATTTTTAAGTAGGTGTAATATTTGAAGAGTAATATTTTGATATCGATCTCGAGTCTATTTTCAAATTGATTATTTATCGACCGCGGAGGAATGGGAAACCGGTAAAAAATACGCAGTCGAATACCTCGTCTATGATTCAAATTGCAATTTACCAGCCGACGCGAAACGAATAAAACTTTCCAGTTTTTTATCAGACGCGGCGCGCGACTTTGTAATTGCGTTGAAATGGTATGTTTGATATCCGCCCCCCACTACCGCCTTTCGAAACCTAAAGGCTATTGTGTGGCCCGCCTAACCGCAGTTTCAAATAGTCGGGCTTCTATAGTCGGTTGACATTTTTCTGGTGATCAAAAGCCATGAGTCGCGCGCTCACCTACTCTTGTGGTTGTGACGTCACATTCTGTTTTGAAATAACAGACTCTCCTGCTGTAAAATAACGTGTCTGAGAAAAATGTTTTCGCTTTAAGTACGATGCGTCACCTTTCCGTTAGTAATTGGTATCGATTTAAAACCGAAAACAGTAACTTTAGTTATACTCGCAGGTCGTTTTGTCCGCCACTGTCACATCTGGCCGATTGTTTTACGTAGATGTCAATTTGTAGCTTTAAAAAGTTTAAATAGCTGAACAATTTCCTCACCAGATGAACGTAAGGAAATATCAGTTTCTCATTAAAAACCGCGTGTGTCCAATATAGGGCTGTTGGACCAGTACTTACACTTTGCGCGCGCGGCTTGGCCAATAGTCAATTATTGAGAATAAACGTTTAGGCAGACCTTTTCTTTTTAATGGTATGTCAAATAGCTATGTTATGCTATGGGTGAGTAATATTTATCTTTGTATATCGTATTGGTTGAACCCACGCCGAACTGGTAAGTTTCTGCTATTACGGGCACTCTTTCTCCTTACATAGCCTGGGCACACGCCTTGGTGTACTACATTTCGTGCGCAAAAAGACGTATTCGTATGACGTACCTGAGAATTTAACGCGGGTGAATAAAAAATAGGTTTCCCCATGCTTGACTGCGTGAACTTGAATTGATTCTATACGCGGTGCGTAACTTAATAACAAATGCGTCATAAAAGATAGAAATAAACTTAGCTGCCTAATCTGCCCAACGGATGAGTTAACTTTACTCTTGAGAAATTGTAATGCGCTGTAGGCTATACCGAAAATATATCTGCCATTTTCCGGCCGTTATTATTGTAATGTTAATGTACAAAACAACGAATTAATCATTTGCTGTTTTGTTTTGTAGGAGACCTACCGGTGTATTTTGAAAAACAGCTTTAAAATCCCGTTAAGTGTTTCATCAGAGGCCGCTGACCTTATCTGCTGGATGCTTCAACCTAAACCCAAAAGTCGACCGGTTTTGAGTGAAATCACAAAGCACCCGTTTTTTACAAAGGTAAGATAACATTTTAACTTATCTTTTAAGAATGTCATTTAACAAGTTTGTGAATTATAATATTTTTAAATATTTATTTTATGTTATCAGAACGAATCTAACTTGCCGAAAAAATCAACTTTTCCAGTTCCAACTGGGCCTTCTTTTATCAGCCGTGTTACTCCCGAAGCGATTAAAGTTTGCCCCATTACCCCAGTTCTACCCAAAACTCCCATAATCTCAGTATCACCCGACACCAATTCCCGAACCCTAGTCGGTGTTAAACCCAGTGAGGTATACGACGACAAACTTCAAGTGGATAAAACCCCGATATCCCCAATCTCAAACTGCGACCAAGTCAAAGTGAAATCAGTTGTAAGCGGCACTCGAAGTCCTATTAAGTACATTGCGAATAAACTGCAGAAGAAATTAGGCAAAGTGCCTTCACCTGGAAAGTGCGCCCGTGTTGCTGCCAATGCATTAATGGTGAATACTTCAAGCAAAGCCCGAAGCCCAGCTACAACAACAACCGAACAAGGTGAGATTTTTGATATTGAATTCTGCGAAAATTGAAATTCGTGTAGGTCTTAAATGGCGGAACGGATTAAATAAAAGTAAAAAAGTTGTTAGATTTAATCAGTGACGGCTTGTATAAGTTAATTTACGATTCTCCTATTTTTATCTTAGCTGAAAACACCAACTTTTCTGCTGCACAGCCTAAATCTACTTTCAGCAAAAATAGCTCGTCGACCTGGGTGAGCAAATGGGTTGATTACTCCAACAGATATGGCTTTGGATATCAACTGTCCAATGGACGAATTTGTGCTCTGTTTAACGACGGAAAACATATTTCAATGCTGGCAGACGGAAAGTAAGTAAAACATAAACTAAATATTATAAAAGTTTACCATTTATTGTGTTTGATTTAAAAATTGAAAAATATTGTACACAATTTGCTAAACAATAAATTTTTCTTTCAGAAATATGGAATACTCCTCTTCTGAAAACAAATCTTCTGTTATTCGATTCACAACCGACTCTGTTCCCAAATGTCTTGAAGGTTACGCCAACATGCTGAAAAACTTTATTATTTACATGAACAAAAACCTGACTGTCAATTCATCGCTCCCCAAAAACGCTTCACCGGTAAATTACAAGTCTAAAAACTCAAGTCTAAGAGTTAATTAAAAATTTATTTTCAACCTTATATAAATATTAAAATATGGTTACATTTTTCTTATATTAAAACGTCTTTTTCTGTTAATAGGTCGATGATGGTGCACGTTTACTTACCTGGCATAGAACTGACGAATATGTTGCTATGTATCTTAGCAATGGTACCCTTCAAATTAACTTCAGTGGCGACCATGTTAAGTTTAACATCAGCTCTCTTCACAAACGTTCTTCCATGCTCATTACTGTAGTTGACGCGGTAAGCAAATGCTTTAATTTTTTATTTAGTAAAAACTAGTTTAGAATTTTTAATTTTGTCACATAAACTTTACAATGTTCGATTTTTTAAACTTTGTATATTTTGATTTAGGAAAAAAAGTCTTCTACATATGATGCATCTAATTTCGCTAGCAAAGCTGATAAAGCTACACAACAGAAGCTAGCTATGGTACATACCGAGTTTCACCATATTTTTGATGAAGTCAATTGTAACACTCATCCTTTCTGTGGAATTTACAAGGAGGTATCCGATACTTGTGCAATCTAAGGTCCCCTATTCAAAGTTACAACAAACAAGATGTTTCAAAATGCAATACTGTTCTATTTATACTGCCCTATCTGCTAAAAACTCGTCTAAAATACAAATTCTCATTCTACTTGTAAAGTTAAGAGGCCTGTGGTTAAAAATTAATTTTTACTGCTGTTTTATTTTCTCGATTTTATTCGACTATTGCGCCGCTAGTGTCAAGTTATCAGGTTCAAAATGTTTGCTGCTGCGAAGTTCCTAAAATTATTTATTATTTTGTTTATCAAAACATTTTTCTTTCTTTAACTTATTTCCTTTTTATATTTATTTATTAATACATTAACTTAACGACTTTTGATTTTTTGTCATTCGTTCATTTTTTTATTTATTAACTAATTAACTTATTTTTTCTTGTATTTTCTTTACAGTTTATTTATTATTGATTTTTTTACTTGTTTCAGAACTTGAGCAAATTTATTTCGAATCATATTTTGTGCTAAACATTTGTGTCAAATAAAATTTCGTCACAATAATTAAGTTTATATTTTTAAGTTTAATATAACAAGTTTAGTTTTTTGAATATAGCTCCATTCAGTATTACAGTCATGTCCTGCAAATTTGGTTCATGAAAATTGCTTCGTCATTAGAAATTACAGTACAACTTGGAAATTTTTAAATGTGATGACGTAGTTTGTATTAGGGGAGACATTGAAAATCATGTTATTATATTTACCTTACCATATTCACGTGAGCTGTAGGTTAGATCATGTGATACAGAGTTAAATTTATCTCGCTACTTTCTGACGTAATAGCTCGTGCTTAGAAAGCTCGTACGATTTGTATTGTAAAATTTTATTCAAGTGCAAATACAAGGTCATGTGAAAGCGTATTTAATTAGGGAAAAATTTTGAGTTATTTTTAGAAAATTACGGTAACTAGCATATCTTGCATTTTTATGAGTTGGCTTTTTTACGATTTGATATTGTGTATTTTTAAAAATCGGTTTATAACTAACTACTCTATTTTTCGAGTATATATTTTTTGGTCAAATGTGTTATCGCAATGCTACTTTCTATAAAATGTTTTTGGCCATTTTTCGGGCAAATTAAATTTTGGTAAAATAGATTTTTATTTTATTTGCGGATACCACATTTATGCTGTCAACAAATGCCATGTGTTTTAACTGTGACGTCAGCAGTTCGCAGCGCGAAAAAATGTTAACGAGTAAAATAAATATTCTAAAGTAATTTTATTGTTTTTTAATAATTTAGATGTTTAAGATAAGTTTATTTATATACTTACTGTTGCTTACTGTACCGACTAAGGCATCTTCATTATTAACTGACGACAATGCTAATAAGGAGCCTACTACTAAAGAAAGTGTATCTTTAGATAAAATAATTTCAGAAGAAATAAAGAATGTGCACGAAGGAATTAAAATGTTATACAGTATGAATATTATTTTGTAATTTTTTAACATTTTTAAAAAGAAAGAAAGCTTTTTTAATATGAATATCTTTATCCTCGATGTGGGAAGGTTGACTTCACGACCTAAACATAGAGTAACAGCAGTTACTTTGACCCAGTCTCGAGTTGCCTTTTAGCAATTCGGGATATTATAAAATATATTTGTTTAATACGCTGTTGATTAAGTGCTGGCTCAGTAAAAGTTTATAACGTTTATAACAGCTTACTCAGGGCGCTACAACATAAGAGCAGCGGGGATCAAACCCACAAGCTTATGTGGTGTAGCCAGTGATCTGACCACTACACCATTAAAAAAAAATTATTTATGGTAAAGCAAAAGGCTGTCTTACAGTATAAAACAATGTTTGGATTTTAATTTTTTTTTTAGTAAAAAGATTTTTATTTGTAGACCAATCAGAAGATTTTTATCATCAAAGATCTTTACGGGTCCAGGCAGCTTTTAATTCACTTATGAAATTTCATTCGATGGGGTATGAGAATTTGGAGTACAATTGTTTGACTAATATTTGTACTTTCACCAAAGTTTTGGAGATTCTGGATAACCAGGATGATGCTGTAAGTATATCATCAACATATTTCTTAAAAGACATACATGTCATCTACTTATGTTAAAAGACTGACATATCACCTAAACATAGCTGGCAGCATGGTGTAGTGATCAGAACATTTAGGTTACTACATAAAGTAGTGGCTGTAGCAGTTCAGGATAATATTAATTATATTGCTTCTTAATTAACCTGCTAGTTGGTTGTTAACTTGACAACAGTTAGTATTGGTTTAGCGCCTTACCCAAGGATGCTAAAGCATGGCACCAACAGGGACACTCTCTGTACTTAAAAGGCCTATAAACTGTATATATTTTTAACTTAAAATTTTTTTTAAATTTTAGAGCACATATTGGTCTCTTTTAAATTGCATTAAGTACGACATTTTGTGCGGAGGTATAACACATTTTTTTATTTTAGATAGATGTCAATGTAAAACATTAGTTAAAAAAAAACTATTTTGTTCAAAAGAATTTTTACTGCGAACTCCATAAAGTTTTTGTGTATGTTATAAATTTATTTTAAATAACATTTTTTTAGATGGTAATCATGTAACCATGTGGGGCAAATGGGGGCCCTGTTCTTCTATGTGTGGCACAGGGGTAAAAGTGAGATACAGAAATTGTACACAAGCTAAGAATTGGGGTTTGCCGTGTGATAAGGATTCTTTGTCTCAATTTATAACTTGTGAGCCCAAGTTCAATTTTGCATGTCAAGGTTAGTACTTGAAAATATTATGAAAACTTTTTAAAATTGTCTAGATAACTCTGTATAATTATCTCAAAAACATTTTTAAGTTAACAGGGTAACTACTTATAATATCTTAAAAACTTAAAAAAAAAAAAAAAAAAATTTTTAGAACAAATTGGTAAGCCGGACCATTGGGGCTCGTGGTCACAGTGGGGTAACTGTGATGTCACATGTGGTGGAGGGGGTCACATAAGAAGGACTCGGAGTTGTTTACCCCATGATACCCCATTATTTTGTGTGGGGCAAAATGTGGAAATGCTGGAATGTAAAAACTTACCCTGTCCAGGTAAAAAAAAATGTTTTTTAAGGTTTACAAAAATAAATAATTTAAAAGGAAAAATTCAGTTGACGGGCTTTGGGGTGAATGGGGAAGGTGGATCAACGATTGTGGGGGTACATTTTGTGGGTCAACAGTTCAACACCGGAGTCGTTTGTGTGATAACCCCCAACCTCTAGGGGCCGGAAGAAGGTGCGTGGGTGCTTCCTCAAATCACCAAGTTTGCTCCGGAGGTACAACTTGCATAAGTAAGTATTTTGGGTTAATTGTTGAAAAAAATTACCCCGACTAAAGTTTTTTTAAATAGTTGTTTTAATATTAATATACCTAATAGTTTTGTTAACTTTCGACTTATTTTGTTATTTAAAAACAGTGCAACTACACCCAATGCATTACTTTACCAAAACCAGTGTTATACATTACCCAACTCAGCCTACCAGCGGATTTTTCTTATTTTTTATTCATTTCAAACCAATATCTGGCGGAACTTTATTTTATTTAATTGACCGCCCTAAATTAACTACTTCAAATGTTGAGATTAGTAATCTAAAAACTACAAACTGGAATAAAAATAATGTGATTGTTACGATCGAAAATGATGGAATAGTTAAAGTCGAGATTTCGTTGGAATCTGATTTAGTTAATATGGATTTGGGTAAAGTAGAAGTAAGTACTCTTAAAGTCATATATTAGCGACTCGATACTTTCTACGTCACACAAAAAAATATGGTAACCTGGTTTTTTATGTGAATCATTCTCCAGTATTTAAAAAAATTTAATTGTAAGTACCACAGACATTTTTAAAGGTTCTAAAGCCTTTTTGTAATTTGTTGTCAACCATACTAACGTGCTATATACATCACTTACAAAATTGCAAAACTCTGTAACATAACACTTTAATAAAAATTTTAAATTTCAATTTATATGTATTTATCTTAAAAATTTTTGCATTTTTTTAAATACTTTTTTATTGTAGTTCGGTAGCTGGAACACTCTTCGTATATCGGTTGTAAGTGACGTTATACACGCTCGCTTGAACGACTTGGATAACATTATGGGCACTTTACAAGACTCCCCAGTTAGTACCCCTGTTTATCATAACTCAACTAACAATATGTGGTGGGATCATTTTTGGGGCTCAGATACTGCAAGAGCAAAAAGAGCCGCTCCTCCCAGTTTGAAGATACCGGTACCAACTGGAACTAAGTTGAGAAAAACGAGACGTATTTCTGTAAAGTTTAAAGCTAAGTTTTCAATTGGAAATTCAGTTAAAGGACAGCAGGGATTTACAGGTCAGTTGGTCAAAAACATATTCCTTTTCATGTTGATATATACATGTTTTTTATCTATTTTTACTCGCTGTGGTAAGGTCAACCACATGACCCCAACATAGAGTAATATCAGTCATTCCGACCAAGTCTCGAGTTGCCTTTAGCAGTTTGGGGTATTATATATTATAATTGCCTCATAATTAAGTGTTGGCTTAGCAGGAGTTTATGCAGTTTATAGTGCCTTACTCGAGGGCGCTACTGCATAAAGCAGTGAATATCGAACCTAAGACATCATGTGGAGAAGCCAAGTGTTTTGACCACTACACCACACTGTTGGTTTTGAACTTAAGCATTTAGCTCAAGACAAATAAAAATTATTAAAAATTCAATGTTATATTAAATCACAGTATAGCCAATATTTTTTTACAGGTTATGTTTCTAGAATCGTTTACAACTTTCAAGCATTTTTGTTTAAAAAAGTAAGCAGTGATAATGATTTCACCAAATTGATTGAACCTTTGGAAGTGACTGGTGTCACTGCAATGGAGGAACAAGGTTTTAATAAAGAAGATATCAACTTGCCATACTTTAATGGAAAGCATAGGTTAGATTTTATCACTATAATTCCTATTTGTTGTTATTTTCTGTAGGTATTTTAAGCATCACTGTCTTTGATAATTTATAAACCGTGATAGCCAAGGCTATATTATAAAAGAATGATTTTTTTGTTAAGGATGGTTATTCCTTGTATAATGAACTGGTGGAATAATCAGTCTTCTGTTGAGCCAGAACAAGCAACATTTAATGATGCAGCTACTCTACAAATTGCATTTAAACCTTATAACTTAAACTCTTTGCTGTTATGGAATCAAGGTTATTTTATGTCAAAAATTTTAAAGTTGGTGTAATGGTAAAGTTAAAGACACTTGGCTTTACTACATAAGGTCCTAGGTTTAGCTACCCTTTCTACTTACATGTTTTAGTGTGTTTAAGAAGGGCATTATAAATGTTACAAACTTCTGCCGAGCCAGAAACTAATTGCCAGATAAATAATCAGGCAATATCAAAGTGTCCAATACTGTTAAAGTCGTCAACTTAAAACTGTACTGATGCTAAGCTTTAAAGTTGGCTTTCTGACATCAAAAATAAATATTTTAAAATTATTTTTTTTTTGTATTAGGTGTTAATGATGACCTAGCACAAATAAAAGTTTCAATAGAGAAAGGAATTTGTGTAAAGTTATCTTCGGTAAGGGGTGGTAATGTTGTTCATCTTAAAACTGGTAATAATCTAAAAATGAGAAGATGGAATAAAGTGATCATAATCTTTTTCAGGTATTTTATAAAAAATTGTTACAAAATTGCTTTTTACTGGAAAATATATTTAATTATATTCCAAACTACCAAAAACAACTAGATACCTGGTCGGGGTAACAGTTGTTACTCTATGTTTAGGTTGTAAGTTAATTAACAAATAAATGGTAAGTAATAATATGCATTATTCACAGAAATAAGTTATATTTAAATTAGTAATTAAAGTTTTTTTTATAAAGAATTAAATATGTTTTTTAACAAATTCTTTATTAATTTAAGGTCTGGTGAAGTAAGTATGTTATTAAATGGAGACAAGGCACAAAGGATAAAACTTCAGGAAATGACTGAAGAAACAACACCAGGTCCCATGTGGCATTTAGGAGGCCCTAAAAAAGTAAATTTTATCATAAAAATTACCCTTTTTTTAATTTGCGTTAAAAATTTAAACCATTATAATTTTTAGTAAAACAGCATAGCTTTCGTAAGTTATTAATTAGGATATGTAATATTTATGCTCATGTGATAGTTTAAAATTAAATTTATTACTTTTTTAGAGTGTTTTAGATAGCTTGTTTGCCAAGAATAATATCCATGCAAAACCCTTTCATGGATATGTTTATAGTTTCATGCAAAACAACGTTGAATTTATTAATTTTCAACGCAAGGTGGTCAACCTTAAAGAAATGATGTCATCTCAAATGACTTCAAACCCGTGTAAGTGCAAAATTTCTATGTTTTTCCAAGAAAACTATATTTATTCACCCAATATAGGGTTACATTAACCTCATTCATTTTCGAGTTAACTTTTTTCGGCTTAGCAAATTTTCAAATATATACTTATTTTTATTTATTTTTTGTTTATATCTTTATCCTCGATGTAGGAAAGTGGAATGCGTGACTTAAACGTAGAAAAACATCAGTTACTCTGACCCAGTGTCGAGTTGCCTGTGGCAGTTCGGGATATTACAGATTATAATTTAACGATAATTATGCTGCTGATTAAGTGCTGGCTCAGCAGGAGTTCATACTGTTTATAGCACCCTAATCAAGAGCGCAAGAGCATGAGATCAGTGAGGATTAAACCCACGACCTCATGTGTGGTGTAGCAAATATTCTTAGCACTTCACCACGCTGCTGGTATACTCATATTTTTAATTTAAAATACACAACGAAAGTCTAAAAAATGAGGCTAAAATAGCCTTTCGTATTTTTTCTGTTTTTTTGTAGTGTATTGGAGGTTTTGGTACATGCTTCCTTCAACCAAACACAGCAAAGTAGTTGCAAGTATTCAATCTGATAACCTCGACACAATTTATTCCAATTCCCAAGTTCGTCAAATAAACTGTTTTTTACCGGTCACACCAGGCATTATAACACCACCGAAGTTGCTCTGGTACAAAGATGATGTACCAGTAAGATAACTAGTTTACTTAATACTAAAATAGATTTAAATAATAAATGTTTAAATGTTTTAAATTTTTTTTTTAAATTTAAAAGTTCTGGGTATATTTTTTAGTCTGTTTTTTTTAAGCTGCTGTTTAATTTTGTCTTAAAAAGTATGCCTACTGCATTACACTTGACATGAAAGCAGTGGGAATCAAACCCAGAATCTTTTAAATGTCCTCTGCTTTTAAAGCATTTTTGAGTGCATTTTTATTGTTAAAACTAAGCAGCCTTTATTAAAAATTGTAAATGTTGGTTAAAAACTAATTTGACCAGCAAGTTTTCTAATAAGTGATCAGTTTAAATCATTGTAAAGTTAGTTATGACTTAAGTGGTAATCTAATTTAAGACTTAATATTCCTATAATCTTTTGTGCGCTAAACTTGTTATAATTTTAGATTGACAGTCATCCAATGTTTATGGTACGAAGAACTTTAACCCAGGACCAAGTCCAATCCAACTTGTTCTTGTTACCATCTATAGATTCAAGCAAGCAACTATCTGGAGTTTACTCCTGTATAGCTAACGTCGATCACTCTTATTATGTTGTTATCAACCATGTTGTTTCTTTTATACACCAAGGTAAGAATAATAAATAATTTTTTGTACATTTTTTACCTAAAACTTTTTGATAAATGATGTTAATGCTAATGTGTTAAGAGATTGCCAAATAATTAAACTGCTGATTGATTTATGGCAAAAAATTCATAGCATTTAAACCTCGCATTTAATGTCGTTATTACTTTGGAAACATTGGGAATCGAACTCAAAGACTCCAAGTGTTGGAGCCAAGTGTGTTAACCATAACAGCAAGCTATTTGTTAATAAAAAATAAGTAAATAATCTAGTGGATTTAAATTAAGATTTTGTATCTTAGATATTGCCAACCCTAGTGGGTTAGGTGTTGCGTTAAACTACATCACCAATGCACTTGGGATTAAAGACAACTTGTTGGTTTTCGTGGTGCTTGGTGGAATTGCTGGGGGAGCAATTGTTCTTATTTTAATATGTTTGATATATAGAAAGTAAGAGTGTGGTTCTGTTATATTACACTGTAAAATTATATGGATATATTTACTAGTTTTGTTTTGAATTAAATTATGCCATTTTTTTGACCTCGACATGGTGTTGTTAATTTTTTATTCTTGATGAAAGAAGGTCGACTTTACAACTCGAACAAAGAGTAACATCAGTTGCCCCGACCCAGTCTCGAAGTGACTTTGGCAGTTTGGGATATTATAAATTATAATTGACTGATAACTAAGCTGCAGATTAAGTGCTGGCTCAGCAGAATTTCATACCATTTATAGCGCCTTACTCAAGAGCGCAACAGCAGAGCAGTAGGGATTGAACCCTGGATCTCATGTAGTAAAACCAAATGTTCTGACCACTACACCACGGTGCTAATTTACATATTTTCTTCTATTATTTCGGTTTGTTAGACAAAACATATATTCAAGGTAACTTTTATTATCCAGATATTTTTTAGGTTATTTGGAAAAAAAGAAAAAACTCAATCCAAGTTGGTTGAATCTGAGTCTATTGAAGAAACTGAACCCCTTAATGAAGAAGAAGAACCATCCACATCCCATAAACACCATCGTCGACGTCATAGACATGGTGCGGACCATCAGCATGGTCGCTCAATACATCACCATTCTTCGTAAGTGGTGTTTATTGAAAACATTATGATTTTTTTTTCCAAAAAAAAAAATTTTCTGATTTTGGTTCTCACAGGAGACCGCGTCCTAGCACAGGTAGGCGGGACTTAAGCTCTGACGATTCTGATTGGCTGCTTGCTGAGTTAATTGACAGGGAACCGGACGATGTTGATTTTTACGAAGAAACTAAATTTCTTTTCTAACTTTGCGAGTTTTACAGACTAGGGTTAGTTTAGACTAAATTATCAAGATTTTATGAAATTTAGAGAGTGATTAGGTACTAGTAAAGATTTTATTAAGCAATTTGAAGTTTTAAATATGTTAAAATGCAGATTTAAATAAAGAAAGAGTAGCACTAGAAAAAAATTTAAAAAAATTAAAGGCAAGATTGTAATAACGACGCATTTTAGTTTAGTTATTAAATAAGTTAGGTTTGGAAAAGGTAGAGTATAAAACAAGGTGTTATAGTTAAGATTACGTATAAAAGTATTTCATAGTCACTTATTATACTTAGATATTGAAATTAAAATTTTACCATTCACATTTAAAGTGGCCATAGTTATTCTTTATAATTCTCTCGAAACGGGTAATATTTGTGTTCGGAACATTTTTTGGGCTCTCCTAATATACGCTGGTTAGAAAGAAATCGAAAACACTTATGTTATCCAATATCCTAAAGGTGTTACACTCTTTGGTACAAGACTTAGACCACGTTGTATATTAAATCTAAGTGCAATTTAGATTTGTTGTACTTCGTTGCAATCTTTTTTAAAACCGGGTTATCTAGAATGTTTATGTCGTTTGTTATAACTTAAGTTCTATCAGCCGAGCCTATTGGGCAATATCCTGTTACATGTATGCCATTTGCTTGGCAAAACTTGACCAAATCATCCTCGTTTAAATATGGATGGTTCTCGATCTGGTTTACAGCTGGTACCATATCACTTTCGTTTAGAATTCTTGAGATTTGAAATTTATTAAAATTTGAAACTCCGATTGAACGTGCTTTACCAGATTGAACAAATTTCTTCATATTTTTCCAAGTTTCAACATAGTCTACTTCCTCGTCAGAACATCTGCAATTCGTAATCTTGCATTGCAAATACTTCATTTACGCTACGATATTTATACGCCTTAGAAAAATGCATGAGATACAGGTCAAAATATCCAATTTGCAGTCATTTTAAGGATTCGTCTATGCATGCATCCACATTTTCAGGCCGATGATAACACCACCCTAATTTCCCAGCAATAAATAAATCCTTACTTATTACTTTGCCTTCCTTTATTTTAGCTGCGATTGCATCACCAATAATGGCTTCATTACCATACACAAATGCGCAGTCAAAGTGCCTATACCCTACATTAATTGCATAGCAAACAGCATCAAATAATTTGCTAGGGTTTGACTTTGAAGTACCAAGGCCTATAACTGGTGTTTCATAGCCATTATTTAGCTTAACGGTCTGCATATTGTTGCTACAAACTTTTGTTTTAACGGTACATTTAGGCTAAACTTCTTGCTAAGTTAAATTTACGGTTGAGAAGTTTTTGCCTACTCTTGATATCTTTAAGTTGCTTTTAACACGCTCAATTGTAAACCACTGCATCGTTCAATTTTAAATCATTAAATTGATTTTGTCATTTTTTCCCGTCGCATTGTTGTAATATTAATTGTATATCGTATTTATTATTTACTTTTATCAATGTGCAAAAAAACAAAAGAAAAGTCCACTTTAGAAAACATGACATGTATAAACGTGCGTTTTTAACTGGTTTGTGTAACAATTAGAAAATCCATATGTCATTTCCTCTAAAATTTTGCTGCCAGTTAAACTTTTGTTTTTAAGGAATTAGTAATAATTCGTGCCGTAGATGAAAGCTTAAATAATCAAAGTTAGCGAGTAGTAAAGCCCGCACTATCTTTTAAAACTAAAGTTCGTTGCAACAATATGCAGAAAGTTAAGCTAAACGATGGCTATGAAATACCAGTTATAGGCCTTGGTACTTCAAAATCAGATCCTAGCAAACTATTTGATGCTGTTTGCTATGCAATTGATGTAGGTTACAGGCATTTTGATTGTGCTTTATCGTATTACAATGAAGCTATTATTGGTGATGCATTTACAGCTAAATTGAAGGAAGGTAAATTAAAAAGAGAAGACTTATTTATAACTGGAAAACTATGGCGTTGTTTTCATCGGCCTGAAAATATGGATATATGTATAAACGAATCGTTAAAACGACTGCAAATCGAATATTTTGATTTGTATCTTATGCATTTTCCTACAGCTCATGCCTTTTTTGGCATTAACAATTTGTTACCAGAAAACGAAAATGGATTAGCGTACTTTGATGAAGAAGTAGACTACGTGGAAACTTGGAAAAATATGAAGAAATTTGTTCAATCTGGTAAAGCTCGTTCTATCGGAGTTTCTAATTTTAATAAATATCAAATCTCAAGAATTCTAAACGAAAGTGTTATGGTACCAGCTGTAAACCAGATCGAGAACCATCCATATTTAAACGAGGATAATTTAGTTAAATTTTGCCAAGCAAGTAGCATACATGTAACTGGCTATTGTCCTGTCGGGGCAGCAAATAGAGCTGATGTTTTAACAAAACAGCTTGGCCTTTTAGATGATCCAATCTTGCAAAATGTTGCAACTAAGTACAACAAATCTGCAGCTCAAATTGCACTAAGATTTAATATACAACGTGGACTCAGCCTTATACCAAAAAGTGTAATACCTTCTAGGGTATTGGAAAACTTAAATGTTTTTGATTTCTCCTTAACTAGCGAAGATATGCACGAAATTTATTCACTTGAATGTGGAAAACGTTTTATGAAGACAAGAAAATTTGACTATAAACACAAATATTACCCATTTCAAGAAAACTATAAAGAATAGCTAATTTTACTTGTTTTCTTAGGCTACTTTTTTATTTTTTTTATAAATTAATAAGAAGTAATATGTAAATATGCAAAATACAAATTGTTTTCGTAAAGAAAATTTTTATACTTTTATTAAACTGTTGGTTTTAATTTTATTACCTGTAAAAATATTTAGCCCGGGCTGTGGTGTGTAGTATTTAGGTGAGTCGACGTTTCTATTTCGAAAACAATTTTTTTTGGCATGTCGATTTATTTTTCTGCGTCACCACTCACAACAGTCTATTGTTTGTAAAATGACGATTAGCTAAATAGCATGGAAATTAATGAGGTGATAAAATATTATTTTATAATAACTGAGGACGATAACGTTGCTTTTAAATTTAATTAAGTTGTAGTTAATAAGTAGGGTAAATTGTTAAAAAAATTTGATCAAAATTAAAAACAGTTTTTAAAGCACTCGAAACAGTATTAATTTACGATTTACGTAATACCCAAGATCAGAGGTTCGATTCCCGCTGGCTTGTAGGAAAGCCCCTGTTGTTGCTCTGTGGTAAGAATTATTAAGTACACTTTAAATGCTTGTTAGTGTTCTGTAATAGCTATTTAAAAATCAGTATGTATGAAATACTGACTATTTATTAAATTAAGACAGACGACAAACATAATAATAAAAATTTTAGCATACGCTACTTGACTATATTTGTCATAAAAATTAATTTGTGCTGCAGGCATTTTCATAAACCATATAAGATGTTTAGCATGTTTGATAATTTTGGGCCGAGGGCTAATACTTTCACAAACAAGTACAAGTGTTATTCAAGTAGTTTCGGAGCTCTATCAGAAAACAAGAGTGATGACATCAAAAAGGGTGGAAAAATTATCATGCCTCCTTCGGCATTGGATCAGTTAAGTAGATTAAACATTTCGTATCCAATGTTGTTTAAGTTGACAAACTTACAAGTAAACAACAGAACTTCGCATTGTGGTGTACTAGAATTCGTTTCCGAGGAAGGAGTAATATTTTTGCCGTACTGGATGATGCAAAATTTGCTTTTAAATGAAGGTGACCTTGTAAAGGTTGAAAACTGTACTCTTCCTATAGCGACGTACGCTAGGTTTCAACCACAGAGTACGGATTTTCATGATATTTCAAACCCTAAAGCTGTATTGGAAAATGCGCTCAGAAACTTTGCCTGTCTAACCAAAGGCGATGTTATAGCTATACAGTACAACAACAGACAGTATGAGTTGTGTGTTTTAGAAGTAAAACCCAGTGACTCTGTTTGTATTATTGAATGTGATTTAAGTTTGGAATTTGACGCTCCTGTAGACCAGCAACATCAAGAAGCAATGGCACCAAAACCACAGGATGATTTTATCGTTGGGACACCTGACATGAAAAAAGCAATCGAAGAATATATGAAAGAAAGTGCTGGATTTTCAGCTTTTGTTGGGTCTGGAAATCGGATCGACGGCAAAAAGAAAAATTTAAAATCCAAAAAGGTAGAGTATGATATAAACAACGTAAAACGTGGGATCCCTAATTATAAATGGAGTTTTGGGCATCTTACATATATTAGAAACAACGATCCTAAGAGCAAAGAAGTTGAGGACGATAGTAGCAGTTTTTCTGCATTCGAGGGTGCTGGACAATCATTAAAAAAAAATAGGCGACAAAAATAAAAGTTTAAAACATTTTTTTAAATTATGGGGCAATTTTTTAAAATCAGCAATAGAAAATTTAAAAACTAAAAATCCAAGATAATTATTTTATTTAGATAAACATATTTCTCGTTTTTGTTATTTTTTGCAAATTTTTTTGCTTCAGTCATTTTTTTACTGTATATTTATTTAACATGTCCTGTATAATACTATTAATAGCCTTGGTTTTTTTTATTGGATTGATATCATTCGATTACCATCTGCTGTTATGTATTTATTTATGTATTTAGTGAAAAATATTTTGTATCAAAAATAGAAATGTAAAATCAATTTTTTTTTGCATACAGTTTTAGCTTCAATATGCAAGGTGCATTAAAACTTATTAGGAATTTCTTTTTTAATAATGGAAATTTGCGTGAACCGTAATATCAAAGAAAATAATTGCAAGCGGAAACAAAAATTAAAAATAAAAGAAATGGATTTAAGCAAACCTTTGGGTAAGTTTAAAAATTTTTGTTTCAAAAGTTTTGAGTTTTATTGTTTTTTAATAAAATTGATAAACCAAAGTCACAATTGTTTTGTAAAAAGTGACATATGCTTATTGGTTGGCTATAAATTTTAATAGATTTATTTTTTCATATATTTTTTTATTATAACATCTTTTATTGTTTCATAAATATATTTATTACATCTTTTATATAACCTTTGCAACAGTCTTCAAACTGTTTATATTTTATGTTATTGTAAAAGGGTAGAAGCGCACATTTAATAATATTACCAAACTATAGTTTACGAAAAGGCTTTTTACACTTAATTTTTTTTAACTTGAGAAAATTTTTGATTTTAGATATGTTTCAGATGAGTTGGTCACAGAAGGGTCATAACATTTATATTGTCTTAACAAGAATTGATCAATCCTTTAACCTTAAAAGCATCAGCATCACTCTCACTGATCAGAGCTGTACATTAATTGCACCAGGTAAACATTTAATACTGCTTTAAAAGTGCATTAACATATCAGTTGTGAAGTGCTTGTTATCAAGTATTTTTTTATATTATTCATCTCCAATGTTGAAAGATCGACTTCACTATCTAAACATAGAGTAACATCAGTTACTCCGATCTAGTTTCAAGTTGTCCTTTGGCAGTTTGGGATAATATAAATTATAATTGTTGAATAATTAACCTGCTGGTTAAGTGATAGCTTAGCAGAAGTTTATATAGTTTATAGTGCCTTATTCAAAATCACTACAGCATGAGACCGATGGAAATTGAAACTACATTCTCATGTAGTAAAGCTAGGTGTTCTGACCACTGTATTAGAATAATCAATTTTTTGAAATCTTGATCAGGAATGAAGAAATATGGGTGGGATTTTTTTCTCGAAGTGAACTCGAAGAGTGGTTACACGAATCAAAATGATGAAAAATTGATTATAATTCTACCTAAAAAGGACACAACATTGCGTTGGCCTTCATTTTTTAAGGTATACAAAAAATTTTAAATTTACAGAATTCCTAAAAATTTTAAATTAAAATAAATATACCTGTCTATATAGCCTGAGTGTAAATTTTTATTTGGTAAATTTTATTATTTAAATATAAACTTTTATTTATATTAAAAAAATAATTATTTTTGATTATATTTTTAGAGTACTACACAAACTAATATGAACACAGATCAGAATAGTAATGATGATGCTGACTTCTCCGATGAGCAACCTCCTGAAAAAATGATGCACACTTCTTCTAATGAAAAGGTTTGTAATCCGAAAAATAAAAAAAATACAAAAAAAACATTTTTGTTAAATTTTTTTTTAAGTTAGCATGTTGAATTTAATTTGCTCTCTTTCTTTAAACTTCTGTGTTAAAATTTTTTTTGATTATTACTATGTCTATATTATTGTATAGCTTGCCTATTACATTGTTTAATTACTTAAACTGATGTGCCATATCTTAATGAAGTGTTAGTATTTAAACTGCTGTAACAGTAAAAGCAAAATCATTCAATAGTTAAGCTAAGCAAGTAACAACACGCTATACTCTATTCAGTATAGCTTATAATGGTAAAATACAATTTTATTAAAGTTTAAAAAGGCTTTTTTATCTAATATGTTATATTTTATATTTTACATGTAAATAGCAGATATAAAATAGTTTAATTTTTTAAACAGGAATTCCTAGTTAAAAACGAAGTACCATCAGCAAATGTGACGATGTCAACAGGTACAGTTGTAACAAATGGAATATTGAAAGGAGGGAATAGACCTGTTCTTGGAAGTTTAAATACAGGGGCTTCTACTGGACCAAGTACGTATTTGATAATTGTAATGGTAACCGTAAAAAAATATTATTAATTAATAAGTAAATATATATATATATATGTTTTTTTCGTACTTTTTTAACAAAACTTTAAGTATTCATAAGATAAATAGGGTAAATAAATTACTCTAAAGGTTAAATACTTTAACTTTAAAAACTGCTTTGTCATAAATTCCCCTGGGCTTAGACCTATTGCGTATAAACTTATATAATCTGCGGTAACAGAAACTGGAATTTTTTCTTATCTAATTTTAAAGTAAGTATCAAAATGCTTATATGGAAATTTTTAATTGTTATTTGTTTTTTAGGTTCTCACATTGATCAATTTCCAAGCCCAGAAAGCAACAATGCAACTACTAATTCAGAATACGTTTCACTTCATTATTTAAAGGATGTGGAAAATGAATGGGTTGAATCGGTGGGTTTCGAATCCATTTTATTTTTCAATAAATGACGATAGGTCTACTTTATTTCAACATCTTTTGAAATATCAACCTTTTAACTATAAAAAATTTAAACAATTGATTTTTTTGCATCATTAGGTCAATAAATTTTTTTCTTAAAATAAAACGACAATTTGGTTTTTACTATATTTGTGCTGTTGTTAATTTATTGTTTAATATTTGCAGGGTGAAAATGGGATTGTGTTTTTAATGCATGTTGCTAACATCGATCCATGGAGTATAACCATCAAGTTTATTGAAAGGAAAATGATAATTAAATTTAAAACTGGGTAGGTTAACTAAAAAAAATAGTTGCATTTTTTATTTTTTTCTGCCTATTGTGTTTTTATGTGAACTTTAATTATTCTTAGAAAATATGTTTTTTAAATTTTTTTATTGATTAATAATGTTATTGATTACAGGTGCCTGAAATTCCATGAAAAACATAAAACAGATACTGATGCAACATTCTGTTGGAAAATCCAATTAAGGTAACCAATTTAATATTCTCGTTTATTTTTTCACATCACCTTATAGGTTTATATTTAAAGGGTGTGCTGTTATGACATGTTTATGCTATATGTAAATGCAATAGTATTAACAAATGTTATTGGTTGGGCTTGAACCTGAAACCTTTTGTCTTGTAATCTAATAACTATTATACCACACTACTGCTTTTTATCTTATTATAGTTTTTAAATTTTTATTTTTGGTATTGTAGTGGGAATATTTTAAAAGATAAATGTGAACATCGAGCTAACATCGATAAACTTACAATCCTGCTGTACAAAAAAGAAAAAGTCAAATGGAAAACCTTATTCTGTGTATCACAAGGTAAATATAAATTCATGCAAAACATTGTTAATGAACATTACAAAAATTTTAATTTAATTTTTAATATTTATTTTTTTAGAAAATAAAGCTAAAGGTGATGCAGAAATAACTGAACCAAGTAAATCTAATATTTCAAACAACAACGTTCAAAAATCAAAAACTGATTCGGTTCAAAAATATACCGGTAATCAAAAAATTAAAATAAATAAAATAAATATTTGGTAATTTCAAATCAGTATTGAAAAATTAGTGATATATTTTACAGTATTGCTTACATATTTTTTTTCGTAATTTTTTCGATATTTTATTTTTTAGGTTTGCAAAATTTGGGCAATACTTGTTTTTTAAACAGTGTGCTGCAATGTTTGGCAAACACGAGGGAGTTGAAAGAATATTTTTTAGGTAATTATCAAATTTTTACAAATAGGCCAAAAAAAAATTTTTTTAAATTCTAAAAAAAACAATTTTATTCTAAGAAAAATGAAAAGTTTTTTTTTTTAATTTTTTTATTTCAATTTTAGATAAAAGATATAAAGATGATTTGAATTATGAAAATCCTCTCGGTATGAAAGGCAAAATGGCAGAATCTTTTTATTTGCTCCTTCAAGAAATTAGTTCTGGAAAACATAAATGTTTTGCACCTTCCAGATTCAGGGTAAGTTCTGATATTTTAAAAATTAAATTTTTGATATTTTTGGACAATTTATCTGTGTATATTTTAAAGAATGGTTCAAATAATAAGGTCTGGTCCTTTTTTATTTACAATCTTAGTAAAAGCATTAAAAAATAAAAACAACCTATATGTAAAAGAACTTAGTAAAAAATAATATAAACATTTAATTTGGAAGCCTTCAAATTAAAATAAATCTTTCATTTGTGGTGTGCGGCGAAATTACCTGAGGCAGGTAGCGACCATGTTATGACAATTAAAATCTAGAAAGTGTGGCAACTCAGAATTTTTATGATTTTTTTTTATTTTTAGCAAACTGTCGGCCTAAAAGCCCCCCAGTTTAACGACTACATGCAACACGATGCTCAGGAATTTATGGCATGGTTGTTAGATATTCTTCACGAGGATGTCAACCGAGTTCTTAAAAAACCGTATTATGAGGTAATTTGAGATGTTACTAGGAGATTATGTTGTGTATTTTGATTGGTTTTCTGTCATGATATAGCGCTTAACTCATTACAGCTATGATAATGGAATTAATTGTGTTGTAATATAATAGGGTTTATATATTTAATGATTAGGAATGCAGGTAATAAAGCAAATTTAATCTACAAATATTTATGTGTTATAAAATCCGATATTAAAAAAATTTTTTGGGGAAATAATTTTTTTTTTAAATTAAAAAAAAAATATTTTTTCTGAATTTTTCAGATAATAGAAAGGGAGGAAAATGATTTCGTGGTTGCTGCAGAAAGTTGGAAGTTGCACACTTCAAGAAACGATTCGTTTATTGTTGATTTATTCCATGGAATGCTGAAATCGAAACTTATTTGTCCAAAATGTAATAAGGTAAAAATATAATTTAAAAAAATCCAAAATTCGAAATTAAATTTAAAAATTATTATTTTTTATATACATACTTTTTTAATGAATAATTTCTTTGTAATTTTGGGCCTATTTTGGGAACATGTCTGTTTAATAAATTATTTACAATAAAATGTTTAATTTTTTAGCATTCGATAAAATTTGACCCTTTTCTATTTTTACCCGTACCACTACCTTCTGTTGTAAGACATCTAGACGTTATATTTCAATATAAAGAACCACCTAAAGAACCTGTTAAGGTAAGCTATAAATTGTATTCAAAATTTCTGCCAAAATCTGAAAATAAAAAAAATAAAAAAGGGTGGGTATATATAAAATTTTTATGTGAAATTGTAGTTTAATTGCAGTATGGGACAATATACAATTTGTTTTTTAAATAAAAACATATTTACAATATTTTATCATAACATGACCTATTTTTTTGAATTTTCTTAAAAAATGCATTTTTTGCCTCCTTTTTTCTATTTTGTTATTAAACAAAAACAATTAAAAATTTTTTTGAGAAATTTAAAAAACAATAAAATGTGTTTTCAAGAAATTTTGACAGCCATTAAAATTTTTTTTTGGAAAATACCTAAAAAATTTTTTGAAAAATTTGTAAAACAAATACAATTTTTTAAGAAATTTAAACACAATTAAAAAATGTTTATTTTTTATAAGATCTCTATTTGGATTCCAAAAACTAATGGTACATGCGAAAAAATTTTAGAAGAAGTTTCAAAAGTTACAGGAGTCAATCAGAACAAGGTTAACAATTTTAAAATTAGATATTTTCCATTTTTCTAATTAATATTACAACTGATTGATAATTAAATTTTTTTACATTAAAAATAACCCTTACAATTTGAATTTAAATTCTTAAATTGGATTTTTTTCATTTCTCCAATTAATATTACATTGTTAATAGGTGAAAGTTATTTTTAACATATTTTTAATTGATATGTAATTAATTTTTTAAGTTGAAAAATAATGTAACAATTTTAATTAAAATTTTTGGAATACAAATTTTTAAATTTTACATTTTTATATTATATTTTTATAGATGAGAATATATGAAGTTTATAACAATCAAGTACATAAGTTATATTCACCTATCTCAACCTCTGACAAAATTCTCTCAACCGATGTTATATTCATGTAAGTACTTTTATATCTTTTATGACTCCTATATATTAAAAAAAATTAATTGATACCATTTACCATACCATCAAATTGATACCATTTCTGATACCATTTACCATACCATCAAATTGATACCCTTTTTGATACCATTTACCATACCATCAAATTAATACCATTTCTGATACCGTCTACTATACCATCAAATTGAAACCATTTCTGATACCATTTACCATACCATCAAATTGATACCATTTCTGATACCATTTACCATACCATCAAATTGATACCGGTTCTGATACCATTTACCTTACCATCAAATTGATACCATTTCTGATACCATTTACCATACGATCAAATTGATACCTATTCTGATACCATTTACCATACCATCAAATAGACACCATTTTTTCCTTACCATTCTATTTATTACCATTACTTTTGCAACAGCCAATTAATAATTGAACATATGCTATATGGCATAGCCAACTTTGTAAAAAATATTAAATTAATTTTTGTTGTATATTAAGTGTTGCAAGTACTGTACAATATTAGCAAGTACTGTACAATCCCCCAATAATTTAAACATAAAAATTATAAAGATTTTTGTGTTAAAATTGTATTTTTAAATTTTTTTTTATTTTATTTTTAGTCAAGAAATGTTAACTTTAGAAGACTGTGACGAAGAAGTTTACGAGATTTTTGTGAACCAGCGAAAAAATGCACCGGATATTCCTGAACAATGTGTTTTTTGTAAGAAAAGGGCATCTGAAGGTTCGATTAAACGATGTTTAAGATGCTATAAAGTGGGATACTGTGACCAGTAAGTAACTAAAAAAATATTTATTTTTTTTACCGTAAAAAAAAAAATTTATTTAAAAAAATGTTTTTTTGATTTTTAGAGAATGCCAGAAATCAGATTGGCCACATCACAAAAATGTTTGTAAAAGAGTTTTAGAGAAAGTTGGGTTACCTTTCATTGCATTTATTCCTCATTCTAAAGCAACATTCACTTATATTGTCAACTTGTTTAACATTCTTGCCAAGTAAGTTGCTATTTTTTTGTGACTTTTTGTGTTAGTGTTTTTACATTTTTTGTTGATATTGTTGGCAATGCATCAAGAGCCTGAATGAATATGTTAACTCGGTTTAAAATAAATAAAAAGGAAAAGTCTAACTTTTGGATATTTATAAATTTATTTTTGTTCATTGCTGTTTAGAAAATCAATTCAAGTGTCGTACTACGAAAAAGATAAGGACACGAATAATGTTACTGAAATTAAAAACCCAACTACCTATGGTAAGACATTCATTAGAGTTTTAATAAATGCGTATAATAACCCATTTTTAGTAAATGCAAACAGATGTAAACTATAAAATTGTTAATTTTAGTTTATTTAATTAATTGTTTTTAGATAATTCGTTTACATTGATTCCTATTAGTTGGAGTGGTCAAAATTTGTCGAATTTACCTGTTATAAAACCTGCTGGTAATTCTACATACTTATTAATTTTTTAATTTTATTTAGTAATAATTTAAGTAGTTAAATTTTAATAATTTTATCACAAAATGACAGTTTTTTTTTAAGAACTTTTAATTGCACATACATATATGTTTTGTCCATTAATCTTAAGTAAATATATATTTTTTTTACAAACATATCTTTTCAATATATATATATTTACCGTTCTATTATTTATAGCATTTTTATTAATTTTTAGATGGTGGTTATAATGAGGTGTTGGATTTATCAAAATATGTCGTAGTTGGAATGGATTGGCACACGGACCCCAAACCTAAAAACTTTGTGAAAGTAGCAAACCGACCATTGGTAATATAAAAAATTGAAATAATTTAAAAAAAATAACAACTACTTAAAATTTAATAAATCTTGACTTATTTAGCTTAAAATTTTATTGTTCTTCAAATTTTTAATTTTTAAATGAATTATGGTAACAAAAATTATTTTGTAGAAATACCCAAGCTTGCCTACCCAGCCTCCTTCTGTGCCTAACTTATATGATTGCCTTCAACTTTTTACCGAACCTGAGATTTTAACACCAGATGAAGCTTGGTAAAAATAAAAAATATAAATTTTTAAAATTATTCTAGTGTGAATACTTAATAATAAATTTACAGAATTAAATTTTTTTGTCTTCTGAAATAGGTGCAAATGTTGCGTTTAATTCTGCATTATGTCAATAAGGGATTACTTTACACATGATTTTTTATATAAACTTTTTTCTCAAAATTTTGATTTTTCATTACAGGTATTGTCCTAGTTGTAAAGAGCACCGAGAGGCTACGAAACAATTATCGTTATGGCAACTACCTGATCTCCTTATTATTCAATTAAAACGATTTTCGTTCAAGAACTTTCTATGGAGAGATAAGATAACAACATTAGTTGATTTTCCTATCAGGCAAGTTTTTATTTTGTTATTTTTTTGCTTTTTCAACTTAAAAATTGATAATTTTTTTTTATACATAATGTTGATATTAAGATCTAGCAGTATAACACTATAGGCTTCATTAGTGACACTTGGAAATATATGTATTAAAGTTTAAATCAATATGCAGCATTTTTTAGCAAAAAATACTAATTTTTAACCCCCCAAAAAACAACAAAAAAGTGGCATAAGGTTTAATGCTATATAACCAAATAAATATCTAAAACTGGCAAAGGCATTTCGAGACTGGGTAATTTAGGTTTTAACTAGGCCTTTCAACATAGATAATAAACACAAAAAATAAAATATAAATTTATATAATTGTTTTTCTTTCTACAGAGGTCTTGATATGACGAGTTATTGTAAGAACGGGGAGGATTATATTTATGATTTACACTCAGTTGTAAACCATCATGGTGGAATATTTGGAGGTCATTATACTTCATATGTTTATTCCGGTTCCGATTCAAGTAAGTTTGTTTATTTTATACTATACTAATAAGTATTGAAAAGTCTGATTATGGTTTATATTTTTAAATATTTTTTTAAAAATTGAAACGTTAAATTTTTTTTGTTATATTTTGACTCATTTTTTTTAATATTGCTTTAGTTTGGTCATTTTTTATTTATTATTATTTGTTTTAAAATTTTAGCACCATTTTAATGGTGATTATTATATAAAAACTAAAAAAAAAGAATTATATTATAATTATAAGTGGGCAATATATAAAGTGACGATATATGACAAAAGATAATTAAAATGTAATTATTAAAATAACCACATTAACACATAATAAAGGTGCTTTAAAAAAGCCGATTTTAAAATTAAAAATAATAAAAAAATCTATATTTTGCCCAAAAGAATGGAGGGTATGCGATGATAGTAATATTTCTGTGATGAATTCTAACGATGTTGTCACTAAAGTTGCTTATGTCATGTTTTACCAAAGAAGAAAACCAACCAAAATCAATGTAAGTTCTACTTGTTAAAGTTTAAGCATTTTTATTTTGGTTGTTAGAAGTTTTGAATATAAAAAATTTTAACAAAAACTTTTTATGTTTAATTTTTTTTTTTTTTTAATTTTTAAATACCATTTACATTTTTTTAGATATTGCCCAATCCAACAATTAAAGAAAAAATTGTGAATCCAACAAAATCAGAAATTGGTTAATTGATTATTTTTTGTTTGTTCTATATTAAAACATCTACTTGGCATTGCTCTAAATTTTTAATTTTTTTATTTTAAAGATCCTAACTTGCCATCCACAAGCAAGGCCCAATATTTTAAAAACACATTTACTGAAAAAAATGTGTCTAAAAATGAAAATTACGAAGAAGACAAGTTATTTAACAGTGATAAGATAAACAATAATTTAACTCCTATGTCTATGGGGATTTCTGAACAGAAATCAGAGGAAAATGAAAATTTTGCTGATATTGTAAATAAAAAAGAAATACCTGAATGTTTGGTATCAGACAATAACAACCAAGACAAAGTGACTTTTGTGAATACAAAAAACAAAAAAGTAAGTTTTAGTAACATATTTATTACATATTTTTTAAATTTAAATTGATAAATTTTTTTTTTTTAGGAATTACCTAAAGATGATAGTGTACTACAAGAGACTGAAATAGAAATAAATCATATGGAAATAGGCGACAATAGCTCTAAAATAAACGGTAAAAACTAAAATTTGCATAAAAATATTTTACATTTAATGTAAGTAATCGATATTATTGATTTTTAGATTCTGAAAACATATGTGATCAAAATGTATCCAATGATATACATACCTGCTCTATAGTAAAGCTATCAGACAATACTGCTAAAATTGATACTGAGTTTACAGATATGGATGAAATAGATTAAATTATTTGTATTAAAAGTGTTATAAAAACAATGATAATCTCAATACAACCAAATGCCTTGTCTTATTTTTTTACCTACCTTAACATTTGTAAATGCGGCACAATCATTACCCGAACCCAAAATATTATTTTTCTATATTTTTACGAATATTTAAAATCATTTTTATATCCGAACCAGGTATTGTATTAAAATAGTGGGACTTCTATACGTATTAGTGTATACATTAGTTTATCTAATGCACTGTGTTTAACTATTCCTAAAAGGAAAACATTGAGAAAATGTGTTAATACAAACTAAAAACTTAAAATATTAATTTGTTTTTTTTCACAAGTTGAAATATTTATCATCATTATTATTTAAAATTTATGGAAAGCTGGTATTGGGTTTTAATAAGGCTGCAGTTTGTAAGGTTAAGACTGCAAAATTGCCCTTGTAGTAAGGATAAAAAAATGCAAAAAAAAAGTCTGTCAAGCTTTTAGTACATTCTTTATGATATACAAAATTAAATACAAAAAAATGTCCATGCTAATAATTTATTTCACAACACACCACAAAAAATTTGCACTACATTCACTGGGTCACCCGAATTTTTTTTTCATCATTTATAAAAACATTTTTTTCAATCACCAAAAAACATTTTTCTCCTAGGTTGTTAAAAACGTTTTATTTAATATTGCATTGAGTTTAAAAACTTGGAATGTTCAATTCCACGAATAAGAAGAAGCTCGGAATCCAGTTTTGCATCTTTTGTCTTTAACATACAAGTCCTTTTCCATGTCTTGTCATTGCCACAACCCCTAGAACAAAATTTTGTTTAATATTTTTTGTTTATATTATTATCCTTGACGTAGGAAGGTCGAATGCGCGACCTAAACATGGAGTAACATTAGTTACTCCGACCTAGTCTCGGGTTGACCAGTTTGGGATATTATATAGATTAATTATGCTACTAATTAAAGGCTGGCTCAGCAGGAGTTTATACCGTTTATAGCGCCTTACTTTTAGGTGCTACAGCATGAGATCATTGGGGATTAAACCCACCACCTCATGTGTGGTGTAGCAAGTGTTCTTACTACTACATCACGCTGCCGGTTTTTAATACTTTTTCAGTGGTTATTAATATAAAAAGGATCTAGAACATACTTGCAAGTTTTGGTTGGGTAAGGTTCCCATGTTGTGGTTCGTTGTTTACAGTTTGTACATTCAAAAAAACGCTTTCTCACATTTCTCCAAGAGAGTGAGTGTTGTAACTGTTTACAACGGTCGTGCGGCACCCAAAATGTGTAAGCACACTGCTCACATGATACCACCTAGAAAATTGTCATAACAGTTGTATTACAGGCCTTTATTCACATAATGGGCCCTTTAAATTATTTGTTTTGGTTTAAATTTTATTTGGTGTCCTGTAAGTTTCATTTATAAGTTTGCAAATCTGAAGTTTAATTTAAACTTTTAGGTTTTCCGTTTTGTTTTTAAAGTATAAATTACCTTTGAAGGTGTCTCGATAGTTTCTGCCATTTTTTCTTCCATCATTTCTTTTCTAATCAAAGGGTTAAAATAATTTTCCGTCCTCTCCATTTCAGCCTAAAACAAATAAAACTTTTAAAAAACTGATCATAAAGGATTTAAATATTAAATTTTTGAGTTTATACCAAATCTAAGCTGTCTGAATGGGATGATTTTGCATTTAGAATATCTTGAAATTCTGAGTTTGATATTTTGGATCGAAAACCTAAATAAAACATTTGTTTAATAAACTTGCTTAAAATTTTTATTAGAAAGTTTTACTAAATAATGTTATTTTTAACCTTCCAATCCATTTTTTGGCTTGTCTTTAATGAACTCCACTTTCTTTTCTTGCAGGTCTTTTCTATTTTCCTGCACAATATTCTTCATTTTGTCTTGAAGTTTTTGGTTCGTTTTAATTTCTTTAGATTTTTCAATGACCGTTGAATTAGGATTTGATTTTTTGATATCGACTGAACCTGTTTCTGTTCTCAACTTTGCAATTGCTTTCCTCTGTAACATAAAAACATTCATTTTACAGAACCTAAATAAATTTCTATTTAACCACTGTTTTAAACATAAATATAAGGGTTTATATTGTATTAAATGTGCCTGGGTAAGTCTCGAAATTTAGGATCTCAAAATATATTTAAAAATATCCTAAACCTATAAACAGTAATATACCAACTTTAAAACTCGATTTAGGAAAAAATACCTTTCGAAGTTCTGCTAAGCTTATAGTTGAACTAGAACTCGCTGGCATTGTTTTCTTATTACTTAACCAATCACCAAACAAGTCAATGTGTCCACTGCTATTATTGTTCCCACCTCCTAGTGCAGGAGATTTTTCAGAAAGCTGATTAGATTTGATTGAATTAAGACCAACATTTGTTTTGGCTTTCAAAGAGCTCTCACCAAGTCTATAAAAAAGGAAAATTTTTTCTGGTTTATTAAACAAAATTAGCTTTTTTCACTTTTATATGAGTAAATATTTTTACTTAAAATTTATGAAAAATGTTATTTCTTTAACACACTTTATAAAGGAAATTTTTTTTTAATTTGTTTTTACAATACTTTGTGCTATTGGCAAGATCTTGTTTTCTTTTCAGAGCGTTAGCCTTTTTCATTCGAATTAACTCCTCTGTACATTTCTTGATGTCGTTCGCAGAAACATAATTTGTTGTCTTGATCGGTTGTGGTTTGGCAGGTTGCATTTGTTTAACCTTAAATTATAAATTATAGTTAAAGTAATATCATAAAAAATTCTTATAGTAAGAATACATTGATTTTTTTTTAAAAATGCAAAAAAATATTGTTTTACTTTTTTCTTTTCGTCGATAAATTGTTTTTGTTGCTTGAGAAATTGAGCCGGTGACAAAACCACTTTCGGTTCGTTAACTTCTTGCTCAATATTTTGTTTCTTCTGTAAATGATTTAGAAATTGTTTTGATCCTGCTGCCATGTCACCAGAAGATAGCATATCAGCACTGTGAACAAATGTAAAATATATTTTTTGTCTTGATAAAGCACAAATACATACAAGAAAAAAAAACTAGATTTTTTTTCCAAAAAACTTAAATTTTGGGCATTGAAAAAGTGTTTTATTTAGAGTGTTGTATATTATAAGATAAATATATTTTCATACAATAAATCAGAGCATCCTGTAACAGATTGTTCTTCTTTGATTCCACTTATTGCTTGCATAACTCGAGACCGTTGGATTTTTTCTCTCTAAAAAAAAAATTTGTTAAAATTAAAAAAAATAATTATATTACTTTTACTGATGTTTACTTACTTGTTGAAGAGAAGATTCTTTGTTTTTTACTCCATTTAAAACTTGTGTTAATTTCATTTTCGATTCTTTCCTAAAATATATCAGAAAAAAAAAATTAAATTGTAAAAATATTTTTAAATTTATTTTTACCCTACCTTTGGACATTGGGGTTACTAGAGGGGGGTGCAGCACTAAAAGTTTGCCCCCCATAAAAGAACTGGTCTCCCTTAACCTTGTTCCACATTGTTTTCTTAAATTTATCTGATATTGGAGCTGCAGCAACCGAGCCCTGTAGTTCCCCCCTTTTTGAGCTCATTTTCTTGTATTTGGATTGCATGTGAAAAATACAAGTCTCCCCAAATTGCCTAAAAAAATATAAAACCTCTAAAACAAAACCCCGAATTTATGTTTAATAACTTATCTTTGATGTGGGAAGGTCTAAGCAAAGAAAATATCAGTTACCTGAACCCAGTCTCGAGTTGCCTTCAGCAGTTTGGGATATTATTGATTATAATTGTTTGATAATTAAGCTGCTGATTAAGTGTTGACTCAGCAGGAGTTAATACCAGTTATTATGCCTTACTCAAGAGCGATACAGTATGAGAGCTGTGTGAATCTAACCGAGGACCTTATGTAGTGAAGTCAAGTGTTTTATAAATGTAACTGTTGTACTTGTTTATAAAAGCAAGGCATTTTCCTGCAGGTTGTTTGTTACGAAACTTAGTCGCCGTACACCAACCAAGGTCGGCTGAGATCCCAATTTTCATAACTCTGTCAGCTAAATCAACCGTCAAAGCTGGGGTATTGTCATACCTAAAAAACAGCAATTTTTTGAACAAAGTCATTAAAGAAATATAGGTTTTATATTAATGCGATATTTTTACTTTCAGTCAATAAATTAATGTGATATGCCAAAAAAGTCAAGATCGTATGAAAAATAAAGTAAATAAGTGTTAAAAATAAATCACAAAGTATTTGAACATTAAAAAAAAACATTAATCAAACTTACGTTTTACCCCCTGAATAATCATCTTTCTTGGGTGGCATAATTGAAGGGTTAAGTAACCCAATTATACACCCCACTGTTATCTTTCTCCACAATTCTTCATGGACTTTTCCAAATAAAAAGAAAGCAACATGCTTAGTGCAATCTGATAGGTCAGATAAATGCCAAATACTAAACTTTTTACCCTGAGAATTTAAATATTAAATTTAAAATAAAACACTTATATTTGGGCTGTGTATAGCTAATTTTTAGAGCTTGTTAAAGGTATATATTTTTAATGTCGTTTAGGTTTAAACATAAAACTAATTTTTTTTATATGAATAAAATTTAAATTTTTTTTGTACATTTTTTGCTGTTTGAGGATCCATTTGTTTAGCTACCACAGCAATGGTCACCCAATCACTATCCGCAGATAGCTTAAGGGTTGGCCGAATTAAACTCAATTTTAAGTGGGTCTTAGATCTCATAAGGTCTTGTAGGTCACCAGCAGAAACAAAACGTTCCCTTAAAATATAGAACATAAGTTATGAATTTAAAAAAAATTAAATTAATATGAGGTCAAAATTGGGATAGAAAAATATGTAATTTAGAATTTTAAATTACTTTAGACGAAGTCTTGAAAATGTTTCTGTTTCAAAATATCCTTCTTTTTGCAATGGTTTTTTTGGTTGAATTTTCTTCCCTTTAAGAACAGGTTGTTGTTTGTGTATAGGCTTAACTGAAGGTTGAGAATAAAAAGATAAAGAAGTACCATTTGTCGTTGTAATTTTTGCTGCTGTGTTCATATTTTCTAATTCTTGATGGCTGACTCTTCGTTTTTTTTGAGAGGGTTCCTCACCAAAAAGCCTCGTTTTATTTTCCACTTTATTTTGGGGCACAGCTTTGAGAACTTCACTGATCGAATCATTCTGATATTCATCTTTGTTTCCAAAAGCAGCAAGAAAACTTCTTTTTGAATCACTTTCCGTTGGTGATCTTTCTTTTTTCGAGTTAGAGGTTGTTGAAGTATTAAGGTCAGACTTTTGGCTCATTTTTTCTTTTAAAGCTGCCATCTTTCTTTCAAGTTCAAGATATTCATCTAAATTATAAGTAATGATATTTTTGTACCTCAAATTTTTTTTTATTAAAATTTGATAAATTTTATTGACTTGTCAAAAAAATTACCTTCTATAGTTTTAGAATTTTGTTCTTCACTTTGAATTTCTTCAGGATCAACGTCATCCTCGTCCATAATTGCTGCCAGAAGATCCAAATCTTCTTCATCTAAACATAAATTCAAAATTTTCTTCAAGTTTATTAAATTTCATTCACAAAATTTTAGAATCTTTTATTTTTAATAGCTCCTACAATTAAACATAGTAAATGCTTCACTTTAAACTTACATGTACATTTGCTTAACTTGAAATCATTTAAACTGCAAATTTATTTTTTTACCATTTTCTTTTTGATTTTCGGACGTGTTTGATTCAAATTTATCATCTTCTTTGTCAAATAAGGCTTCTAATTCGTCGTGTTGAGAAGTTTCTAGCTTAGCCATATTAAAATCACAAACTCTGAGATATATAAACTATATTTAACACTAAAATCAGTAGTTTTTTTCAATTAAAAACCCCAAAAATGAAGGTAAACAAAAAACTACAAATATAAGGTAAACAAAAATCAGCTGATTTCGTTTTTCCCGCCAATTAAAAGAGAGAAGAGAGAAAGAAAAAAAGTTACGCAGTTTGGCTTTGGAAGCATTGAAGCAAAACTCTTTTTTTTTTATTTTACAACCACGTGCGTCAACGTAGCTCTCTCATTTTTAGTTGAGTTATGTAAAACTAAATAAAAAATTCGAAAAGATTGTGTTTTAATACTTGATTAGGCTAAATTATGTGTATGTTTTGGCTGTGTATAACAGTAAGTCTATATTTTTAGACAGGTTTAGTTATTTAGTGTTTTAATATACGTTAAATCTATGAACTTATAAAATTAAAAAGACGATTTTAGATTTCGTGTTTCTATAAATATTTTGTATATCTTTGTGCGAAATTCTTAGCAATTAAAGTACTATAAAATTTGTAACTACGTTTAAAACAATCGTGCATATTTGGTTTTTATGAAATTGTTAATATTTTGTTGTTTCGTAGATTTCAAATTCTTATTTTGTAGTCTGTAAAAATCTTAAGAAAAAAGATAAAAAATGGCAGAAGAAGAATGTTTTCCACGTGGAAAAGCTCCCAGAATTCCAAGTTCAGTTCCAACCAAGAAACCAAAACTGCAAATGGATCGACCGGATAATTTATTTCGAGAGGTATATAAAAATTATTGGGTAGTACTAAAATACGGGATGCGGGAAGTACCGAGGCCGTATGTAAACGTTAACAAAAAAAACGCTGAATGCGGAAAAGGACGGACTTTTTATACCCTCTCCTAATCTTCCCTTGTGCTTTATATTCAATTTTGCATCATTTCTTGACCTTTAAAGTTAATCCGCATTTACATACGGTCCCGCACTATCCCGCATCCCGTACTTTATGTCCAAATTATACTTTATGTCCAAATTATTGTTAAATATTAATTGCAATTGTTGGATTGTTATAAAAGCTTACATTCTCCAATATTTTTTTTAAAATAAGCAAAATTGTGTAAAAACTACAAAAATGTATTTTTTAATTCCAATAGTTAAAAAATGCCTAAAGATTAATTATTTTTTTTTGTAATATGTTGCATAGCATTAAGTATTACTTATTTTTTTTAGAATCCAACAGTTATTAAGGAAAGACCTGAGAAGTCAAAAGATCGAAAACGAAAAAGTGATTTGGAAGGTTGGCCAGAAGCGGCTCGGGAAGAAATTGAATCGGATGAAAGTAGAATGACATCGGTTGACTATCTTACATTTAAGGTAATTTAATTCTACATTTATATTGATTATGCGACATATTAAAGTTATAACTTCTGTTGCCAAAATTTGCCAATTTAATAAACTTCTGACCTTGTAAGGGAAAAATGTTACAGTAACAAAATGCTCTTTAGTTTAAAAGTATAAATATGATCTTTATTATTCTGCAGAAATTCCATGAAGGAATGTTAATTCTTGGATGTGTAAAAGAAATATTTGAACTAGAGATTATGTTAAGTTTACCAAACTGTAACACAGGATTTGTGAAAGCAAATCGAATTTCAACTTTCTATACCAACAAGTTACAACAACAACTACAATCAATTGAAACAGAAATGGAGGTATATCATCATAGTATAAACAGTTTTTTTTAATGTTTATTTTTGATGTAAAAAGGTTGACTTTACGACCTGAACATAATCTTTTTTTTACATTTTTATATTTAACTATTTTTCTTTTTATTAATTAAAGTTTGTTTTTTTAGTCTATCCCAGCACTATCTGAGTTATTCTATGTTGGTCAACTGGTTGTTTGTTCTGTTTGTGGTTTGAATCCAATTACTAAAAGCATTCAACTTTCATTGGACCCTCAAGCAGTTAATGAAGGTTGGTAAAATATAGTTTAATTTTTTTTTTAATAGCAAATTAAATTTAATAAAAAATGATATGTATAACAATATACATTTACAAATTTTTAAATATTGTTATAAAGTCAAGCATATAACATAGATGGTGCTGATATTATTTTTTTAGGTGTAATTGTTTCGAATATAAAAAATGGCCAGCACCTAAGTGGAGTGGTTAAATCAATTGAAGATCATGGGTATATTGTTGATATTGGAAAGAAAAATGTGAATGCTTTTATACCATTTAAACAAGCGGGTGGGTTTAAAAATATATTTAATTCTAAAGCATTTTTTATTGTCTCACTTTTCGTAAAAAAACATGATAAAAAATATAGGTTTACATTTTTTTGTATTTTGTTGTACCCATTTCGAAAGGCTGACTTTAGCCTAAACATAAATTGAATTCTTTGTTACTCTGAAGTCTTGAGTTGACTTTGGGCTCTTTAAAATAAAATTAAATATAATTACTTGCTAATTAGGATGCCAATTGGTTTTTGACATAACAGGAGTTCACTTTAAAACTAGAAATATATATAAGTAAAGATTTGCTGAATTGTTCTTTTTTGTTATTTTTATTAGATCCCAATAAAACCCTTGTACAAGGAAATGTTATCAGATGTTTAGTAACAAAAGTTAAAAGTGACGGGAAAATTTTAACTCTTTCGAATGATTCAAGAAAAATTAACAAATCAATCGTAAGTTTAATTAAATTTCTATATTTATTATTATTAGTTTTTTAAGTCATCATGTTAATTTTAGATTATTTTATTTTTTGAAGTAACATTTATCCCCTAGTAAGGTATATATATACTAAAAATTAGTAATAAAAATCAATCTAATATTAACATTGTGCAACAAAAATCATGAAAACAAAAAATATAAAAAAGTTAAAGTAATAAAACAATTAAGATCATAAAAAAAATTACAAAAACAAAAAACTTTATAAAAATTACTGAAGGTAATCTAATAACGGAGAAACCCGTTCCCCCATTTGTAAAAACTCAAAAACGTTGAGGTAGTTTTGACCCATTGTGCTTAGAACGAGCTTTCGTTTGCTTATAGTTGTTATGGAAATAGATTGACCTATCTGGTTTTCTCTTGTTAGAATATGTTTTAAAAACCAGCCACCACTGCTATACATACTAACCCTGTTAATATATTTAGTTAATTTATTTTTAATTTAATTTTTTTTCACACTAAGAAAAAAATTTTAAAGTTCTTTAATTAATTGTATACATGATTAAAAAGTGGCTAACAAATTTAATGACTTTTATACAGAAGAATTATGACATTTTTTTACAATATATTTTGGTTTTTACAGATTAATATTTAAACTAATTCATATATTTTCTACTTAACTTGTTGTTATACAATTTAAAACATTTGTTTGCGATTTTTATTCAACTTGTCTCAAAGTCAAATTATTTTACCTGTTATTTCCATAATCACTAATTAACACATTTCCACAACAATCAGTTATTACACCAAGTGGTACTCGAAACTGACTTGGTCCACCACCAAACGAACCAAATTTACTTAAATACGAACCATTTTTATCGAATATTTTGATGCAGTGGTTTCGGCTATCACTAACTAATATCTATAAGCAAAAAGTTTTTATTTTTTATTATGAATTTGAAATATTAAAACCATGCTAGTTTTGGGTGTACTTACCTGGTTCCTGTGGTTTACAGTGGTGTAATATGGTCTGTTGAAATGGTTTGTTTCATTGGTTTGTAGTCTGTTGATCATTTGACCATCCTTACTGTGGATCGTAACTGTGTTGGCTTCAATATCAGTCACAATATACCTTTTATAATAACGTTCAAGTACTTATTTTGTTGTATTACAAATTTGGTTATACTTAAATCCAATTTAAGGCAGAATTTTTTTTTAAATAACCTCATTTTTTACCTGTCATTTTGATCCATGCATATTCCCCTACACCAATCAAAAATCCCCCTTCCAAATTCACCCATATATTGTCCATTATTATTCCATATAGCCACCACTGTGCCACAACAAACTGCAACAGTATCTATACCACTACTACACATACCTCCTATGGAAAATATTAAATAAATTTCAAATGCTTGGAAGTAAAACCTAAGACTATTTGTAATATTAAGTTAACCTGGTGTAAGATTTCCAGTGCTGACAGATTTGTAATGTTGGCCTGATGAAGTAAAATAATGCAACATCTTTTCATTTGTGTCTGAAACTACAATCATCTAAAAAAATAAATTGCTTTTAAATTTTTAAAATATCAAAAAGGCACATTTTCTTATCTGTTTTCCAATTTAAAATTTTTTTTACAATTGGTTATTCTCGATGTGGAAAGGTCCACTTCACGACCTAAACATAGAGTATCATCAGTTACCCCGGCCCAATCTTATGTTGCCTGTGGCAGTTTGGGATATTATATATTATAATGGCCGAATAATTGAACTGCTTTTTAAGGAATGCCAGACACTTCGGCCCCCGGACACTTCGGCCAAAGACAATTTACTGCTTAATTTGTTTCAAATATTGTCTAAAAAACTGTATATATCTACGCGAAAATAAAATTTTTTGCGGTAATTAAAATGCAAAATCCTCGCTGTTTTGAAAAAAAATTTTTTGCTGAAGTGTCTTGGCCGAAGTGTCCGGGGGCCGAAGTGTCTGGTTACCCTTTTTAAGTATTGACTCAGCAGGAGTGCATACCTTTTATAGCACCTTATTCAGTGGCGTTACAGCATGAGAACTTAAACAGTAGGCCTAGTGTATTACTTGGTTTAGTTTAACAATTCCTGGTAAATAATTTCCAATTTTGAGTTGTGAGTTGGCATCAAATTGTTCAAATTGATCGACTTGACCGAATGTCCAAGTTGTGTCAATTCTTCCCCAGTCTCTGTAATCTATCCATGGATGTTGTGTATCACTTGAGTTACGTGATTGAAGATTGCTATGTTGTGGACTAAAAATTTGGATTAAAATTTGATATCAGTTGTGTTAAAGCAGCGATTTGATATCAGTTGTGTTAAAGCAGCGATTTTTTTCATTCAAATATGCCTTTTGTGCACTTTCAGTATGTAATCATTAAGGTTTTTTAAGAATTTAGATTTTTTTTAAGAAATTTATTTTAAAAAAAGGTATTTAACTGTTTGTATTTCAGTTTTTACCTTAACTGTTTTTCTTCTGTTAAAAAGACAGGATAGTTTGGTTTGGACCCTGAGTTTAATATATTAGAATCTGCAAGTTAAAATATATATTAAAGGTGTTTGTAATAATAGAATTTAAATTAATTAACAAAAAAAGAAAATGGAATTACCTCTTGGTTCTGATGTGTTGAGTGTTGTAAAATAATCATCAAGTACTTTATTATCTGGCGATTTTTCTGATTTGGCATTTACTGTTGTTGGAAATGGTGTTTCGATATTTGGTTTATGAGGTTCTGTTTTTTGACTGATTTTGGTTGATAATGGTGTTATAGGGTTGGTATCTGGTTGATTTTGGTTTGAATATGGTATGTATGGTTGTGTTTTATGGCTTACTTTGGTTGATGTTGGTGTCGGTTGGTCATGGTAAGATTTTACAGAATCTGGTTTATATGGTGTTTGCTGACGTTGACTGAAACTGGTTAAAAATGGTGTTTCAGAAATTTTATTTGAATGATGCGATTTTATTGAATCTGGTTTGTATTGAATTGGTACTGGTTGATATGGTGTGTTAAAACCCAAATTTGGTGTTTTTGATGCACTTTTCTGGTAGGACAGACGACTTTTAATTGGTTGATTTTGAAAACTCGATGAAGGATTTTTACGCAACAGAGCATCTAAAAAATAAATTTTTTTTTTTAAATATATTTTTAAAAATTTTTAGGTTTAAACAAAAAATTGTAAAACTTACAAAATAATGTTGATACTAAGCTTGTATTAGAAGGGGGGTGGGCCAACCATGAGTTGTGTGATTCGACCATTATCCAAACAGTTAACTAAATTTCAAGAAAAAAAATTTTTAAAAAGGGTTTTTGTCAAAAAAAATTTGTATGATTAAAAAATTTTTTTTAAGATTTTTGTATTTCTTTTTTAATGTGGCAACCCACCCCTCAGTTTAATGTTCACCTATGCTCAAAATTATTTGATAAAATTATCGATTTATTTACTGCCTTCTTTTGAAAGAAAATCTGCTTCTTTTTTTCTTGGTGTTGGACTTGGTTTCGGTGATTCAAGAGTTCTATCAGTTGCTGTTGTTGCATTTTTAGGTTCACGACTTATGTTAAATAAACATTCATAATCTTCAGGTCTAGAAAAATAATTTTTTTTTTTGAAAAATTTTTCTAATTATTGCAACTTAAAATGATTTAAAACACATGTAAAAATTGTATTTCAAGAAAAATGTTATTTACTTAAGATATTTATTAAAGAACAACCTTTTTTGCAAGAGAACCTAAAATTAATATTTAGTTTTTTTACTTGTGGGTAGCAGCCTTCAGAAGGTTAATTAAATTTCCGATAGTTGCTTCGTCTTTTTTCCACTTCTTCCAATCTTCCAGATAACTTAAATTTGCTTTCCACTGTAGATTAGTAACCGAGTCTTTATCAAGTCTGCAAAAATTATTTTAATTTCAACTTTACTTACATTTTTTGGGGTTAACCTTATTGAAAAAACTAAGGCATTTGATTTTTTCTGTTGACTTTGTATATCTTTTGTAAAAATATTAAAGTAGACACTTTGCAAAGCTATTGTAACCCTTACAATGTAAAAATATAGAGCAATGCACTAGTTTAAAAAACAATATAAAAAACTAAATTTTTGGACTAATTTTGAATCCCAATTTGATGCAATTTTGAAATTGTTTTTACTTTAATGTTTTTCCAAGTGGATTAGTGACAGTTGGCAAAACTCTTGCCAGTTTTTCAAGAATATCGGTCGTCACTTTCCTCTGCAAAAGTAATTGTCTTCTTGCTTGATGTTCTACTGATTCCTTCTTCTGAGAACTGGCTGAACTTCCCATATCATTCTAAAATCATTTTAAAATAAATTTAAAATTATAATTTTTAGCAGGTTTTTGAAATTTAAAAAATATTGAGCTATTATTAGGTTATGATTTGTTTTTTATTTAACTATATTCTTTTTTTATTTTTCAGACAAAATCTGAACAAGAAATCACTTTGGATTCACTTCTGCCTGGAACATTGGTTAAATTTAAATGTACCAAGGTAAGTTAAACATACATAACTCAAAATTCAGTTAATTGTTTTACTATATATAAACTAACCTGTAAATTCTGACATTATTTTTACATAAGCAAACCTAATTTATTTTGCATTTAAAATTAATTGGCAATTGAAACTTTGAAAGTTTGTCTTAACCTTTCTGTGTTCAGTAACGATCTAATTTAATTTTACGGCTTTATCTTAACTAGAACTGTAGTATGTTTAAGTGTTATTTGGCATTCATTAGGCCATCGTGTTAAGTGTGTATTGGAGTGTCTTTTCTTAGCGTAGCGGTTAAATTTTTTTAAGTAAGTGACAAGATTAACTTGGGCACTGAATCAGCGTTCCTTTTGTGTTGTCCACTTTGGTATTAAAATTTTTGACATAAGCACTTTTCAAATTTTTGTACTGACCTATTCGTTTAATCAAACAACAAACAGTTCATGTTTTGTACTACTTTTTTTCATACTACTTTACTTAGAATAAAACAGTAATTTGCAACAGATCTTATAATGAAAACAATTTATTACACTTTATAAACACTATTTTTTTTAAACTTTACAGTGTCATGCTTTTAAAACACTTTTTTACATAAGCATTTATATTTTTCTCTTGTTGTTAACTATGTCTTTCATTTTTTTTCTAGTAACTTAATTTAGTGTTTAAACTCTTTTTTGTTTTGACAGCAACTTCCTAGAGGTCAAATCGGGAATTTTCTCGAGTTCCAAGGCAGCGTTGCAATCTTACATTCACTACCTTTTAAAAAAAAGAAAAAAGAAGTCACAGAAACTGAAAAAACGGAAGAAAACAATTCCGAAGGTGAAGAAAATTCAGAACCAATCAAAAAGCGTAAAAAGAAAGGGAGTAAAAACGTTAAAGATGAATTGCAAGAAGCAGATACAAAAGTGTCAAAAACCAAGAAATTAAATTTTGACAAGGATGATAATGTTGTTGCATGTATTTTGTATGTTAATGTTCTTAAACATGTTGCCTTGGCAACCAATCCAAAGTTATGGAGGGACGAGGAAAGATTGGAGTTGTTAAGCTCTAATAAGGTATCTATTCATTTAAAAAAAATTCATATTTTAAATTTCAACATATTTTAATTTTATAAAATATAATTTTTTTTGTAAATATATGTATATAACTTTTTCTATACTTTATTTTTGCAGGACAATTTTTTGATTGGTCAAAAATGTAAATTTTCAGTCAAACATAAACTTAAGGGAATAGGTTTAGTTGGACAGGTAACAACAAACTTGTTTTTATTATTTTTGTATTCGTTTATAAAAGCACTACCTCTATGTTGTAACCCTACAAGTAAGACCTTTTAAACTGTATATACCAACTTCAAGAGCCAACAACCATTCAGTAATATCCTAAACTACCCAGAGTTAACTTAAGACTGGTTTGGGGTAACTGATGTTACTCTAGTTTGGTCTTAAAGTCGACTTTTCCACATCAAGAATAAATAAATACTAAAAAGCTTATGTTTTGTCTTTTGTAGTTGGATAATAATGGCCCTACTGGCATCATTCTAATCAAGCATTTATCTGACAATCGGATAGATGTTTCTATGAGTGAACTGGTGAAGAAGAAATCTTACAAAGCAAAAGTAATTCAGAATTGTAACATTGAAGGAATTTTGGAACTTACTTTAAAAAAGTGAGAAAAAATTGTGTTTTAATTTTGTTTGGTATAGTGGCATGATGTATTGGTTTAAACACTTGGCCTTACTATAGAAGGTTCTTGGTTTGATCCCCACTGCTTCCATGCTATAGCATCTTTAAGTAAGCTATAAACAAACTTCTGTTAAAAAATAAATAATATTGGAAACTGCCAAAATCTACTTTTGATCTGGTTGACTCTATGTTTTGGCCAGAAAGACGGCTTTTCTACATCATGTATAAGTGTATATTAAAAAGATGTTTGGTAAAATCAATTGTAGTAACAAATTTTTATTTTTTTTATTTTTAGGAGTATGTTAGAAGCAGCTTTCCTGCGATATGAAGATGTGAAAATTGGGGGAGTAGTGCAAGCAAAAGTAATGGCTATCAATCACAGGGGTCTCTTGGTCAAGATTGGATCTGGAAAAGGTTTTTATTTTATTTTTATAAAAATTTGTGATTAGAATTTTTTTTTACATTTATTTATTCTCGATGTTGGAAGGCCAATTTTTTGACCTAATCATGAGATAACATTTGTTACCTTGATCCTAGTCTTGAGTTGATAGCAATAGCAATATTTTTGTCTTATTGTTGTTTTTTTTTAGACGAGGAGTTTCGTGGTTGTGGGAACTTAAAAGGTTTTGTTTCAAACTTGCATATTTCAGACATCGTGTTACAACACCCTGAGAAGAAATATGCTGTTTCTGATGTTATTAATTGCAGGGTAAATTTAAATATTATCGAAAAAAAAGTGTTTTAATCTTTGATGCATAATTGAAAGTACTTTTTAAAATGTGTATTACTTTATAATATTGCTAAATTATTTGGCACTAATTTACAATTTATTTTTTTTCAATTTTTGTAATTTTGATATTTTTTTATTTTTTAGGTTTTGAGCGTTGACCCAAAAAGGCGACATATACAACTAACTTGTAAGCCCACTTTATTGAAATCCAAGCTACCCGTCGTAACAAACTACACTGATATAACTATTGGTCAAATTGTACATGGATATATAACTGTTATTAAAGATTATGGGTAAATTATAAAAAAGAAATCAAATTTTAGGAAATTTGTTCTGTTTAATTATACATGTTTAAAAGGTTTTAAATAGTAACATTTTTTATTATAATGTCTAATAGTATTAGCTTTGCCAAAGAAGATTAAGTTTTTTTGTTTTAACTTTTTTATTTTATTGACATTAATTTTATAAAATTTGGTAGTTAAATTATAGTGTGTTTTTGTTTTTTATTTTTTCTTGAAATTACATGTAAAACAGCATTATTACATATATTTTTTTAGAGTAATTTTAAAGCTTTATGATGATATTTGTGGATTGGTTCCCAAGACTCAATTATCTGCTGAAGTTGTCGAAAATCCACAAAAAGTTTTTTTTATTGGGCAGGTAAAAAATAAATCTTAATTAAAAAAAATTCTAAATTTTTAAAGGCAATTGTTATATTTATATTAACAGGGTTAAAAATAATTTTATTTTTTGTGATTTCCTTATCATATTGACATTCTTTTTATTTAATATTTTTTTTTAATTATGAAATAATTTTGGTATTCTTAGGTTATGAGAGCTCGTGTATTATCATGTGAACCTGAACTTAATAATTTAAAATTATCGTTTTGTCTTTCACAAACTGAAAAGAAAAATGTCGATAAACCAAAAACTACAAATCTTGTCATGCCAGCAAATAAGGTAAATTAAATGCAAATTTTACTAAAAACAAGGGTTGTATTTAAAAAACGTTGTTTGTAAATGCCGGCAGCATGGTGTAGTGGTCAGAACACTTGGCTTCACTACATGAAATTTTGGGTTTGATCCTCACTGTTCTCATGATGTAGCGCCCTTGAGTAAGGCGCTATAAACGGTATGCACTCCTGCTGAGCCAGCACTTAATCAGCACTATAATTATTGGGCAATTATAATCTATATTATCCCGAACTACCAAAGGCAACTAGAGACTGGGTCGGGGTAACTGATGTTACTCTATGTTTAGGTCGTGAAGTCGACCTTTTTAAATTAAGAATAAATAAGTGTAAAAACATTTTTAAAAAAGTTTGTTTTTTTAGATTGTTTCAGTGAAAGTTACAGACAAAGAGAAAGATTTTTTCAAGGTTTTGATAATAAACAACGACATCCCATCTGAAGAATGGATAAGTGCTAGATTATATAAAGAACATTTGTCAGATTTCCTTACAATATCACAAGAGTTGTTTTCAACTATTTCTGTTGGAAGTGTTCTTGAAGATTGTGTTACTTACATAAGGAAATCATCCTTGAATGGTGAATATTATTTTACTTAATATTAAGTTTTAAGATTTTTTTTGTGTAATTTTTTTTTATATTTATTTATCCCCGATTTCATTTATATTTTTCTGCCATTTAAAAATGGAGTAACATTAGTTACCCTGACTCAGTCTGAAATATTATTGTTTATAATTGTGTGATAAATTAGCTGCTGATTAAGTGTTGGCTCAGCAGAAGTTTAAATTGTTACCTTACTTAAAGGAGCTACAGCATGAGAGCAGTAGAGATTTAAATTTTGTTAATGTGAAAAGGCTGATTTTATACCCAAACTTAGGTTAGGGTAGCAAATGTAACTGTTTGTATGGTTGTGAAGTTAAACTTGCTACATAAAGCATAAATAAGTCCCCCAAGAAATTAAAAAAAAATTAAAATAACAAAAACAATTTTTAAATCTAAAATTAATTTTTTTAGTTTCTATGAAGAGAAGTTTGTTTAACTTTTCGACAAGTAGAATTGAAACTCCGTTAGTTTTTGCTGATCTTCAGGAAGGTCAAATAATTCCGGGTTTTATCCAACAAGTTGTTCAATTTGGTGCTTTTATTGATATCTCCAACAACTTGGTTGGCCTTTGCCCAAAATCGGTAAGAAAATATATTATTTGTTTTATTAAGAAATTTTAATATTAAGTTGTGCCAATTTTTGAATATACCTTATCTTATTGTGAGTTTTTTTTTACCAGTATATAAAATAAGTAAAATAAATTAAATTTGGTGATTTTTTTATTCTGATATTCTATAAATAATTAATGTTAAGTATTATGCATTACAAATATGATTCATTAATTTTAAGAAATCTATGATGTCACTTTTGTATATTGTTAACTATACATTTCTAATACATATTCCTTTCTTAATATTAATTCCCTATTTATGCAAATTCAATATCTTATGCAAATTCAATATCTTAAATTATGCAAATTATGCAAATTCAATATTATGCAAATTCAAATTTCAAATTATGCAAATTCAAATTTCAAATTATGCAAATTCAATATAAATTATGCAAATTCAATATCTTGAATTTTATTAAACTTTTATTTAAACAAAACATTAACAATTTTTAGTGGCTGCTTTTTGCATATATTTGTTCTTCAATATCAGTTTTAATTTCCTCTTTCTTTTCTACATACATATCTTGGTTTTTGTTTTGTTGTTTTTTACTTCTTTTTAAACCTTTTAAATATTCATAAAGCGAAGTTTTAGGTTGCTCTTCGTTATACTCTACTGGACCGCTTAAAGATTTTGATTTTATTTTTCGTGGTGAAGAATGAACTTGTTGTTGGCGTTGTTTGGTCGATAATGATTTCATTTTTGTGTACATTTTATTCTGCTGTTTGTTGTCAGATTCTATTTTAAACTGAGCTACTGTGGTTTGATTTGTTGTTGTGTTTTGATGCGATAATTTTAAACTTCCTTGGATATTGTTTTGAGGGCCTACATTTTCTTCATAAACAGCAGTCTGTTTTTTCGGGGTTATTTTTCGCTCTAAATCAGTAACAGAGGATTCTTCTGTTGTGGATGATTTGTCTGAATAGCCCGATCTCCATTGCTTGATATCACTTTTTAACCGAGTTTCGTTTAAGCTATTCCTAGTGTAAACAATTCCTTGAGATGAGATGCTGTCTTTACGATGTTCTTGGCTGCTTAAACTTTGTCTCTCTCCAGTCTGTTTGCTTTGTCTATATAAAAGCACTATAAATATTAATGAAGCTAACACCACCCCACCAATAAATCCACTTAACACAAGACCCACTGTAGATAAACTACTGCTTGTTGCTATTGTTGTTGATATTGAAGTAGTAGTAGTAGTTGTAGACATTTTTTGTTAATTTTAAGCCTTTAAGATACAGGCTGTTATTGTATAGCATATATGTAGACTATGGTTTATGAATTGCTTATTGGTGTATATGATGGTTGATTCATTGTTGCCTGTTTTCCTGTTGTAATATTCTTACATATGTAACCCCTGTTTAACTTTAATTAATCATCAAAATCCTTAGGTCTAATAACATATTTCTTATCTGACCTTACATTTTTATATATCACAAACATTCTAGCATGACTTTTGCAATTATTTTTTTTTGATTTCTTTAGTTAAATGTACTACAAGTGGGCCTACCATAAGTAACTTAATGTAAATTTTTTTTTTTTACTTTGTAAGGTTATTAGTTTTAAATTGTATTTAATTTTTTTTTAGATGCTGACTGATTATTACTTGGAGACAACCACCGATCAATTTTATGATGGCCAATCTGTTATTGCTAAAGTATCAGAAGTTAATCTGGAAAAGCAAAGGTTGGTACAAAATATTGCTACTCGTCTTTTACTAAAAAAACTTTAAAATACTGTTTCTAAATCAAGTAAAAATATTCAATTGAGTATGTTAAGCCTAAGTATATATAGTAATTGTAATTTCTTGTGACTTTTGGTTTAACTCTATATTATCTTCTATTTTTAGATTTTTGTTGTCACTTCGACCTTCTGAATGTAAAGAAAAAGAAACACGAATTGTCGAATATAATTCTCAAAGAAATAAAGTTGTCGAACTGGGCAACATGGTATTAAAAGGTAAAAGAAACATTATTTTTACTATGATGAATCTATGATCAATTTATATTTAATCAATTTATATTTAAAACTCCAGATATTTAATTTTTACATTATTTTTTGCTTTTTTTATTTTTTAGATTTGAAGATCGGTACAGTTGTTGATATATCTTGTAATAAAAATGATGATGATCAAGAAGTAGTTACTATTAATGGATTGGATATTGACTACACCTGTGTTTTATTAGATAAACAAGGTTAAAACAACTTTTTATCATTTTAAAATAAATTTTTGTAAAAATAAGTTTCCGAAATAATAAAATAAATTCTTTTATACAAATATACCTTTTAATATTTTGATTTTGTTATATATAATAAATTTTCTTTTAAATTTTTTTTTGTTGAACAGAACCTTTAGATAAAGCTGTTGTCGTTCATGTTGATGTTGTTGAACAACAAATATTTCTAACCAATCAACAACTAGTTTTAAATTATTACGAAAACCTCCCAAAACAAAAGGTAAACAGTTTGTTTTTTATTTAATAATTTTGTTTATAGAAAATGCTAAAGATATGTAATAAAAAATGTAAATCAGTCTTAACAGTTTTAGGTGTACTAATTGTTATATATATATATATACCCCCCCAAACTTTTTCTTAAATATTGTATCAACTGTTCAATCAATAGCTTGCCCTACTGTCTGGATTTTAATTGTCGTAATATGGTTGCAACTCTTAATTAATATTTGCCCGCAATAATTAATTCGCACACCACAAACTGCAGTTTTTTTATTTTGCTAGACTATAAATTGGATTTATATATATATATATAGCGTCCACTAAGCTTCGTTATATATATTTTCATTTTTGATATTTTTTCTTTAATTTTAGAAGTCAACCAATGGAGTAGTATATGTTGATATGATATACATAAATGATGATATAAGTATTGGGTATATCAACAAGGATTCAAATAACTCTGGGTTTTTGGTGATGGTTGCCACCAACCTTCATTCCAATAACTCAAAACAATTTGACCGGAGAATTCTTAAAATTGGGCAAACTATTAAATCGGAAATTGTCAAAAAGTAAATTTTAATATTAATTTTTTGAATTATGATTTTTGGTGTTTTTTACTAGTTGGTAAAACCGCCAGACAGTCAAGATCGATATTTCATTTATTGTAACATGGTTGCAACTTTCAACTAATATTTGCCTGTGATAATTTACCTGTGCACTACGAATGGCAGTTTTTTATTGAGTAGGACAATAAATTGGACATATAAGTTTCGTTATCTGTAGATGCAGGCAATGTTAATATCAAAAACTAATTAAACTATGGGCTTTTATAATCATTAATATTCCTAACTGCCAATGTCAGCCCAAGACTGGATTGGGGTAACATATGTTACTCTATTCAACCGGCAGCATGGTGTAGTGGTAAGAACACTTGCTAGACTACACATGAAGTCGTGGGTTCAATCCCCACTGGTCTCATGCTGTAGCGCCCTTGAGTAAGGGGCTATAAACGGTATGAACTTCTGCTGAGCCAGCACTTAATCAGCACTATAATTATTGGGCAATAATAATCTATATTATCCTAAACTACCACAGGCAACTCGAGACTGGGTCGGAGTAACTGATGATACTCTATGTTTAGGTTGTGAATTTGACTTTCCCACATCGAGGATAAAGATATATTAAAAAAAAAAATGTTTTCGCCAAAAAGCCTTACTTTAAGTTTTAAGTAACAAATAAAATATAAATTTAAAGTTTTTCCTTAACAATTTCTTTACTGTTTTTAGGATGGACGATGGTTTTATGTTGGGAACGTTGAAATTGAAACCGGGGGTTGGAACAAGAATTAGACAAGATTCGGAAATGTCAGATTCTGGGGGAATTGAAAATAATTTTAAGGATATCAAAGTTGGACAAAAAGTAAAATAATAACTGGTTTAATATTATTGGGTAGCCAATGTTATCCTATGTTTAGGCTGTAAAGTTTGCCTTCCTATATTAAAAAAATAAATAAAAAAATTACAATAATTTTGTTATTTGCATGAATTATTTTAAAATTCAATAAATTAATAATTTTTTTTTGTTATCTCAGGTTGTAGGGCAAGTGAAGTCCATCAGAGCGACTTGTGCTCTTATTTATTTTGATTCTCTTACTGAAAGCAACAAACAAGTAACAGGAAGATTACATGTATCTGAGATATTAAAGGATGTAAAGGACAAGACTCTGCCAATGAAAAAGTAAAAAAATAATAATTTTAAAGACAAAATGTTTCACTTTGGTCTGGTGGTGTGTTGTAGTGGTTAGAACACTTGGCTTTACTACATGAGGTCGTCGGTTCAATCCCCACTGTTCTTTTGCTGTATCGCACTTGTTAAAGCACTTTAAATGATGTAAACTCCGGCTAAGCCAGTGCGTAATCAGCAGCCTAAATATAGGGCAATTATAATCTATAATTTCTCAAACTGTTAAAAGCAACTTGACACTAAGTTGGGGTAACAAACTCTACGTTTAGGTCAGGAAGTCGACTTTCCCACATCAATGATAAATATTTGTTAAAAACTTTTTATTAAAAAAAAAAATATGTTTTTTGTCAATTAGCCTAAAAGTTGGACAAACAATTTCCTGTTATGTGATTGGCTGTCGCGACGTCAAAACCCACTATTTTTTGGACATCACTAACAACCGTCGTGCCGCTAGGGGTGTTCTTGAGCTGAGTTTGTTTCGCCCAAAAGCTGAGTTTGAAATTTCTGATACTCAAACTTTAGAAGAAATATTTTCAGTTGGCTCATATGTAACAACATATGTTAAAACTGTAAGTATGGTTGTATATATGTGTTAACTGACAGCATGGTGTAATGGTTAGAGCACTTGATTTTACCACATGGGGTCTTAACTTCGATTCTGACTTCTTCTGTGCTGAAGCATCCTTGAGTAAGGTAAACTCCTGCTGAGCCAAAGAAATAATTAAAAGGTTACTTTTGGGCAATTAAAATCCAAAACTGCTAAAATTAACTCAAGACTGAGTAAAGTAACAACAATTACTCTATGTTTAAGTCGTGAAGTTGACCTTTCCACAACATATTGTAACGTTTTGAGTTTCAGGTTCAATCTTTATTTATACAATAACAATCTTATTTAAGCTTATTCAAATAGAATCGAAAATAAATACAAAAAATATTAGAATATAAATTCAACCCTTTGAAAAAAAACTAGTCCAAAAAAAGCTTACATATAAAAAACACAACTTGCAAACAATAAAGATAACATAGGCGTAAACACGTGACTAGAAAAAATAAAAGGTGTAAGCACGTGACTAAGAAGTAGATAACGACAGTTCAATATTGTTACAATATTAACTCTTGCCAAGCCAAAATAAAAATGAATATAATAATCGGGGAATTGAAATCCCAAACAGCCAAAATCTATTTAAGACTGGGTCAGAGTAACAACAATTACTCTATGTCTAAGTCGTGAAGTTGACCTTTCCACATCACAAATGAAAAATTAATTATCACATGTTTTTTAACATTAAAATAATATTTTTAGTTTGACAAGAAACACAAGTGTTTTCAGACTGAGGTAATACCTGGCGTTAAAGCTCTTCTACCTCGACTTTTTGTTTCTGATGATCCAACTACAGTTGAAAAAGCGAGAACTAGATTTAAACCTGGCATGGGAATAAAATGTCACGTTCTCAAGAATGATGGAAGTACATTGTATATCGCTAAAACAGGTATTTTTTGATATTTACCAATTTTTTTAAATAGCTGGGTTGACTTTAAAGCCTTAACATAGAGTAACATTTGTTATTCCAACTTAGTCTTAAGTTGACTTTGACAAATTGGCAGTGGGGATCAAACCCAGAACCTTTATGGCATTGTCTGCAGTGAAGACCGAACTCAGGACCTTACATGACAATGCCGGAGGTGGGGATTGAACTTATAACCTTAAACGGCAATGCCGGCAGTGGGGATTAAACCCAGAACTTAACATTGCAATGTCGGCAGTGGGGATTGAACCAAAAACCTTAAATGGCAATTCTACTACGTCACTTAAAAAATTTATATTTAAAAAATGAATTACTAACAATATTAAATTCGTTTAAAAATGTTTCTTATTTTTTTAGGTGCGTTTGTTGATTCAACAACGGGCGATGACGTCACTACAGTCGGGCCTGGTTCGGTAATGAACGTGGATATACGGAAAATAATAAATGATGGGTTATTAGTGCACGGAGAGTTTGATATTCAAGGAAAAGTTTTTTTGACTGATTTGTTCGACGAATTTTGTGACAAACCGCTTAAGAGTTTTACACAAGGGCAAACAGTCAGGTAAAACTTATTACATAAGACGATATATATTTTGATGATTTCTTATTAATGAATGTTGTGAAAATGAACTTATAAAAGCCTAATCAGGCATACAAGGTATATTTGGTCAAAACTTCAGACCTTTTGGTTCGTAAACTTTCACATTCCAAAAAACGTAAGCCGGCAGCATGTCGTAGTGGTTAGAACACTTGGCTTTACTGCATGAGGTCATGGGCTCGATCCCTAATGTTTTCATGCTGTAGCGCTCTTAAAGTAAGGCGCTATAAACAATATAAACTCCTGCTAAGCCAATACTTAAACAGCATCTAAATTATCAGGCAATTATGTTTTATATTATCCCAAACTAAAAGGCAAACTCGATGTTACTCTATGTTTAGTTCGTTAAGTCGACTTTCCCACATCGAGGATAAATAAATATTTAAAAAAATGTTGATTTTTTTCGCAGATGTTGTGTTGTTGATAACAGCAACCCGACCCGCCTTCACCTGTCACTCAAAAAATCAGCCATGCAGAAAGACATCACACCTACTGAACACGTGACCGACATCAAATCCCTGAAACCAAAACAAATAGTACAAGGATATATTAAGTCTTGTTCACCAGTAAGTTACTAGTTAATTTGTTTGTATAGTTTTTAACAGTCATAATTTTTAACAGTCGAGATCTTAGGTTTAAATCCCGCTGCTTGCAATTTAGAAAGTATTTTTTTTTACGTTTTTTTTCTGTCTCATTTTTAGGTGATAGGTTTAATTTTTTTAATTGGGTAAGGGTGCGCTTTTGTGACGTGATTTTGAGCTATGAGTAAACGCCAGGCTCAAGAGCGAATAGTGTGGCATCGGTGCGGCTCGAACCCGAAACCTTGTGGTTTGTAGCCAACTGCCATGACCGCTTTAACACTACTGGAACTTTAACGATATTTTTTGGGTCAATCACTAATGAGAAAATGTAAGCTTAGACCGGCGTTAGATTATTAATATGCGAAAGGAACTAGAATACTAAAAATAGAAATTTTTTTTACGCCATTTAGTTTTTGTTTTTGAAACGCCAACAATTATAAACTGTTAAATAAACTATGTTAAATGAGGCGTAAATCCTAGTTTAATACACGTTTAAATTACGGTTAATTTATTAAAACCGTCTGACATTTTAGGCTGTTAAAAAAAAAACTTTTTTTTGTTGGTTTTTCGCCTGAATTATCAATATCACGTTACTTAGATTACGGTGCGTTGGTATTTGACTACGTAATGCATTCTATTTTTGATTTGAGAAGGGACAAATTTTACGCACCCTAAGCCTGCTCTTTATATTGCGTGGGCGCTAACAGAAAAAAGGCGATATGGTATTTAACATTCCAACTCAAAAAGAAATTTTGGGAGAAACGTTCTTTACGTTTTCACGCATTTTCGGAATCTGAAGTATTCAGTAAATGCATAAGAATGCGGCCTGTTTACTGCTGGTAAATATTTACTATCACCCCTGAACGATTACGTCATCTTTTTGCTTTTTTTAATTTTTTTTCGATTTTATTAATTTTCTGTTTAGTCGGGAATTTTCGTATCGTTGTCACGTGACGTTTCCGGTCGAGTGACGTTTAGAAAAGCGAGCAAATATTACATATCAGAACAGAAGGAAGCAGAAAAGATTTTTTATCCCGGAAAATTGGTTAAATGCTGCGTAATAAGGTAACTACTTATACGAAAATAATCTTTTTATTTGTGTTATATTACCTTTCAAAAATTAAAAAATAAGAAAAAATACATAAAATGTTATATTTTATAATCGAATTTTTTTTTTAGAATCCATACGCTAGATGGCAAAGTTGAGCTGTCCATGTTGTCACGTGACACGAAGGAAGATGACATAATTCCGAGTTCAATGGAATTGCCTTTGCGAAACATTAAACGAAAAGTAGACGATGCTAAAGAAAATATTAAGTAAGAAAATAACAAAATATTTATAACTAAACAATACAGGGGGCTTTTACATTTTAGGTATTGCGTTGTTGATAGGTTTTAAAATGTTTTATTATTTTTTTAGGAGTCCAAAAATTGCGAAGATTACTAGTAAGGCGATTGTTGAACGACTTATTAAAGAAACTAAAATAAAAAGCGACGAAGTACAAGTAAATTGATTTATTATTGTCCTTTATACAATTCAAAAAAAACATGGTTAAAAAAGCTTTTTTCACAAAAAAAACTGCATCATAAAGAGGCGTGTACCTAACTTGTATTTTTGTGTATTAAATATTCAATTTTTCAACCATAATATTTTTAAAACAATTTGAAAATTAATTTATCCGAACTTTTGCCTATATAAAGGGTAACTTTAAACTATCAAGGTTTGAAAGCTAATTTAATTCTTTATCATTTTTTTGTTTACGTTTTGCAAAACAATGCATTCTATATATAAAAATCCGGGATCTAATTTCTCGCAATAACGCCCCCTCTATTATTAACCTAGCAGGATGTGAAAAAAGATTATTTTTTGTTTTTAATATACGGAAATTATCTATTTCTTATTCACGCAGTCTATCTATAGACATCTTGTGAAAAGAAAAATGATCTCACGCAAAGTTGAGATTTTTTTTGCTGATCTCATATTTCTTCGGATAAAAGTTTTGTTTTAAATTTGATTTTTTTGCATTGTTCTGATTGCAACAGGAAGCTCGTTTAGCCAGTATTGCTACCGCTTACTGGGTTAAAGGGGGTTAAAAATAAAAACAAATTAAAAAAATTATTCTAAAAATATTAAAAAAAAAAATTGAAATTAAAAAAAAATTTTTTTTATTTTTTCAAAGGTCGAAACTACCTCGGTCTCGCAGAATGATGACGTCATGGAAAACTCTGACGTCATCAAGGAGCCAGGATTTGTCTGGGATGATAAGGAGGAGGAATTGGTAGGATCCAGTAATGGAGAAGATAGCGGAATCGAAGACAACGTACAACAGGTTGTTAAAAATGTTTATTTCTTAAAAATTGAAATATGGGGACAGCGGGAATCGAACCAACGATGTCTAGTCCTAAAAACACGCAATTTTTATCGTCTCGTACGGTGCCTATAATACATACACAATATATATTTCATTTTAAATTTTTAACTCGGCATATTTCTTGCACAGAAAAAGAGAAACAAAGGCGACGATGAGAAAAACGAGGAACGAGAGATAATGAAGAGAGAAAGGGAGTTGATGGACGGCGAGAGAGCTCCACAGAGCGCCGCTGATTGGGAACGAATGATGATTTCTAATCCACAAAGTTCACTGGTAGGACAAGTGTTACTACAAAATTAACTTTATATTTAATTTTTTTTAAAGTGTTTGGCCTCTAGTAACTACATCCTATTATTTTATTTTTCTATTTTTTTGCAATTATAGCGTATTTTTCAGCATAATATGTGCATTTTTTAACAAAATCTTATGTTTAGTTATGGGTACGATATATGGCCTTCCATTTACATTTAACTGAGACAGACAAAGCAAGGGCCGTTGCACAAAAAGCACTGAAGACCATCAATTTCAGGTAAATATCAAGTTAAACCTCATTATTTATATTTATTATGTCAATAGGTATATCACTAAACAATAGTGGTTACTAGTTTCACTAATCCGTTTCTAGTATTTTCAGTTATTTTAAGCTTCTGTTGTCATTTTTAACCACACGAATGTTTAAAATGCTTGAGCTATTTAGGTGTATATAGAAATGTGTGATGTAATGCTTAAATGCCTGCACGTTTGCAAGGGTGTTTCCCAACACCTTAAAAATTTGAAGTCCATGCATAACTTAGCGAGTGTTTGTTGTTTTTAACGTTTTTTGGGGGTTGTTGTTGACAAGATTAAGAATTAAAAAATGCGATTTATTTTTAGAATTTTAGTAATCTTACCAACGTGTGGTTGTTTGTTTATTTTATTTTTAAATAAGGTGCATAAATATTTTCAATTTGTTTTTGTTTTTTATTTTTAGAGAAGAACAGGAGAAGTTAAATGTCTGGGTCGCGCTTTTGAATTTGGAAAATCTTTACGGGACTGAGCTGACTTTGGAGCAGACGCTAGAGCGCGCTATGCAGCAAAACGATCAGTTGAAAGTCCTGACGCATTTGGCTAACATATTCAACGAATCGGGAAAATCAGATGTAAAAATAAATTTCTTTTACAAATATTTAAAAGATTAATTTGCAGTTACGATTTTTTATTGTTTAAGTTTTGTTTAAAAAGTATTATTGATGGATTTTGTATTGTTTAGGAGGCTGACGAAACCTACCAAAAAATGTTAAAGAAATTTCGAAAAAACAAAGAAGTTTGGATTGCCTATTTAAAATATCTTATGAAAAATAAAAACTTTGATCAGGCAAATTCTATTTTAAAGAAAAGCACAGAGGCTTTAGAGAAGAAACAACGTAAGTGTAAACAGGCAATTTTAACCTATACTAATTTTGGACAAAAAGACCTAAACGATTTTTTATTTTTAGATTTGGAAGTTATTTCAAAATTTGCTCAGTTTGAGTTTACTTTTGGAGAGCAGGAACGCGGTAAAACTATGTTTGAAAACGCGTTGCTAACTTACCCAAAACGAACCGATGTTTGGTCTATGTATGTGGATACCCTTATCAAGGCGAAACGAATAGAAGATGCCAGGTAAAATTACATTTTCTTACATAAACATTATTTTAGCATAAAATATAAAGACAAATATTAAACTTTATATTTTTTCAGGAATGTTTTAGATAGAGTGACCACCATTACAATATCCAGCAAAAAAATTCGAAGTTTTTTTAAGCGTTTTGTTGAATTTGAAACCAAGTATGGCACTGAAGAAAATGTGAACAAAGTGAAACAAAAAGCGATTGATTATATCGAGGGCCAAACTAATAAAGGAATGGGGGAATAGGGGATATTTGGTTTATAAATAAAATCATAAATTGTAAAATTTTGTGTTATAGTTAATACAAATTTAATCCAACTTGTTATTATATTTGTGAGCAGTTTGAATGATGCAGATTTTTTTACCTATTAATCATTGCCTAATGGAAAATCGCCCTAGTCGTGATTTTGCCTACCTTTTAAGTTTTTATTGTTTTGTAAATATCTTTATCCACTATGTGGGAAGTTCGAACGTTTGGAATTGTATGTAAATCATATTTGCCCGATAATTATGCTGCTGATTAAGAGCTGGCTCAGCAGGAGTTTATACCGTTTGTAGCGCCTTACGCAAAGGGAGATTGGTGTGGATTGAACCCATGACCTCATGTGTGGTGTAGCAATTGTTTTTACCACTACACCACGCTACCGTTTAAGGTTACTTTTTGTAAGGCTGGTATTTTACCATTTGTGCTTAGCTAATTGCTGGTGTAAGGTACTACAGTGAGGAAAATAGTAAAAAAATAACTAGAAATGTCAAAAATGAAGCACTGATAACAAAATTGTGACATTTATTACTTCAACATTGACTAAAATAGCAAATTGGGTTAAAATTAAACTTGATTGATAGCAGAAATAAGTCTTTCTTTCATTGCGGGTAATAATTTTAAATGTTCATCTGCACATGCACACATACAGTCTGCAAATTTTTTCTCAGTGGCTGGATCCATTTTTTCACCATAACTCATCGAGTCTTTGGCTTTGTCCTGACAGACAAGCATGCTTCTATGCAACCTCTGTTGAAATTCTTCTAATTCTAAAAACATGAGATACAAGGTAAGAATATGTATTTTATAGGAGCAATATGGGTTTAAGTTTATCCGAAAGATTAATGGTCTTCACTTAGTCAAAAAATTGTGAATTTTACTGTATATACATATGAATTAAGCTTTATGCCAACTTTATTGTGTTATATACCTTGTTTGACTACTGACTGTACTCTAGCTAATGGTTGTTGTGAATTTTTGATGCAGTTTTGTACTTCTTCTGCAGTGGCGGAAGTATTATCACAACATGATGCTCCTGCTCTTAAAGCTCGACCCTAAGAAATACCACAGCAAATTATTATTGTGAGTACCAATTATAGCAACATTGTACTTAGTGCACATAATTCTTGTGCCATGTTATGTTAAATTTGCAATCATAACATAGTCATGTGTAGTACCATCTGACTAATAAAATGCTATTTACAGTGGGAATATTAAACCCTTTAAATAATATATATATACAATAAAAGTTAATTTATAAAACTACATTTGGTTAAAGGTATTTACTAAGTTAGAAATTGCCAACATTTGACCATTACAATTATAAAAGATAAAACAACATACTTGTATTTTTCTTAGGTGTTTTTTTTCCAAGTCTCTTTGCATGGCACTTGCCTCATGGTCAATTTTTTGCAAGGACTCCTGTATTCTTTGGTCCATGATTTTAAATATCTTAAGAAAAACACAACTGTCAGAGTGTCAGACAGGTGAAAAGACAAATTTAAGGTAAGTTTAAAGTCTACCAGTCTTTGTAACAGTTCCTTATTTTTAAAAGGTATTTTTTTATTAATTTTACATTCTAACCTTTAAATAATATTACAAACAGACAATGAGACAAATAAGTTATTTAAAAAAAGATGCTTTAATTTAAATTAAGCTAAATATGATGATTAATATATTACCTGTTATAATATGTACCTAAACTACTATAAATAAATGATTTTTAACAAAATTAAGAAAAAATATATTAATAGAACAACTTTCCAATTAAAATGTACTTTAGACTGCCATGTGCTAAAAATAATCAGTCAAGCAAGGAATAAAAGTTTTGTATCGCATATCTAACACAGCATGTGGTAAAAAATATTTAATAGAGAAACGCAAAAACACAACTACCCTAAAAAACTTTAAAAATATATCGCTATATCCATGCTGTACTGTGTGCTACCAAGGCCATGGAAATTCCCTGCTAGTAAATATTTTTTCATGGTATGTGAACATACATAGTACAGTAAAAAGAGAATTGAAACATCTAACAGAAAAGCCTTTTTAACTACTTGTCCATATTTGGCAAAGCTTTGACACGCCGTAACGACGTAAGAAGGAGAATCGTCGAAACGCCGATCCACTTTACCTTATTTGTCGGACCCTATTTACATTTCTATAAAAAGCGGAAAGGAGAAAGCCGATTTTGAAGTTGAAATTCGTTGGTATATTGTAGTTTTTACGTTATTTCGCGACAAAAACCCGAACTTTTTTTAATATTATTTTCGATGTAACCCGTCGGCATATTCCTGCCGAAAAATTTATGGGTAATCGGTTTTAGATATTCCGTAATTAGCGAAATTCCCACGGTCTGCGTAAAAAGTGACGTCAGGCTGTAGAACCTAGAATTCGTTCTTAAGCGACGGTCTGCCGATTCTCCGTATTCATTCTCAATACGGTTTCGTCGAAGTGAGACCTACATGTTATACTTGAACTCGGAATTCAAAGCACGTTAAATCAAATAAATTTAATGTCATAGTATAAATTGAAGAAAAATTAACCAGTAAATCAACAAGTTAATGAGTCATAAGTGCACAGTTGCATATTAAGCAACCAGTTGACCAGATTTTAAGCAGTTAGACTTCAAGCAATCAGTCCCTATGTTGGCACATCTAGAAAATACGCTGGCTATCGAGAATACCTATTCAGAGCTCGTGTGGTGGAATACTACTTTACAATCGACTTCATCACCATCATCAATGGACACAGACTATGAAGATACAAACTCAGTGTTTAATTTTAGTTTAACGGAAAGCAAGAACAAGATGCTACAATGCGAGGGCAGTATGGATTTTTACTTTGAATTCGACAACCCAATTGACACTAATCTATGCGACAATAATGGCAATAGTTTAGCGCCTAATGATACTGAAAACAGTAGAACCAACGGGCAAAACAATACACAGTCGCCCACATTTATTCCAAGAGAAGCGGAAATACCGTTTACCTGTACTGCCTCGGATAGCTATGGTGTGGGTGGGTTTAATTTTTCAACCAATCAACTACCTATCATTACTCCACCTACTACCAATAATGCACTGGCCTCATGCGCAAGCGAGATACACCAAGATACCGAAATAACAAAAACGGAAGCTATTGGCAGTGCTATCTCTAACCCAGTGAGCCATAGGGCTAGTCTGTCGCAGTCATTTGCACAACTGCTCGGGCCCGAGTCCTGCTTTAGTAACATTGATTCTACCTCGGCGGATACAAAGTCAATAACCCTGGATTGTGAGGCTATTTCGGGTGGGGGTACATCGACAAGTAGTGTAGCATCTACCGGGTCTGAAGCCTCGAATTACGGTACACCGCAAACTTCGGCGTTTGAGGGCATCCATTTTGTTGATGACCAAAACTCGAACTCGATTTTTGAAACGACCCAATCTTCGGCTGTTGTCGATTCTAAAGGTAAGAAAATGTTTATTTATTAATTTGTAATACTTTGTGTTGAATGTTAAATAAAAATTATATATTTAAATTACTCTAAACTATGGTAAATATATTCTGTTAAAAAATAATTTTTTTGTCGGCATTTTGCATTTTAAACTTAACCTTTTTATAAAAAGCATTAAAACAATCACATAGCAAAAACTAGTATAATTAACTAAACGGTTAAGCGTGCCCAAAAACTTATAATTTATTATAATTTCTTAATTAGACTCTTACTAATAATTTCAAGTATCTTAAATAGTTCAAAGATTTTTTATTTTAAAATTAAGTCTTGAAAGCTAAACACGATTTCAGACAGTTTAGGCCAAACGGATTATTTTTTTGTAAACATAACGTTTTCTAAATTGCTAGGTTAACGCGTGAGTTTATATAAATTATATTTCGCTTAATACTATTAGTTGTATTTGGTTGTTGTTTTGTTCTAATGAGGAGAACGTCTGACGTCATATTTATGTAATTATGCGCCATTATAGGAATTTGGTACTTCAATTTTTAATTTTGTGGCCGCCATGGAGTTAGACCTTCGAAGTAGTTTTAAAGCTAATTGGTTCCTTGTTTTAAGTGCCTTTACTTTAAATAAGATCACCAGTTCTAACTTGAGATTAGACTGTTAAAGTTAGGCTTGCAAAAGCATAAACTAAGTTTTTAGCATTATGGGTACCTTATATTAATGATATTATATTATTTTTACAGATTCAGGTATGAATTCGGTTCAGTACATGCTGCCCCAAGAGGCTTTCAGTAATCATATCACAACCAACAGTGAAGCGATAGTTAACGCCGGTCCAATGCCTTCTTTGATCCCGGCAGAAAATATGTCAATGCCGGCTTTATACCAGGATGGCCTTAGCGTGTATCAGCCAGGCACAGAGCAAAGTTTGGATATTAACAAAGACTCTATAGACACAATGCGACATTCGCCTTACTCTGTAAACGACCAAATTCCATCTGTGCATACCTCGCCGGTGGTTCAACCACAGAGCCCAACGACTCGTCGCAACACTTCAGTAATTTCCCGCGTTTACTCCAACCCACCTAGCTTAAACAACCAAGTTTCGGACGCGTCGTCGTTTACCACATACTCTCATATCAAGAAATCTGAGGACAATATAACCTACATGCCAAACCAGGATAATGTAACTTACTATCACCCGACCAACGAGCTTGCAAATGGCAATCAATCGCCTAATACACAGGATGTTTATCACCCAGTTTCAAGCAATTCTCATAATGATATTACATCAAGTTTAGTGCCACCGGTTACTATTAAAGAAGAAGCGTTTTCACCAGGTCAAGCCAGAGGCTATACAAGCCCTTTGCCAACATCTTCCCAGCATTATTTTGGCCAAGCCCAGACCTCGCCACAGCATATGACCCAGCCTGAATTAGAGTACAGCGAGTTTGCAGCAAGTTACCAACAGCAAAACAACAGCCTATGTAACAGTTACAACAACTTTGTGGAAAAACAAGAAAACTTTGGAGACGAACTTCGTCGTAGAATGACCTTACCTGGCCAAGGTGATTTTAACTCTTCTAGTTTTTTACCTATCGACCAATTTTACGACCAGCAACAACACCAGCAAAACAGCCAATTTCCATACCATTCTCAAATGTTAAATATCGACCACCGACTGGCCCCTTCACGATTTGTTCCATGCGATGACATAAGGGCACAGCCCCCGCCGCCATATTGTTACAATCCTGATGCGTTTCCAATGCTTCCACCAAGCGGTGGATTTTTCACTCCCGAAGACAGCTCGTATTTCTTGGGCAGTTTTTCAAGCTGCCCGCCACAGTTACACAAAGATACTATGGTATCACATACACCACAATTTATTGATGTGATGCCGCCGCCAGCACCTAAGAAATACACTGGGAAGAGACCTAGTCCAAAAGTACCACCACAGGACAGACCCTATTCCTGTCCGTTGGCGACTTGTGATAAGAAATTTTCACGTACAGACGAGCTAAACCGTCATATCAGAATACATACAGGTAAATTTTTTAACATTTTATATTTAAAACAAGTAGTTTTTCTTAAAAACTGTTGTTTTTAGAATGTGTACCATGTTTCACATAGGCTGCATTTTTTGTTTAATTTTATGCGAATAATTACATGTTTTATAAATAATAGGATTACAATGAAATAATATAATAACAATGTTATTTTTAGAATCGTTTATTAATCATCATGTTTATTTTTGCGCAGGCGATAAGCCGTTTTTATGTACCGAGTGTCAGCGAAGATTTTCCCGCAGTGACCATCTAAGAACCCACACAAGAACACACACCGGTGAAAAGCCTTATCATTGTGATATCTGCAGTAAAAGATTTGCAAGAAGTGATGAATGTAACAGGCACAAGAAAATACACAATAAAATTAAGACCAAAAAGGTGACCACCTCGCAGGCTGGCAAGTCGACCAGTCGAAAAACTGTCAGAAACCCTATTCCATCACAATTCCATCCTTATAATAACATGAGGCCTAATTTTTAAAGAGCAATTTTTCTGTTGTGTTATTTTATTTATATTAACAATATTGTGTTTGTTATCAATTCTTAGTTAATTATAATTATTGTTGCTAATAGATATATATCATTGGTTTACACTAAACCCACTGTATTACCTTTGTTTTATTTTGAGCTTGCTTTATATTAGGTTATGTTTTAGAGTTTAAAAAATTTGGATGTTTTAACTAAAATATTGTGTTTGAATATAGGTGTGATTATTATGAAATTTATTCCAATTTAAAAGATGTATTTTTGTGTTTTTGCAAAGTTCAAATTTTATTAACCTTACGTTGCTAGTTCGTTTTATTTTTCGTCTGAACTTCCAATTCTTATAAAACATGACCTATTGTAACCTATTTGTTTTCTCGCCTTATTTTTCGTTTAATAATTCCCTTATTATATGGTGCCGTTGACCGGTTACCAGTTGTTATTTTTCGCGGAATAAAACAGAGGCCTTAACGGCAAAAAATTTAATGACTGGTTTTGAATATCTGAAAATCAGGTTTACTACAGACGGTATAAAAATAACACTATTTAAAATTGTCACAAACAGAAATTAGCCCACACAAAAATGTACTTTTTGCCAATAATAATCAAAAGGATTAAAACTGCAAAACAGAATTGCTGTGCTTTTTGGCTTACAGCATATGCTAAAGTAACTAATTGGCTAAAAAGCAAAAATTCCCTTTTGCAAAGTAAATAGGGATTTAGTATAGCTCGTAAAGTGTCATATTAAAATGAGTAAAAAATTTGAGCCAGGAAAGCAATAACCTGTTAACAATTTTGTAGAAAACTAAATTTTTAAAATTTTTGTTTTTTTTAATTTTAATACCACATTTTTAGGTAGGCGATTACGAATCAGCAACCTACCAGTTCGTGTATTGAGTTTATGTATTTGTATTAGTTTTAGCCGCAATTCAAGTTTTTAGTTATTTATAGAAAGGTTTATATAAAAAGCCTAACCATTTAAACAAATACAGTTGTCGGATTTCCAATACAACAATTTGTTTGCCTTTAAGTTTACAGAATTTGCGGAATTTAAGCTACCTTTTGCCCCTTTACCTAAATCATTATGCAACTAAATTTATGCATTTTATCTTATTAGCAAATGTCATATGGTGAACGAACTTGTTTGGCTAGTCAATGTCAATATGTATGTGTGACTCACTGTCGTCTTAAAACACTTTGTGTTTGCAAACTTGTATTTTCAAGGCTATAGTTGTCAAGAATTATTGCCTACCCACTCAAATTTTATAGCAACTTGCTATCGAAAATAACAAAAAACACCTAAAATTAGTTGCTTACGTGCATCGTATGTTACGCTGTTTAAGTTATGCGGTTGCAAAGATTGATAAAAATCCTTTTAGATTTCAATTACTACTGGGACTTACCTAAAATCGTTTTTTTCGGTCTAAGAAGGGGATGATTTTTCCGTACTACGATGTAATTATTTACCAAGTACACCACTTTAGTCTGTCTACATTTGCTAGGCTACTCAACCTAATCAATTGTCCTAAATACTAGAACGCTTAAACGAAATAGACGTTTTTTTCACTAATTTTAGGTAATCTTTTCCTACAGCACACGACATTCTACTTCAGCCAAACGGCAATTACCGGCAAAGTTTAAGTATTTTTTAAAATGCGTGAGTTTGAATTATTCAAATGACGTAACATTAATTTAGGTAGAGTGATTTTTTAATGTCACCAATTTATTTTAATTAAAAGACATCTAATTTAAATCGTGCCTAATTGCTTTTAATTTTTTAAATAATATGTTAACTAGAATCTTAGCCTAAAAATCAGAATCAAAATTTCTCCGGCGGATTACAAAAATAGAGTACATCAAAGGTCGTGTTTATATATTGCGGTTTTGACTCGCGGTTATAAAAAGATAAATGTTGCTTTATTTAAACATTTTGGCTATTTTTGCATTGCTTTAGTTATTTTGAGTAGACTTACATTGTTAATACTTCAATAAAATTGGTATTTTTTAAGTTTTAATGACCGTAGATTTTACAGTTTCCTAATAAGTCTAAATGGCACGAATTTCGTAATTCTAAATCATAGAAATAATATGTATAAGTACTCCAAAACACCTAAAAGAATGTTGAAAATCATAAAGTAAATAGAGTTAATGGTAAAAATCAAAAGTTTTATTATCATTACTTAAATCATAAGTGGGTGGACGGCGCAGACTTCCGTTTATATATTTCCGGGAGGCAGATCACGCTGTCTGGCAACTGGCTAAGGTCTAACAACATAATGCATGTGAATCACTGTCGCAAAATTCGAGTATTGTATCACCCAGGAATATGAAAACGCCGTTGGCTTTCCGTCGAATTTCAGTTAAATTCAAGTGATGACAAAAGTGCACGCGTATACCGCACCGCCCCCATATAAACAATTACTTTAACGCACGTGGAGTACCCAACTTAATAACATAACTACAGATTACACGCATTTTTACGTGTTATAGAATTTTGTAGTTGTTTGTAAAGAAACGACAGGATTTTGTAGATTTCCGTTACGTCAGTGTAATTGTTTATCGCAATCTTTAAAATGTGTTTATTTGCACGTTATATTTAGTGTATCAACTTGTGATTTTCAGTGCTAAACATGTTAGCTAAACTGAATAACAAAAACAGTCTAAAATCAGACACAGAAATTTTTTCAAACTAAAAAAATATTTTTTTGATTATTGTTTATATATATTTTTTTAGGGTTTAAATTCTTACAATAAGTCTGTTTTTTGTATTTTCTATGACTACATAACCAAAACAAATAAGAACCGGTTTTATTGTTTATAATACCCGCCCCACACAATTATATTTTTAGTTTTTTTGGTCGATAAACTGTCGTTTGTGATTATTTTCTATAATCTGTATATTTAATAAAACCTTTTTTCGTTTCCCACGCAAGTTATTTTTAACCAAACGTGACAGCGTGCAAAAAACAACAAGAATGTTGAGCCTACAGTTCAAGTTTACGCTATAGCTTATAGTGACGCACGCTAAAGAGATTAAGTTTGTTTTGTTTTTATCAACACTTTAATAGGGAGAAGCCTTGGAGTTGTTTGTAGCACTTATTAGGTTATTGTTATGTAAGTGTTGTTTTGCATTTGTGTTATATGTTGTTTGTTACTTTTTTAAACGGAAAAACCATAACTTTTTTGGAAACTAATTTGCAAAACAGTTATGTTTTGCAGGGATTTAAATAGCATTGACCTTAAATAATAATATTAAAACGAAATTCTTATCTGATTTTCCAGGAAATTTAATTTAAAAATATTTATTGAATAAATATAAATTAATTTTTTGCTTTTCTTAATATAGAACCACGCAAATTTTTTTAATATGAGAAAGCGACGTTTTTTGCGTAAGGAGAACATAAGTTAACGCTTCCTATGTTAACTGAACTGTATTGTGTTTCTAAAAATTAAATGGTTACTGATTTTTAGTTAAGGTTTACAATTTTTGCTCTGCTTGAAATATTTTAATGTTAATTTTAAAACGTTTAAATAGGTGTAGGCCATTTGCATTTGATTAAAAATGTTTTTGTTATTTAAAAAAACATGATAAGTTATCTTAATTGTTATGCTTAAGTGTTTTTCTCTTAATACAAACACCTAAGCTGTAATCAAAATTAAAAATAACACGAGACATAGCCGAGTAAACATATAGAATCTGCTAGAAATAAACTTCATTCTAAAATAACTTGATAATTTTAACCTTAAATCAGCTGTTAAGTGAAATCGAAAAATAGAGCCTATTTTTGCGCGATTTTAGCCTGCGGGGTCACGTGATGTCTCTTTCAATTTTTGCGTGAGAGCGCCGGCGTAAAATTGCGTCGCTATTAATATTCACTTTTCTAAGTAAGTACACGGTTTATACACATGGTAATTTTATCTTCACGTTACATTGAACTTGTAGGAACGTGAGAAAGGACGTAGGATTTTCTCCTATTTTTACGTTTTTAGTAAGCTTAACAGGATATGCGTGGTATTATAATAGCATACCGGCGGGATTCAGCCTGTTTAATTTACAACACTACCCTACAATTTCTGCGTGAAGTGTTGTATAATTTGATGACTTTGAATTAATAAAAAAAAAAATTATGAACACGTTTCAACAGGTGTCAAAGGTGTTGCCCGCTGGTCCCTTCCCCGGTTCCCTGACTGTGCCCTGGTCTTCATAAAACTAAATAACTATCTTTTGAATTCACAAATAGCAATTTATTATGTTTGTTTTGTACATTATGCTTAAATTAAATTTTCTTTTTCGTTACAAATACAAATTTATTTTTTACGTTCAAGCAGGGGCAAGACTAAAAACACAATTTCAAAAATGTTAAGAATACTTTAACAATACGTTGGTATGTGGGTAAATTATAGACATTGTTTTTTAAACAAAACGATGATGACAAAAAAAATTTTCGTTATCATTTTATGAATCTTTATCGCCTACGCGTGGATTTACATTGATTATAATCAGGTATTTATTTTATTTCATATGCACAGCACAAAATGTTTTAAATTTGCTAATAACGAAGGAATTTGCTTCAAACACGACTGTGACTTTCTTGAATTAAATTTGTTTATTAATTTACACGTTAGGTGAAAAGAAATTGTGATTCTAAACATCAATATTACAAAACAAAAACACAAGTAATCCCTTTTATCATAATACTTCTTTCCAATTTTAGTTCTTACCTTTATTTAAATGACATTTCTTCTACCGGCTATTAGCCGGCGTTTTGAAGTATTTATTTGTTTGTTCAGCAGGTTTATTTGCCATTTAAATCCCTGGGCCGTTGGAGAAGTTCCCCGGCGTAAACCGGTAGTTGTTTATTTTTTCTTGCACGGAATGACAAAGCTAAATTCGACTAAACACGATCTCGTAGTAGAACTTTTTTTAGAAAATGCTCCATTAGGGTAATTAAGCTTTTATATTTTATGGTAACCTTAAAAAATCGTATTTTGTTGTGTATTCTTGTAGAAAATAAGTCTTAAAATTAATTAAAAATATTAGATGTAGGCTACAAGTTTTGTTCTTAGGTCTATGCCGACATTAATTTTATTGTTTTATGTTTTTTAGTTTATTTAATTTTATTTGATCATATTTATATGATCTTAACCTTTTTTATAGTATTAAAACATGTTAAAAAATAATAAGTTTTGTAAAAAAAAGTATTTGCTCTAAACAGCTCAGGGGTGCCCACGTGCGACTAAAATATTTCAAAATAAAATTTAAAAGGCTGTGATCAAGTTTTGTGCATTTTTAGAAATTCCAGTGAAGCTTACAAATCGTTCCTTGTTAATATATTATTATTGCAAGAGCTATAAAAACAAATGTGAGTTGAACTCAGCGGTAAATTATAGATTTATAACTAAAATAAAAGTAATATGAACGAATATGAAATGTCGTGGATTCGCTGGAGTCTTAAAACTTAATCAAAAACTGGAAAGTTAAAGAAAAATGTCGGAAAATGAAGGTGACGGTTTGGTTGGGGTAACTGTAACTCCTGTAACAACGACTCTGGATAATTTAACGACTACTACAGTTGCAGGTTTGGAACTAAAATATATTTATATCACTGTAAAATGCTTCAGTTTATTGTTAGTTAAATATTTTTGTTGATCTTTTAATTTATTTGTTTATAGGTTTTATAGTTACTTTTTAAAACACAAAAAATTGTTTTTAAAATAAACAATTGTAAATATCTACTAAGAACAAATTTAAAATTTTCTTTAAAAAGCAATATGTGCCTTCAAATATTTTTTGTTCTTAAAAAAACAATAAAAATTTCAACATATTTTGATTTTTTTGTATTTTTAGGAACAGTAATAACAACATACGACAATGTAACCGTAATCATACGAACGTCAGCACTAATATTTTTACTTGCTGTATCCTTGATTGGAAATTCTATGTTGGTGTTATCAGTTTCTCAAGCAAGCAAATCAAGATACAACCCTTTCAATGCATTTTTGCTCAGTATGGCGGCTTATGCATTATTAGAATGTGCCCTGACTATGTCTCTTGCAACAGGTTATTTTTTTATTTATATATATTTATTTGTTCTTGATTTTGAAAGATAGACTTCATGACCCAAACTTAGAATAACATCAGTTACCCTGACCTACTCACAAGTTTCCTTTAGCAGTTTGGGATTCTATTGAATAGTTATAAGCTGCTGATTAGGTGTTGATTAAGCAAAAGTTTGTACCGTTTATAGCACTTTCTTTAAGGGTGATACAGCATGAGAGCAGTGGGGATCAATCTCAGGACCTTATGTCGTGGTAAAGCTAAGTGTTGTGACCACTACACCATTTTGCCACATAGTTTATAAATTTTTTTAAATGCAATTGAATTAATTATTTTTTAAATTATTTTTTAAATATTTATGCATTTTTTTACACAGGAATTGAATTGCAATAAAATAATAAAAAACTTTTAAAATTTTCAGGATTTTCAATTGAACAAATTTGGATGTTCGGTGACTTTTTAGCGGGTTTCAATGCTTCATTTGTTCAACTACAAAATGTCGGAGTTCTGCTCACTATTGTGGCAATGTCAATAGACAGGTGAAACTCTCTAACAAATATTAAGCAGAACTACTGTCTAAAAGTGACTGCCTAATTTGATTAATTTTTATTGTGTAATGATGGTCATTGTAAATCATAGATTTTTGTTGATTTAAAAAAGTGATTTCTTTTTGTGTTAATGTTTACATTTTGCGGGTAGAGTATTATTTATTCCTCGATAATTAAATTTTTATTGCGTTTTTGTTATTTATGTAATTTAAAAAACTATGATTTTTAATTAATTTAAGATTTTTTTATTAACATGTTAAAAGTGTTTGTAACATTTCAAGACAAATTCAATTTAATTTTATAAGTTAAGATTTTCTTTTTTTACTTAAATTTTTTTTACCTTTTTCATTAACTTTATTGATTTTTAGGTACATTGCTGTGACTCGAGTCTCAAGCTATCACACGCACTCTAGTGTCCACCATGCTAATTATGTCGTCCTATACACTTGGATTCATGCTTTTATATTTTCCCTTCCACTTTTATTTCAAAACCAAATGTTGGGTGTTACTGCTCGACCATTCGTGGAGCGAAGTTTGTGCGGGTTAGTTGAAGGAACAACCCTGACTTACACGTAAGTTTAAAATTAAGTTTTAGATAAATTTAAAAATGTATCACTGCCTAAAATGTATATTTAATATATGTTTAGCTAGGGATTATTTGGTTTAAATGCTTTTATCGTCACATTTTTGCATATTTATTTGTGTAATAGTATTAAATAATAAGGTATCAATAAAACTTTATTGTATTTGCAAATAAGAGTCTATTGTAAAAACTGAAATTGCTATTTTAAAAATTTTCAAGAATTTTTTGTTACATAACTACATATCCTTTTATGACAAGTTTCTACTTGACATCAATTCATGTTTGTTATTATTCCACAGATCATTGTTAAGTATAATTTGCTTTTGTATTCCTTTACTTCTCACGGCGACATTTTTGATCATTGTTTTTGTAAAAGCTGGGCAAGAAAAAAGAAGGATTATTGGTTTCAATTCGCCACAGTATGTAAACCGCTGTCTACAGGTGTGAAAATTTTATTTTAATTTGTTTTAACTGATTATTACCACTTGATTTTGTCAATAAGGAAGTAATAATGGCTATAACCATATGGAATTTCCCTATATTAATTTAGCTATTTTTTATCCTATACTCAACCTACTTTTAATTTTAACCTTTTTTGTTTATTATTTGCTTAATTAGAGGTGATGCACTTTTAAATGTATATATGTATTTTTAGAAACAGTATTCACCAATTGTCTTTGTATAATTATTATTTTTAAGTTAACCAGTTTTTTTTATTCAGGAATCGATGTTATTAAACGAAGCTCAATGCGCAAAATTTGTCTGCCTACTCTTCTTCATCTACATCTTATTCAAAGGACCTTACATCATTATCGACATCCTGACCCAAGTCAATTACCCCCCTGCTTTTGAACCCATTTATATTTTTAACACCACTAATAATCAAACTGACACAATAGCAATCGACGGATCAAGATTTTATTATCAGACAATTTTGTCGTGGATGATGTTTAGTTTTTCTGCGGTTTTTCCGTTTATTACACTCATATATTTTAAAGATCATTGGCGGAGACTTAAAAAATGGATTTCATGTTCGGCGGCTACTGTTTCCATTGCAAATAGTAAGTACATACATGTTTAATTTCTTACGATTTTACTTAAACTTAAAATTTTTAGAATCCTACAAAATCTTGGGATAGTCGTTACTTAATTCTTTGTTTTTAAAAACTAGGTTGATTGAAATTTTAACACTAACTTTTTATAAAGTTAAAATAACATTTGTCAATGTGCTTTTTGTTAAACTTAAATTAATTTAAACACATATTCTAAAAAGTAGTTTTTGCACACAAATGTATTTGCAAGTGTAGGCGTAGCAATGTAGAATTTTATTAATTTGAAAGCACCTAGGTGTACAGGTGCACGTGCTGTTATTGTATAGGCCTAGTCACCAATTTACACCCAACAATAATTGAAATTTGATCACAGCTTGACATGAGTTTTTGCTGTGTTGGTCTGAAACAATTACAGGTCAAATTACGATTGTCGTAAAAATTTTTCCGTTTCATATATTACTTTATATCTCTGTTGTTGTTTTCAATTGGATTTGTAAGAAGTGTAAAAGGCATTTTCTAATTCAATGATGTTTATTTATTTTAAACGCACAAGTGATTTTTTAATATATGAAATTTTTTTATATTAGTAAGTCTTATATAGTAACTATTCAATTTACACTTTAAAAAGCAGTTAGATTATTTAAACAAGACTATACCTCCAATATTTAAAAAAAAATGTCTTTATTTATTTTGTTGATTTTTAAAAACACATCAATTCTAACAATAATCGCATAATAATAACACAGTGGTTCATAACAGGAATTAGGTTAAATTAAATGTTGTTGCAAGTGCCACACAACTCTTACCCTGTAATTGAATTACACTTAACATCATTATCATATTGTTTTTTCACTTCCAAAGTGGTGCTTGTTGTTTTTTGAATGCTTGTTTTACATTAAGCAATTGCCTGTTGTAATGATACTTGACTGTAGGATTTTTGCTGGTATGATATAATGGTGTAGTGATTACTTTTAAGATAATTACAGTATTAGCGGTTGGAATTTAAACACAATTAATTGGTGTTCAAGTTTTTTACATCTTTATTACACTTCAAAAATTGAAATTACTTTTTTTTTGAAATTAATTTTGTTTTTAACTAAGATTTTTTTTTATATATATTGTTTTACACATATTAATTTATGCATTTTATTATAAAATTTTTACAAATTTTTAATTTTTTTTATAGGTGGTGCACGAAGAGGTGTAAACCCAAGACATCAGCGACAAAAACGCCGAAGACAAATGCAAAGATTAAATACTGAACAAACTAAAAAACGGTACGGAAATTTAAATTAATTCTTTATATTTTTAAAAACATTTTTTATTCACTTACATAAGATATGCTTTAATCTATTTTCTAACTAGTAATTAGCTTATCCTTTAATGGCTACCTTTATGACATTTAGCAATCTTCTATGCCTTAGGTCAATTTATTGTGCTAACACTCACAAAGCCTAAATTAAAAGTCAGAATGACTGTATTATACTTAAAATTCTAAGCAAAAAAAGCTTTGCTATACCTCTTACACTCTTTAATTTTATATAAAAGAGTTAAAATGTAAAAAAAAATTTTTCAAAAAAAACTTAACAATTTTTTTAAAAGTTTTATTTTTTTATTTTAGAAGAAAAAAAACAAAAAAATCGTCACCCACGAATTCTATAGACATTAAGAAGCCCCCATCCAGTATCTCATCCAATATAACAAGTGAAAAAGTCACTGTGAATGGTAACTCGGTTCATGGTGAAGTTTTGTTTAGAATTCCTGTGTTGTACGCTGCAAATGATGGACTACATCTCGTAGCCTCTGATAAACAATTACCAAGGACCAATGAAAACAATAAAAGGTAATTAAAAAAATAAAAATTAGAAAAATAAACTTAATGCATTTATAGCAGAAAAATATCTTTCTTATGCATATTCTGAAATGCTGAAAATACAATTTATAAAATTAAAATAAACTTTTTTTTTCTTATTTGGTGACTCATACCATTTTAAGACTATTTAAGTAAAAATATTATTTAAAATATTGAGATTTTGTACATACCAAGGGTCTGAATTAACGTTTACAAATCGATTGCTAAAAATGAGATCGCATTTTTAGAACAATGATTAGGCCCCATTTTTGCCTTTTTTTTAACACCTGACACCTTGTAAAATGTACTACTACTATGCAAACTAAAGTTTAACTTTTTTGTGCAATAAATTAACGAACTGGGGAAGAAATGTAACCTTTGAAAGCTCATGTTATTGTTATTAAATGCTCTATAGTAATGTTAATGTAATTAAATTAGATTAAAACCGGTTTAAAAAGACTTTGTAAAAATACATAAATATATGTAAGTGTTTTATTATTGTAAAGAATTCGCCATTTTCTTGTTTACGCTAAGTGTTATCTGTTTCTAGTCACGTGTTTACACCTCAAGTCACGTGCTTACACCTAAAGTCACGTGCTTACACCGTTATCTCTATCACGTGGGTTGTATCACGTGTTTTATTAGTTAAACGTGATGCAATGTATTATATGAAGTATTCGTGGTACAAGCATATGAACGGTTGTTTGTGAACCTTTTCGCAATAAAATACTAAAAAATTAAAACGGCTTTCATACAAAAGGCTATCAGGCAAATAAACGTTACATTGGAGGTCCTGCCGAGATCAAATCTTTTAAAGCCATAGCGAATTTATAGAAAAGTTGCAGAAAGTAAAAGCAATCGTTAGACCAACATTCGTTAATTATATAAAAACATCTAAAAAATGGACCATTATTTTAAATCATCGTTGTCGATCGAAATTAAGAACGTGATCGAAATCAATAACTACGAGCGTTTAAAAGGGAACTAGCCTCCCAGAAAAAAAGAATTGGGCTTGAGAACGGTGTGCCAATCGCCAGAGCTTAACAGCAACCAAGCGCTAGAAAAATACGCAGGTAACACCGACGTTGAGGAATATCTCATAAATTTCAACATAGCAAACGCCAACGGATGGGATGCCAGAGAAAGTGGCTACAGGCTTGCACTTAGTCTATATGGCAAGGCTGCAAGCATCGTTACTTAGCCGAAAGTGATCGAGCATTAGCCAAAAGTGATCGAACTTCGGTGACCGTTTTACAGAAAAACTAAGAAAACGTTTTTCTGTCTCAAAGTTGAACGGGTCGACTGAAAATGAGGAAATGGAAATTGAAGGAACGGAAAATGAAGGAACGGAAAATGAAGGAACCGGAAAATGAAGGAACGGAAAATGAAGGAACCGGAAAATGAAGAAACGGAAAATGAAGGAACCGGAAAATGAAGGAACGGAAAATGAGGGAACCGGAAAATGAAGGAACGGAAAATGAGGGAACCGGAAAATGAAGGAAAGCAAAAAAGGAGAAGGCGGAATCTTAAATACTAAAACGCGGAAATTTCGTTGACTGTTTATTTAGGATTACTGTCATTTATTCGAGAACTGATAAGCGATAATGAGTTAATTTTTATTACCCCAGCATACCCTAACTCTCTTCTATAAAATGCCCGTTTATTTTTAAAATAATATTGACTTAAATACAAATAAACAGTCAACGGAATTTCCGCGTTTTATTTTTTTAAGATTCCGCCCTCTCCTTTTTTGCTTTCCTTCATTTTCCGGTTCCTTCATTTTCCGGTTCCTTCATTTTCCGTTCCTTCATTTTCCGTTCCTTCATTTTCCGGTTCCTTCATTTTCCGTTCCTTCATTTTCCATTCCTTCATTTTCCGGTTCCTTCATTTTCCGTTCCTTCAATTTCCGTTCCTTCATTTTCCGGTTCCTTCATTTTCCGGTTCCTTCATTTTTCGTTCCTTCATTTTCCGGTTCCTTCATTTTCCGTTCCTTCATTTTCCGGTTCCTTCATTTTCCGGTTCCTTCATTTTCCGTTCCTTCATTTTCCGGTTCCTTCATTTTCCGTTCCTTCAATTTCCGTTCCTTCATTTTCCGGTTCCTTCATTTTCCGGTTCCTTCATTTTCCGTTCCTTCATTTTCCGGTTCCTTCATTTTCCGGTTCCTTCATTTTCCGTTCCTTCATTTTCCGGTTCCTTCATTTTCCGTTCCTTCAATTTCCGTTCCTTCATTTTCCATTCTCTCAAATTCCGCGTCCCCAGTTGAACCGACTTAATGCGCTACATAGAAGAAAACGAGGGGCTAACGAACCCTTAGACGCACTTGCGAGTGACATATTAACTATGATTCAACATTCTTCGATTTATAAAAATTCAAGAAAATAAGAACTAGAAAAACTTTAGTAAATTGCTTTTTAAATGCAATTAAAAACGACGGTGAGTTGCATTCCGCCATTTATCACACATTACCATCTACAATAGAAAATGCTTTGGAGACAGGGCAGCTCTACGAACAATTGTATAAATGGATTTACCCACTAACGAAATATCGCGCGCTAGATCTAGTGACGATAGTTCAAAGACGAGCAATACCAAGTTACTTCCCGATTTTAATTCAATTTCTGATCCGACTTATTCTTCTTCGGAAAGAAATGTAACAATAAAGTCAGAAGCAGTGACTGTTAAAAAAGATGGTGTTCAGGATAACGAATTTTTTAATATGCTTTTAATATCAGTATTAAAAAACGAAAATTCCATAAAAGAGAGAGTTGCTCGAGCCCAATTAGAGGACGAAGAAATACAGAAAGTGAAACGGAGACTGTCTTTTAAAAAAACGCATAATAAATCTTTTTCAAAATATAATGAACAGCTGTCATCGTTGGTGGTTGCCCCCTCCGGGTCTTAATTTCATTTACAAATAGTTGTGCCAACATCACTTCAGTTAAACATTTTAAAAGGAGCACATCAAGGGCATAGAGGCGTCATGTGAGCGCTGAGGTTATTTTTTTTCGGGTTATTGTGAAAGCATTTTTTTATATAAAATACTATAAGATTAAAACGGCTTTCATACAAAAGACTATCGCGCAAATAAACGTTACACTACTACTATGCTAACTAATGTTAAACTTTATTGCGCAACAACTTACCGATCTTAGGAAGAAATTTCTACATTGTGAGATCATGTTTTTGTTATTACATGCCCTATAGAAACGTACATTAACAGAGGGTTTTGTTGATGCAGTTAAATTAGATTAAAACTGGTTTAAAAAAGCTTTTTAAAAATTTATAAATATTCTTTTTATTTAGAAAAGAAATTTCTTCAAGTGATAATCATCACACCACAAATCCAAACAGCATTGCAGGTTTAACAAATTCGACTTTAACAACACAAACCAATGTCAGTAACGGCGACATTTCTAATAAAGACACAACAAATATTGATGACATTAGGCCTTCATCTGTCGTGGATAAAAGGGTCGATGTTGCCGGATCCAGGGACTATCTTAGAGATGATGATGTGATTGGAATGATGTCGGACTTTGATCCGGATGAGGACACTGAGTCGGAGTTAAATGAATCGGCAAACTCCAGAACTTTGATTTGGCCGCATCGACATTCTGCGACTTTTTTAACTTCGCCGAGTAACAAACAAAACAATTCACCCCTGTGGAAATCCGAGGTTTTCGACTCGAGAACTAAAAAGAAAAAAGACGATGCAAAGAGGTTTTCTGCATCTGGAGCCGACGAGATTCCGCATCCGCACACTCCTACTCCACCCCCAGATGAGGACTTTGGTTCCTTACCAATGCTCCGAGCACGTGAAAAGAGTTTTGAAGAGAGTTCATTTGTGTGCGATCCTCTTCAACATAAACTTCCAGTGTTAAAAAGCAAAACTGTTTCAAATTCAAAGTTAAATCGAATTTTTGGCCAGGGATCGAACACCTCGTTAAGAAGTGAGGTGCTCTCAGATTGTGAGGATAGTAGTGCTACAAACATGGGCTACGAACAATCGCCTGGCAGCACCCATTTGCGAAAAAGCAGTAATTTGTCTCACGATCATAAACAATGGAATAAAGAAAATTCAGCTTTTAGTCCAACTCATGGGAGCCATAATAAAGTTTACCCTAACCATAAAAACATTCCTATTGCATTTAATAGTTGCCCCAATAAGACTGATCCGCATCGGGGAAATGCATTGTCTAGACCAATAGCATCAATGCCACATAATGAATTAAGTGAGCCCCAAAGTTCTATGGGATCAATGGTTGAACTAAATTGCTCCAGTTCTATAGAAGATCTAACAAACTCGATCGACGAAACGCAATTACCGCCGTCGAAATTTCAAGTTTTCCGCAAAAAATCTTTAAATCATAGAACTAAAGCTTTCAGATCTTCAGGTTCATATCCAAGTGCGTATCCACAAATTTTAAATTCTGCGGCAAAAAGGTAACAGTTTTAATGGCGTGAATGTTTTTCTAAAAGGGGTTCAATGTAACTTTGAACCGTAAACTGTAATTATAAAGTATTGCAATAAGATAACCTACAAAAAAGGAACAAATTTTATGAATTGTAAGATATATTATAAATATTACATCATTGCGACGGGAAAAAATGACAAAATCAATTTAATGATTTAAAAACACGCCACAAAATTAATGTTAACATAAAGATTTTAAGTAAGTTAATATAAAAAAAGCCATGTTGTTCTTTAAACAAAAAAATTGTTTTTTTAAAATATATTTTGTGCCCATTTTTATTATTTGACCAGAAGAAATGCCATATGACTACAGCATTTTTTAACCTATGCATTTTATATTATAGACAATGGTACAGTTGGCAATTATTTTGTCTATTTTTATTACCTTTTCGAATTTCGCCTTCTTTGTAATATTGTTTTAAGTGTAGGTTAAATAATAAGGCCATTTTTTATTGATTTGCTGCCTTAATTTTTAGTTTAAATAAGCCATAATAAAATTAAATCATAAATTAAATAAAAAGTATGCTTTAAAAAAATCTGAAAATAGAAGAATACAAAACATATATGATCTTATTTAATTTTATCTTTATTATCAAATAGGCATATTATGAATATTTATTATTTGCACACTAAACATGAACTTTTATTAAATTTTAAGCCAAACAATAAAAAGGCAAAGGTGCTACAATGTGGTGATTATTGTCAATATAAACTCTTTGTTTAATTTCTATTATGCCTTACTTGGTTCCAAAGGGCAACTATGTTTTTGTTTAAACTTGTGAGTATATTTTACAATTAATTTGCTAGATTTTTTGTATATGTACTTAATTAGTTTTATTTAGTTAAATATCATACATGAAATTGTATTTAAAATATTTTTATTAAACTTCTAAATTTTGAAATGTTTTTCTTGTAAAATAGTTCTTTTTATATAATGCATTTTCTTACATTTATATATTATTTTTAATATGATTTACGACTATTTTACTATTAGCTGTGCTACCTAATTACACAATATTTCATATTTTAAATTCGAATTTAATTTTTGCGTTTTAAAGTATTGCATATTTGCACTTTTAATAAAAATGATGGGGTATATATTTGTGAAACTTTTTTTAGTAAGGGTAACTGCAATAAACAAGATATTATTAAATTAATTGGAAAATTTAAACAGTTTATGCAAAAGTTAGGCGCGGTGTAAAGCAATTGCAATTATTTATTTTTTAAACAAATGCCATCATTTTTACTCAAAACGTAAAAGAAAACAAGGACCCGTTTACCATAGCAAATAATTCTGACCGGACAACATACGTGACTGTTACAGCGTGTTCTTGACTTCGGCGTAATAGGTGCCCTTTCACCTATAGGTTATAGGCAATATATAATATTGTATGCAACAAATGTAAAAAAAAAATTTAGATTTTAAATTTAACTACCTTGAAGCAAGCCCATTAGCCTAATAAGCGTTTTTGCAAAAAATTGGTTAAAATCATTGATATATACGAAAGTTATAACATAAAATATTAAATTTTGCGAAGTCGCAAATACGAAATTTAGCCACCTTATTTTATTCGTATTGATCTAACTAACATTCAAGTTAAAACATTTTCAAAAAATATTCAGTAAAACAAAAGTTACAACATTTTTTTTAACTTCGGCGTAGTAGGCACCCTTTAACCTATATGATATGGGCAATATAGAATATTGTATGGGAAAAAAATTTAGATTTTAAATTTAACTATTTTAATATTCATAAAAGTTATGACACTTTTATTAAAAATTGATGAAATCTCAAAACCTAAAATTTTATATTTTATTAGACGCGCATTGCCCTAACTAACATTCAAGATAAAACATTTCGCAAAAATTTTCAGTAAAACAAGAGTTACAGCAAATTTTTATTCTGGGTTTAATTAGGTCACGTGATATTTTTAGCCAATAGTATTGCATATAATTTAAAAAAAAAAAATAAAAAATTTTGAATCGACAAATAATTGTTCTGTTAGAACCGCACATTTCCAATTAACGTGTTTACAAAATATTTTTTGAAAATATTAATATTCATAAAAGTTATGACACTTTTATTAAAAATTGATGAAATCTCAAAACCTAAAATTTTATATTTTATTAGACGTGCATTGGCCTAACTAAAATTCAAGATAAAACATTTTGCAAAAATTTTCAGTAAAACAAGAGTTACAGCAAATTTTTATTCTGGGTTTAATTAGGTCACGTGATATTTTTAGCCAATAGTATTGCATATAATTTAAAAAAAATAAATAAAAAATTTTAAATCAACAAATAATTGTTCTGTAAGAACCGCACATCTCCAATTAACGTGTTTCAAAATATTTTTTGAAAATATTAATATTCATAAAAGTTATGACATATTTATTAAAAATTGATGAAATCTCAAAACCTAAAATTTTATATTTTATTAGACGCGCATTGCCCTAACTAACATTCAAGATAAAACATTTCGCAAAATTTTCAGTAAAACAAGAGTTACAGCAGATTTTTATTCTGGGTTTAATTAGGTCAAGTGATATTTTTATCCAATAGTATTGCATATAATTTTTTTGAAAAAAAATTAAAAATTTTAAATCGACAAATAATTGTTCTGTTAGAACCGCACATTTCCAATTAACGTGTTTACAGAATATTTTTTTTAAATATTAATATTCATAAAAGTTATGACACTTTTATTAAAAATTGTTAAAATCTCAAAATATTTTTTTTACAAAATAAAAAATTTTAAATCGACAAATAATTGTTCTGTTAGAACCGCACATCTCCAATTAACGTGTTTACAAAATATTTTTTGAAAATATTAATATTCATAAAAGTTATGACACTTTTATTAAAAATTGATGAAATCTCAAAACCTAAAATTTTATATTTTATTAGACGCGCATTAACCTAACTAACATACAAGATAAAACATTTCGCAAAAAATTTCAGTAAAACAAAAGTTACAGAAAATTTTTATTCTGGGTTTAATTAGGTCACGTGATATTTTTGGTTGCATATAATTTTTTAAAAAAAAATAAAAGATTTTAAATCGACAAATAATTGTTCTGTTAGAACCGCACATTTCCAATTAACGTGTTTACAAAATATTTTTTAAAAATATTAATATTCATAAAAGTTATGACACTTTTATTAAAAATTGATGAAATCTCAAAACCTAAAATTTTATATTTTATTAGACGCGCATTAACCTAACTAACATTCAAGACAAAACATTTCGCAAAAATTTTCAGTAAAACAAAAGTTACAGCAAATTTTTATTCTGGGTTTAATTAGGTCACGTGATATTTTTGGCCAATAGTATTGCATATAATTTTTTTTAAAAAAATAAAAGATTTTAAATCGACAAATAATTGTTGTGTTAGAACCGCACATTTCCAATTAACGTGTTTACAAAATATTTTTTTTAAATATTAATATTCATAAAAGTAATGACACTTTTATTAAAAATTGATGAAATCTCAAAGCCTAAAATTTTATATTTTATTAGACGCGCATTGGCCTTACTAACATTCAAGATAAAACATTTCGCGAAAATTTTTAGTAAAACAAAAGTTTGAGGTAATTTCTATTTTGGGTTTAATCAGGTCACGTGATATTTTGGGCCAATGATATTGCATACAAATTTTTTGAAAAAAAATAAAAAATTTTAAATCGACAAATAATTGTTGTGTTAGAACCGCACAGGTCCAATTACCGTGTTTACAAAATATTTTTCAAAAATATTTATATTCATAAAAGTTATGAAACTTTTATTAAAAATTTATGAAATCTTAAAACCTAAAATTTTGTATTTTATTACACGCGCATTGGCTTAACTAACATGCAAGATAAAACATTTCGCGAAAATTTTCAGTAAAACAAAAGTTACAGTAAATTTTTATTCTGGGTTTAATTAGGTCACGTGATATTTTTGGCCAATAGTATTGCATATAATTAAAAAAAAATAAATAAAAAATTTTAAATCGACAAATAATTATCGCGTTAGAACTGCACATTTCTGATTAACGTGTTTACAAAATATTTTTCGAAAATATTAATATTTATAAAAGTTATGAAACTTTTATTAAAAATTTATGAAATTTTAAAACCTAAAATTTTATATTTTATTAAACGCGCATTGGCCTAACTAACATTCAAAACAAAACATTTCGCGAAAATTTTCAGTAAAACAAAAGTTTGAGGTAATTTTTATTTTGGTTTTCATTAGATCACGTGATATTTTTGGCCAATTATATTGCATACAAATTTTAAAAAAAAAAATAAAAAATTTTAAATCGAAAAATTATTGTTGTGTTAGAACCGCACAGGTCTAATTACCGTGTTTACAAAATATTTTTCGAAAATATTAATATTCATAAAAGTTATGAAACTTTTATTAAAAATTTATGAAATCTCAAAACCTAAAATTTTGTATTTTATTAGACGCGCATTGGCCTAACTAACATTCAAGATAAAACATTTTGCGAAAATTTTCAGTAAAACAAAAGTTTGAAGTAATTTTTATTTTGGGTTTAATCAGGTCACGAAATTTTTTTGGCCAAAGATATTGCATACAAAGTTTAAAAAAAAAATAAAAAATTTTAAATCGAAAAATTATTGTTGTGTTAGAACCGCACAGGTCCAATTACCGTGTTTACAAAATATTTTTCAAAAATATTAATATTCATAAAAGTTATGAAACTTTTATTAAAAATTTATGAAATCTCAAAACCTAAAATTTTGTATTTTATTACACGCGCATTGGCCTAACTAACATTCAAGATAAAACATTTTGCGAAAATTTTCAGTAAAACAAAAGTTTGAGATAATTTTTATTTTGGTTTTCATTAGGTCACGTGATATTTTTGGCCAATAATATTGCATACAAATTTTTTGATAAAAAATAAAAAATTTTAAATCGAAAAATAATTGTTGTGTTAGAACCGCACAGGTCCAATTACCGTGTTTACAAAATATTTTTTAAAAATATTAATATTCATAAAAGTTATGAAACTTTTATTAAAAATTTATGAAATCTCAAAACCTAAAATTTTGTATTTTATTAGACGCGCATTGGCCTAACTAACATTCAAGATAAAACATTTTGCGAAAATTTTCAGTAAAACAAAAGTTTGAGGTAATTTTTATTTTGGTTTTCATTAGGTCACGTGATATTTTTGGCCAATAATATTGCATACAAATTTTTTAAAAAAAATAAAAAATTTTAAATCGAAAAATAATTGTTGTGTTAGAACCGCACAGGTCCAATTACCGTGTTTACAAAATATTTTTCAAAAATATTAATATTCATAAAAGTTATGAAACTTTTATTAAAAATTTATGAAATCTCAAAACCTAAAATTTTGTATTTTATTAGACGCGCATTGGCCTAACTAACATTCAAGATAAAACATTTCGCGAAAATTTTCAGTAAAACAAAAGTTTGAGGTAATTTTTATTTTGGTTTTCATTAGGTCACGTGATATTTTTGGCCAATGATATTGCATACAAATTTTTTGAAAAAAAATAAAAAATTTTAAATCGAAAAATAATTGTTGTGTTAGAACCGCACAGGTCCAATTACCGTGTTTACAAAATATTTTTTAAAAATATTAATATTCATAAAAGTTATGAAACTTTTATTAAAAATTTATGAAATCTCAAAACCTAAAATTTTGTATTTTATTAGACGCGCATTGGCCTAACTAACATTCAAAATAAAACATTTCGCGAAAATTTTCAGTAAAACAAAAGTTTGAGGTAATTTTTATTTTGGTTTTCATTAGGTCACGTGATATTTTTGGCCAATAATATTGCATACAAATTTTTTAAAAAAAATAAAAAATTTTAAATCGAAAAATAATTGTTGTGTTAGAACCGCACAGGTCCAATTACCGTGTTTACAAAATATTTTTCAAAAATATTAATATTCATAAAAGTTATGAAACTTTTATTAAAAATTTATGAAATCTCAAAACCTAAAATTTTGTATTTTATTAGACGCGCATTGGCCTAACTAACATTCAAGATAAAACATTTCGCGAAAATTTTCAGTAAAACAAAAGTTTGAGGTAATTTTTATTTTGGTTTTCATTAGGTCACGTGATATTTTAGGCCAATGATATTGCATACAAATTTTTTGAAAAAAAATAAAAAATTTTAAATCGAAAAATAATTGTTGTGTTAGAACCGCACAGGTCCAATTACCGTGTTTACAAAATATTTTTTAAAAATATTAATATTCATAAAAGTTATGAAACTTTTATTAAAAATTTATGAAATCTCAAAACCTAAAATTTTGTATTTTATTAGACGCGCATTGGCCTAACTAACATTCAAGATAAAACATTTTGCAAAAATTTTCAGTAAAACAAAAGTTTGAGGTAATTTTTATTTTGGTTTTCATTAGGTCACGTGATATTTTTGGCCAATAATATTGCATACAATTTTTTTAAAAAAAATAAAAAATTTTCAATCGAAAAATAATTGTTGTGTTAGAACCGCACAGGTCAAATTACCGTGTTTACAAAATATTTTTCAAAAATATTAATATTCATAAAAGTTATGAAACTTTTTTTCAAAAATTGATGAAATCTCAAAACCTAAAATTTTGTATTTTATTAGACGCGCATTGGCCTAACTAACATTCAAGATAAAACATTTCGCGAAAATTTTCAGTAAAACAAAAGTTTGAGGTAATTTTTATTTTGTTTTTCATTAGGTCACGTGATATTTTTGGCCAATGATATTGCATACAAATTCTTTAAAAAAAAATAAAAAAATTTTAAATCGAAAAATAATTGTTGTGTTAGAACCGCACAGGTCCAATTACCGTGTTTACAAAATATTTTTTAAAAATATTAATATTCATAAAAGTTATGAAACTTTTATTAAAAATTTATGAAATTTCAAAACCTAAAATTTTGTATTTTATTAGACGCGCATTGGCCTAACTAACATTCAAGATAAAACATTTCGCGAAAATTTTCAGTAAAACAAAAGTTTGAGGTAATTTTTATTTTGATTTTCATTAGGTCACGTGATATTTTTGGCCAATGATATTGAATACAAATTCTTTGAAAAAAAATAAAAAATTTTAAATCGAAAAATAATTGTTGTGTTAGAACCGCACAGGTCCAATTACCGTGTTTACAAAATTTTTTTCAAAAATATTAATATTCATAAAAGTTATGAAACTTTAATTAATAATTTATGAAATCTCAAAACCTAAAATTTTGTATTTTATTAGACCCGCATTGGCCTAACTAACATTCAAGATAAAACATTTCGCGAAAATTTTCAGTAAAACAAAAGTTTGAGGTAATTTTTATTTTGGGTTTAATTAGGTCACGTGATATTTTTGGCTAATGATATTGCATACAAATTTTTTGAAAAAAAATAAAAAATTTTAAATCGAAAAATAATTGTTGTGTTAGAACCGCACAGGTCCAATTACCGTGTTTACAAAATATTTTTTAAAAATATTAATATTCATAAAAGTTATGAAACTTTTATTAAAAAATTTATGAAATCTCAAAACCTAAAATTTTGTATTTTATTAGACGCGCATTGGCCTAACTAACATTCAAGATAAAACATTTCGCGAAAATTTTCAGTAAAACAAAAGTTTGAGGTAATTTTTATTTTGGTTTTCATTAGGTCACGTGATATTTTTGGCCAATGATATTGCATACAAATTCTTTAAAAAAAAATAAAAAAATTTTAAATCGAAAAATAATTGTTGTGTTAGAACCGCACAGGTCCAATTACCGTGTTTACAAAATATTTTTCAAAAATATTAATATTCATAAAAGTTATGAAACTTTTATTAAAAATTTATGAAATCTCAAAACCTAAAATTTTGTATTTTATTAGACGCGCATTGGCCTAACTAACATTCAAGATAAAACATTTCGCGAAAATTTTCAGTAAAACAAAAGTTTGAGGTAATTTTTATTTTTATTTTCATTAGGTCACGTGATATTTTTGGCCAATGATATTGCATACAAATTCTTTGAAAAAAAATAAAAAAATTTTAAATCGAAAAATAATTGTTGTGTTAGAACCGCACAGGTCCAATTACCGTGTTTACAAAATTTTTTTCAAAAATATTAATATTCATAAAAGTTATGAAACTTTTATTAAAAATTTATGAAATCTCAAAACCAAAAATTTTGTATTTTATTAGACGCGCATTGGCCTAACTAACATTCAAGATAAAACATTTTGCAAAAATTTTCAGTAAAACAAAAGTTTGAGGTAATTTTTATTTTGATTTTCATTAGGTCACGTGATATTTTTGGTCAATGATATTGCATAAAATGTTTTGAAAAAAAAATAAAAAAATTTTAAATCGAAAAATAATTGTTGTGTTAGAACCGCACAGGTCCAATTACCGTGTTTACAAAATATTTTTCAAAAATATTAATATTCATAAAAGTTATGAAACTTTAATTAATAATTTATGAAATCTTAAAACCTAAAATTTTGTATTTAATTAGACGCGCATTGGTCTAACTAACATTCAAGATAAAACATTTTGCGAAAATTTTCAGTAAAACAAAAGTTTGAGGTAATTTTTATTTTGGTTTTCATTAGGTCACGTGATATTTTTGGCCAATGATATTGCATACAAATTCTTTGAAAAAAAATAAAAAATTTTAAATCGAAAAATAATTGTTGTGTTAGAACCGCACAGGTCCAATTACCGTGTTTACAAAATATTTTTCGAAAATATTAATATTCATAAAAGTTATGAAACTTTTATTAAAAATTTATGAAATCTCAAAACCTAAAATTTTGTATTTTATTAGACCCGCATTGGCCTAACTAACATTCAAGATAAAACATTTCGCGAAAATTTTCAGTAAAACAAAAGTTTGAGGTAATTTTTATTTTGGGTTTAATTAGGTCACGTGATATTTTTGGCTAATGATATTGCATACAAATTTTTTGAAAAAAAATAAAAAATTTTAAATCGAAAAATAATTGTTGTGTTAGAACCGCACAGGTCCAATTACCGTGTTTACAAAATATTTTTTAAAAATATTAATATTCATAAAAGTTATGAAACTTTTATTAAAAAATTTATGAAATCTCAAAACCTAAAATTTTGTATTTTATTAGACGCGCATTGGCCTAACTAACATTCAAGATAAAACATTTCGCGAAAATTTTCAGTAAAACAAAAGTTTGAGGTAATTTTTATTTTGGTTTTCATTAGGTCACGTGATATTTTTGGCCAATGATATTGCATACAAATTCTTTAAAAAAAAATAAAAAAATTTTAAATCGAAAAATAATTGTTGTGTTAGAACCGCACAGGTCCAATTGCCGTGTTTACAAAATATTTTTCAAAAATATTAATATTCATAAAAGTTATGAAACTTTTATTAAAAATTTATGAAATCTCAAAACTTAAAATTTTGTATTTTATTAGACGCGCATTGGCCTAACTAACATTCAAGATAAAACATTTCGCGAAAATTTTCAGTAAAACAAAAGTTTGAGGTAATTTTTATTTTTATTTTCATTAGGTCACGTGATATTTTTGGCCAATGATATTGCATACAAATTCTTTGAAAAAAAATAAAAAAATTTTAAATCGAAAAATAATTGTTGTGTTAGAACCGCACAGGTCCAATTACCGTGTTTACAAAATTTTTTTCAAAAATATTAATATTCATAAAAGTTATGAAACTTTTATTAAAAATTTATGAAATCTCAAAACCTAAAATTTTGTATTTTATTAGACGCGCATTGGCCTAACTAACATTCAAGATAAAACATTTTGCAAAAATTTTCAGTAAAACAAAAGTTTGAGGTAATTTTTATTTCGATTTTCATTAGGTCACGTGATATTTTTGGTCAATGATATTGCATAAAATGTTTTGAAAAAAAAATAAAAAAATTTTAAATCGAAAAATAATTGTTGTGTTAGAACCGCACAGGTCCAATTACCGTGTTTACAAAATATTTTTTAAAAATATTAATATTCATAAAAGTTATGAAACTTTAATTAATAATTTATGAAATCTTAAAACCTAAAATTTTGTATTTAATTAGACGCGCATTGGTCTAACTAACATTCAAGATAAAACATTTTGCGAAAATTTTCAGTAAAACAAAAGTTTGAGGTAATTTTTATTTTTATTTTCATTAGGTCACGTGATATTTTTGGCCAATGATATTGCATACAAATTCTTTGAAAAAAAATAAAAAATTTTAAATCGAAAAATAATTGTTGTGTTAGAACCGCACAGGTCCAATTACCGTGTTTACAAAATATTTTTCGAAAATATTAATATTCATAAAAGTTATGAAACTTTTATTAAAAATTTATGAAATCTCAAAACCTAAAATTTTGTATTTTATTAGACCCGCATTGGCCTAACTAACATTCAAGATAAAACATTTCGCGAAAATTTTCAGTAAAACAAAAGTTTGAGGTAATTTTTATTTTGGGTTTAATTAGGTCACGTGATATTTTTGGCTAATGATATTGCATACAAATTTTTTGAAAAAAAATAAAAAATTTTAAATCGAAAAATAATTGTTGTGTTAGAACCGCACAGGTTCAATTACCGTGTTTACAAAATATTTTTCAAAAATATTAATATTCATAAAAGTTATGAAACTTTTATTAAAAATTTATGAAATCTCAAAACCTAAAATTTTGTATTTTATTAGACGCGCATTGGCCTAACTAACATTCAAGATAAAACATTTCGCGAAAATTTTCAGTAAAACAAAAGTTTGAGGTAATTTTTATTTTGGGTTTAATCAGGTCACGTGATCTTTTTGGCCAATGATATTGCATACAAATTTTTTGAAAAAAAATAAAAAATTTTAAATCGAAAAATAATTGTTGTGTTAGAACCGCACAGGTCCAATTACCGTGTTTACAAAATATTTTTCAAAAATATTAATATTCATAAAATTTATGAAACTTTTATTAAAAATTTATGAAAACTCAAAACCTAAAATTTTGTATTTTATTAGACGCGCATTGGCCTAACTAACATTCAAGATAAAACATTTCGCGAAAATTTTCAGTAAAACAAAAGTTTGAGGTAATTTTTATTTTGGTTTTCATTAGGTCACGTGATATTTTTGGCCTATGATATTGCATACAAATTCTTTAAAAAAAAAAAAAAAATTTTAAATCGAAAAATAATTGTTGTGTTAGAACCGCACAGGTCCAATTACCGTGTTTACAAAATATTTTTCAAAAATATTAATATTCATAAAAGTTATGAAACTTTTATTAAAAATTTATGAAATCTCAAAACCTAAAATTTTGTATTTTATTAGACCCGCATTGGCCTAACTAACATTCAAGATAAAACATTTCGCGAAAATTTTCAGTAAAACAAAAGTTTGAGGTAATTTTTATTTTGGGTTTAATTAGGTCACGTGATATTTTTGGCTAATGATATTGCATACAAATTTTTTGAAAAAAAATAAAAAATTTTAAATCGAAAAATAATTGTTGTGTTAGAACCGCACAGGTTCAATTACCGTGTTTACAAAATATTTTTCAAAAATATTAATATTCATAAAATTTATGAAACTTTTATTAAAAATTTATGAAAACTCAAAACCTAAAATTTTGTATTTTATTAGACGCGCATTGGCCTAACTAACATTCAAGATAAAACATTTCGCGAAAATTTTCAGTAAAACAAAAGTTTGAGGTAATTTTTATTTTGGTTTTCATTAGGTCACGTGATATTTTTGGCCTATGATATTGCATACAAATTCTTTAAAAAAAAAAAAAAAATTTTAAATCGAAAAATAATTGTTGTGTTAGAACCGCACAGGTCCAATTGCCGTGTTTACAAAATATTTTTCAAAAATATTAATATTCATAAAAGTTATGAAACTTTTATTAAAAATTTATGAAATCTCAAAACCTAAAATTTTGTATTTTATTAGACGCGCATTGGCCTAACTAACATTCAAGATAAAACATTTCGCGAAAATTTTCAGTAAAACAAAAGTTTGAGGTAATTTTTATTTTGGGTTTAATTAGGTCACGTGATATTTTTGGCTAATGATATTGCATACAAATTTTTTGAAAAAAAATAAAAAATTTTAAATCGAAAAATAATTGTTGTGTTAGAACCGCACAGGTTCAATTACCGTGTTTACAAAATATTTTTCAAAAATATTAATATTCATAAAAGTTATGAAACTTTTATTAAAAATTTATGAAATCTCAAAACCTAAAATTTTGTATTTTATTAGACGCGCATTGGCCTAACTAACATTCAAGATAAAACATTTCGCGAAAATTTTCAGTAAAACAAAAGTTTGAGGTAATTTTTATTTTGGTTTTCATTAGGTCACGTGATATTTTTGGCCAATAATATTGCATACAAATTTTTTAAAAAAAATAAAAAATTTTAAATCGAAAAATAATTGTTGTGTTAGAACCGCACAGGTCCAATTACCGTGTTTACAAAATATTTTTCAAAAATATTAATATTCATAAAAGTTATGAAACTTTTATTAAAAATTTATGAAATCTCAAAACCTAAAATTTTGTATTTTATTAGACGCGCATTGGCCTAACTAACATTCAAGATAAAACATTTCGCGAAAATTTTCAGTAAAACAAAAGTTTGAGGTAATTTTTATTTTGGTTTTCATTAGGTCACGTGATATTTTAGGCCAATGATATTGCATACAAATTTTTTGAAAAAAAATAAAAAATTTTAAATCGAAAAATAATTGTTGTGTTAGAACCGCACAGGTCCAATTACCGTGTTTACAAAATATTTTTTAAAAATATTAATATTCATAAAAGTTATGAAACTTTTATTAAAAATTTATGAAATCTCAAAACCTAAAATTTTGTATTTTATTAGACGCGCATTGGCCTAACTAACATTCAAGATAAAACATTTTGCAAAAATTTTCAGTAAAACAAAAGTTTGAGGTAATTTTTATTTTGGTTTTCATTAGGTCACGTGATATTTTTGGCCAATAATATTGCATACAATTTTTTTAATAAAAAATAAAAAATTTTAAATCGAAAAATAATTGTTGTGTTAGAACCGCACAGGTCAAATTACCGTGTTTACAAAATATTTTTCAGAAAAATTAATATTCATAAAAGTTATGAAACTTTTTTTCAAAAATTGATGAAATCTCAAAACCTAAAATTTTGTATTTTATTAGACGCGCATTGGCCTAACTAACATTCAAGATAAAACATTTCGCGAAAATTTTCAGTAAAACAAAAGTTTGAGGTAATTTTTATTTTGATTTTCATTAGGTCACGTGATATTTTTGGCCAATGATATTGCATACAAATTCTTTGAAAAAAAATAAAAAATTTTAAATCGAAAAATAATTGTTGTGTTAGAACCGCACAGGTCCAATTACCGTGTTTACAAAATTTTTTTCAAAAATATTAATATTCATAAAAGTTATGAAACTTTAATTAATAATTTATGAAATCTCAAAACCTAAAATTTTGTATTTTATTAGACCCGCATTGGCCTAACTAACATTCAAGATAAAACATTTCGCGAAAATTTTCAGTAAAACAAAAGTTTGAGGTAATTTTTATTTTGGGTTTAATTAGGTCACGTGATATTTTTGGCTAATGATATTGCATACAAATTTTTTGAAAAAAAATAAAAAATTTTAAATCGAAAAATAATTGTTGTGTTAGAACCGCACAGGTCCAATTACCGTGTTTACAAAATATTTTTTAAAAATATTAATATTCATAAAAGTTATGAAACTTTTATTAAAAAATTTATGAAATCTCAAAACCTAAAATTTTGTATTTTATTAGACGCGCATTGGCCTAACTAACATTCAAGATAAAACATTTCGCGAAAATTTTCAGTAAAACAAAAGTTTGAGGTAATTTTTATTTTGGTTTTCATTAGGTCACGTGATATTTTTGGCCAATGATATTGCATACAAATTCTTTAAAAAAAAATAAAAAAATTTTAAATCGAAAAATAATTGTTGTGTTAGAACCGCACAGGTCCAATTACCGTGTTTACAAAATTTTTTTCAAAAATATTAATATTCATAAAAGTTATGAAACTTTTATTAAAAATTTATGAAATCTCAAAACCTAAAATTTTGTATTTTATTAGACGCGCATTGGCCTAACTAACATTCAAGATAAAACATTTTGCAAAAATTTTCAGTAAAACAAAAGTTTGAGGTAATTTTTATTTTGATTTTCATTAGGTCACGTGATATTTTTGGTCAATGATATTGCATAAAATGTTTTGAAAAAAAAATAAAAAAATTTTAAATCGAAAAATAATTGTTGTGTTAGAACCGCACAGGTCCAATTACCGTGTTTACAAAATATTTTTCAAAAATATTAATATTCATAAAAGTTATGAAACTTTTATTAATAATTTATGAAATCTTAAAACCTAAAATTTTGTATTTAATTAGACGCGCATTGGTCTAACTAACATTCAAGAAAAAACATTTTGCGAAAATTTTCAGTAAAACAAAAGTTTGAGGTAATTTTTATTTTGGTTTTCATTAGGTCACGTGATATTTTTGGCCAATGATATTGCATACAAATTCTTTGAAAAAAAATAAAAAATTTTAAATCGAAAAATAATTGTTGTGTTAGAACCGCACAGGTCCAATTACCGTGTTTACAAAATATTTTTCGAAAATATTAATATTCATAAAAGTTATGAAACTTTTATTAAAAATTTATGAAATCTCAAAACCTAAAATTTTGTATTTTATTAGACCCGCATTGGCCTAACTAACATTCAAGATAAAACATTTCGCGAAAATTTTCAGTAAAACAAAAGTTTGAGGTAATTTTTATTTTGGGTTTAATTAGGTCACGTGATATTTTTGGCTAATGATATTGCATACAAATTTTTTGAAAAAAAATAAAAAATTTTAAATCGAAAAATAATTGTTGTGTTAGAACCGCACAGGTTCAATTACCGTGTTTACAAAATATTTTTCAAAAATATTAATATTCATAAAAGTTATGAAACTTTTATTAAAAATTTATGAAATCTCAAAACCTAAAATTTTGTATTTTATTAGACGCGCATTGGCCTAACTAACATTCAAGATAAAACATTTCGCGAAAATTTTCAGTAAAACAAAAGTTTGAGGTAATTTTTATTTTGGGTTTAATCAGGTCACGTGATCTTTTTGGCCAATGATATTGCATACAAATTTTTTGAAAAAAAATAAAAAATTTTAAATCGAAAAATAATTGTTGTGTTAGAACCGCACAGGTCCAATTACCGTGTTTACAAAATATTTTTTAAAAATATTAATATTCATAAAAGTTATGAAACTTTAATTAATAATTTATGAAATCTTAAAACCTAAAATTTTGTATTTAATTAGACGCGCATTGGTCTAACTAACATTCAAGATAAAACATTTTGCGAAAATTTTCAGTAAAACAAAAGTTTGAGGTAATTTTTATTTTTATTTTCATTAGGTCACGTGATATTTTTGGCCAATGATATTGCATACAAATTCTTTGAAAAAAAATAAAAAATTTTAAATCGAAAAATAATTGTTGTGTTAGAACCGCACAGGTCCAATTACCGTGTTTACAAAATATTTTTCGAAAATATTAATATTCATAAAAGTTATGAAACTTTTATTAAAAATTTATGAAATCTCAAAACCTAAAATTTTGTATTTTATTAGACCCGCATTGGCCTAACTAACATTCAAGATAAAACATTTCGCGAAAATTTTCAGTAAAACAAAAGTTTGAGGTAATTTTTATTTTGGGTTTAATTAGGTCACGTGATATTTTTGGCTAATGATATTGCATACAAATTTTTTGAAAAAAAATAAAAAATTTTAAATCGAAAAATAATTGTTGTGTTAGAACCGCACAGGTTCAATTACCGTGTTTACAAAATATTTTTCAAAAATATTAATATTCATAAAAGTTATGAAACTTTTATTAAAAATTTATGAAATCTCAAAACCTAAAATTTTGTATTTTATTAGACGCGCATTGGCCTAACTAACATTCAAGATAAAACATTTCGCGAAAATTTTCAGTAAAACAAAAGTTTGAGGTAATTTTTATTTTGGGTTTAATCAGGTCACGTGATCTTTTTGGCCAATGATATTGCATACAAATTTTTTGAAAAAAAATAAAAAATTTTAAATCGAAAAATAATTGTTGTGTTAGAACCGCACAGGTCCAATTACCGTGTTTACAAAATATTTTTCAAAAATATTAATATTCATAAAATTTATGAAACTTTTATTAAAAATTTATGAAAACTCAAAACCTAAAATTTTGTATTTTATTAGACGTGCATTGGCCTAACTAACATTCAAGATAAAACATTTCGCGAAAATTTTCAGTAAAACAAAAGTTTGAGGTAATTTTTATTTTGGTTTTCATTAGGTCACGTGATATTTTTGGCCTATGATATTGCATACAAATTCTTTAAAAAAAAAAAAAAAATTTTAAATCGAAAAATAATTGTTGTGTTAGAACCGCACAGGTCCAATTACCGTGTTTACAAAATATTTTTCAAAAATATTAATATTCATAAAAGTTATGAAACTTTTATTAAAAATTTATGAAATCTCAAAACCTAAAATTTTGTATTTTATTAGACCCGCATTGGCCTAACTAACATTCAAGATAAAACATTTCGCGAAAATTTTCAGTAAAACAAAAGTTTGAGGTAATTTTTATTTTGGGTTTAATTAGGTCACGTGATATTTTTGGCTAATGATATTGCATACAAATTTTTTGAAAAAAAATAAAAAATTTTAAATCGAAAAATAATTGTTGTGTTAGAACCGCACAGGTTCAATTACCGTGTTTACAAAATATTTTTCAAAAATATTAATATTCATAAAATTTATGAAACTTTTATTAAAAATTTATGAAAACTCAAAACCTAAAATTTTGTATTTTATTAGACGCGCATTGGCCTAACTAACATTCAAGATAAAACATTTCGCGAAAATTTTCAGTAAAACAAAAGTTTGAGGTAATTTTTATTTTGGTTTTCATTAGGTCACGTGATATTTTTGGCCTATGATATTGCATACAAATTCTTTAAAAAAAAAAAAAAAATTTTAAATCGAAAAATAATTGTTGTGTTAGAACGGCACAGGTCCAATTGCCGTGTTTACAAAATATTTTTCAAAAATATTAATATTCATAAAAGTTATGAAACTTTTATTAAAAATTTATGAAATCTCAAAACCTAAAATTTTGTATTTTATTAGACGCGCATTGGCCTAACTAACATTCAAGATAAAACATTTCGCGAAAATTTTCAGTAAAACAAAAGTTTGAGGTAATTTTTATTTTGGGTTTAATTAGGTCACGTGATATTTTTGGCTAATGATATTGCATACAAATTTTTTGAAAAAAAATAAAAAATTTTAAATCGAAAAATAATTGTTGTGTTAGAACCGCACAGGTTCAATTACCGTGTTTACAAAATATTTTTCAAAAATATTAATATTCATAAAAGTTATGAAACTTTTATTAAAAATTTATGAAATCTCAAAACCTAAAATTTTGTATTTTATTAGACGCGCATTGGCCTAACTAACATTCAAGATAAAACATTTCGCGAAAATTTTCAGTAAAACAAAAGTTTGAGGTAATTTTTATTTTGGTTTTCATTAGGTCACGTGATATTTTTGGCCAATAATATTGCATACAAATTTTTTAAAAAAAATAAAAAATTTTAAATCGAAAAATAATTGTTGTGTTAGAACCGCACAGGTCCAATTACCGTGTTTACAAAATATTTTTCAAAAATATTAATATTCATAAAAGTTATGAAACTTTTATTAAAAATTTATGAAATCTCAAAACCTAAAATTTTGTATTTTATTAGACGCGCATTGGCCTAACTAACATTCAAGATAAAACATTTCGCGAAAATTTTCAGTAAAACAAAAGTTTGAGGTAATTTTTATTTTGGTTTTCATTAGGTCACGTGATATTTTAGGCCAATGATATTGCATACAAATTTTTTGAAAAAAAATAAAAAATTTTAAATCGAAAAATAATTGTTGTGTTAGAACCGCACAGGTCCAATTACCGTGTTTACAAAATATTTTTTAAAAATATTAATATTCATAAAAGTTATGAAACTTTTATTAAAAATTTATGAAATCTCAAAACCTAAAATTTTGTATTTTATTAGACGCGCATTGGCCTAACTAACATTCAAGATAAAACATTTTGCAAAAATTTTCAGTAAAACAAAAGTTTGAGGTAATTTTTATTTTGGTTTTCATTAGGTCACGTGATATTTTTGGCCAATAATATTGCATACAATTTTTTTAAAAAAAATAAAAAATTTTAAATCGAAAAATAATTGTTGTGTTAGAACCGCACAGGTCAAATTACCGTGTTTACAAAATATTTTTCAGAAAAATTAATATTCATAAAAGTTATGAAACTTTTTTTCAAAAATTGATGAAATCTCAAAACCTAAAATTTTGTATTTTATTAGACGCGCATTGGCCTAACTAACATTCAAGATAAAACATTTCGCGAAAATTTTCAGTAAAACAAAAGTTTGAGGTAATTTTTATTTTGATTTTCATTAGGTCACGTGATATTTTTGGCCAATGATATTGCATACAAATTCTTTGAAAAAAAATAAAAAATTTTAAATCGAAAAATAATTGTTGTGTTAGAACCGCACAGGTCCAATTACCGTGTTTACAAAATTTTTTTCAAAAATATTAATATTCATAAAAGTTATGAAACTTTAATTAATAATTTATGAAATCTCAAAACCTAAAATTTTGTATTTTATTAGACCCGCATTGGCCTAACTAACATTCAAGATAAAACATTTCGCGAAAATTTTCAGTAAAACAAAAGTTTGAGGTAATTTTTATTTTGGGTTTAATTAGGTCACGTGATATTTTTGGCTAATGATATTGCATACAAATTTTTTGAAAAAAAATAAAAAATTTTAAATCGAAAAATAATTGTTGTGTTAGAACCGCACAGGTCCAATTACCGTGTTTACAAAATATTTTTTAAAAATATTAATATTCATAAAAGTTATGAAACTTTTATTAAAAAATTTATGAAATCTCAAAACCTAAAATTTTGTATTTTATTAGACGCGCATTGGCCTAACTAACATTCAAGATAAAACATTTCGCGAAAATTTTCAGTAAAACAAAAGTTTGAGGTAATTTTTATTTTGGTTTTCATTAGGTCACGTGATATTTTTGGCCAATGATATTGCATACAAATTCTTTAAAAAAAAATAAAAAAATTTTAAATCGAAAAATAACTGTTGTGTTAGAACCGCACAGGTCCAATTACCGTGTTTACAAAATTTTTTTCAAAAATATTAATATTCATAAAAGTTATGAAACTTTTATTAAAAATTTATGAAATCTCAAAACCTAAAATTTTGTATTTTATTAGACGCGCATTGGCCTAACTAACATTCAAGATAAAACATTTTGCAAAAATTTTCAGTAAAACAAAAGTTTGAGGTAATTTTTATTTTGATTTTCATTAGGTCACGTGATATTTTTGGTCAATGATATTGCATAAAATGTTTTGAAAAAAAAATAAAAAAATTTTAAATCGAAAAATAATTGTTGTGTTAGAACCGCACAGGTCCAATTACCGTGTTTACAAAATATTTTTCAAAAATATTAATATTCATAAAAGTTATGAAACTTTAATTAATAATTTATGAAATCTTAAAACCTAAAATTTTGTATTTAATTAGACGCGCATTGGTCTAACTAACATTCAAGAAAAAACATTTTGCGAAAATTTTCAGTAAAACAAAAGTTTGAGGTAATTTTTATTTTGGTTTTCATTAGGTCACGTGATATTTTTGGCCAATGATATTGCATACAAATTCTTTGAAAAAAAATAAAAAATTTTAAATCGAAAAATAATTGTTGTGTTAGAACCGCACAGGTCCAATTACCGTGTTTACAAAATATTTTTCGAAAATATTAATATTCATAAAAGTTATGAAACTTTTATTAAAAATTTATGAAATCTCAAAACCTAAAATTTTGTATTTTATTAGACCCGCATTGGCCTAACTAACATTCAAGATAAAACATTTCGCGAAAATTTTCAGTAAAACAAAAGTTTGAGGTAATTTTTATTTTGGGTTTAATTAGGTCACGTGATATTTTTGGCTAATGATATTGCATACAAATTTTTTGAAAAAAAATAAAAAATTTTAAATCGAAAAATAATTGTTGTGTTAGAACCGCACAGGTCCAATTACCGTGTTTACAAAATATTTTTCAAAAATATTAATATTCATAAAAGTTATGAAACTTTAATTAATAATTTATGAAATCTTAAAACCTAAAATTTTGTATTTAATTAGACGCGCATTGGTCTAACTAACATTCAAGAAAAAACATTTTGCGAAAATTTTCAGTAAAACAAAAGTTTGAGGTAATTTTTATTTTGGTTTTCATTAGGTCACGTGATATTTTTGGCCAATGATATTGCATACAAATTCTTTGAAAAAAAATAAAAAATTTTAAATCGAAAAATAATTGTTGTGTTAGAACCGCACAGGTCCAATTACCGTGTTTACAAAATATTTTTCGAAAATATTAATATTCATAAAAGTTATGAAACTTTTATTAAAAATTTATGAAATCTCAAAACCTAAAATTTTGTATTTTATTAGACCCGCATTGGCCTAACTAACATTCAAGATAAAACATTTCGCGAAAATTTTCAGTAAAACAAAAGTTTGAGGTAATTTTTATTTTGGGTTTAATTAGGTCACGTGATATTTTTGGCTAATGATATTGCATACAAATTTTTTGAAAAAAAATAAAAAATTTTAAATCGAAAAATAATTGTTGTGTTAGAACCGCACAGGTTCAATTACCGTGTTTACAAAATATTTTTCAAAAATATTAATATTCATAAAAGTTATGAAACTTTTATTAAAAATTTATGAAATCTCAAAACCTAAAATTTTGTATTTTATTAGACGCGCATTGGCCTAACTAACATTCAAGATAAAACATTTCGCGAAAATTTCAGTAAAACAAAAGTTTGAGGTAATTTTTATTTTGGGTTTAATCAGGTCACGTGATCTTTTTGGCCAATGATATTGCATACAAATTTTTTGAAAAAAAATAAAAAATTTTAAATCGAAAAATAATTGTTGTGTTAGAACCGCACAGGTCCAATTACCGTGTTTACAAAATATTTTTCAAAAATATTAATATTCATAAAATTTATGAAACTTTTATTAAAAATTTATGAAAACTCAAAACCTAAAATTTTGTATTTTATTAGACGCGCATCGGCCTAACTAACATTCAAGATAAAACATTTCGCGAAAATTTTCAGTAAAACAAAAGTTTGAGGTAATTTTTATTTTGGTTTTCATTAGGTCACGTGATATTTTTGGCCTATGATATTGCATACAAATTCTTTAAAAAAAAAAAAAAATTTTAAATCGAAAAATAATTGTTGTGTTAGAACCGCACAGGTCCAATTACCGTGTTTACAAAATATTTTTCAAAAATATTAATATTCATAAAAGTTATGAAACTTTTATTAAAAATTTATGAAATCTCAAAACCTAAAATTTTGTATTTTATTAGACCCGCATTGGCCTAACTAACATTCAAGATAAAACATTTCGCGAAAATTTTCAGTAAAACAAAAGTTTGAGGTAATTTTTATTTTGGGTTTAATTAGGTCACGTGATATTTTTGGCTAATGATATTGCATACAAATTTTTTGAAAAAAAATAAAAAATTTTAAATCGAAAAATAATTGTTGTGTTAGAACCGCACAGGTTCAATTACCGTGTTTACAAAATATTTTTCAAAAATATTAATATTCATAAAATTTATGAAACTTTTATTAAAAATTTATGAAAACTCAAAACCTAAAATTTTGTATTTTATTAGACGCGCATTGGCCTAACTAACATTCAAGATAAAACATTTCGCGAAAATTTTCAGTAAAACAAAAGTTTGAGGTAATTTTTATTTTGGTTTTCATTAGGTCACGTGATATATTTGGCCTATGATATTGCATACAAATTCTTTAAAAAAAAAAAAAAAAATTTTAAATCGAAAAATAATTGTTGTGTTAGAACCGCACAGGTCCAATTACCGTGTTTACAAAATATTTTTCAAAAATATTAATATTCATAAAAGTTATGAAACTTTTATTAAAAATTTATGAAATCTCAAAACCTAAAATTTTGTATTTTATTAGACGCGCATTGGCCTAACTAACATTCAAGATAAAACATTTCGCGAAAATTTTCAGTAAAACAAAAGTTTGAGATAATTTTTATTTTGATTTTCATTAGGTCACGTGATATTTTTGGTCAATGATATTGCATAAAATGTTTTGAAAAAAAAATAAAAAAATTTTAAATCGAAAAATAATTGTTGTGTTAGAACCGCACAGGTCCAATTACCGTGTTTACAAAATATTTTTCAAAAATATTAATATTCATAAAAGTTATGAAACTTTAATTAATAATTTATGAAATCTTAAAACCTAAAATTTTGTATTTAATTAGACGCGCATTGGTCTAACTAACATTCAAGATAAAACATTTTGCGAAAATTTTCAGTAAAACAAAAGTTTGAGGTAATTTTTATTTTGGTTTTCATTAGGTCACGTGATATTTTTGACCAATGATATTGCATACAAATTCTTTGAAAAAAAATAAAAAATTTTAAATCGAAAAATAATTGTTGTGTTAGAACCGCACAGGTCCAATTACCGTGTTTACAAAATATTTTTCGAAAATATTAATATTCATAAAAGTTATGAAACTTTTATTAAAAATTTATGAAATCTCAAAACCTAAAATTTTGTATTTTATTAGACCCGCATTGGCCTAACTAACATTCAAGATAAAACATTTCGCGAAAATTTTCAGTAAAACAAAAGTTTGAGGTAATTTTTATTTTGGGTTTAATTAGGTCACGTGATATTTTTGGCTAATGATATTGCATACAAATTTTTTGAAAAAAAATAAAAAATTTTAAATCGAAAAATAATTGTTGTGTTAGAACCGCACAGGTTCAATTACCGTGTTTACAAAATATTTTTCAAAAATATTAATATTCATAAAAGTTATGAAACTTTTATTAAAAATTTATGAAATCTCAAAACCTAAAATTTTGTATTTTATTAGACGCGCATTGGCCTAACTAACATTCAAGATAAAACATTTCGCGAAAATTTTCAGTAAAACAAAAGTTTGAGGTAATTTTTATTTTGGGTTTAATCAGGTCACGTGATCTTTTTGGCCAATGATATTGCATACAAATTTTTTGAAAAAAAATAAAAAATTTTAAATCCAAAAATAATTGTTGTGTTAGAACCGCACAGGTCCAATTACCGTGTTTACAAAATATTTTTCAAAAATATTAATATTCATAAAATTTATGAAACTTTTATTAAAAATTTATGAAAACTCAAAACCTAAAATTTTGTATTTTATTAGACGCGCATTGGCCTAACTAACATTCAAGATAAAACATTTCGCGAAAATTTTCAGTAAAACAAAAGTTTGAGGTAATTTTTATTTTGGTTTTCATTAGGTCACGTGATATTTTTGGCCTATGATATTGCATACAAATTCTTTAAAAAAAAAAAAAAAATTTTAAATCGAAAAATAATTGTTGTGTTAGAACCGCACAGGTCCAATTACCGTGTTTACAAAATATTTTTCAAAAATATTAATATTCATAAAAGTTATGAAACTTTTATTAAAAATTTATGAAATCTCAAAACCTAAAATTTTGTATTTTATTAGACCCGCATTGGCCTAACTAACATTCAAGATAAAACATTTCGCGAAAATTTTCAGTAAAACAAAAGTTTGAGGTAATTTTTATTTTGGGTTTAATTAGGTCACGTGATATTTTTGGCTAATGATATTGCATACAAATTTTTTGAAAAAAAATAAAAAATTTTAAATCGAAAAATAATTGTTGTGTTAGAACCGCACAGGTTCAATTACCGTGTTTACAAAATATTTTTCAAAAATATTAATATTCATAAAATTTATGAAACTTTTATTAAAAATTTATGAAAACTCAAAACCTAAAATTTTGTATTTTATTAGACGCGCATTGGCCTAACTAACATTCAAGATAAAACATTTTGCGAAAATTTTCAGTAAAACAAAAGTTTGAGGTAATTTTTATTTTGGTTTTCATTAGGTCACGTGATATTTTTGGCCTATGATATTGCATACAAATTCTTTAAAAAAAAAAAAAAAATTTTAAATCGAAAAATAATTGTTGTGTTAGAACCGCACAGGTCCAATTGCCGTGTTTACAAAATATTTTTCAAAAATATTAATATTCATAAAAGTTATGAAACTTTTATTAAAAATTTATGAAATCTCAAAACCTAAAATTTTGTATTTTATTAGACGCGCATTGGCCTAACTAACATTCAAAATAAAACATTTTGCGAAAATTTTCAGTAAAACAAAAGTTTGAGGTAATTTTTATTTTGGTTTTCATTAGGTCACGTGATATTTTTGGCCTATGATATTGCATACAAATTCTTTAAAAAAAAAAAAAAAATTTTAAATCGAAAAATAATTGTTGTGTTAGAACCGCACAGGTCCAATTGCCGTGTTTACAAAATATTTTTCAAAAATATTAATATTCATAAAAGTTATGAAACTTTTATTAAAAATTTATGAAATCTCAAAACCTAAAATTTTGTATTTTATTAGACGCGCATTGGCCTAACTAACATTCAACATAAAACATTTCGCGAAAATTTTCAGTAAAACAAAAGTTTGAGGTAATTTTTATTTTGGGTTTAATTAGGTCACGTGATATTTTTGGTTAATGATATTGCATACAAATTCTTTAAAAAAAAATAAAAAATTTTAAATCAAAAAATAATTGTTGTGTTAAAACCGCACAGGTCCAATTACCGTGTTTACAAAATATTTTTTAAAAATATTAATATTCATAAAAGTTATGAAACTTTTATTAAAAATTTATGAAATCTCAAAACCTAAAATTTTGTGTTTTATTAGACGCGCTTTGGCCTAACTAACATTCAAGATAAAACATTTCGCGAAAATTTTCAGTAAAACAAAAGTTTGAGGTAATTTTTATTTTGGTTTTCATTAGGTCACGTGATATTTTTGGCCAATGATATTGCATAAAATGTTTTGAAAAAAAAATAAAAAAATTTTAAATCGAAAAATAATTGTTGTGTTAGAACCGCACAGGTCCAATTACCGTGTTTACAAAATATTTTTCAAAAATATTAAAATTCATAAAAGTTATGAAACTTTTATTAAAAATTTATGAAATTTCAAAACCTAAAATTTTGTATTCTATTAGACGCGCATTGGCCTAACTAACATTCAAGATAAAACATTTCGCGAAAATTTTCAGTAAAACAAAAGTTTGAGGTAATTTTTATTTTGGTTTTCATTAGGTCACGTGATATTTTTGGCCAATGATATTGCATACAAATTCTTTGAAAAAAAATAAAAAATTTTAAATCGGAAAATAATTGTTGTGTTAGAACCGCACAGGTCCAATTACCGTGTTTACAAAATATTTTTCGAAAATATTAATATTCATAAAAGTTATGAAACTTTTATTAAAAATTTATGAAATCTCAAAACCTAAAATTTTGTATTTTATTAGACCCGCATTGGCCTAACTAACATTCAAGATAAAACATTTCGCAAAAATTTTCAGTAAAACAAAAGTTTGAGGTAATTTTTATTTTGGGTTTAATTAGGTCACGTGATATTTTTGGCTAATGATATTGCATACAAATTTTTTGAAAAAAAATAAAAAATTTTAAATCGAAAAATAATTGTTGTGTTAGAACCGCACAGGTTCAATTACCGTGTTTACAAAATATTTTTCAAAAATATTAATATTCATAAAAGTTATGAAACTTTTATTAAAAATTTATGAAATCTCAAAACCTAAAATTTTGTATTTTATTAGACGCGCATTGGCCTAACTAACATTCAAGATAAAACATTTCGCGAAAATTTTCAGTAAAACAAAAGTTTGAGGTAATTTTTATTTTGGGTTTAATCAGGTCACGTGATCTTTTTGGCCAATGATATTGCATACAAATTTTTTGAAAAAAAATAAAAAATTTTAAATCGAAAAATAATTGTTGTGTTAGAACCGCACAGGTCCAATTACCGTGTTTACAAAATATTTTTCAAAAATATTAATATTCATAAAATTTATGAAACTTTTATTAAAAATTTATGAAAACTCAAAACCTAAAATTTTGTATTTTATTAGACGCGCATTGGCCTAACTAACATTCAAGATAAAACCTTTCGTGAAAATTTTCAGTAAAACAAAAGTTTGAGGTAATTTTTATTTTGGTTTTCATTAGGTCACGTGATATTTTTGGCCTATGATATTGCATACAAATTCTTTAAAAAAAAAAAAAAAATTTTAAATCGAAAAATAATTGTTGTGTTAGAACTGCACAGGTCCAATTACCGTGTTTACAAAATATTTTTCAAAAATATTAATATTCATAAAAGTTATGAAACTTTTATTAAAAATTTATGAAATCTCAAAACCTAAAATTTTGTATTTTATTAGACCCGCATTGGCCTAACTAACATTCAAGATAAAACATTTCGCGAAAATTTTCAGTAAAACAAAAGTTTGAGGTAATTTTTATTTTGGGTTTAATTAGGTCACGTGATATTTTTGGCCTATGATATTGCATACAAATTCTTTAAAAAAAAAAAAAAAATTTTAATTCGAAAAATAATTGTTGTGTTAGAACTGCACAGGTCCAATTACCGTGTTTACAAAATATTTTTCAAAAATATTAATATTCATAAAAGTTATGAAACTTTTATTAAAAATTTATGAAATCTCAAAACCTAAAATTTTGTATTTTATTAGACCCGCATTGGCCTAACTAACATTCAAGATAAAACATTTCGCGAAAATTTTCAGTAAAACAAAAGTTTGAGGTAATTTTTATTTTGGGTTTAATTAGGTCACGTGATATTTTTGGCTAATGATATTGCATACAAATTTTTTGAAAAAAAATAAAAAATTTTAAATCGAAAAATAATTGTTGTGTTAGAACCGCACAGGTTCAATTACCGTGTTTACAAAATATTTTTCAAAAATATTAATATTCATAAAATTTATGAAACTTTTATTAAAAATTTATGAAAACTCAAAACCTAAAATTTTGTATTTTATTAGACGCGCATTGGCCTAACTAACATTCAAGATAAAACATTTCGCGAAAATTTTCAGTAAAACAAAAGTTTGAGGTAATTTTTATTTTGGTTTTCATTAGGTCACGTGATATTTTTGGCCTATGATATTGCATACAAATTTTTTGAAAAAAAATAAAAAATTTTAAATCGAAAAATAATTGTTGTGTTAGAACCGCACAGGTCCAATTACCGTGTTTACAAAATATTTTTCAAAAATATTAATATTCATAAAAGTTATGAAACTTTTATTAAAAATTTATGAAATCTCAAAACCTAAAATTTTGTATTTTATTAGACCCGCATTGGCCTAACTAACATTCAAGATAAAACATTTCGCGAAAATTTTCAGTAAAACAAAAGTTTGAGGTAATTTTTATTTTGGGTTTAATTAGGTCACGTGATATTTTTGGCTAATGATATTGCATACAAATTTTTTGAAAAAAAATAAAAAATTTTAAATCGAAAAATAATTGTTGTGTTAGAACCGCACAGGTTCAATTACCGTGTTTACAAAATATTTTTCAAAAATATTAATATTCATAAATGTTATGAAACTTTTATTAAAAATTTATGAAATCTCAAAACCTAAAATTTTGTATTTTATTAGACGCGCATTGGCCTAACTAACATTCAAGATAAAACATTTCGCGAAAATTTTCAGTAAAACAAAAGTTTGAGGTAATTTTTATTTTGGGTTTAATCAGGTCACGTGATCTTTTTGGCCAATGATATTGCATACAAATTTTTTGAAAAAAAATAAAAAATTTTAAATCGAAAAATAATTGTTGTGTTAGAACCGCACAGGTCCAATTACCGTGTTTACAAAATATTTTTCAAAAATATTAATATTCATAAAATTTATGAAACTTTTATTAAAAATTTATGAAAACTCAAAACCTAAAATTTTGTATTTTATTAGACGCGCATTGGCCTAACTAACATTCAAAATAAAACATTTCGCGAAAATTTTCAGTAAAACAAAAGTTTGAGGTAATTTTTATTTTGGTTTTCATTAGGTCACGTGATATTTTTGGCCTATGATATTGCATACAAATTCTTTAAAAAAAAAAAAAAAATTTTAAATCGAAAAATAATTGTTGTGTTAGAACCGCACAGGTCCAATTGCCGTGTTTACAAAATATTTTTCAAAAATATTAATATTCATAAAAGTTATGAAACTTTTATTAAAAATTTATGAAATCTCAAAACCTAAAATTTTGTATTTTATTAGACGCGCATTGGCCTAACTAACATTCAAGATAAAACATTTCGCGAAAATTTTCAGTAAAACAAAAGTTTGAGGTAATTTTTATTTTGGGTTTAATTAGGTCACGTGATATTTTTGGCTAATGATATTGCATACAAATTCTTTAAAAAAAAATAAAAAATTTTAAATCAAAAAATAATTGTTGTGTTAGAACCGCACAGGTCCAATTACCGTGTTTACAAAATATTTTTTAAAAATATTAATATTCATAAAAGTTATGAAACTTTTATTAAAAATTTATGAAATCTCAAAACCTAAAATTTTGTGTTTTATTAGACGCGCTTTGGCCTAACTAACATTCAAGATAAAACATTTCGCGAAAATTTTCAGTAAAACAAAAGTTTGAGGTAATTTTTATTTTGGTTTTCATTAGGTCACGTGATATTTTTGGCCAATGATATTGCATAAAATGTTTTGAAAAAAAAATAAAAAAATTTTAAATCGAAAAATAATTGTTGTGTTAGAACCGCACAGGTCCAATTACCGTGTTTACAAAATATTTTTCAAAAATATTAATATTCATAAAAGTTATGAAACTTTTATTAAAAATTTATGAAATTTCAAAACCTAAAATTTTGTATTCTATTAGACGCGCATTGGCCTAACTAACATTCAAGATAAAACATTTCGCGAAAATTTTCAGTAAAACAAAAGTTTGAGGTAATTTTTATTTTGGGTTTAATTAGGTCACGTGATCTTTTTGGCCAATGATATTGCATACAAAATTTTTTTAAAAAAATAAAAAATTTCAAATCGAAAAATAATTGTTGTGTTAGAACCGCACAGGTCCAATTACCGTGTTTACAAAATATTTTTCAAAAATATTAATATTCATAAAAGTTATGAAACTTTTATTAAAAATTTATGAAATTTCAAAACCTAAAATTTTGTATTCTATTTGACGCGCATTGGTCTAACTAACATTCAAGATAAAACATTTTGCGAAAATTTTCAGTAAAACAAAAGTTTGAGGTAATTTTTATTTTGGGTTTAATTAGGTCACGTGATCTTTTTGGCCAATGATATTGCATACAAAATTCTTTAAAAAAATAAAAAAATTTAAATCGAAAAATAATTGTTGTGTTAGAACCGCACAGGTCCAGTTACCGTGTTTACAAAATATTTTTCAAAAATATTAATATTCATAAAAGTTATGAAACTTTTATTAAAAATTTATGAAATCTCAAAACCTAAAATTTTGTATTTTATTAGACGTGCATTGGCCTAACTAACATTCAAGATAAAACATTTCGCGAAAATTTTCAGTAAAACAAAAGTTTGAGGTAATTTTTATTTTGGTTTTCATTAGGTCACGTGATATTTTTGGCCAATGATATTGCATAAAATGTTTTGAAAAAAAAATAAAAAAATTTTAAATCGAAAAATAATTGTTGTGTTAGAACCGCACAGGTCCAATTACCGTGTTTACAAAATATTTTTCAAAAATATTAATATTCATAAAAGTTATGAAACTTTTATTAAAAATTTATGAAATCTCAAAACCTAAAATTTTGTATTTTATTAGACGTGCATTGGCCTAACTAACATTCAAGATAAAACATTTCGCGAAAATTTTCAGTAAAACAAAAGTTTGAGGTAATTTTTATATTGGTTTTCATTAGGTCACGTGATATTTTTGGCCAATGATATTGCATACAAATTCTTTGAAAAAAAATAAAAAATTTTAAATCGAAAAATTATTGTTGTGTTAGAACCGCACAGGTCTAATTACCGTGTTTACAAAATATTTTTTAAAAATATTAATATTCATAAAAGTTATGAAACTTTTATTAAAAATTTATGAAATCTCAAAACCTAAAATTTTGTATTTTATTAGACGCGCATTGGCCTAACTAACATTCAAGATAAAAACATTTCGCGAAAATTTTCAGTAAAACAAAAGTTTGAGGAAATTTTTATTTTGGGTTTAATCAGGTCACGTGATCTTTTTGGCCAATGATATTGCATACAAATTTTTTGAAAAAAAATTAAAAATTTTAAATCGAAAAATAATTGTTGTGTTAGAACCGCACAGGTCCAATTACCGTGTTTACAAAATATTTTTCAAAAATATTAATATTCATAAAAGTTATGAAACTTTTATTAAAAATTTATAAAATCTCAAAACCTAAAATTTTGTGTTTTATTAGACGCGCTTTGGCCTAACTAACATTCAAGATAAAACATTTCGCAAAAATTTTCAGTAAAACAAAAGTTTGAGGTAATTTTTATTTTGGTTTTCATTAGGTCACGTGATCTTTTTGGCCAATGATATTGCATAAAATGTTTTGAAAAAAAAATAAAAAAATTTTAAATCGAAAAATAATTGTTGTGTTAGAACTGCACAGGTCCAATTACCGTGTTTACAAAATATTTTTCAAAAATATTAATATTCATAAAAGTTATGAAACTTTTATTAAAAATTTATGAAATTTCAAAACCTAAAATTTTGTATTCTATTAGACGCGCATTGGCCTAACTAACATTCAAGATAAAACATTTCGCGAAAATTTTCAGTAAAACAAAAGTTTGAGGTAATTTTTATTTTGGGTTTAATTAGGTCACGTGATCTTTTTGGCCAATGATATTGCATACAAATATTTTTAAAAAAAATAAAAAATTTCAAATCGAAAAATAATTGTTGTGTTAGAACCGCACAGGTCCAATTACCGTGTTTACAAAATATTTTTCAAAAATATTAATATTCATAAAAGTTATGAAACTTTTATTAAAAATTTATGAAATCTCAAAACCTAAAATTTTGTATTTTATTAGACCCGCATTGGCCTAACTAACATTCAAGATAAAAACATTTCGCGAAAATTTTCAGTAAAACAAAAGTTTGAGGAAATTTTTATTTTGGGTTTAATCAGGTCACGTGATCTTTTTGGCCAATGATATTGCATACAAATTTTTTGAAAAAAAATTAAAAATTTTAAATCGAAAAATAATTGTTGTGTTAGAACCGCACAGGTCCAATTACCGTGTTTACAAAATATTTTTCAAAAATATTAATATTCATAAAAGTTATGAAACTTTTATTAAAAATTTATAAAATCTCAAAACCTAAAATTTTGTGTTTTATTAGACGCGCTTTGGCCTAACTAACATTCAAGATAAAACATTTCGCAAAAATTTTCAGTAAAACAAAAGTTTGAGGTAATTTTTATTTTGGTTTTCATTAGGTCACGTGATCTTTTTGGCCAATGATATTGCATAAAATGTTTTGAAAAAAAAATAAAAAAATTTTAAATCGAAAAATAATTGTTGTGTTAGAACTGCACAGGTCCAATTACCGTGTTTACAAAATATTTTTCAAAAATATTAATATTCATAAAAGTTATGAAACTTTTATTAAAAATTTATGAAATTTCAAAACCTAAAATTTTGTATTCTATTAGACGCGCATTGGCCTAACTAACATTCAAGATAAAACATTTCGCGAAAATTTTCAGTAAAACAAAAGTTTGAGGTAATTTTTATTTTGGGTTTAATTAGGTCACGTGATCTTTTTGGCCAATGATATTGCATACAAATATTTTTAAAAAAAATAAAAAATTTCAAATCGAAAAATAATTGTTGTGTTAGAACCGCACAGGTCAAATTACCGTGTTTACAAAATATTTTTCAAAAATATTAATATTCATAAAAGTTATGAAACTTTTATTAAAAATTTATGAAATCTCAAAACCTAAAATTTTGTATTTTATTAGACGTGCATTGGCCTAACTAACATTCAAGATAAAACATTTCGCGAAAATTTTCAGTAAAACAAAAGTTTGAGGTAATTATTATATTGGTTTTCATTAGGTCACGTGATATTTTTGGCCAATGATATTGCATACAAATTCTTTGAAAAAAAATAAAAAATTTTAAATCGAAAAATAATTGTTGTGTTAGAACCGCACAGGTCCAATTACCGTGTTTACAAAATATTTTTCAAACATATTAATATTCATAAAAGTTATGAAACTTTTATTAAAAATTTATGAAAGTTCAAAACCTAAAATTTTGTATTCTATTAGACGCGCATTGGCCTAACTAACATTCAAGATAGAACATTTCGCGAAAATTTTCAGTAAAACAAAAGTTTGTGGTAATTTTTATTTTGGGTTTAATTAGGTTACGTGATCTTTTTGGCCAATGATATTGCATACAAAATTTTTTTAAAAAAATAAAAAATTTCAAATCGAAAAATAATTGTTGTGTTAGAACCGCACAGGTCCAATTACCGTGTTTACAAAATATTTTTCAAAAATATTAATATTCATAAAAGTTATGAAACTTTTATTAAAAATTTATAAAATCTCAAAACCTAAAATTTTGTATTTTATTAGACCCGCATTGGCCTAACTAACATTCAAGATAAACATTTTGCGAAAATTTTCAGTAAAACAAAAGTTTGAGGTAATTTTTATTTTGGTTTTCATTAGGTCACGTGATATTTTTGGCCAATAATATTGCATACAAATTCTTTAAAAAAATAAAAAATTTTAAATCGAAAAATAATTGTTGTGTTAGAAACGCACAGGTCCAATTACCGTGTTTACAAAATATTTTTCAAAAATATTAATATTCATAAAAGTTATGAAACTTTTATTAAAAATTTATGAAATCTCAAAACCTAAAATTTTGTATTTTATTAGACGCGCATTGGCCTAACTAACATTCAAGATAAAACATTTCGCGAAAATTTTCAGTAAAACAAAAGTTTGAGGTAATTTTTATTTTGGGTTTAATTAGGTCACGTGATCTTTTTGGCCAATGATATTGCATACAAATATTTTTAAAAAAAATAAAAAATTTTAAATCGAAAAATTATTGTTGTGTTAGAACCGCACAGGTCAAATTACCGTGTTTACAAAATATTTTTCAAAAATATTAATATTCATAAAAGTTATGAAACTTTTATTAAAAATTTATGAAATCTCAAAACCTAAAATTTTGTATTTTATTAGACGTGCATTGGCCTAACTAACATTCAAGATAAAACATTTCGCGAAAATTTTCAGTAAAACAAAAGTTTGAGGTAATTATTATATTGGTTTTCATTAGGTCACGTGATATTTTTGGCCAATGATATTGCATACAAATTCTTTGAAAAAAAATAAAAAATTTTAAATCGAAAAATAATTGTTGTGTTAGAACCGCACAGGTCCAATTACCGTGTTTACAAAATATTTTTCAAACATATTAATATTCATAAAAGTTATGAAACTTTTATTAAAAATTTATGAAAGTTCAAAACCTAAAATTTTGTATTCTATTAGACGCGCATTGGCCTAACTAACATTCAAGATAGAACATTTCGCGAAAATTTTCAGTAAAACAAAAGTTTGTGGTAATTTTTATTTTGGGTTTAATTAGGTTACGTGATCTTTTTGGCCAATGATATTGCATACAAAATTTTTTTAAAAAAATAAAAAATTTCAAATCGAAAAATAATTGTTGTGTTAGAACCGCACAGGTCCAATTACCGTGTTTACAAAATATTTTTCAAAAATATTAATATTCATAAAAGTTATGAAACTTTTATTAAAAATTTATAAAATCTCAAAACCTAAAATTTTGTATTTTATTAGACCCGCATTGGCCTAACTAACATTCAAGATAAACATTTTGCGAAAATTTTCAGTAAAACAAAAGTTTGAGGTAATTTTTATTTTGGTTTTCATTAGGTCACGTGATATTTTTGGCCAATAATATTGCATACAAATTCTTTAAAAAAATAAAAAATTTTAAATCGAAAAATAATTGTTGTGTTAGAAACGCACAGGTCCAATTACCGTGTTTACAAAATATTTTTCAAAAATATTAATATTCATAAAAGTTATGAAACTTTTATTAAAAATTTATGAAATCTCAAAACCTAAAATTTTGTATTTTATTAGACGTGCATTGGCCTAACTAACATTCAAGATAAAACATTTCGCAAAAATTTTCAGTAAAACAAAAGTTTGAGGTAATTTTTATTTTGGTTTTCATTAGGTCACGTGATATTTTTGGCCAATGATATTGCATACAAATTCTTTGAAAAAAAATAAAAAATTTTAAATCGAAAAATAATTGTTGTGTTAGAACCGCACAGGTCCAATTACCGTGTTTACAAAATATTTTTTAAAAATATTAATATTCATAAAAGTTATGAAACTTTTATTAAAAATTTATGAAATCTCAAAACCTAAAATTTTGTATTTTATTAGACCCGCATTGGCTTAACTAACATTCAAGATAAAACATTTCGCGAAAATTTTCAGTAAAACAAAAGTTTGAGGTAATTTTTATTTTGGTTTTCATTAGGTCACGTGATTTTTTTGGCCAATGATATTGCATAAAATGTTTTGAAAAAAAATAAAAAAATTTTAAATCGAAAAATAATTGTTGTGTTAGAACCGCACAGGTCCAATTACCGTGTTTACAAAATATTTTTCAAAAATATTAATATTCATAAAAGTTATGAAACTTTTATTAAAAATTTATAAAATCTCAAAACCTAAAATTTTGTATTTTATTAGACCCGCATTGGCCTAACTAACATTCAAGATAAACATTTTGCGAAAATTTTCAGTAAAACAAAAGTTTGAGGTAATTTTTATTTTGGTTTTCATTAGGTCACGTGATATTTTTGGCCAATAATATTGCATACAAATTCTTTAAAAAAATAAAAAATTTTAAATCGAAAAATAATTGTTGTGTTAGAAACGCACAGGTCCAATTACCGTGTTTACAAAATATTTTTCAAAAATATTAATATTCATAAAAGTTATGAAACTTTTATTAAAAATTTATGAAATCTCAAAACCTAAAATTTTGTATTTTATTAGACGTGCATTGGCCTAACTAACATTCAAGATAAAACATTTCGCAAAAATTTTCAGTAAAACAAAAGTTTGAGGTAATTTTTATTTTGGTTTTCATTAGGTCACGTGATATTTTTGGCCAATGATATTGCATACAAATTCTTTGAAAAAAAATAAAAAATTTTAAATCGAAAAATAATTGTTGTGTTAGAACCGCACAGGTCCAATTACCGTGTTTACAAAATATTTTTTAAAAATATTAATATTCATAAAAGTTATGAAACTTTTATTAAAAATTTATGAAATCTCAAAACCTAAAATTTTGTATTTTATTAGACGCGCATTGGCCTAACTAACATTCAAGATAAAACATTTCGCAAAAATTTTCAGTAAAACAAAAGTTTGAGGAAATTTTTATTTTGGGTTTAATCAGGTCACGTGATCTTTTTGGCCAATGATATTGCATACAAATTTTTTAAAAAAAAATAAAAAATTTTAAATCGAAAAATAATTGTTGTGTTAGAACCGCACAGGTCCAATTACCGTGTTTACAAAATATTTTTCAAAAATATTAATATTCATAAAAGTTATGAAACTTTTATTAAAAATTTATGAAATCTCAAAACCTAAAATTTTGTATTTTATTAGACCCGCATTGGCCTAACTAACATTCAAGATAAAACATTTCGCAAAAATTTTCAGTAAAACAAAAGTTTGAGATAATTTTTATTTTGGTTTTCATTAGGTCACGTGATATTTTTGGCCAATGATATTGCATACAAATTCTTTGAAAAAAAATAAAAAATTTTAAATCGAAAAATAATTGTTGTGTTAGAACCGCACAGGTCCAATTACCGTGTTTACAAAATATTTTTTAAAAATATTAATATTCATAAAAGTTATGAAACTTTTATTAAAAATTTATGAAATCTCAAAACCTAAAATTTTGTATTTTATTAGACGCGCATTGGCCTAACTAACATTCAAGATAAAACATTTCGCGAAAGTTTTCAATAAAACAAAAGTTTGAGGAAATTTTTATTTTGGGTTTAATCAGGTCACGTGATCTTTTTGGCCAATGATATTGCATACAAATTTTTTGAAAAAAAATAAAAAATTTTAAATCGAAAAATAATTGTTGTGTTAGAACCGCACAGGTCCAATTACCGTGTTTACAAAATATTTTTCAAAAATATTAATATTCATAAAAGTTATGAAACTTTTATTAAAAATTTATGAAATCTCAAAACCTAAAATTTTGTATTTTATTAGACGCGCATTGGCCTAACTAACATTCAAGATAAAACATTTCGCGAAAATTTTCAGTAAAACAAAAGTTTGAGGTAATTTTTATTTTGATTTTCATTAGGTCACGTGATATTTTTGGCCAATGATATTGCATAAAATGTTTTGAAAAAAAAATAAAAAAATTTTAAATCGAAAAATAATTGTTGTGTTAGAACTGCACAGGTCCAATTACCGTGTTTACAAAATATTTTTCAAAAATATTAATATTCATAAAAGTTATGAAACTTTTATTAATAATTTATGAAATCTTAAAACCTAAAATTTTGTATTTTATTAGACGCGCATTGGCCTAACTAACATTCAAGATAAAACAATTTGCAAAAATTTTTAGTAAAACAAAAGTTTGAGGTAATTTTTAGTTTGGTTTTCATTAGGTCACGTGATATTTTTGGCCAATGATATTGCATAAAATGTTTGGAAAAAAAAATAAAAAAATTTTAAATCGAAAAATAATTGTTGTGTTAGAACCGCACAGGTCCAATTACCGTGTTTACAAAATATTTTTCAAAAATATTAATATTCATAAAAGTTATGAAACTTTTATTAATAATTTATGAAATCTTAAAACCTAAAATTTTGTATTTTATTAGACGCGCATTGGCCCAACTAACATTCAAGATAAAACATTTTGCAAAAATTTTTAGTAAAACAAAAGTTTGAGGTAATTTTTATTTTGGTTTTCATTAGGTCACGTGATATTTTTGGCCAATGATATTGCATACAAATTCTTTGAAAAAAAATAAAAAATTTTAAATCGAAAAATAATTGTTGTGTTAGAACCGCACAGGTCCAATTACCGTGTTTACAAAATATTTTTTTTAAATATTAATATTCATAAAAGTTATGAAACTTTTATTAAAAATTTATGAAATCTCAAAACCTAAAATTTTGTATTTTATTAGACCCGCATTGGCCTAACTAACATTCAAGATAAAACATTTCGCGAAAATTTTCAGTAAAACAAAAGTTTGAGGTAATTTTTATATTGGTTTTCATTAGGTCACGTGATATTTTTGGCCAATGATATTGCATACAAATTCTTTGAAAAAAAATAAAAAATTTTAAATCGAAAAATAATTGTTGTGTTAGAACCGCACAGGTCCAATTACCGTGTTTACAAAATATTTTTTAAAAATATTAATATTCATAAAAGTTATGAAACTTTTATTAAAAATTTATGAAATCTCAAAACCTAAAATTTTGTATTTTATTAGACGCGCATTGGCCTAACTAACATTCAAGATAAAACATTTCGCGAAAATTTTCAGTAAAACAAAAGTTTGAGGTAATTTTTATTTTGGGTTTAATCAGGTTACGTGATCTTTTTGGCCAATGATATTGCATACAAATTTTTTGAAAAAAAATAAAAAATTTTAAATCGAAAAATAATTGTTGTGTTAGAACCGCACAGGTCCAATTACCGTGGTTACAAAATATTTTTCAAAAATATTAATATTCATAAAAGTTATGAAACTTTTATTAAAAATTTATGAAATCTCAAAACCTAAAATTTTGTATTTTATTAGACGCGCATTGGCCTAACTAACATTCAAGATAAAACATTTCGCGAAAATTTTCAGTAAAACAAAAGTTTGAAGTAATTTTTATTTTGGGTTTAATCAGGTCACGTGATCTTTTTGGCCAATGATATTGCATACAAATTTTTTGAAAAAAAATAAAAAATTTTAAATCGAAAAATAATTGTTGTGTTAGAACCGCACAGGTCCAATTACCGTGTTTACAAAATATTTTTTAAAAATATTAATATTCATAAAAGTTATGAAACTTTTATTAAAAATTTATGAAATCTCAAAACCTAAAATTTTGTATTTTATTAGACCCGCATTGGCCTAACTAACATTCAAGATAAAACATTTCGCGAAAATTTTCAGTAAAACAAAAGTTTGAGGTAATTTTTATTTTGGTTTTCATTAGGTCACGTGATATTTTTGGCCAATGATATTGCATACAAATTCGTGTTAGAACCGCACAGGTCCAATTACTGTGTTTACAAAATATTTTTTAAAAATATTAATATTCATAAAAGTTATGAAACTTTTATTAAAAATTTATGAAATCTCAAAACCTAAAATTTTGTATTTTATTAGACCCGCATTGGCCTAACTAACATTCAAGATAAAACATTTCGCGAAAATTTTCAGTAAAACAAAAGTTTGAGGTAATTTTTATATTGGTTTTCATTAGGTCACGTGATATTTTTGGCCAATGATATTGCATACAAATTCTTTGAAAAAAAATAAAAAATTTTAAATCGAAAAATAATTGTTGTGTTAGAACCGCACAGGTCCAATTACCGTGTTTACAAAATATTTTTTAAAAATATTAATATTCATAAAAGTTATGAAACTTTTATTAAAAATTTATGAAATCTCAAAACCTAAAATTTTGTATTTTATTAGACGCGCATTGGCCTAACTAACATTCAAGATAAAACATTTCGCGAAAATTTTCAGTAAAACAAAAGTTTGAGGTAATTTTTATTTTGGGTTTAATCAGGTTACGTGATCTTTTTGGCCAATGATATTGCATACAAATTTTTTGAAAAAAAATAAAAAATTTTAAATCGAAAAATAATTGTTGTGTTAGAACCGCACAGGTCCAATTACCGTGTTTACAAAATATTTTTCAAAAATATTAATATTCATAAAAGTTATGAAACTTTTATTAAAAATTTATGAAATCTCAAAACCTAAAATTTTGTATTTTATTAGACGCGCATTGGCCTAACTAACATTCAAGATAAAACATTTCGCGAAAATTTTCAGTAAAACAAAAGTTTGAAGTAATTTTTATTTTGGGTTTAATCAGGTCACGTGATCTTTTTGGCCAATGATATTGCATACAAATTTTTTGAAAAAAAATAAAAAATTTTAAATCGAAAAATAATTGTTGTGTTAGAACCGCACAGGTCCAATTACCGTGTTTACAAAATATTTTTTAAAAATATTAATATTCATAAAAGTTATGAAACTTTTATTAAAAATTTATGAAATCTCAAAACCTAAAATTTTGTATTTTATTAGACCCGCATTGGCCTAACTAACATTCAAGATAAAACATTTCGCGAAAATTTTCAGTAAAACAAAAGTTTGAGGTAATTTTTATTTTGGTTTTCATTAGGTCACGTGATATTTTTGGCCAATGATATTGCATACAAATTCGTGTTAGAACCGCACAGGTCCAATTACTGTGTTTACAAAATATTTTTTAAAAATATTAATATTCATAAAAGTTATGAAACTTTTATTAAAAATTTATGAAATCTCAAAACCTAAAATTTTGTATTTTATTAGACCCGCATTGGCCTAACTAACATTCAAGATAAAACATTTTGCGAAAATTTTCAGTAAAACAAAAGTTTGAGGTAATTTTTATTTTGGTTTTCATTAGGTCACGTGATATTTTTGGCCAATGATATTGCATACAAATTCTTTGAAAAAAAATAAAAAATTTTAAATCGAAAAATAATTGTTGTGTTAGAACCGCACAGGTCCAATTACCGTGTTTACAAAATATTTTTCAAAAATATTAATATTCATAAAAGTTATGAAACTTTTATTAAAAATTTATGAAATCTCAAAACCTAAAATTTTGTATTTTATTAGACCCGCATTGGCCTAACTAACATTCAAGATAAAACATTTCGCGAAAATTTTCAGTAAAACAAAAGTTTGAGGTAATTTTTATATTGGTTTTCATTAGGTCACGTGATATTTTTGGCCAATGATATTGCATACAAATTCTTTGAAAAAAAATAAAAAATTTTAAATCGAAAAATAATTGTTGTGTTAGAACCGCACAGGTCCAATTACCGTGTTTACAAAAATTTTTTTTAAAATATTAATATTCATAAAAGTTATGAAACTTTTATTAAAAATTTATGAAATCTCAAAACCTAAAATTTTGTATTTTATTAGACGCGCATTGGCCTAACTAACATTCAAGATAAAACATTTCGCGAAAATTTTCAGTAAAACAAAAGTTTGAGGTAATTTTTATTTTGGGTTTAATCAGGTCACGTGATCTTTTTGGCCAATGATATTGCATACAATTTTTTGAAAAAAAATAAAAAATTTTAAATCGAAAAATAATTGTTGTGTTAGAACCGCACAGGTCCAATTACCGTGTTTACAAAATATTTTTCAAAAATATTAATATTCATAAAAGTTATGAAACTTTAATTAAAAATTTATGAAATCTCAAAACCTAAAATTTTGTATTTTATTAGACCCGCATTGGCCTAACTAACATTCAAGATAAAACATTTCGCGAAAATTTTCAGTAAAACAAAAGTTTGAGGTAATTTTTATTTTGGTTTTCATTAGATCACGTGATATTTTTGGCCAATGATATTGCATACAAATGTTTTGAAAAAAAAATAAAAAATTTTAAATCGAAAAATAATTGTTGTGTTAGAACCGCACAGGTCCAATTACCGTGTTTACAAAATATTTTTCAAAAATATTAATATTCATAAAAGTTATGAAACTTTAATTAAAAATTTATGAAATCTCAAAACCTAAAATTTTGTATTTTATTAGACCCGCATTGGCCTAACTAACATTCAAGATAAAACATTTCGCGAAAATTTTCAGTAAAACAAAAGTTTGAGGTAATTTTTATATTGGTTTTCATTAGGTCACGTGATATTTTTGGCCAATGATATTGCATACAAATTCTTTGAAAAAAAATAAAAAAATTTTAAATCGAAAAATAATTGTTGTGTTAGAACCGCACAGGTCCAATTACCGTGTTTACAAAATATTTTTTTTAAATATTAATATTCATAAAAGTTATGAAACTTTTATTAAAAATTTATGAAATCTCAAAACCTAAAATTTTGTATTTTATTAGACGTGCATTTAACATTCAAGATAAAACACTTCGCGAAAATTTTCAGTAAAACAAAAGTTTGAGGTAATTTTTATTTTGGGTTTAATCAGGTCACGTGATCTTTTTGGCCAATGATATTGCATACAAATTTTTTGAAAAAAAATAAAAAATTTTAAATCGAAAAATAATTGTTGTGTTAGAACCGCACAGGTCCAATTACCGTGTTTACAAAATATTTTTCAAAAATATTAATATTCATAAAAGTTATGAAACTTTTATTAAAAATTTATGAAATCTCAAAACCTAAAATTTTGTATTTTATTAGACGCGCATTGGCCTAACTAACATTCAAGATAAAACATTTCGCAAAAATTTTCAGTAAAACAAAAGTTTGAGGTAATTTTTATTTTGGTTTTCATTAGGTCACGTGATATTTTTGGCCAATGATATTGCATAAAATGTTTTGAAAAAAAAATAAAAAATTTTAAATCGAAAAATAATTGTTCTGTTAGAACTGCACATTTCTGATTAACGTGTTTACAAAATATTTTTTTTAAATATTAATATTCATAAAAGTTATAACACTTTCATTAAAAATTGATGAAATCTCAAAACCTAAAATTCTATATTTTATTAGACGCGTATTAGCCTAACTAACATTCAAGATAAAACATTTCGCAAAAATTTCAGTAAAACAAGAGTTACAGCAAATTTTTATTTTGGGTTTAATTAGGTCACGTGATATTTTTGGCCAATAGTATTGCATATAATTTTTTTTTAAAAAATAAAAAATTTTAAATCGACAAATATTTGTTCTGTTAGAACCGCACATTTCCATTTAACGCGTTTACAAAATATTTTTTGAAAATATTAATATTCATAAAAGTTATGACCTTTTTATTAAAAATTGATGAAATCTCAAAACCTAAAGTTTTATACTTTATTAGACGCGCATTGCCTTAACTAACATTCAAGATAAAACATTTCGCAAAAATTTTCAGTAAAACAAGAGTTACAGCAAATTTTTATTCTGGGTTTAATTAGGTCACGTGATATTTTTGGCCAATAGTATTGCATATAATTTTTTTAAAAAAATAAAAAATTTTAAATCGACAAATAATTGTTTAATTAGAATCACACATTTCCAATTAACGTGTTTGCAAAATATTTTTTGAAAATATTAATATTCATAAAAGTTATGACACTTTTATTAAAAATTGATGAAATCTTAAAACCTAAAATTTTATATTTTATTAGACGTGCATTGCCCTAACTAACATTCAAGATAAAACATTTCGCGAAAATTTTCAGTAAAACAAAAGTTACAGCAAATTTTTATTCTGGGTTTAATTAGGTCACGTAATATTTTTGGCCAATAACATTGCATATAATTTAAAAAAAAATAAAAAATTTTAAATCAACAAATAATTGTTTTTTTAGAACCACACATTTCCAGTTAACGTGTTTACAAAATATTTTTTGAAAATATTAATATTCATAAAAGTTATGACACTTTTATTAAAAATTGATGAAATCTTAAAACCTAAAATTTTATATTTTATTAGACGTGCATTGCCCTAACTAACATTCAAGATAAAACATTTCGCGAAAATTTTCAGTAAAACAAAAGTTACAGCAAATTTTTATTCTGAGTTTAATTAGGTCACGTGATATTTTTGGCCAATAATATTACATATAATTTTTAAAAAAAATAAAAAAATTTAAATCGACAAATAATTGTTCTGTTAGAACTGCACATTTCTGATTAACGTGTTTACAAAATATTTTTTTTAAATATTAATATTCATAAAAGTTATGACAATTTTATTAAAAATTGATGAAATCTCAAAACCTAAAATTCTATATTTTATTAGACGCGTATTAGCCTAACTAACATTCAAGATAAAACATTTCGCAAAAATTTCAGTAAAACAAGAGTTACAGCAAATTTTTATTCTGGGTTTAATTAGGTCACGTGATATTTTTGGCCAATATTATTGCGTATAATTTTTTTTTAAAAAATAAAAAATTTTAAATCGACAAATATTTGTTCTGTTAGAACCGCACATTTCCTTTTAACGTGTTTACAAAATATTTTTTGAAAATATTAATATTCATAAAAGTTATGACACTTTTATTAAAAATTGATGAAATCTCAAAACCTAAAATTTTTTATTTTATTAGACGCGTATTAGCCTAACTAACATTCAAGATAAAACATTTCGCAAAAATTTCAGTAAAACAAAAATAACAGCAAATTTTTATTCTGGGTTTAATTAGGTCACGTGATATTTTTGACCAATAGTATTGCATATAATTCAAAAAAAAAATAAAAAATTTTAAATCGACAAATAATTGTTCAGTTCAGAACTGCACAGGTCCAATTAACGTGTTTACAAAATATTTTTTGAAAATATTAATATTCATAAAAGTTATGAAACTTTTATTAAAAATTGATGAAATCTCAAAACCTAAAATTTTATATTTTATTAGACGCGCATTGCCTTAACTAACATTCAAGATAAAACATTTCGCAAAAATTTCAGTAAAACAAGAGTTACAGAAAATTTTTATTCTGGGTTTAATTAGGTCACGTGATATTTTTGACCAGGAATCGAACACCTCGTTAAGAAGTGAGGTGCTCTCAGATTGTGAGAATAATAGTGCTACAAACATGGGCTACGATCAATCGCCTGGCAGCACCCATTTGCGAAAAAGCAGTAATTTGTCTCACGATCATAAACAATGGAATAAAGAAAATACAGCTTTTAGTCCAACTCATGGGAGCCATAATGTGGTGATCATTGTCAATATAAACTCTTTGTTTAATTTCCATTATGCCTTACCTGGTTCCAACATAAATATTACATTACACTGTAATGTTTTAACTTTGAGTATATTTTACAATTAATTTGCGTCGACATTTATAATAGATTTTTTGTATATGTACTTAATTTATTAGTTTTATTTATTTAAATTTCATACATGAAATTGTATTTAAAATATTTTTATTAAACTTCTAAATTTTGAAATGTTTTTCTTGTAAAATAGTTCTTTTTATATAATGCATTTTCTTACATTTATATATTATTTTTAATATGATTTACGACTATTTTACTATTAGCTGTGCTACCTAATTACACAATATTTCATATTTTAAATTCGAATTTAATATAAAAATGATGGGGTATATATTTGTAAAAACTTTTTTTAGTTAGGGTAACTATTTTGCAAAAAACAAGATGTTATTAAATTAATTGAAAAATTTTAACAGTTTATGCAAAAGTTAAGCGCGGTGTAAAGCAATTAGGGAAAGTACAGGTATTTATTTTTTAAACAAATGCTATCTTTCTAACATAAAATGTAAAAGAAAACAAGGACCCGTTTACCATAGCAAAGAATTCTGTCCGGATAACATATGTGACTGTTACAGCGTATTCTTGACTTCGGCGTAATAGGCGCCCTTTCACCTATATGCTATGGGCAATATATAATATTGTATGCAACAAATGTAAAAAAAAATTTTTTAGATTTTAAATTAAACTATTTTAAAGCAACCCATTAGCCTAATAAGCGTTTTGCAAAAAATTGGATAAACTTATTAATATCATGTTGTTGCTTTTAGTTACGCGTAATTGCCTGTAGAGTCTGTCGACTGATAAATCCAACTAATTAGCGCTTATTCTGATTACAAAAATGTACCCAATACTAACTAAATGTTTACATAAACACTATTGTTAACACCACACAGTTTGAAAACTTCAGTTTTAATAAAATCTAACTTACAAATAATATTCCCAAATATCTTAAATTGTATATTTAAAAAATCGAAATGTTCTTGTTATTTGATTATTGACACATTAAAAAACATTTATTTTTCTTTAATTGTTTTTTTTATCAACTCAAAAGTTTATAGGCAAACCAAAATACATTAAAAAATATGCATTTAATATTAAACACAATTTAACACAAAATATTCATAAGTTCAACTAAAGTAATAAAAATTCTTAAAAGTTTTCAGTGATTTAAAAAAATGATTATTAAAGTTTGAAAAACTAATGTATAGTAATTATAAATTGTCAGTTTTAGATGCACAAATAATGCTTGATTTAGGGCAGTTTTTATGACGTCATTACTATCTGTGACATCACTGTTCTTGTATAATTTCAAATGCTCAAATGTGATGCAATGTTTTGTTCAACTTAAAAAAAACAAAAATTTTTTTTTTCAAATTTTGATTTTAAGATCAGTTTTAAAATAAAAAAATGATTTTTAAATTTTAAAAGCAACAAAAATAAACTTAAAATTCAATTAAAGAAAATTCAACGTTTAGCAAAAATTTAAAATTCAGTTTTACTTGTAAGGGAAGTTGAAGTTTCTAATAAACAATTATCTAAATCAGTTTCATGATTTCTGTCATCCGCCACACTTAATTCAGGGTCAGAAGTAGACTGGGATAACATGTAAACTAAAACATAAAAAAAATTAAGATAGGTTGATAGTTAATTGTAAAACTGCATAATACATATAAATTTAAAATAATAAAAACATTTTTTTCCTAATGTCGCAAAAAAACTAAAATTGTTAAAACAATACACTTGGCTTTACTACATGAGGTCCTTGGTTTAAATTCCACTGCTCTCATGCTGTAGCGTCCTTGAGTAAGGTGCTATAAACAGTATGAACTCCTGCTGAGTCAATACTTAAAAAAGCAGATAATAATCTATAATATCTAAAATTGGCAACTTCAATTCGAAACTGGATTGAAGTAACTGATGTTACTCTATGTGTAGGCCGTAAAGACGACTTCCCCACATTGAGGATAAAGATATATACAAAAAAACATGCAAACAGTCAAAATCAATTCACTACAACAGGTTTTTAAAATCATTTTTTTAAAACAAGAAAAATATTAAAAAAAATTTAAAATTCTACCTGAGTCAGGTTTGTTGTTTAGGTTTAACTCAGTATCAGGTTGTAGTTGGTTGGTGTTATTTAGTTTAAGAAGTGAAGATAATGCATCAGGTGCGAGGGTAATGTTAACTACGTTGTTGCTATCTGCACTCAGTGTAACTTCCTAAAATGTTTTTAAAAGTTAAAAAAAATTTTAAATATGTATATATAAAATAAAATTTAAAATTAAAAAATTAAAAGTACGTTAAACAAAAAAAAAAAATTAAAAAAACAAAAACATTAACAAAAAATTTAAAAATAGGTTAAAAAATAAAATTTAAAAAATGAACAAAAAAAATAAAAATATGGTAAATCCCCTTACCCCGGGCGGCTGTGAGTCACTGTGGATGAGATATATTCCATCGAGGGATGTTGGAGTGAGATGATAAGTCCCAGTTGGAAGCGACATTCCACCATCATTGGTGTTGTCTCCTAGTAACACTGAGATTTAAAAACATCATTAAATTAAAAATATTTTAATAAATTTATCAAAATTAAAATCTTTATATAACAGAGCTTAGTGAATGATATATATATATATAGACCCAATTTATAGACCTACAAAATAAATAACACTACCTGGTGGGGTGCGTGGGTAAATTATTGCCCGCATATATTGGTTAAAATGGATGACTATTGACAATAAAAATCCCAAAAAGTTTAGATTTCAAAATGAAAATTTTTTTACCGTTATCTGTTGAAAGTTGAAATTCATTCTTGGTTGGGGTTGAATTCAGTTCCTGATAAAAAAAAGTTACAGATTTTAGGATAAATAGAAAAATAATAAAAAATTAAAAAAGCACATCCATTGTGATTTTAAATTAATCTTAAGAGCGGAGCTTTAAAAAAATTAAAAAAAAATTAAATTTTTTTCTACTTACAGAGAGAGTCCTTGGCCTCACAATTGAATTTAAATTATCCCTTAAATAAAACTGAGGGGAGGGTGAAGGAGGGTCAGGGGTGATCTGGGGTTCCTGACTTGAGGACTGAATAAAAAGAGGAGCAGTGGAGGTTTCGTCTTCTTGACTAACGATGCACGTCGTGATGTCATCACATTCCTCTTGATCTGCTAAGTTTAAACCGCTGATATTTTCTAAAAAAAATTAAAAATTTTTTTCAAGTTTGAAAAATTGGGTAAAAAACAAAAAATAATTAACTCTCTTGACCTATTGGGCTAAATAAACCTTTCTAAAACCAAATTCTTGATATGTAGTTGTTTAAAATTTTAAATAAAGGCCCAATCAGCTAAATTTTCCAAGTTGTAATACTTACTTGATTTTATTGGTTTAACTTTTTTCACGGTTTGTTTTCCCATTATTCTTTTAAACAACTTTCTCGGTCTTTCCATAATTTCCATGACTTGTTCAGAATATAAATTTTGCAAAATCTTAACTGTGTCTAAAACAAAAAAAAAATTTTAAAATAAAAAAATCAAAAATTTTTAAATCCTCAGATTATTTTTTACAAACAACTTTGATTTTTTTTCTTACCAACAAAATTAAGATCGACAAGATCGAATTCAAGTAATAATTTCTTTAATCCCGACCATTTACATCTTAACCACTGGGGGGAGCGAGCGCTTTTCCATCCCTCGCATAACTCCGACCAATTTATTTCGTTGTCAGATTCAACATTTAATTTTGCTATCCTACAAAAATTTTAAAAAAAATTTAAAACATCGTCATTTAACAAACGTTTAAAATTTGGCCCTTAGGATATAAGCTTTTGCCTTGTAGTATTTCAATGTTATTAACCCTTAAAATTTTTACCTTTCCACCAACAGCTTGTCATCAAGCTTTGTCCACTCTTGACCTCTTAACATTTTCCAATTTAAATAATACAACCATTTTGCTCGGCATTGTTTCTCTGATCTTGTTTGCATCTACATAGAAAAACAAATCATTCATATTTCAATGTTTTTTTATTAATTTAAAAAAAATTTCGAAAACTATATTTTTCTAAAATTTAGGGCAATATGTTTTTAGAAATTGTGGGCTATTTTTTAGAAAAAAGTTAGGATGAAAAGAAGTTTACAAAAAATATTGTATTATTAGTAGACCGGGGTTTTGGGCATATGATTTTTAGTCAAATGTCTTTTTAGGAATATGACAAAAATCTACTTCCTTGTAGATTATGTAACAGTGTAGTTAGTGGTGAAAAGTCGAAAAAAAGGATAATTACAAAATGAAAAATTACCATTTCAGCTACAAGATTCCATGATATATTTTCAGTAACAGAAGTTCCAGGTTCAGTTTCAGAAATCATGTAAACACATTTAGCTAACCTATTTTCTTCACGTTGAGACCATTTACCTAATGCACAATAACTTTATAAATGCTATGGCAATAAATAGCAACAAAATTTAAGATATTAGAAAACTACGGGTTAAAAAACAAAGACTTATGAATAGTTTATTTTTAAGTTTTTAAATCTGAAAAAAATTTAAGTACCTGCTGCAAGATCGACTTTTAATAATCTGCATCGATCCTTAACAGAGTCCGAACTTCTTCCAAGATGCTGTGCGATCGAAGTCCAATTTCTTCCAAATCTCTCATGCAGCTCCTTCAACTTATTTACCTCCTCTTTGGAGTACCTAAGAAAAAAAATTATAAAAAAAAATTTGTAATAAAAAATTTTAAAAAATTTTTGCAATTTTACACTTCTTTATTTTTGTATTATTTTTTGAATATTTATATCTAATCAACTACTTACTTTCCTTTGTAGTTTTGTTTATCATACATTCTTTTAACCCTTCTATACACAGCAAATAAAGGCCGGTTCAATCCAACAGATATTATTGGATAAAAATCTTTTCTTTGTTCTTTAGTTCTGTTAAATATCATGTCACTTGGATCTCCTATTCCATGTTCCTATAAATATTTATAACAGAATTTAAAGCAAAGGTACTCCATTAACAATAATAAAGATCAAGAAATGTAACCAATTTGTGTAAAAACTTAAAACAAGAGTTGTGACCAAATTGTGTGAATCCTAAAGTTATGCAACTCAAAACAAGAGTTGTGACCAAATTGTGCAAAAGTTCGAAAAAAAACTATCAGTTTTTTTAAATTAATTTGATTTTGAACCTGGCAATATTTTTCGATGTTGTTCATCAAGATTTGGACCTCTTCTTTGCTCCACATCCCAGTTGTCCAAGTGTGTCCTCTCTCTTTTAATTGTTCTTTGTGTCCTTTGGAGGTGACCCAAACATTACGGACTGGGTCTTTTGCCTGTTCAGCACTTGCTGAGAGCTACAACAAATATATTGCAGATTTTTGATTTAAATAAAAAATATAAGTTTTATTTAATTTTTTGTTTTTATTTATCCTTGATGTGGAAAAGTCGACTTTATGACCTAAACATAAAGTAACATCAGTAACCCAACCCAGTCTCAAGTTGCCTTTAGCAGTTTGGGATTTTATGGATTATAATTGCCCGATAATGGAGCTGCTGATTAAGTGTTGGCTCGACAGAAGTTAATACTGTTTATAGCATCTTACTGAAGGGCACTACAGCATGAGAGCAGTGAGGATCAAGCCCATGACCTCATGTAGTGTAGAAAGTCTTCTAACCACTGCACCACAATGCCGATAATATTAGTAAACATAAATAGAACTATTTAACGTAATTAAACAAATTTATAAGTAAATTGAAAAAAAACTTACTGTTTCTCGTTTTAGATTTGATTTGGTTCCTTTACTTGAAGTTTGTTTTAATTTTTGAACTTGTGAATTTTGTTGGTCAATATATAAAATATTCTCCTCATCAGTTGTACTTGGTCTAAATACATAAAAAAATGTTTTTATAGATATTTAAATAAAAAAATTTTTGGAATTCTAACTTTTTGAAATGTATTGTAAGTTTTAGACCTTGAAGCATATAAGTTTAGTTTTTTCTAATAACTACATTTAAAATTTATGTACACTTAAATTTATTTTCTAAAAGATTTTATTTTTGTAACTGTATTTTTAAAAGGTTAACACTCTTACAACATTAATTATTTAAAAGTTGGCTGGCAAAGCAAAGGTTTAGGTAGCAATAGCCAAGTTGAATCCTAATACTAATATGGTGTATGTATAAAAATACAAAAATTGTGATTTCGATTAAAATTGTCAACAAAATTAAAAAATAAACCTTTAATATAAATATGTTATACATATAATTGTACTCGTAGGAAAAAATGTAACATAACATTAAATACTTTATTTAACAAAGTAACAATATATATTTAAATAATTCAATAAGTAAATAATTACCAACGGAGTGTTTACTTACATTATATGTGAACCATGTGATGGAAAGGGAGATGCAATATATAAATTATTTGTTTGTTGAATTGAGTTGGTGTATTGATACGTTTCTGATTCATTTGAGATGGTGGGATTATTCTAGTTGGGAAAAAATAATAAAATAAAATAATAAACCCTAATAAAAATGGTAAAGAGTGATTTTAATAGTGTAAAAATATAAGGTGTTAAGAATTAAAATTGTTAAAAAAATTAAAATTGTATTTTTACAAAGTATAAAAACCTTTTTTGATTCTTTATTGGATTGTCCTTCAATTTCATTGGGTGGAAAAATAACAACAATCTCTTGTTTGTCTACAAAACGTTGATTTAAAAAAATATACCAACAAATTAAAACAAAAGTACAATAATTAATAAAACAAAAATAATTCATAAGAAATGGATTGTATATATTCAAAAAGTAATTAAAAATTTTAATAGCAATATTTACCATCTGAATTGTTTATTATTTCCATATTTGAATATTTAAAAAGATCGGAATCTTGTGCTTCCACCTTAATTTAAATGATAATTTAACATTGATTAAATATATAAAGGAATTTTAATATCAGAGTTTTTAAACCGATTTAATATTTTTTATAAATTTACATTTTTATTTGGTTTTGATGATTTAGTTAAATATTTTTCAGTAACATCATCGTCCTCATTGTTTGTTGAAATAAAACTTGGTGCTGATGATATTTGAGAAATGTTTGGATCTTCAACCGAAATGTGAATTTTTTCAACACTTTTTCGTTTAACTTTGTAATTGTTGTTAGAAGTTGAAGCACCTAAAAAACAAATATTTACCTGTACTAGGCTTTAACAAAATGTAAAAAGAGTAACATTTAAATTATTTTACTAAACCTTGGGTAGTATTATCCTAAAATATATAAACAATAAACATTTTACAGTAATAGCAAATTGATTTTTTTTCGAAATTAAAGCACAAAAAAATAAAATACCTTTTCGTTTTCTCGAATTAGTATTAAGAGTTTTGCTGGTACTCGGTATAATCTCAATACATATCGAGGAATTTTGTGGATACAAAACATCTTTGTTGTTAGAATAATCCATTTCTTGCATCATTACATTCCCTATTCCACTCATATTAATATTAAGTTAAGTGTTACAATTTTAAGACACCTAAACAACAAAAAGTAATAAGCACATAAAGTAGTTAAGTGCACAATTAAAATGTTATAATATATTTGTATTATGATCCTAATATTATCACATTTATTAAGCTTTATTAAAGGATAATATTTTTTCTATATAACCAAGCAAAATTTTGCATAATTGTATGAATATGTTATGAGCTATGTATACATACTATAGAACTTTTATACATCAAAAAATATTTTATATATAATATAAATTACTCACAAAAAAACAAAAAGGCGTTTAGATCACTAAGCTTAAAAAAAGGGATTATTAAATTTATGTAAAACAATTTAGAGCGTTTTTACATATACAAACAATTTTATACAAGCATAAAATAAAGCTTAAACACACTTAAAATATAGACAAGAAAATTGCACAACAATTAACCGTTTTTTACATGTTTAGTATTAAAGCAATCTATGAACAACCTTTAGAAGTTTTTTTTAATTTAACAAAAGCTACAACATAAGGCTGACATACTATAGGCAAAAAAAAATCGGTAAATTAAAAAAAAATGTTTTTTTGCAAATTAAAATACTTTACATGTTATGGGTATTTATGATATATAACATAAATATAAACCTCCTTATTTTATATTGCATTAAATGCAACCTGGCGTGGTTTAATTCTTGGTATAGAACTATAAAACAATAGAAACGCTGTTGAGCTCCTTGGTGATGAAGTTTTGGTCACTTCTGTGTCGTCGAAATGATACCAAGAATTATCTATCACATTTTTACAAGTTGCGACGTAATGACCGCTGTCCAAACCAGCACCTTGATGGTGTGATACTGAATACAAGTCATAAATTCTAGAGCTCTTCTTGTTACCACAGAATTTATTAATATTCAGATTATTTAGGGGAAAAGATACATTTGTGTGTATCTTATCACGCCATTGGCCACTACATTCAAATCTTTTGAAATGAACAATCAAAACTGCCGGTAATTTCCAGATTTCGATCTTGCGAACTGCGTCTCTCTTTCTTTTGCATCTTGGGCAATCCCATTGGTTACTTCCTTCCATTTTTTCTGGTGCACTGAATGACTCAATCACGCTGTGTATGTTGGTTGATTTTTGCGGCAAGGGTAGTGATAGATAAACAAAAGCATCAAACTTTCTTGATATCTCACCGCAAGATAAACATTTAATAATACCCTTAAACTGGCCTTTAAATAGGCCCAATATAATAGAATCATTGTGTTCTTTGTGATATTTCCAAGCGAGATCAGCAGCTCTCTCATCAGAGAGTTTACTGTTATCGGGTTCTTCCGCATATTTTAACTCAGAAGTTTTGTTAAAGTCTTCATGAAGACCGTCAAGAAGAAAAAGCAAAAACTCTTGTGAATCTTCTTGTGAATAACCAGCAAATGTTGAATTAAAACTTCCGATCATCGCCTTGAAGTCAGAGGGCACTAAATATCGCCACTGGCCACTCCATATTTCTCTTAACAGCACAGCAAAGCACTCAGCTACCCTTCCTCCATATCCCAATTTATTTTGACAGTTAATATCTTTACGGTATAGGTTAGTAAGCACATACTCAGCAAGTGGTGTTGTGTTAAAGAGACACTGCAACACAGAGTTCATATAGCAAGTGTTACCTAAGTTTCTTAATCCAGTTAAAGCAGGGCCAACAGTACCTGGTAATCCCTGCAATGAATTTCGGAATTGTTTTGCAATCTCGCTAGGCTGTGCATAATTAGCTGAAGGTTTTGTAGCGCGAACTGGCACTTCCTGTGGCTTTTGTGGCTTGATCGGCAATGCTCGAATTGTTCTTTCTTCATTGACAAGTTTGTTGATATTTGGTGACGATCTTGACCGCTTCAAGCTACCTCCACCAAAACTTTGCTGCACAGGACTTTGTGGCTTTGCAGAAACTGTAGAGCGCGAGCTCCTAGCTTGATTAATAGGTTTCTCTATCACCGACAGATCCTCAACAGGCCTTAAAGGTTTTTTTACAGATGCATAAACATCACTGGGTGCAATGTGGTGTGTAGAAATATCATTAGCACTGATACTTTTAGCCGGTATTATTGGTGCAGTAGAAGTATTCGGATCAGACCTTTTTAAAGCAGGTTTAGGATCAGTTGGTTTAGTTATCGGTTTCAAATTGCTCTGTATTTCTGTTTTTGTAAAGTTTAAAGTTTTAGCAATGGGTAAGTCTGTGCTTGATGTTTTGTGAGAAATGTTATCTGGTGCAATCACTATTGGTTCTTCTTTAACAACTGGTTTTGTTGAAGAAGGTGGGATAGTTGGTTTGGTAACAACTGGTTTTATTGGTTCATTTTGCTTGGAGCTATTGGCCGTTGATTCCATTGGTTCATTTGCCTTTACGACCTGACTATTTGCACTTGTAGAAAGTGGTTTGTCTGCATTTGAATCTATTAGTTTAGGTGTAGTTTCAATTGGCTTGGTTGGAATTTTCTTGTCCAAAGATACAGCTGTTTTAGGTTTATTACCTCGCATTGTATTTGCTAGATTTTTTTGCGCTTCCAACTGTTGTTTATCAAGATCTTTATTCTCCGATTCCATTTTTCTTATCTCAGCCTGCATTTCAACACAGCGTTTTTTGCGCTCAATTTCAGCAAGATTTTTACGTTTTTCCTCTTTCTCCAACTTCATTTGTTCCATTTTTTTCTGCAGAATGGCTAATGTCTCGTCTTCTTCATTCTGATCATTTGAATTTATTGGAGGCTTTTTCGGGACATCAATTCGAGGTGGGACAATAACTTTGGGGTTTTGAATAACTTTGACATTTACAACCTCTTTTTGGGGCTCACTAGGAGTTATTTTTGGTTCTGGTTTTGAAGTTGGTTTAACAGAGCGATCAATCACAGGTTTATTTTTAACAACGACTTTCTCTGGTTTTTCAAAAACTGGTGCAAGAGTTATTTTTGGACTTTTTTGAGGTTTGCTTATTGAAGAAATATCAGGATATAGACCCGCAAACGCCGAAGTGTTATCTGATGATGGATTAACAGAGGGCAAATCTTTTTTGAAAGGATCTTTAACTTTTTCCTTCATGATCTCTTCTTTTTGCTGCATGATCTCAGGATTAGAAATGGATGTGGGAGATGAGGAATAACCTGCATCTTCACTTTCATCACTAGAATTCTTGGATGCCTTTGGATGAAGTTGCTCTTTAAGATTGTCATAACTGAACTCTAATAAACTGTTAACGTTGCCAGTCTTTGCTTTTTCTCGGGGAGCTTTTACATTTGGGTTAGTTGTAAATTGAGGGTAGCTATCAAGAAAATCAGTATACCCTCCTTCGAGAATAACCGGTTCTCTTGGCAGAATCTTTTTCTGTTCCCACTTCCAAATCGAATCTTTTAGACTTCGTAATGGGTCTTTTTTATCATCAAGTCTGGATAAGTTTGAATGCCAGTCGAGTAAAACAACCAAATCGGCAGAGTCTCTTGTGCTCCATATTCCGTAATGATCTTCCGAGATTCCCTCTTCCACTTTAGAAGATAGTGTTCCGGGTTTTATAAATTGGCTGGGGATATTTATACAAGCACCATGTTGTATATGGGAATCATTAAAATCTGTTGATGATCTTACATCTATCATAATTATATTTCTCTTGTCTTTTATAAGAAGTTTGTATAATTCAGCATTGTTAAGTTTTTCAGTTGGGAGTTGAAATACCGGTGTTTTTGTTTTAATTTCAGCATTGTTTGAGTTACTTTGCTCACTTTCAGATTTCTTTTTTTCCAACATCTCCTTTGCTTCTAACTCTTGGTATCTATACTCCAAACTTTTAGCCAGCTCTTCTGCATTTTCCATCGCCTTACCAACCTTTGTACTTCCAAGTAAGTTCATATAATGCTGTCGGTCTTTCTGAAAACCGGTTGATTTTCGGATTTTTGTGTAAGCGTCAAGATATCGCATATACAAAATGTAAGCCCTTTCTTCATCCTTTTCATTATGAGCCTTGGTGGCTGCTGTATAGGCTTTATTTGCAAACATGACATGTGTGTTTGTCGTTTTCCCATTTTGAATATCGTATTTACAAATGGCATTAATGTCTTTCATTGACTTTTTGATGTAAATAGGTTTTAACGACATGTTGGCAGATCGTTAATTAGGTTAAAACAAAATAAAAATATTTTTTTTTATATTGTTTAAGTATTTCATATTTAATAACCTTAACTACAACTTAAACTGTAAAAAGAATGTAAAACAGTTGAAGATAGAAAAATTAAAAAGCTTTTATTCGACGTAACTTCTGTTTATCAATTATTGCGTTTTTTATGCAAGGTGTACGCTGATTACCGTTTGAACTAAATTTACATAATAACACTAACATAAGCTAATTATTTGACGTTTTTCTTTTCCTAATTTAATCGAAATTAACTAGTTTAACCAGGTTTATTTTGATAATTTCTTAGAGGAACTCGGTAAGACCAAAACTTATAGAACAGGAATAGTTATCAAATTGTGTCTTTTTTTTTTTTTTTGTATATATCTTTATCCTCGATGTGAGATGTCGAATGCGCGACTTAAACATAGAGTAACATCAGTTACTCCGACCCAGTCTCGAGTTACCTGTGGCAGTTTGGGATATTATAGATTATAATTGCCCGATAATTATGCTGCTGATTAAGTGCTGGCTAAGCAGAAGTTCATACCGTTTATAGCGCCTTACTCAAGTGCGCTACAGCATGAGATCAGTGGGGATTGAACCCACGACCCCATGTGTGGTGTAGCAAGTGTTCTTACCACTACACCACGCTGCCGGTTAAAGCTTGTAACAGACAAAAATGTTTTTTTTTGTTTTAGAATTATTAAAACAACCACAACCTCTATTTTGTTTGTTTATTATTATATATAACAATAACATTTATTTAATAAACAGTAGAACCTTTCATAATTTTATTATAGTTCAAAAGCTTTTTAGTTTATTATGGTTCAAAAGCTTTTCAGTTTATTATGGTTTAAAATCTTAGAAAATTTAAAGAGCATTATCAGGTTTTTAAATTTTGGTCAGTTATTTATCATAATTTTAATTACTCAAAAAGGGATTAAAAATTAAATTTTTGTTTGTTTTTAAAAAACTAAAGTTTGATGTAAAGCAATTAAAGTGTACGTAAAGAGTACGTAAAATAAGGCTAAAAACATAAATAATATTGACAACAGAAAGAAATACAAAAAAAATATGGCTAAGAACACAAATAATATCGATAACAGAAAAGAGTACGTGAAAATAAGGCTAAAAACATAATTAATATTGACAACAGAAAGAAATACAAAAAAAAATTTGGCTAAAAACACTAATATATATATATTTTTTTTCTGTATATATCTTTATCCTCGATGTGGGAATGTCGAATGCGCGACTTAAACATAGAGTAACAACTGTTACTCCGACCCAGTCTCGAGTTGCCTTTAGCAGTTTGGGATATTATATATTATAATTGCCCGGTAATTATGCTGCTGATCAAGTGCTGGCTCAGCAGGAGGTCATACCGTTTATAGCGCCTTACTCAAGGGCGCTACAGCATGAGAGCAGGATTAAACCCACGACCTCATGGTGGTGTAGCAAGTGTTCTTACCACTACACCACGCTGTCGGCCAACTATTATCGATAATTGAAAAGAGTACGTGAAAATAAGGCTAAAAACATAAATATTATCGACAACAAAAAGAAATATGAAAAAAATAGGGCTAAAAACATAAATAATATTGACAACAGAAAAGAATACGTAAAATTAAGGCTAAAAACATAAATAATATCGACAATGGCGGATAAGCCGATCCAAGAAGTCAAGTTGTGACGTCAGTTGTATTCATCCGCAACGCATTATGCTAAAGGCGTATAAAGAAATAGTTTCTTAACTAATCAAATTTATTAAGAAACTAACAACGTCGTTATCTTACGAAACAATTTAAATTGGAAACCTTTATTAATTTTAAATATTTAATTAAACATTAGCTGTATAAACCAACTATTAAACTATATGACCGGCAGCGTGGTGTAGTGGTAAGAACACTTGCTACACCACACATGGGGTCGTGGGTTCAATCCCCACTGATCTCATGCTGTAGCGCACTTGAGTAAGGCGCTATAAACGGTATGAACTTCTGCTTAGCCAGCACTTAATCAGCAGTATAATTACCGGGCAATTATAATCTATAATATCCCAAACTGCTAAAGGCAACTCGAGACTAGGTCGGAGTAACTGATGTTACTCTATGTTTAAGTCGCGCATTCGACATCCCACATCGAGGATAAAGATATATACAAAAAAATATATATATATACCACATGTTTTAACACAAAACCTAAAATCGTTTCTCTTAAATTCTGCGTCTCGCTCAAATTCGGGGCTGATTGCCTGAAACAGATTACGCTTTTCTTCGGTAACATTTCAAAATCTTTTTACCACAACCTTACTAGTCGGGATTATTTTTGTTTCAACATTCCTTTTGGTTCGAAATCTTAGATTTCAAAACATATCGGTATTGTGAATATTTTTATTATTATGGTTCGAAATCTTGAATTTCAAAACAGTTCTATATTATAAACAAAACAGTTTTATATTATAATATTAATAACTTAAAAATGGATCAAAAATTTAATTTTTGTTTGTTTTTTATATTTAAATCCTTGTTTGTTTATTAAAAGTTAAAGTTTGATATTAAACATTCAAAATTAAGTATAAAGTAATTTATAATACTAGTAATTAATATACATATTTAAAAAATAATTTTTTTTGTTTATTAGATTTAATTGCTTGTTTATTTATTAAAAATCAAAAATCGATTTTAGGCATTCAAAACTTTGTCTAATGTATATTCTGATATTAACAACTTAAAACTGCGTTAAAAAATTGTTTTTTTGTTAATTATATTTAAATACTTGTTTGTTGATTTAAAAATTAAAAATTGATATTTTAAAACAATTAAATACGTAATATTTGATTAATTAATTAAATACGTTATTTTTGGTTTATTAATTCAGTTAATATTTATAATTAAGTAATTTTTATGCATAACTTTATTTATTATTAAAGAATAATTTAAAAATGAGTGAATAATTTAAAAAATGAGTAAATAATTTTGAACCATATTTTATTTATCAAATAAATCTAGTAATTTTTAGAGTTTTCAAATACTAAAACTAATCAAGAAACATGTTGTATAATTTTTCTTCATCTTCACTTTTAAAATTTGGGACAAAGTTAATCTTCACAATTTCTTTAAAACCTTCTTGTTTGTCTGGTTCAACAAATTTTTTACGAAACGAATATAAAACCATAGCTGGTATTACATCGTGGTCATTGCTAGATAACTCTCGAAATCTAAATCAAAAACTTTATATTGAAAATGAGACAATGTTTAAATTTGAAGTTAAATTTAAATTAATATTACCTGTTATTATGGAATGCATGTTCTATCGATATATTAAACAAAAAACATCGGCAATCACAATTATATTTCTTGGCACATTCTATATACCTGGAAAAAACAATCAAATAAATGTTTATATTCCTACCAACCTAAATTAATCAAATTTAAATTTATGTCATCAAGATATTACCTATTTCTAGATACTTTATCTGGGTTAGTGTTATCAATAACTACACTTTTTCCTGATGATAATGCATTGTTACAAGCTGCCACACATTTTTGCCAAGTTTTAAGAGTGTCCTAAAAATTTTTTACAAATTCATAAAATATCTGCATTGTAATATTTTATTAAAAATTGAATGAAATTACCCTGTTTATAAGAACATAACCTTTTGGTACTAAATTGTTTCTTGCAAAAGAGGATTTTCCGCCTAAAAGCATCACATTAGTAATATTTTAAAATGCTTTACTGAAACAAAAAATTCATTTTAATATACAAAACTATTTAAATTAATAATTCTTCAGATATAATTTTATAAATATCAATTAAAATGTTATGTACATGCAGGATAGCCAACTAGGATAACAAGTTCCTGATTGCTGCTGGTTATTTGTGGCCCATTTGTTAAAGGTTGATCTTTGGGTAAACTTTTCTAAATACAATATTTACATAAAAGTCAATATTTGATTTACACACAAACTATTCAAACAACAAAACTTGTGCAACAACAATAAAAATTGCATAGCTGTTAACAATTTGATGATTTAATAAAAGAATGTTTATCACTTACTGGGTTAAAAGTTGGCATATCAAATTTTACTGGCTTTTGTGACAGAAAAAATTCTTCTGGCGTTTGAAATTCGCTCTCCAAGTTAATAGCAAATAACCTAAATATTTAGAAAAGTGTAAAATTCAATAAAAATGTTGGTGTGTTGGTAAAAAAAATAACATACATACCTGTCGCTACAGCTAAAATCCTTCTTTTTGCCTGGTGCCCAGTTTTTAGGCCTCCCAGCAGCATCACCAACATACATGAAATTATTGCAACTTATTCCTCCATTTCCATTTTCTACTAACCAAGTATAAGATCCAATGTTTGGTTTTCGATATTTTCCTCTTTTTGTTATAGCTAAAACCTGAAAATATTTGATAGAAATTTAGTAATTTGATTGCTTTTTTGTCAATAAAAAAAAAAAATTTCCTAACTTAATCGCAAAAAGCAAATATTTAAACTTTAAAAACTTTTTTATATAGGCCTACATATTTTTAGTGAACTATATTATATTCAATTAACAAATGCAATCAAAAAAAATTGTGCTTTTAAATATTATTTAAATTACTGTTATTGGAACACCAAGTTTCTTCAATAAAGCTTCAATTTTTTCTTTAAAGTCATTTTCCTTAACTTTTCCCTTTCCAATACCAAGTTGATTCGTAATTATGACAAGTTTTTGACCTACAAGTAATGTTATAACATGTATATATATAGATTATAAATATATAAATTATAAATTGTTGAAATTTTAACCTTGTTTATGGATTTCTTTTAATTTTCTTGGTATCTCGCTGTACAGAATTTTCCAATCGTCTTTATCTTTAGCAAAAGTTTTTCCTACAAAATATAACCTAATTTTATGTTATGTTAAAAATATACAAAAAATAATTAAGAAATTTTCCAAACCTGATTTAGTTGTTATCAGTGTACCATCCATATCAAAAGCTACAATATTTGAAGAATGGATCAGTTCTTCAGGTTCATAAACCAACATAGTTTCAACTTTATACCAACCTTTGCCTTCTGATGTTTTTGTCACTACATTGATTGATTTAACTATAGGTTGATCTTTGACACTATGTTTAGGTTCTAAAAAATAAAACACTAAGTTCAGGTTTCCAAAAATATTAAAAATTACAATATTTCTATAATACTTTAACCAAAATTACAATATTTATATAATACTTTATGTCTTAGCTATTAGTAGAAACCATGGTATAAATTTTATAAGTTTAATTTAAGATATTTCTACCAGTTAAAGTAGTAATTACCTGTGATGTTACTTTTTACAAAAGATTGGCCTTGTAATTTCTCAAGTTTCCTTTTTACAATATTTTCAGCATCGTCATCTACAAAATTGAACCATTTTATAGACTTAAAAAATAGAAATATGCCATTTTTTTAATTAATTTTAATTAATACAAAATTTCTAAAAGTTAATTTTACCATCAGATATATTGTTGTTTGATTCATCAACATCTATCTTAGATTTTTTGTTTGGTTTTTCTTGGTTACCAAAATAATCGGAAAGAGTTCTTTTTCTTGATGGTTCTTCTATTGCTAATAAAAAAATTAATTTTTAATCAAATGCAAAGCATTTAGGAAATTTAGAAACTAAAATTAAAAAAACTTGTCCAAAAATCACATGTTAAAAAAATAGAAAATGTTATAAAGTTAGCAAAAGTAAATTAATTCCTTAAATTAAGTTTCATAATTGTTTTCACCTTTTGTTTGCTTAACAAATAAGATTTGAGGATATTCCTTATCCACTACATACAATATTTCTCCTTCTTTAAAAGTAAAACTTTTTCCCTTCTCCAAAATGTTGTCATCAATATGTCCACAATTATTTCCAATCTGTTTTACCTCAACTAATTTCTTTGAGTAATCAGCAACAACTTGAATGTGATTTCTATTAATAAACATAACAGATTAATAAAAATGTTTATATTTATTTATCCTTAATATGTGAAAACCAAATAATTTATCCCCAATGTGTGAAAACCACCTAATTTTAAACCATTTGATAAACAAACTAGGAAGCAGTAGGAACTCAAACCCAGGATCTCATGTTGTGATTACAATTTACAAGTGCCTTTAACCATTGTACTTTTTATAACAAAATAACTAAAGTTATTTACCAAATGCTAACATCATACTGTCATTACCTGGAACATCTTTTGTCAGTTATTTTCGTAATTGGACTTCGACCAATAAAAACGGTTTTCCCATCAGGAAGATGAATATCGTGGTGTGTAGAATTTGGACATTTAAAAAAAAGCTCCATGTTTCCTATCAGTCAATCATGGGTCATATAAACATTAACAAATTGCTGTTTTTCCTGGAAACAACGTGCATTAACGTTTTACGAAAAAAATTAACGTTTCAAAGGGGTAAGTCCCCTAGTTTGTTTACATTGTTTTTTATCCTCAATTTATATATTAAAACATTTTTTATACTAAAAAAATAAGTTTTAAATACCCCTTTATTTGCAACATATCTTAACTATTTACAGGGACATAGTAGGATTTGTGCGACCAAGGTCCTAGAGCTTTTAAAAAAAAAAAAAACTATGAGCACAATTTGCAGGTTTGTTAGATGTTAATGATGCTTTCTATAAGTTGTTAGACAATTGCTTGAATTTTAAATCTGCGTTGAGTGATATTAAAGTCTTTGAACTGACCATGTAACAACAGTATTTTGTCTATACTTAATAGGTATTAACATTTTGTCAAATTTTTGAAACTACAATCAGGAATTTATTTACAATATGATTGAAATGTTGTTAAGTTGACTTTATTTAAAGTTATTAATTAAAGTCTGTACAACAAACAATAAAATTTAACTCTTAAAATTTGCTACTGAAATTTAATTGAGTGTTTGTAGATAATATAATAATAATCACATAACAAATAAAGAAAAATAAATAAAAAAAAGTTGATAACAGAACAATAAAAATAAAACTATTTGAATTATCACTAGAAAAATAAATATTTCCTTTAACAATTTTACTGCACCTTTGTTGACTTTTGCAATATAAAATCATTTACTAAGTTGTAAAAATTGTTAAATTAAAACATTAACCTGAAGATTTTTTTGATTTTTAAATAGATAAATATGATTTATTTTCCACAGTGAATAACTATAACAAAATGACATATAGTATTAATATTTTTAACTACAGAAGTTAGGAAAATTAGTTGAATTATCTTAGATTAAAACTTAACAATAAGATATGAAATAAAATGTATCAAAAATGTGAATAAATGTTTTTTTCACAATGTAAATAAAGATTATATCTTATCAACAAGTGTAGTTCTTTCATTAGATTCAACATCAACAGCAACATTTGATTCAACATCAACATTTGAATCAACAATGCCAGGTATTTTTGCATCAATATCGCCACTTAATTTCGGAGTTAATTTCGGAGTTAATTTGGTGACGCCAGCGTCAAAAGAAGCCCGTGCCAAACTGCCATGATGATGAACTCTGTCACCTGCCACCGTGGCATACTTGGCAGCGATAGCCATAAGATGGCCGGATGACAAGCTTTTATTGTGTTGTGACAAGAACGGTTTTCTTTTAACCAAGGCAAGATCTGGGTGCGATTGGCTACAATCTTGGCTCTCACTGTGAATTAAATTGTTGCTGGGGACGATCTCACTCATGTTGTCTTTGTTCTTTGGACTTTCTTTTAGGCTTGATGTAGCTTTAAGGTCAGTTTTTCTGTAGTAATCATATAAAAAATTACAAAGTCTAAATAGAAGTTTTTTGGTAAGATATGTTACAATATCTGTTTATATGCAATAATGCTATAGGCAAATAACACTAAAATCAATAAATACCTTTATAAACAATGAAAAAACCTAAACTTTGCCTTATAAACTCTTTGTCCTTTCCTCATTATTATGCTGAACTGCATGGGCAATTAACAAGGCCTTAAGCCTGGCATTAAATGGGCTGGCATCTTCCGATTCATGCATAACTCTTTCCTCTTCAGTAAGACTGTAACCCTGATCAACTGGACTACTACTTGTAAACACATTTCTCTGTCTGTTAATAAATATGCAATTCTGTGATTCAATTATCTACAAATTTTACTAAACTGTCATTAGAAGTATAAAAAATCTGTTGTTTCTATTTCATTTAAATTTTAAACTAAACACTGCTGCTTTCAAATTTAAATACTGGGCAAAACTAGTAACAACAAGAATAATACCCAAAGAAAATCAAAGACTCGTTCAAAAATAAACTGCACAATATATTGTTTTTTGGGAAAATTAAAAAATATTAATATGTGTAAAGTTAAACTTACTGGGGAGGTGTAGTAAGGGAAGGAGGTTCAATACTTAAAACTTCTTGCGATGCTTCGTCTGCAGTCATTCTAGTGGCTCTCAGTGCATTTAAATATTGCTTTCTTGAAATCTATATTTAAAAAAATAATATTTCATTCAATTTTTTGCTTAATTATACAATATAAATTCAAAAATTAGCATACTAGTTATAGATATTAAAAATAATATTGTTATTTCCTGTTTAAGGAGATAGAAAATCGGATGACCTTTAAAAATTGGATAGTTTTAACCTAGTCTCTTTTTAAAGCAAATGGCATTAAATTGTAGAATTTGAGTAACATTTAATAATAAATGTCATGTTTTACCTAACTCACAAAATTTATAAAAAGCCAAAATAAATTTTTTTCTTAAATTTTAAAATAAATTTTAATTTACCTTTACGTATTTGACATCGGTTAGAGCTACTAGATCATAATCAGGTTGAAAAGGGATGCTTGAGAAACTGCTTAAATCGTTGGTTGTGTTACTGACCTTCACATTAGGCTCAGTTAAACCACTGTCTGATGATATTTGGGTAAAAGAACGATGCAATGCTAGAGTGGACAACGAAAAAAAAATTAAAATTTTGATTTTTTACAAAAGTATTGCAATTTTTTAAATGTTAATTTTAAATCACAAATTTTAGGAATTTTATATTTTGAATATTTAATTTAACCTTAGGATGACCTCACCCTGGATAAATTAACTAAATAAAAACTTAACCTAGTGTTAATTTAACCCCTGGAGGTTTGGATTATTAAAGCAAGTGGGCTTAAAAAAAGTGTTATAAGGTAGGTGTGTCCAGAGCCAAATGATGGTCAATAGGTTAAGTTGGACACTAGGTTATTATATATCCATAAACTTAAAAAAAATTACAATTGCTTTTTATTGCATGTGGATGGTGCGGATGTTTTGGTATAACAGTAGCAGAAGGGGGAGATGAATTATTGTCAGAAGATTTTAAAGCATTGACCCCGTAAAATGAAAATGGACCGCTTTGAAATTCCAGGCTCTCTTTACCCACCACGGCCTTTACTTGACCCTTTAAAATAGTTTTGTAAAATAAAAAAAAATAAAAAGAATTTTGAACAAAAAATATTTTTTTAAAATATAAAAGTTCTAGCAATATTTAAGTCTATAGTGTTATCATTCTTATTTCCAAATATAACAAAGTTTAAAAATAGCAAAATAAGATTAAGTTTACCTCTATGATTAGTACAAAATAATCAGAAGTTTTATTCCGATGATAGATTTTCAACTTTTCTGCATTTTTTGTGCTGGCGTCAAAATTCAACACAACGATGACATCCTGCTTCAACAACCGCAACAAAACTTTGTCGGACAACAACTGGAAGGGAGGAACCTCGTGGAGCATGAAACGATGAACAGCGAGCATCAGTTGAGGAGTGATCTTGGGACGTTTGCTTTCTCCAGGTTGCTCAGCGAAGAGGGAGAGATCAACTGGAATTTTTTGTCTCATGAGGTTGAGTTTTTTGGTTTTGTTGTCAGCTAAAAATAATTCCTTTTTTTAAAATTGACATTTTCGGATATATATATTTATATGTCCAATTTAAAGGCCCACAAAATAAATAAAACTGCCATTTGTGGTGCAAGGGTGAATTATCATGGGTAAATATTAGTTGGGAGTTGCAACGATATTACCACAGTTAAAATGCTACTATAGGTGGGCTATTGACTAGCGATATATAAATATATAAGAAAAAATAAATTATTTAATAATATAATATTTTTTAAATTTTAAAACTTAACTGTTTAACAAAAGTAATTTTAAATCAAATATTTAAAATTATTTCTTACTATAAAGGTCTGTTTCGTCCACAATTTCGGACTTAATAATTTCTTCAATAACATCTTCCATCGTAATTATACCTATCACCTCATAAAAAGGATCACCGGGGCCTTCATTATTTACCCTTTGTACAATGGCCATATGAAAAGTGCCTTTGTAAATAAATTATTAAAGTTATTTTGGGTTGGTATTGTAAATTAAAGGTGATATTGAATTACCATTTTACTATTGTATTGTATTAATATATACCATTGAATACAATTTTTTGTTACTTAATGTCTAAAATAAGGCTTTTTTACCTAATTGTATATTAGGGGGCAAGGAAAATGGTACCCCGATTTTGAACCCAATTTTTTTTTTAATTTTTAAAATAATTTTTTAGAATTTTAGGAATAAAAATCAATTCACCTGTTTTAAATTCTTCTAATAGTTTATCCAAGGTGATATCATTGAACACAAAATTAAGCGGATGTTGATAAAATTTACAAACAGTTTTTAGTGCCATGCAATCATCTGGGTCAACAAACGCGAGATCTTTAACAAATAGAATTGAACAAATGTTTGTTCGCTCCTTACTGTAGATCGGTATCCGGGTGAATCCAGTTGACATTATTTCACGCATTGTCTAAAAAAGAAAATTATATAGTATATAAACTTTACAGTAATATATATTTGAATGTAGTGTAAATATATAATGCAAAAACTGGTCTATTAAAAAACTACATTTTTATTAACATTTATACAGAGTTTTATTTTCCCACATAATGTATAATAAATAAAACTTAATTTAAAACAGACACAGATTATAATATAATGTGTCTTTTTTTAATAAATACATATTTTTTTAAAAATAGTTTCATAAGTTGTAATAATTTTATTTTTCGTTATGATTTAAACCGACCTCAAAATCTAGAACGGCACCAATCTCGATCATAAAACAATCCTCGATAGAGGTCATGACCTCTTCAACTGTTTTACTTCTGAGTTCAAGGGCACCTTGGATTATATTCACTTCATCAGTTGCCAAGTCATTGTAAGGGTCTGTCACCTAAAAACATTAGTTTTCAAGTTTATTTATTTTTGGATGGATTGAAAAAAAAATTAAATGAATTAAGATGTTTTTTATATTGTTTTTTGTATAGGCCTATATGTTATATTTATAATTAAGCCTACTTTTTGTCTAGTATATATACCATTTAGATCAATTAAAAAATACATTTTTATTCAATTATTATTTTAAAACATAAATTTTAATTAATTTGTTATTTTAAAACATGAAATGTCTTTTACGAAAGATTGGTTGCTGTTGTTACCTAATGTGTTAACCAATTATATCCTTCTATAATTAACACTAATTTAATTCACTATAAGGAGAATAAATTAAAATAAAACAAATACTAAAGTTAACCTTATAACCGAAAACAAATTAAAAATAGAAAATTAATAATATCCTAAGTTAACATGATCCCACTTTTAATTTAAGAATAACTCGAGGGAATAACAGTTAATTACTTGGTTGTTTTAAAATGAATTTTAGTCAATATTGGTGAACATAGAGTTTAGTGATAATATTAACTTTTTTATTAATTTGCAATGTTACTAATAATAAATACTGAGTCATTGTGATTTTGTAAAAACTGTCATAACACAATTTTTATTTTAGTATATTCATTTCTCTGAATAATATTAATTTGAAAAAACAAATGATGTCAATAAATAAGAAAAATATGTAAATAACTTTAGTTTTTTAAAGTATTTTAATCATTAGCATAAGCATATTGTTTTTTGCCAAATATTTTAATTAAGTGCCGGTAATAATCCATTAAAAATTAGTAATTACTGGTAATTGAGTACATGATTGTACTTTGTATATATTACCCTTGTGACTGGGTATGACATATGCAGTTATTATTAGAATATACAGCTATGGCAACTGACATTTAGATATTAAAATAAACTCTTAAATTCGAATAAAGGAAACTGGTTAACAGTTTTAACATATTTATAATTACATAATATATTTAATGCTCTTTCTAAACATTTTATACAGGCTATAATGGCTAATGTTTTGTTTTAAATATGAAATTTAGCTAGAGTAACAAATGGCCATTATGTCTGTTTTATAATCATATATATATAATCTATGTTAATCCCAGTTTAATAAAGGATTACCATAGCCACCTTTTGTTAGATGCTTTTACACTTCAATAAAATAAATTAAACAGATCTATTTAAAAAATCTAAAAAATGTATAAAATAATAACTTGCCTTTATCATTTCCAGTAGTTTCTTTCTGTTGTATATCACTCCAATTTCTTTGCCAAGAATACAATCCAATACTTTGCTAATAGGGTAAGACAATACAAATGTTATGACCATAAATATCTTGGTTAACCAGATAGTATAAGCTCCAACGTGGAGACCGTATCTTGAACATAGAGCTTGTGGGACAATTTCTCCAAAAACAACAATGGCTAGAGTACAATAAGATTGTTTAAGTAAACTTTGCTTGATTACAGGCTTATTACAAAATAAGTAGGTGTGTTATTACTAGTTAAATAAATCAAGTAACTTTGACATAAAATAAATATAAAATAAGACCATTAAAAATTTTTGAAAAATATATAGCCTATATATATATATAAAAATCAAATTTCAAAAATAGAATTACCAGCAGTTGAACCGATAACAGCTAGGACTCCCGAGACTAAATCCCCCAACAGAATTGTCAGAGTGTTGTTCACAAGCACATTACCCAACAGCAAAGTACACAACAAAAAATTTCCCTTTTTTCTGATAGGGTAAATAACTGACGCATACCGTCTTTCAGATTTTGAGCCAGATTTCATGACAATTTGTAACTCCATTGGGTCAAGAGACATAAGACCAAGATTTAAACCAGAAAATAAGCCAGACATCATTAAAAGAATAATGATTATAACAATCTAAAAAAATATTATTTTATTTCGATAAATTTCCAAACCAATTTATTCTAATAGTTATTTTTAATCAAGTTTTTAAGGTAAGTTAAATATTTGTTGGCCCTAACTTATAAATTATTAATCAAAACGTTGTTCTATAAAAGTTTTATGTCCAACTTTCCATTGTTTGACAAAATAAATACATTTTATACCAAAACTAGTGAAATTTTTAAGACCTACTTAAATTTTAAGAGCTATTCTTGGTTATATATTTAAGGTAAACATACCTGTAGTGGTAATGGCAAGATGCTTGTGGTTACTTCTAAAGGAGGAACCACTGAAATCGCGATCCATTTTTGTGGGCCCTGATGGATATAATTCCCACTATCACTCTCCTTAACACACAAGTAATAGATTTTATTCTGTAAATCCGAAGCTAAGTCAACATTGATCACAGTGGTCGCTGAAGTAGTGCTGTTTTCAAGTTTTATATAAAATGGATCAGTTGCTTTTTCATCATCACATGGTTCACCAAAGGGTAAGGACTCCTCAGCAAACGCAATACGAGCTTCTGTTGAGTTAAACCCTACCCCAAACAAACGAAGAGTTGTGTTCGATTGGGCATAAACTGCTGGTATTCCTTCATAAAATGGTGCCAATGTCTGCGTATCTAAAAACATTATTTTTAAAATCAAAGTCATACAAAAAAATAAAAAAGGAAAAAAATATTAATTTAACTTTAAATTACAATAAAAATCAACTTACCAATTCTAAGACCAGTAACTTTTATGGAATCTCCCCTTTCACCATTTAAAGCAAGTAGTATGAGGACATTTAGTATAAAAACATAAAATCGATTTGTAATTGTAAACCATATACCCATTTCAGTTAATAAAATCGCTTTTAATTTTTTTTTGGTGGATTGAATTAATCAAAAAATAAATAAAACAACTGTTAAAAAAATAAAAAACTTTTTAGTGTAGTAGTACGACCTTTAAATGCTAGCTGTTTATTTAAATTGAATTATTTTAATTAAAACTAATCAAATTTACGAATTTTTAAAAGAAAATTTTGATAATTTTTTAACTATTTAAACTGTTTAACTACCCAAAAATCAAAAAGATTTTAATACCAACTTATGCTTAACACCTACAAATTAAAATATTTTAATACACGTTTATTATTAAACATTGCTGGTAAGTTCTGTGCAGCATTGAGCTAAAAACAAACTTCGCCACTTGATTAGTTTACATAGTGACGTCATTCGAGCGATTACAATTAGTCAGGGTTGCCAAATAATTAAGAAAAAAAAACAATACCAAATTATTTTTTAAAATAAAAAATTGTTAAACTTGAATGACAGTTAATTTTAATAAAAGCTAATTTAATTATTTTAAAAAAACTAAAAATTTGTTAAAAAATCACGATTTGGATACTTTACATAGGCTTGCAATTGAAACAACCTAACTGTATTATATTGAAACAACCTAACTGTATTACTAACAAATTTATTTTCGTAATGATTGTTTTTCAACTTAATCATCGTATTATACATAGGAGGGCTCAACTAACTGAAAAAGTAAATTTGTTAAATAGTGACTCGTTAAACAAAACATTAACTTTGTTAACTGTAATTAGTGAAATTAAATGCAATGTAACCGTTTGCGTTAACATTTAAATTAAACAATTCTTTCGCATCAACTCACAGTTTAGTTAAACTTTTATATTAAAGAAAAATGTTTTGCAAAATAGTTTTTTAGCGCCAGCCTGCAGTTATTAAAAACTGGCAATAAGAATGTGGCACACAGGGATTGTGGTTATTTCCGCCTAGCTACACACACACACCGTTCCTTACTTTCTCACCCGATCCGGCATAAAAGTTAAATTTTTACGCAAAAGTTAACTTCGTTATTCAACGATTAGCAGGTTAACGGTTTGGTGCCCATCTTTGGTATAATAATACACTAAACTTACTTATCTAACGTAATTTAACCTCATTTTTAACTTAATTAGGCTGTTTTTTATCAAAATACCTATGTTTTGATGTAAATGCATGCTGTTTATATTGAATATGTTCAAAACTATATACAAATAAATACATCATTGCAAATACTATAAAATCAATGTAAAAACATAAAAAATGAAGACTAAAGGTGTTTACACTTGGCTATGTGTTTCAGCTGCATCACAAGTATAAGTTGGGTTAACCTGAGGTAACCCAGTTACTTGGTCTGTGTCTTTGTTGTATTTAACCGCAGTTTTAGGTGTAGAACATGGGCTTATAGATGTAACGTGATGGCGGTTGCTGCAAACTTGTGTAGTTCTAGTTTGTATTGTTGTCCTGTTCATTGGCATTAACACAGATCTAAACATAAATTAAAATAATAAAAATCAACGCATTTAAATGATAAGGCGTTAACATGAAAGTGTAGTGGTAGTTGTCTATTTGGAAATCTTAAATTATTTTATTAAATTATGTTTTTGTCACATTAAATAAACTTATGAAGTACAAATTGTTGTTTTTAAACATTTATTTAACCTGTCTTGTCCCCTGATGTATTTCCAAGCCATAATTGCTTTGCTACGAAACCTTTTACTTGATATAGAGTAAAATATTGGGTTAAGAGCGCTATTTGACCAAGCTAACATTGTTAGAGTTGATTCTATTATCAAACAATCATTTGCATATCTAACCTGCAATTGCAAAATATAATTTAAAAAAATAATTGATTAAATTTTGGTGTAGTATTATTAAAATGGCCCTATATATTTTTGACTTACACTTTGCCCAGGTGGCAGTTGCAGTAATCTCCATATTTGAAACGGCATCCAACAAATAACGAACAATATCACCAACACTGCTACCATTATTACTACTCTGCTTTGGCTGCCTGCTAAACAATAATTGTTTGTAAAATTTAAAAAAAAATCGAATAATACTGACAAAAGGAATTGAAAGCAAGGTCTCTGGGCCTAAAGTATTTAACATCGTGTAGAAATTTGGCCACTATGCTATCTGACTTATTTTTAAATACATTTTGTGATAATTTTTTAAAATTAACCTTAAAGTAATTACCTTTACTTCGTTGTATACTTCTTTGTGTTGCAGTTTTTACGATCTCACAATAACAAAACACGATTACAACAAGTGGAAGAGCAAAGAAGAAAACAAAACTACAATACTCCCAAGTGTAAAATCCACTCGAATTTTCATGGTCATGATCAATACAGACATGATCAGGTACTTTATTTTAAATAAAAGGTACTTTATTTTAAATAAAAAATTGTTTAAAAATTTAAAAAAGTAATCGCACGAGTTTTAAGGGTTTTTTGATTGATCCCCACTGCAGGCAGGTAAATGAGTAACTTTACTCAAAACATACCATGCTAATTTTTAACCTTATCTTTTTTTAAATAACTTACACGTTGGGGAATGTGTTGCATTGTGAGTATCATATTCATATTCAGAGGCAATTGAAGCGTAATCCACAAGATCGTAAAAAGCGTTTTCATCTTCTATAATATCTGTCCTATAACCAGGAAACATTAACCTAAAAGTAAATAAGAAACAATTTAAATTCATTTTAATATTAAGGTTTAAAGTTAAAGCAACTGACCAATAAATTTTAATCAACTTTTTTATTAATTTTTATATTTTTTTTCTTTTAACTATCTTGTTACTAATATTTTAATACACCCACCTACATGCTGGATATTGAGTTGAGCTGTTTAGTATATTAGCATATAAGACCACAGGAGTTGCCACCAGAATGCTCACCAGCCAAATACCAACACACGTTCTAATTGCATTCTGTCTGGTTCTGTAGGTCATTGAGTTTAAGGTGTAAACGATGGCCAGATATCGATCAATGCTCATTAGTGTTAGGAATAAAATTGAAGCCCGGAAATTGACAAACTTTATGACTAAAATATAAAAAAAATTATTTCATTTTTTAATATTTAAGATCCAAAAAATAATAACTTAAAGTTCTGCTAAGAATAGTTTTAAGTTTAAATTTTCAAGATTTTTTTGAAATTAAAAAATAAATTAAAAAAAAGTTGTTACCCTCAAAAATTTTACAAAGTGCTGCCCCATAAATCCAGCCATTATTAACAAGCCACACTGGCATATATAAAGGTAGAACAACACAAAAGAGCAAATCTGCTATAGCAAGATTAACTGCAAACACATTGGCTACTGTTCTGTTGGAATGAGCTTTCTCCCAAATTGTAATAATTGTGATCACGAAAACATTTGCAACAATACCAACACCTATAAATAAAAATTTAATTTTTTTTCTTAAAGAATTTTATGAGAAAAAATTTTTTGTTTACATTTAAAAAAAATTTTTTTAATTTTATAAAAATTTTATTTTTACCTGAAATTATTGGATAAAGAATATTTTCAGCCAATTCTAGCGAATGTTTCATGTGTTCTAATTCAGACATATTTCAATTACTTTAAAACTAAATTATTCCATTTAAATTAAACACAATACTTTTTAGTAAGATATTACCACAAAAAAATTAATGGTCAAGCATACAAATTGCCCTAAAATTACTTTGATTTAAATTTATTATCTGCTTGAGGCTATGAACTATAAATAATTACAAATTCCAATAAAATCAAAACAAAACATTTCTTTTAACTTTTATTATTTTTTCTTATCTCAAGATATTTATATTAACTTTTGTATGTTTATTTTATATATATTTTATTTATATATATTTTTATTAGAGAAATTATAAAAATTTTTTAAGTTTAATCAACAGGATGTGTCATTAATATTATTTCTCCTACCCCACCTAATTAACAATGACATAACATTTCCTTAAATATACTTGGAAAAATTTATTCTTGTTATGATTCGACATTTTATTTTATCACATTATTAATTGAATTATTTTAATAGCAAATCGGATTTATTATAAATTAATTGATTTATATTTTTTGTTATAAATCCAATTTGCCAAATTTGGTATTTAATAGTTATATTTTATTTACACTAAAAATTAATTTAAAATTTAACGATAAAATTTTTAAGGAGTTTTTGAGCTTAAAAAAATATATAAGACGTGCGTTACTATCCTGTTTTTAAACGTTGTATTATTTTGTTTGTACGCAGTAAATTGCTAATTCACTTAAAAAAATTTATTTAAAAATATTTATTTTTACTGTTACCAAGCTGATTTCTAATGACAATGTTGGTTACAATAAATTAGGCTACCTTTCAAAAACTAAGTTAATTTTTATAAAAAGTGTTATTTTCGCCTGTAAAAATATATTTCTTTGAATTATATTACCTTAAATTTAAGAAGGCTAATTTCTGGTACTACGAATATGCTATTACTACATTCAAAACTTTAAGAAAATTCAATAAAACACATATAAGAGAGAAATTAATATGCTGCGTATACGCTGTACTATAACGAAATGTTCGACTTCCTTGCATTCTATATAGTTATATATAAACCTGACTTACGTCAATTATTAAATATTATCTCTATGGGGACTACAGTACTATATGCACTTTTAATTGATCGAACTTATAACTTTTACATCTTGATTTTGCTATTGAAATAATTGGCGAGTATTACTAAAGATTGAGACGATGCGTTCGCAGCCTTGTAAGGTTGGTTTTATAGTCGATCTTAACTTATTGACGTACATAGGTCGATATCAAACAGTCTTGTCTTGAAAACCATACAATTGTTTGGTATTTGTAATATAAAAACTAAAAATTTGAAACCGCATAATACAATTTTTACAGAAGCAAAATATTTATCGATTGTCCTGAAAAATTCCTACATGAAAATTAATTACATCTTTGTGGCTTGGTATTAGACTAATTCTAAATGAGTTAAATAAATTTAATTATTACCTAACGCAGGCGAGCATTAGCGAATGAAAAAAATTTAAAGAAAACACAAATTTCTTTAAAGAATTAAATGTAATCGTTAAATATTGCCGTCTGCTATCATATTTTTTAATAATACATAATAAATAAAATTAATTTAACTCACTCTATTAGGTTTTTAAACGTCTATAAAATTATATTGCAGAGGATAAACGAGTGACGTCATTTTTGGCTTAATTGCGCCACCTCCTAATAAAATAATCCAAGCAAAGTTGCTAAGGGCAAAGCGACGCGTTTAAAAAATTTAAATCTTATACAAAAAAAACAATTTTAACAAAAAACAGCACATATCATTAACTTAGAACTATTTTTAATTATAAATTGGAAGATAGAGACGGGTTTTAAAAATGGACGAAGATTTTGAAAGCTTAAAACAACGGGCTGCTACGTTTTATAACGAAAATGCTGTTCCCGAAAAACTTGAAGATATTTTAAACAAAATGGTTATTGAAAATCCGAAGGATGTTTTTGGTCGATTGGTGAGGCATATTATTTAGAAAAAACACTACCTAAAAAAAACTTTTATACTAAGTTAAAGCTCTAAATTTCCCATGATTTAAAATAGTCAACTTTTTGTTGTAGTCAGAATACTTTAAAGGGCTGGCACTTGAACCTTATGTTTCAAGCATTAGTGGCAAAATAATTCTAAACAGTTCTGGCTTACCTGCTTTACAATGTGATGTTCATGCAATTGTACAAAACAAATCCAAGGTATTTTTTAATTATTTTATAAAAAACATAAACTTAAATATTTACTGATGTTCTACTTTTACTATCTCTCAAGTATTATATATTAATTTATTATTAGTTTTGAAAGTAAATTATAGGTTTATTCATTTTGCTTTTTAATTTACAATTTTCTTAAATTCCATGCTAGTATATAACACATTGTTGTTCTGTATTATTTAGAAACTGTCAACTGCACAGCTTTCCTTAGATACAGAAATGAATGGTGTTAATGCACAACCACAACCTGAAACTGGTAAAACTCTTCACATACCCCTTTACTTTCAATAACAAAAATCAAAATATTTAATATAAATGTGGCAAATCTAATCTAGGACATTTTTTTATTAGTTTTCGCCCTAAATTTACAAACTTTTTTATATTTTTATAGAATCTTTGCCTAGTGATGATGATATAGCTTCAAAATGTTGCTGTTATCTAAATGAAACTATTTCTAAAGTGTTACTTGACTTCCCCATTCAAAATCAGCTAGAAGTTGATAAAATTTTAAGGTTTTCTATCTTTTTACATAATTTTTAACAAGATAATATTAATAATAAATATAAAAATATTAACAACACATATAACTTGACATTACATTAAAAATAATTTCACCTTAATAATTATTTTTTTAATCATTTTTAGTGACTGGGTCAACGAAGCTGAATCTGCTGAGTCACCTGTTGATGAGGTGGTCGATAGTGACTCAAGAACTCCAACACCATCTAGTGGAAAAAAGAAAAAGGCTCCGTCGGCAAAAGCCTCAAAACCAGGAAAGGTTCCAGACAAACCAGTGCCCCCTAAGGAATATCCACCATTAAGATTACAGGTAAATTGAATATAGTGTTAAAAAACAGACTTATTTTACTTAATAATGGCAGCATGGTGTAGTGGTCAGAACATATGGTATCACTACATGGGGTTCTGGGTTTGATCCCCAATGCTCTCATGCTGTTGCCTTTAAGTAAGGCATTATAAACAGTATGAACTCCTGTTGATCCAACACTTAATCAGCAGCATAATTATTTGGCAAATATATTTTATAAAATCCCAAACTGCCAAAGGTAACCCGAGAATGGGTCGTCGTAACTGATGTTACTCTATGTTTAGGTTGTAAAGTCAATCTTCCTACATCAAGGATAAATAAATGTAAAAAAAAATCTTTAATTTTGTAATTTACTTACTTAATACCCAGGGATGCAGTGCTGTGTCTATCACCTCACTTGCTGTGTTAAAAGCTGCTTCAAATTTCTTAAACAAACCAACATTTGAACACTTAAACAGCACAGTTAAACAGTGGAAAAATGATGATGCAAATCAGAAAGAAATACAAAATATTGTGATGCCTGTACCTGCTATTAGTATTATAAGTGGGGGCAAAGCAACACCAGGTAGTTATTAAAAAAACAAATTAACATAGCTATGTATAAATATGTATATCTACCTTTGGAACTTTAATTGTAAAATATTTTTTCCCTGCAGGAAAGCTAAATTTTGTGAAAAATGTTTTTGCGATTGCCAAACCTGGATGGAGCATGAAAGAAAGTGTTGAAAAACTAACGAAAGTTTATCACAATGTCGGCAAAGGGCTTTCTGCAAAAAGTGTGAGTATATATCTGCATATTAAAATTACTTTGTTAGCAATATTTTAATAAAAATAAAAAATATTTTCACCCAAGTTTTTTACATAGCGGCAACTTTTTAAGGCAGTTAATGTATTTAAATATTTTGTCCCAAAAGTTTCCACAGACAAATATTTAAAATATTTAACAGAGTTCTGGTATTGTGAGTGGACCAACAGGAGCTTACCAACCAGTATATGAGAAGTTAGAGCAACCATTAGATGTTGTATTGGAAGCCATCTCAACTTCTGGTCTGGTGGCAGGTCAGGATATTTTTATTGGAATTGATTGCGCAGGACATGAAGTATTTGATTATGTAAGTTAACATCCAAAATAATTATTAACAAAATCAACTTTTAAGACATTTATCTGTAATACATATAACTTTCGTGATTATTGTATAAATCACAAAATAGTGGGTTACAACACTTAGCTTTACTAAATAAAGTCCTTGGTTTGATCCCCACTGCTCTTATGATGTAGCACCCCTCACTAATGCACTATTTCTGATATACTTTTGCTAAGCATTCATAATCTACAGGATTCTGAACTTCCAAAGGCAACTTAAAACTGGGTCTGACTAACAAATGTTATTCTAAACCAAACCATGAAGTCGACCTTCCCACATCAAGTATAAAGACATAAAAAACCCACTTTAATTTTTTTAGGATAAGGGTAAATATGAAATTGCCACGGGAGCATTGAAAAGTGCGGACGAGATTTGTGATCTGTTCAGGGACCTCCACACCAAATATCCAGCACTTATTATGGTGATTGATCCACTTCGTAAAGAAGACAGAGAACAGTGGCCAAAGCTTTGTGAAAATCTCACAGAAAAGTAACCTGAATTTACTAACTAACAAACTTTAAACATTACATTATTAGGATTCTTTACCTGTTTACCTTATTTCGATTCTAACCCTATTTGTTTACTTTACTTCCGCCTTCTTTTCTGCAAAGTTGTTTTATATTATTTATATTTTAAAAGCGTGCGTATCGTGGTAACTTCGTGGTAAACGTATTTATTATTAATCAATTTAGGTTTATCCTTTGCCTTTCTGCCCAAATTTGATATTTTCCAAATGCCAGTTTTATATTGCAATGACTAAACTATGGTTGTCATTTTTAAGATGTTTTGTTATTGGAAGTGATGTCATTTACGGTTCTCTTCACAATCTTACTGCAGCATGTCTCGAGGTAAGGCCTTCTAGTGGAGTTGCTATGACAAATGGAGGTAGGGTCACGTGTTCTGACGTCATAAGAGCAGTGAATGACGTAAGATCCAACGGAGGCGTGAGTGTACTTGTAGCGCCCCCTGGCGACGCAGCAGAAGATGCTTTTACTGATTTGGTAAATATAAAAACTTGTTTTACAAAAATTCAGATAATTTGATACAGTAAGAATGTTAAATTTGCAGGTAAAAATAACGTATGGAACCAAGACGTAAGATATATTAACTGTTAAGTATTTGTTACAGGCCGTTGGATTGGAAGTTAACATTGTAAGATTTGGAGCTCCGAATCGTGGCGAAAATACTTCAAGATTAAACAGGTTACTGGAGATTGAAGAATATGCAAAAGAAAACGACTTGATAAGGTAAACTTAAACAAATTAGAAAATAAATTAATTATAAACTATTAAAAGCTACTTGAAGATTACAGCTTAAGCTATATCATTGTATAAAACATTAATAGAAGGAAGATATTTTATTAAAGCGTTTATCATATCAAAAAATATAGAAAACATTTAAGATTAAATACAATAAATAACAAATCCAATGTAATACTGCATACAATATATCGAAAACCACAATCCAAAATACTATAAACAACCAAATAAAAATAAGTCATATCAAAAAATTTGGGTTTGATTTTAACCAACGAATATATAGTTTAAAAATATGTGAAAAAGTTTAATTAAAAACAGCTCCTTTTTGTGTTGTTTCTTAATATAATAATGCTTGTATGTTTATATTGCATTGTTTAATAAATATTAAATTTGTATTGTTTTGGTCTTGTAGCTTGGAATACCAGAAAGAATTTAAATTTCCGCTTATTTTACCACCACCACCTCCCCTGGTGGCGCAAGAGAGCGAGGTTGAAGTCGATGATAATGTAGCGGAAAGCAAGAGTGGAAAGAAAAAGTGATCACAGATTTTGTCACAGTTAAAATTTTGATTTTTTATAACTTTTTTAAAGCATATTTGTATTTTGAATGTTTTTTTTTGTTTTTGATAATTAATAAAATACAAAAAATCGTTTTTGCTTGTTAAATTATTAATTCATGTGTAAACAACCTTTGCCTGCGTAGTGCTTTTCTAGGTAAGGACGACTTTACAGCAAAGCGAGATGCTTAGTAATGCCTTTTAGATTGCTAGAAAGCGTGGTCAAAAATTGCCATTGATTTAACTATGTTTTGATCCTGCAAAAGGTAAACAAAAATAGTTTTCTAACGACTAATTTTTACAAATTATAACTCTATATACATATACAAAAGCTCTTTTCAAACTTAAATAATCTATTTACTTTTAATAAACCGTTTCTTACAAATAATTTTATTGTGTTTAATTAAATTTACATTGATTTAAGTCAAACAGCGCGTTTAGCATCATTCTAATATGTTTTATAAATATCTAAAGACCAAAACTTGGATAAGAATCACTGAAAATTATGCGATGATAATATCTTGAGTTTTATTTACAATCGATACAACCTAACACATAATACCTTAACAATTTGTTTCTCTTTTTATTTATAACATCTGGTTTTAGGTATAAATTATTAATGAGGTATAATACAAGAAGACTTTGTCATATTAAATGTTTTTTTGTGTTTGTAGCGCTAATATCGTTGCTATATAATTGTAACAATTATATTTACGCACTCTATAATTGTTATAAAACGTTTTAACATTTTGTGGCGTTTTGAAATAATTTTAATGTTTTAAATAGACGCTCAATTTTGAGTTTAGATAAATAAAAACTCCTACATTTAAAGCAGTAATTAAGAAATTGAATTAACTACAAAATGTATAGAAAATGTATGGGCTTTGAAAAAGTATGTTATAACAGTTTTGGTTCAAAAATTTAATAATTAGGGCATGTTTATAACTCTAAATTTGTCCCATTTTTAATTATATATGGTATTAAGTTGTTATCGCTAATTGTGCTCCGTGATAATCAAATTAAATAAATAAAAATACAAAATGTTCATAACTTACCTTTCCACAGGATTCGCAAAATTCATCAATCGTTATCAAACCATCTCCATTTCGATCTAACTTTGTAAAAATTCTTTCTGAATGTTCAACATAATCCTCATCTGATAGAGGAGGGTCGACACATTTACCCAGCAGCATATAAACCGACTTTACTATATCGTACATTTCCTAAAAATAGAAAAAGAAAACTTAAAGCAGTTATGAACCGGTAGGGTTCATTTTTTAAATAAACGGGCATTTTTTTAACTTGTACAAAGATACAAAAAATATTAAAATTAATTGAGTAATTTTTAAAATACCGAAGTTTACAGTTGTAAATAAAGCAATTTTTAACTTGTTCGTTACCAATATTTAAACAAACCTCTCTTGTAATATAACCATCGTGGTTTATATCATATAATCTAAAAGTCCACCTTAATCGATCAGAAAACGAACCTCTTAACAAAGCTGATAAACCAATCACAAATTCCTAAAAAATTAACAATTTCGAATTTAATTATTACTGGTATAGATTTTAAGTAACTCATAAGGGATATATTAAAAAGAGAATTGGATAATTAATAACCTCCCATATGAGTTCTATGTTTTATACATAATTTAGCATATTTTTGACATACTATATATATATATATATGTTATTGATTTATCCTTAATGTGGGAAGGCCGACTTCACAGCCTAAACATAATGTAACACTGACCCAGTCCTTAACACGCTTTTGTCGGTTTTAAATAATATCAACCATGTAGTATTGTCTAATTGTTAAATTGGCAAGTACATTATAAACAAGTTAAATGTTAACATACCTCAAAGTTAATGTGACCCTCCCCGCCTCGATCAAAAGCTAAAAATAAATAATGGGCGTACTGGTCTGAATCTAAAAAAATAAAAATAAAAAACAAATTTTTAAAAGTTCAGTTTTTTTTAAGGTAATAGATAATGTAGTTTTTAATATTGATTTTCGTATCTCTATTATCAAGGTTTATTTTTATATAAAAAGCAAAGCAATTTTATAATCTAGGCCCATGTTCTTTTTGATTATCATTTAATTTAAGGCAACTCTTTTTAATAATTCATGAGCTCAATTTTGAGCGGTTACGCATATGTATACCAAATTACTTGATCTGATATAAAATCTATTACCTCCACTCGGAAAAAACTGGGCGTAGATTTGTTTAAAAACATCTTCTTGTGCTACACCTGTCGGGCATTCCTATTAAAACAAAAAATAGAAGTCCTTATTCGTTTGTCCTCGGAATAAAAATGTTAAAAATCGAAACCTTTTAACAAATTGAAATTCTGGAAAACTTTAAAACTTGATTTAGCATGACCAAACATTTAAACTACAAAGCTTTAATGGATAAAGTGCGTGTTTAATACAACAATAGGTAAATTTATAAGCCTAAAAGCATCCCAAAAATATAACAACCAACTCAAGATTGGGTCAAAGTCCTAAACACCCCATTAAGTTGAAATATAAACTTGACATTTTCTGGATTATAATAAATTCTTGAAAACCAAGAGGCAGGTGAGCAAATATAACCAGGTCAACAACATACTAAACTAGCAAATGCTTTCCAAGACTAAGTCGTGGTAATGCGTTCAAGTTAACGCCAATATAGCTTAAGACGTTGACCTTTCAAGGGTACTCCTATTAAAAATTCTTTCATTTCTTTATGGTTAAAATAGATAACATACAGACTTACGTTTTTAAAATTTCGGTACAAAGTTTTCAGTTCTTTTCGATCGAAGTTAGTCAGAGACAGCAACCTCTCCATACTCTCCGGCATGTACCTCAAAATCACCGTTTCTATTTCCCCTCCATCGGCGTCTGTAATACACAAAAAATAACTTTAAAATTATCGACTTAAGCCTTGCATAAACGATATGACATTGACGTATAGCAGCATAAAGGGAAAATTCTATAAACCAGGCATTGAATTCCTACAATCAAATCCATACAGTGGTATTGATTTCTGTTGAACATTAATTCAAATCAAATGTCATTACAAACGATTAAACGTAGGAGGTAACATAAGCTTTTAAAATTTGCAACATGATGTATCTGAAAATGTTCCTAACTGAAAATTATTAAAAAACACACCTTTTGTCCAGCATTTAAGAGCTGGTATGTATCTGTGTATTTTGTTGACAATAATCATTACAATACAAGCACCAAGTATTGCTATACCAATTTTCTCAGTTTCCCATAGACTATTGGCGTTCATACTATTAGGTATAGCCGTAAAATACATCTATTTTGCTAAATTTTTGCCTTTCATAAGCAAATTAAAATCTCATCTACAAAACACATTATACATAAACGCTCGGCTAAGTCTGTACAACGATATTCAATTTGCAGTATCCTGTATGCCGCGATAATCACTTGGGATTTGCCTAATGTTAATCTTTTGGCTAGTACGTCTCATACCCGTTAACACCAGTCAATATGTAACTCAACACACTGTTTACTAGAAATATCTTAGTCCAAAAATAAACTAGATCAAGCACTTTAAAATCAAGTTGAAAACCCACAAATTTAAAGGCAGACATAGCCATGGTAGGGCATTCTATTTCAGCAGACCTGCATACACAGAGTCAGAATTACACTAGCCTAAATAGAACCCTGCTCTAAGAGTCTACATACATATTACAAAGCTAAAGCGCACAATGCCTTGGCTTAGAAGCGGTCACAAGCGAATTGTAAACAAGCTGAAGCTTAAGTGATTCATATTCACGACATTTTAACACTCGCGGTGTACCATAAAAATTTCATTTGAATTGTTGTGATGTTTTCTGTACTTTTATAAATTACGTTTGTGAATAATTTATCAGACAGCATCATTGAACAATATTTTTTTATTATTTTGAATGCCAAAACGATAAAGTTGTTTATGTTTGAATGTTGATTACTTTTTCCTTTTAAGAAAAACGAAAGATATCTTAAATATCGTATTTTAGAATTATGGAACAAATTCAATGCGAGTAAAAGGTCAGTTTTAAAATTAATAGAATGTTTTTAAAATAAATAGCAAACTAAATTAGGCCTGAATTTAATTTTTAACCGATACAAACTTGATAAATAAACTTTAAAATTTAGGCTAAACTTTTAACACTATACTACATAAATACTGCAAATTTTAAAATAAATTACAAACTGCACATTTCTAGATTACGGAATCTGACAACAGAAAAACACTTTACGATGCTAGCTCTAAAATTCAATTTGGACAGATCGATAAAAAATACTGAAAATAGAAGGAAAATATTTATAGTTTATCCATATCGCTTTGTGTTCTAAAAAATGCTGAGTTTTCCATAAACTTGGAAGTTTTTGTCTTTAGGTTTTTTTTTGAAAAGTAATATTTTTTCCAACGACTTATATATTTAGTCGTTTTTTTTTAACAATAAAAAAAAAAGTTTATTCCTAAATGCATTTTTGTATTTTTAAGTAAATTAATTAAATTTCAAAAAATTAAAGGATAAAGTAGATTGTGTAACAATACATATTAAATTTCCTTAATTTAATAATTTAATGCAATAAAGTGCACTCGCACAAAGTTTAAGTTATCGTCTTATAATTGAAAATATAAAAGTCCCTTTTAAATTTTGTAAAAACAATTTAATATTAAATACAAAAATTGTAAACCAACGATGTAGCAACTCTTTGCTTTTTACGTTGTACCTGTATATTGATCGTGAAAAACTTATTACTCATAACACCACATAGTGCCCACATAAGCTTTACGATACTATACGTTAGGTGGCGTAAAGCGTTTGACATGTAAAAAAATCGATACTCATTTTTAGTCGACAAATTTATATATTTTAGATTTAAATGGGCGAAATATGTTTAATTAAATTTTATATAAAAATTGTTTTCGTTTATGGGACGCAGGTCAATAGTTGTTGCTTCCAAATTGCGACAAGCCATTTAATAATGAAGAATATAAAACTTTTTTGACATATTAATTGTATGTATTTTAATTTTATAAATTTAGATTGAACTTTGAATCAAAGTCATACCATTTATCGATAAGCCACGTGTTAAAAGGCCAATGCCATTATATGCACCGACTAGGCAAACCAAAGGTTAATTAAGAGGTTAAAATAAAACCAACCGAATATTGATTTTAGATAGATGAGTTAATTCAACCACGATACAGACGCTTGAACAAGTTTTCTGGATAAATTGGTTTGACAGAATGTCGAACAATTTTCTTTGATAGACAAGGAACAAAAGAAAAAGATATAAAATAGCTTACTTGATAAAATATTCTTAATACTGGAATTTTTAAATAAACATTGTTATGGCATTGCCTTTTTGCTATGTTTTTGCCATAGTTAAAATGTTTATTTTTAAACAGGTTTATGTGTTGTTTAGCCATTTGCAGAAACTAAACAATGCATATTTTTCCATATTTACACTGTTACCTAATTTGCATATTGTAACCAATGTTACCATGTTTATAATTTTGAACTAGCATTTTATTTTTAGACTTACCTTTTGGGGGTTCATCCTTAGCAGTTTTTGCCATATGGACAACCTTATTAAAACGAGTACTTAACAATTTTCGAATGTTATTCAATCTTCTTAAAGCCATTTTATGTCTGTAACCTTTCACAATATACAAATCCCTTCAAAAAATGGGCAAAACCACACTGTTTATTTAACAAAATAAACAAGTGAATTTACCAATAAAACCCTATATTCTTTGCTCTTTATAAAAGGCGCAAAAGAATATGTAATAAAACCTAGCACTCGAGGCTTTGCTAAAAAAATGTAGCTAAAATCTATATCCTTACCGCTGTAAATTACAACTTAATTAATAAAGTAAATTTTAAATTAATAAATACTCCTTTTTTAACTGTATATTTAACATTACTGTCCAGTAACCGAAACCCAACTGAAGAATACCTTTATTCAACACCGGTATAGAAACGTTAACGAAGGTTGATTCCAAAAAAATCGATTAAAAAAGAACGAAAAGCAGTTAAGCTGCTGGCTCGATATCTAATTTTAACCACGCAAAATTGGTAGGGATAATGAGCTAGTCGTCCTTACGTTATATAACTTTCTTTATGATCAAACAAAAGGTAAAAAAATGACCCAAAAATAAAATTTATATTGTACTTATATTTATAATATATCTATGTCGCAAACAGCTATATATTGTCTAGTCAATATAATTAGTGTAACAATATTACTATGCTTTTCTTAAATAAATTATGTATTATAAGACAATTAGGTTTCTTATTAGACGCTACTGTTTAACTAATATATTAAACAAGACGTTTATTTTTGTGTTTTCATATGGATTATTAATGAACAAGCCTAATTCTATGTCTACACGTTTTGTAAGTTAGGTTTAATAAATACATTTAAGTTAATTTACTTAACTTGAAGACATAAAATTTTTAAATTTTTACACTGAAAAAACATATTAAAAATCGGTAAACAAATATTTAATTTGTGCAATAAATAATTTGCAAAAATTTGACATTTTATTTACCTATTAAACTTTTCTAATTGCGTTAACATGAAGTGCTAATTGTAGTTAAGTGTCGACATTATTGAAATTAGGAATTAGCAGCTGTTTTAATCGCGTTAGTAAGATAATATATCTGACATTTGGATAACACCGGTTACTTAGCAAAACTTGTATATTTACAAATTTATAAATAACCTTAATAATTAATAAATTATAAACTAAATTATTAAAGCCCCAAATACACAATTCCAGTTCAAAACAAATGAAAAATGACAACATAACAACAAAAACACAAAAACACAAAATTTTCATATATATTACAAATAGTTTTATAAATTAATTCTTATCAAAAGTATTACTAAATATCAAAAGTTGATAGATTAGCCCACTTAAACAAATAAAACGACAACACCACAACAAAACCGTTCTACTATGACAAGCTAGATTTTAAACATAATAAAAATAATAAATTTAAACTAATAAACTAAAATTTAAAGATTATTAAATCTGAGTTCACTAAATTGAATAAAACGACAACACAACGACTAAAACACGATCTTTTATAATAATCGAATTCCTAAATGTATTAAATATAATAAATAAACTAAATATTAAAAGTTAAAAGCTTACCCGGTTCACTGATACCCATATTCCAATCCAAAAAATTCTTAACACAGCTAGTAATACCCAACTAACAAGTATATACAGATCAGCTACTTGCTTGCAACTGGTAGACAACCAACTACTAGACGACTGATTAAAACGACGAGTGTTGGCTTATACAGTTTTAAACAAACCTCTCTCGCTAACTTTTATTAATTTTTCCCACAGGAGCAATTTACTAAAGACGCGGGCAATCGAAATGCACTATATGCCTACCCTTGAGGCTAGTAAAGAACCACAAATTGCACTATAGGTATTGTTTATGGTGCAGAATCGATGTGTTTTAATGAAAAGCGAAAACTTACTTTGTGTTAATTGGAGCTAAGGCTTAGAGATGTTGTAAAAATTAATTAGATCTTTTTTTAAATGCTAATTTAAATTATTACAACGAATTTATAAAAGCTGGTTAATACTAGTAATTTATATAGTATCAAAATTCTACAATAATAAATTCACCCTAAAAATAATAAAGAAATTATATTGCCCAAAATTTTTAATTAAATTTAGGCCGAAAAACATGTCAAAAATATGATTCATTTACTTAAAATTTCTCCTAAGTAAATCATATTTAATGTGATTGACCCATAAAACCAACGTTTTAAAGTTTAATCTAGCATTCTGTTGACAATTTCATGGTTTAGGATATATCCTACACACCTTACAGTATTTGTTTAGTATTGGATTTCCAAAAAAAATAAGAGTTTTTAAACGGATAAAAGCACGTATTAAAGTCAAACATATTCAACCGTTTATATCAAGTATAAACTATAGGCGAACGTATTTAATAAATAAAGCATTATAACAAACATATTTAATTCTCACCTGTCCAAAGATTTAATGAGTTACACCTAACATTTCCTTATCAAACGACGTAAATGATATAACATGTTAAAATAATTAATATTAATAATTCATTTTTAGATCCACTAAAGCTGTCAGAATTTGACAAACGTTTTACTACAGCGCAAAAGTTGAAATAAAAAATATTTTTTTAATAATTAATTATAATGTTTATTGAAAATGAATTGGCAGCATTAATATACGATTTCTATTGTCTTAAAGTTTTGTGCGCGCCTTTTTAAACATTGACCATGTGTTTTAAATAAAAGCTTTATAAATATTTATCCTTGAATTACTTATATCAATAAAGATTGTCATTAAATATAAAGCGAATTAAATTTTGTAGAATGGCCTTCATTTCTCTGTGTGCATTATTGATAGGAGATAAAATCCCACAAAAAACAGCAAAAAAATTTCAAAAATAACAAAAAGTTTTCTGATATTTTCTTAACTTGTACACCTTATTTTTTGGTGGAAAACACCAATAATTAAATGTAAATGCGCTTGTCAAATTTATTTACCCACTTAAAAAGTCTACACAGACTAAAATAGATATGTAAATATAAACTTAAATTTAATTTATGTTTCAAATAAATTACCTTTTCGCTTGGACTGTCCGAATCTTCCGAAAAACCAAAATAAAAACAGTAAGACCAGAAAGGTTAATACCATTTCAAACCCTTGCAAGTCGCCCGAAAACTTCATATTTTAGTTTTTAACTTAAACTCTAATTCTATTAAATAGTTTATACAACACAACACTTTTTTTTTACAGTCTGTTTAAAAAATTTTACGATTTATAGAACAAATGTTTGCACTTGAAATCTTTTAACTTTTTCTAACTTAACCTTAAGACTAGATCACCTATGTTAAAAAACCAAACATTATTTTATTTGGTAAACCTAAATATCAGTTATCATAACAAACTAATATTTCTTTACATGTTAAACTGCCCGTTTAACATAAAAATATTCTTCCATTTGTCAATATTTTGCTAAAATATAGATGTCTTTATATTGTAGTCTATCTGTAGCATAACAATGAGCATACATTAGCTTTACTTTAAATGACAACATAAGAACATTTAAACTTATGTAGGCATGAACCTAAATACTCAACATTTTATACTTAACATTTTAAAACCATCAAGTTCTACCTGAATTATAGCAATATGTTATGCTTACAATACATTGGATAATTTTGCTCCGACCGCAAAGTTTACTCGCTTTTTACCATATTTTCTATCAGCCTAAAAATCATTTGGCGAGCTGAAGGAGCGTAGGATTAGCTAGACAAAAAAAACATTTTTCTTGACGTGACCTTTTTTCTAGATTGGCCTTTTCAGTTTAAATACCACAACAAAATAACTGAATTTTATTTCTGATATTTAAACAGAAATAAAATTGTGAATGGGTTTTTTGATAGTAATATAAAATGCTTTTTATTTGCTTTGCAACTAGCTGTCTATTTCTAGCCTAACTTCAACAAATAAAACCCTTAAAATATGGTAAATAACCTTAAAATGTGCCTAAACAATACACAGTAAATAGTCAAAATACCCAAAATTGCGTAAAATTGAATGAAATTGGTCGGAACGAATACGTGACTTTTTCAAGTGCTTCGTCATTTTTTAGCGTTGCCGTTGTCATGGGTAACGCACAAGTTAATTAAACAACGAAATTTGATATAAAGCTAAGTTTAAATAAATAAAAACAAGTTAAAATTTTGGATATTTGAAAACTTATGTTTGTAAAATTATCTTCTAATAAATTAACTGGATATACAAAGCAAATAAGCCTTTAAAATAACTCTCTTGCGCTATCTAGCAAAAAGTTAAATTTTGAAAAAATGAATAAAGTCTTCTAAAAACAAACATTTTAAAAAGTATTTAAATTTACCTTTAGTTTTTGTTTGAAAGTAGGACATAAATCCTTGACCAATCCTTCGAAAATAGTTGACTATCAATCGTTTCCAAGTGCTTAGCTTCAACAAACTATTACTAGTACTGTGAGAGCCTTGCATGTTTACTACAGGATCAGAATTATAAATCATTCCGTCAGAAAGCAACACATCATCGCTATAACCTCTGTGAGCTTCTGCCATTTTTGTTGTTGACATTTTTATTTCCCTAATCGTTTCGTCACATTTGTTGTGCAGCCTATCAAAAGACTTATGCGTTTTCTTACGCTTCAAAAGACGGCTTGTGCTACTAACTGCTTGCAGGCTACGCGACCGACGAGCTAACGGTACTAGGCCAAGGTGGTCGCTTCCGTCTCGTATAAGAAAAGTGTTTTCGTCAGCCCCAGTGCTGTCAAAGCGTTGCCTGTAGTCTGTTGACTCTTCGGCTTGATTGCTTAAATCAAAGTGGCAATGCAGATTTATCGCTTTTAATAATTCATTTGAATTTTCATGTTCGTCTTGAAACGAAAATGATGGGATCGAATTTACGTACAACTTAGACCCAGATTCGGACATAATTATCAACCCCTAATATTTTAACTAAAACCAAATGCACAAATAATCACAAACTATTCACAAATAGCTTAATTATAATCGTTACGACTTGCATATATGCTAACTGCATTTAAAATCTATTATTGCTTACAGGTTTTTTGTACCGTAGCTTTATTTGACTCTACATTATATTTTTGGCTGATTTTATCATAATTGTAAAACCCCAATTTTTTAACCTATTCTAAATTATGCAAATTCTAATTACAAAAATAAATTTCGAATGTCAAATTCAAATTAAATATTTAATAGATTGTTTAGATAAAAAGTTAGATTAAGAGAAATGTAATCATAAATATAAATAAACTAATTATTTAACAAACCAACATTCAAAGAGACAAACAACTTTAACAAAATTTTTGCAATCGCAATTCTAAACTGTGATTTTTTTAAATTAAAAAAAAAATTTAATTTAAATATTACATTTTCTTTCAGCTACTACATTAGCAACTAATTTATTTACGCTACAGCAAAATTAGATATGACCTTTTTCTTAATCTAAGTATTGCTTTAAAATATTTTAAATTTTCAGTGACATTTTATAAACTAACAGGTTTTTAGCTAGCCTTTAATGGTGTCCAGTCTAAAAGGGCAAAAAAAATACAGTTAGCACATATATTTGATCCGTATTAATTATTTAGCAGGCTGACTGTTTCATTAAATCTTATTTAAACATGAGATTTATGTAACATAAATATTTATCTAAAATCCGTTACAATATAAGAATTATAAGAACAAAATGTAATGCCCTCCATAGAATATACATTACAGCTTTCGCTTATTAATTTGCATACACAATGCATACGGAATATGCTGTAAAGTTTTTACTAAATTCTATTCTTTTTTCATTTACAAAAACAAAAATTCTAACCAAAAATTCAAAACCTTGTCAGTATAAATAAATACATTTTCGTTAAAAAACAACTTAATCTAAGTATGAATAAAAACTTTTTTTTAATTTTGGTCTCAATACGCAACTTTTGCAAAAAAAATAAATTACTTTAAATAATCTTAACTAACAAAACACCTTTTCTGTTTTCCTTAATTTTCTGACAAGTTAAGTAAGCCTTTGAGCTTTAACACGAATCGATATACTAGTACTACATTCATTAAATACAAAGAACAAGTTACCTAATGCAGACAACTTAAATTTAAAACGATGCTTATGCTATGATATGAACAATTCTAATATAATATAGTTGCATTTATATATTAAATTTGGCATAAAAATGATACTGACTTTTACCATTCAATTCAATGTTATTTTATTGTAGAAAAATTTCATCAATAATGCATGCTACCATAGCGAAATTAAAATCGTTAGGGTAACTAAAAAAACGAATACATTTCAAATTTCGCAGCGACTTTTAATTTAGGAATTCTCAATGGTGGTTAAAATTTAAACAGATAAAAATTTTTAAATTTGACAGAAACTTATTCTTGAAAAAACGAAATTACATTATAGAGTTATGGTTACAATTCTAAAAGGTATTTTACTGTGTTAACATAACTTTATTATAACTAAAAACACTAAAGTATACAAAAAAATCTAACATAATTTATTTCTATATTCTGGCTTATTTATTTTTAATTTTTTTAAATTTATTTGTAAATTCTTATAAAAGCCGATGTGACTTAAACCAAATGGTATTTCTCAAATACCATCTTCTTTAATAAATATTCATAACCACTTGGCGTATCAAAATCAAAAAAAAAATTCCAAAAAGATATCAAGTTATATAGAAAGTTAATTTAGCTTAAATAAAACATGAACTATGATTGGGTTTAAATTAAAGTTGCATAAAAATTTTATTTTTTTGATATTAATATCAACTAAGGTCGCACAATCGAATTTTTGCGCACCAGTATTAGCATACAATCTTGTGGATGACAATAAGTTAAAAAGGTAAACCTAATGGCTTAGGTTAAGTTACTATTTATTTAATATGTTTTTGTTAAATATAATAGCGTTTATCATTAAAAAATTACTGATCCTAATATGATTGCATCAAACGCAACATTTAGCAACACAAACGATGATTTTAATTTTACTTTTAACGAAATTAACCATTTAAATTTCCAAATTCATAATTAAAAAGAAGCCTTACCATTTGGAAAATTTGTTTTAAAACTTTTAAATAAAGAAACTTACCTATTATCTCTTCGTCGGTCATTAGATATTCACGATCAAACTCAGGAACGCAGCAAAAGTGAAGACAACGAATCAAAAAACAATTCTTGAGAAAGAGCTCTACCGCCATCTTGCAGTTGTCTTTTTTCGTCCTGCGTATGTTTGAAGTAGATATGCCTTGCCGTTCTCTGACCGTGATCCCGTTTGATAAAGGTGCCTTATACATTATCACTTGTTACCTGTATAATAACAAAGTATCTAATTAAACTTTTTGTATTTTTGCTTGAATAAGCCTACTTTAAAACCCGTCCTAACCTTTTATGTTTTACATCTGCTAAAGATACATTTTAGGCACTGTAATACTACGCGAATATATGCTCAAGATTATATAAAAACTATAAAAACAAACTGTTAAATTGGCTTGGATTACATAGCGTTTACAACTCTTTCATAGCGTTTACAAAGTTCGTAATGGTAATAGGTAAATTACATTGTAACATTACGACTTTAATATTAACAAATTTGGTCAAATTAAACCCAAAACAACAATACAGATTCTACAATTATCTGTGACCACGAAAGATAACTTAGAAACGCTTCACTTACTACAAAAAGAACTTGATTGAAAAATTCGAAGAAATGTTGCAAGGACTTTTATGCTTCGCTGGCGAAAAGTTATTTTCCGTTTTTTTGTTGATTTCGTTGTAATAGTAGACGACTTAAGTTTCGTTATATTTTAGGCAGTTTATACACTGTTCTTAATATATTTAAACATCATGTTTTATTAGGGATGGCTAAGGTAAATATATGAAAATTCAACTAACGTTACATGTAATAAAATGTATTAAAGTTAACATATGATAACAATATACATATACATACTGGGTCTTCTTCTATAAAGGCCTATAAACTATAACATTTGATACTTTTATAATTTTGTGTTATAAGCTATAGGTGTTTCTTGTATTAATACCTAAACTAATTGTGTTATATTTGCTACTAAACAATGTTCTTTTAATATCACAGCCAAGTTTTTATTCTGTAACACTACTAAAAACAAAGCTATTGCATAAAAGTTACTACATTTCTAAAGTACAATCTAATTCTAACCTTCACTTATTTGCATCTCAACCCTAATCTTTCTAGTAACAATACAACCCGTACTTTAGTTATGTGGTTTGGTAAAATATACAGGTTTGGCGATTCTTGCTCAAAACCGAATGACTAGGTCTCGGTACAGTAGTTATTAGCTATTCGATTACAACTTGCACTTGTTTGAAGTTCTTTATTCCCCTATGCATTAAGACGAGGATATAATATACAAAACTATATTAAAAGTATAAAAACAAATATATTAACTTAATATGCTGCTTTGTTTATCTTAATTAATCTCAAGGGAGATATTTATGCTATGCAATCGCTTTAACATCTAGTCGTCTGCTGCCTAAATTTTAATTTTACATTTTTTCATTGCAGTTTAATATCTTCAAACAGCAGTCTTGAACTGTAGGTTAAATTCAATTACTTTAAGTTTGAAACCATGTTTGTAGAATTGCATAAACTTGCCAATTTTGATTAGTGATAATCAAACCTTACTCGCTTACAAATAAATAATTCATTTCTACACGAAAACTGAAAACCGGCAACTTTGTCTCAATTATTTGGCTTGGAAAGTTTGGCGAAGTCTTTCATGTACTTGCAAGCATTCGACGGCAACGCTTTGTTCATTTATTATTAATTTACATCGCTGACGATTAGCTCTTAAGCAGGTATACGTTTAATACAAAATCTTAATTCAAGGAGACTTGCAGTTCGGAAGGTCAAAAAATTAAGAAGAGAAAAAATTTTGGCAAAACCACATTCTTCGCTTTAAGTATATTACGTTGACTTTGGGGTACTTACATTTGAGAAAAATTGGATCAATTTCAGTTCACGTTCACCTAAAAAATTAAACCAGAAAGGCGAAAAAGAGAACCATAAAAGTAACAAGATGAATTAATTTTAAAAAAGTTATAATAACCTATTATTAAATATATGTGATTTTAGCTTTTTTGTTAGAGTGAAATATTTAAAGTACATATAGGATAAGAGTATAAAGAAATATATATTTTAAGTATACAAATCAAAATTTATTAATAACCTACCTAATGCCTATTCTACTAGCTTCTTGTCCTTTTGTATTGGTGTCTGTTCTTAAAATCTATTTTTGCAAATCAAATGAATTACTTAATTATTTAAGAAAGTATTGTATGTAATATAAAATAGTTATAATAGGCAGAGAAATCATAACACAAAAATAATCAAAATTAAATAGCAAATACACATTATAAAAACAAAAAAGCTTCGCTAAAATAAAATAAACTGCAGTTTAAACCTAGAGCAACATTTTAGATAATTTACAGTAATTTCCAATGGCAGGTAAAATTATGATGGCTAGCATTTTTTAAATAACAGTGACAATGAAAGAACTAAAAAACACTGTTAACACGGCAAGCCTTCAAGCAAAATTAAATAGGAAAAAAAACACAAAAAATATTAACATACACTTCTTGTAAAAAATGGATTTCTACTGCATATGATTTTCACAAACTTTTGAAGTAAATTTGGCATATGATTTAATTACTAGAGGTAGAAATGTAACGTAGTTTTAATATTAGAAATGTTCTTTGAAATTATGATTTACAGAAAAAATTGCTATACAATTATATGGCTAAAAAATGAAGACTGTTTAAAGTTAATTGCAGAAAGAAAGATAAAAGAATAGCAGTTATCGTTTGGATTTTGCTGTTTTTCTGGCAGTAGGCTTTTTCTTTGGAGAAATATTTGAAGTGGTACTTTCAGTAGATTCTGTGATAGGCAGTGTAATACTTTCTAGACAACTTTCCCAACTTCTAGTTGGTTTATTTAACTTGTCTGTTGTTAAACTGTTTAAAGAGCTCCGGGGAGTGAGTGAATCTACACAAGGAGGCAGCACAGAGTTATTTTGGTTTGTCTGCAGCAGTGAAGTACTTGGTCTTGATCTAATGCTTTTACGAGCAGTTTTCTTGCGGACAGGAATGTTTAGATCACTGGAATGTCTTTTAACAGCCAGTTTCTGAACATCGGTGGTGCCATTTTGGACCTCAGTACTTTTAGAAAGTGATACACTTCGCTTTGCCTTCTTTTTTGCTTCCAATGTTGAGTTGTAGTTGCATTGGTCCATCCAAGAACTCATTGAATTTGAAGAAAAATTGTCACTTAAAATTTCTTCGTCAGGTTTTTCGATATTATTTTCCTGTGAACTCGACTCTAAAGTGGGCTGTTTCGTTGCTAAGTTTTTTTCAATCGATGTTACGTTTGTGGTTACCTTTGGTTTAGATTTAGAGTTTTCTTTAGATTTTGCAATTTCCTGAGGGGTATTTTTAATACCCTTTTTGGCAAATTTTTCTACACCTTTTTCTGCATCTTTTTTACTGGATTTGCCAGAAACAGATTTAGGTTTCATTTTTTTGGAAGAATTTTTTTGTTGAACAAATTTGATTTTTGGAAATTTCTTTTCTTTTTGAAGAGTGGTATTCGACATATTTAACTTTGTGCTTTCTTTTTGCCCATTTTTTATTGGATTGTCTTTAGATTGTAGTTTATGTTGTTTGGATAAATCGTTTTCTTGTAGTACTTTTTCCACTGTGACAGAACTTTTATGAGTAGTTGCATTATTTTGTGAAGCACTCGCCAAAGAACTCTCATTTACAGAACTTGTTTTATTTTTATTTACAATTTTTTCAACATCTTGTTCGGTTTTCTTTAGTTTATTAACTTTGTTTACAATTTCTTCAGTATTATCATTAATATTTTTATCACTTTCTAGAGTAGTACATTGTTGTTGATTTTCTAAAGAATATTTTTCTTTTGACAAATTATTTTCGATTTCAATATCAACATCATTTAAACTTTGGATTTCATCTTCATTATTCTGGTTATCTATTATGCTTATATTTTGTTCCATTAATATTGCAGTAATAGGTTCTAAAATCTCATCATCGGTTTGAAGATTTGTACCGAGATTATTTTTTTCTACTTGTTGTGATTTTTTTGAAGTGCTTTCTTTAGTTGGGTCATCATTTTTATGTTTATCTACTTTACTTTTGTTTTGTTCGTTATACTTCATAGGATTTTGTTGGGACCCTGACTCTTTTGTGTTTTTTAAAGTTAAAACTTCTTTCGATTTTGTAACCTTTTTTGTTTTGTCATTATTTTGTAAATTCTGCTTTAGTTTTTCAGTTGATTGTTGTTTTAATGGATTATAATTATTCGTAGATTTTCTAGCAGTCTGTTTTGTATTTGGTTTAAATATTTTTGACCCTAGAAAAAATTACAAACATTTACCAATTTCAAACCTGCATTTAAAAAACTTACTTTAAAAAAAACATTTATAACGTAATAAAACCTAACAGTTCAGAAATTAAAAAAACAAAAAAAAAATTATATTTAAAATACAAATTGTTTAACTCTTACTTACTTTCTTTTTGAAAAGCTTCATGTTTTTGGATGTGCATAAAAGCAATTTTAAGGTTTTTGAACATTGATTCACAAATTTGGCATTGATATGGTTTTGAATCATTTGCTGATTGATCTAAAAATCAAAACAAAATAAAAAAGGAAATCTTTTGAAAAAAATTTTTAAAAAAGAAAATTTTTTTTCATTAAAAAAACGGATAAAATAAATAAAAAATGTTTAATAATTAAAGTACTTACCATTCGAATCACTATACTGAATAAACTTCTTTAATGGTGCTGGTATCGGTACAACAACTTTTTCTAAAAGCAAAATTGTTATTACAATGTAAGAATTAACTGTATAAAGTGCTTTACCAATACGAAAAATCAAATATACCCGGCTTTAAGCTTGATTTTAATTCATCTTTAGAGGATTCCTTGTTTGGATAATTTGTTTCAATTGAAGTTGTCACATTTATCTTATTTTCTTCTTTTAAATTCTCTTGTTTTGATTTTCTAAGGAAAATTATATTTTTAACCTAATAAATATATCAAACTTTTGCGGACAGTACACCCATATTGCTTATTATTGGCAAAAGCAATTTACCTAGATAGACAATTTAAACAATTGTGGTTCTATTATTTTTTCCCGTCGCATTGTTGTAATATTAATTGTATATCGTATTTATTATTTACTTTTATCAATGCGCAAAAACAACAAAATAAAAAAAAACACTAATAAAAAATAATTAAAAAAAATTGCTTACAATACTTACCTTTTTAATGCACAGTCAGCAGCATGCAATAAAGACAATAAATGAGCATTAGAAGTGCTAAACACTGCATTACATTCAATACATTTCAACGACTTTACATTCTGCTCCGTTTCCTTTAAAAACCAATCAATTTACGTAAACAAAATTGTTGAATTTTTTGTAAAATAAATTGACATTTGTTAAGTAATATACGTTACTTACAGTCATACTGTTGTTGCTATCTTCTTTTTGTGGTTGTTTAAGCAATAGTGGTTCTATTGCATGCATATTTTATTTTATATTTGATCATCAACATTTAAAAAAAAACTTTTTAATAAAAAAACAAAAGCTTCACGTGATGTAACCTGAGCTAAATAGTAAATAAAACAGCAGAGTTTCCAAAACGTTTTTCGTAATTTTTAATATTATTTATTTAATTATATTTATTACCACTAACCAAAAATGGCTTAGAGTAAAAGGTAAAAGAAATAAATTAATCGTTTTTAGCAAAGTATTCTAAATATTAAGCCCTGATTTTGCGTTTTTTAAAGTTTTATTTCTACTTCATGACTTGATTAATGTAACAGTAATATAGATATTAAAACTATCTCATATGGCCTTACAGAAGCTACTTGGCATTGGTTTATACGTGGTAAAACAGTAAACAACTAAGTAACTTGATAAATCAACTAAAAGTTTAAAAATAGATACATCGGATATTGATCATCCCCTAACAACATAAACAGTAGATCAATCTTATGCAGAACAAGGACAATGTAAAAACTTACAACAAAGTAAAAAATATGCCAAAAAGCTAGAACTTATTTCTAAATGGTCTATTTGTATGTTTTTTTTCAATTTTTCATGGGATTGCTATTTAAATGCCAATGTAACTTAAAATCTTAGTGACAACAGTAATTTTATTTTAATACAACAATATTAATATGCTGATGATGCTCCACAAAAACTCAACGTACCATAAAAGCGTGCGTACCATATTATGTAAAACCAGGTTGTTAAAATGGATAAACTTTGCTTTGAAAAATTAAAAACGAAAATTTGAAAGTGTAAAATGGTTAGAGTCGAGTGTCACGTGACTACAGTGAGTAAGAAAATAAAAAGCAGTCAGATTAGAACAGAGAAATAAAAAATAAATAGTACATAAGATAACATAATTAATAAAAACAATAAAAACATTCACGTTGCTCGCAATAAAATCAAATAAAATTGGATTTACGAAAACTAATTGAAAAGAAAAAAAGTTTGTTACAATAAGTGAATAAAAACAATAAAAATTTATTTAATTCTAAATTTGATGTTAATTATAAACAACATTAGTTTATTTAAAAACAATTATTTTGGAACAATTGGCAAAATAATTCATAAAATTAACTACAAAAACCTCTTAATTTTGAATTAAAACTCGTTACAATAAAGGAGTAAAATATGAAAAAATATGCTAATAAACAAAATGAAAATATAAAAAAAGATTGGCCTATAACATAAATTGAGATAAGAATAGTTTGTGACATATTGCTTTTAAACATTGTTCATGCTAATATATTCACAATATTAAAATGCAGGTTACATTTTTAATTGAAAAACAATGATAGAATATAATTGACATTTTATAACTATTTTTTTTCCAATTAATTCAAACAGTAATTTTATATTTTGATACTTTTACTATGAAATGTTGTTAAAAATTGGCCCAAAATTCTTCAGATAAGTTTCTTTCGTTAAATTACAACATTGATTTGACAAAATTTCCAAGGGCCGGAAAAATTGAACTTATGCTACATCAACAATTATAAGATGATAACTCAAGGTCGTTGACATCAAAATTAAGGTCACCGACACGATAATAGTTCAGGTGAATTGATGACATCGTGTCGTAGATCAACTATTTCGTTGTGAATTGATAAAGTTGAAATACAACCAACAAAAGGCTCGAAAAAAGATTTGTAAAGGCCAACGCCTTTGGGTCGATAATCAATACCACCTATAATTTAATACATAGATAATTTCCATATAAATAGATTAGAAATAAAAAAATGAATTGCCCGCACTAACGGCTGCATTTTAATTGTTATAATATGGTTGCAACTTGCAACTATAATATATTTGCCTGTGAGAATTTACCTGTGCACTATAACAACAGTTTAAATAATTTTTAAGGCTGTTTAATTAGACATGTATATATATCATTTAATAAGCTTCATCATATATATGAATGTATTATAGCAAATAAGTTAAATTTATTTGTGCTTACCTATCCAAAGGAAGTCGTCAGTGTTAAGTTTTCTAGTTCGTTGATTTGATTTAACATGTTGGGGCATTCCATTATTGACTTGCAACATTGCTTCATTTAACTCACTGAAACAAAATCACATTTTCAATCTATTCCTACAAGGACAGTTTAAAATTTAAACGTGTGTAATTATATATATACATATACGCAATAAAACTACGGAAAGCAGTTTATTAAACAAAATAAAAAAATTTACATGGGGTCCTGGGTTCAATCCTCACTTCTCTTATGCTGTAGCACCCTTAAGTAAGGTGTTATAAACAGTTTAAACTCCTGCTGAGCCAGCATTTAATTAGCAGTTTAATTATAGGGCAATTATAATCTATAATATCCCAACCTGCCAAAGGCAACTTGAGACTGGGTCGGGGTTATTAATGCTACTCTATGTTTAGGCTGGGAGGTCGACCTTCCTACATCGAGGAATAAATAAATATGAAAAAAATAAGTTTTGCATACCGTTCAACCGTTATTGTCACCCATTTTCCTGTATCAACTCGATCTTCAGAGATAATATAAGCAGGTCCTGAACCGAGGTCAAATCTGAGATGTAGTTTTCCATTACTTATAGCAAGTGCCAGATAATCCCCACCTTCTACTGCTTTCCCAATCATTAAAAGTAAGCCGTGTTTTTTAGAAGTTCTCATTGTGATTTCATATCTGTTCGTACTGGCTGAATGACCCCTATTAATTTACATATTAAAATTAAAGATTTGTAATATTTTTAGTTTATAAAAAAAAAGACAAATAATTTAAACTTTATGTAATTTTTTTAAATGTTGTTAAAAAGATTAACAAAAACTGTATAGGTTAGTATTTCTACTACTTACAAAAATATCCTATAAAATTTTAAAAAATAACACAATGCAAAACTTGAACATTTACATAAATTAATTACTGAATAATGATATTTCGACAACATTAAACTTACCCTGGCAGTAAATTATTAGTAATCCTATCACTGGGAGCATTTAGAAATAAGAAAATTATTAAAATTCAAATTTTAAAAACAATTTTAAACATAATAAAATTCACCTACCTGGATTTAACTGAGTTTTTATACATTGCTTTAGTTTTTCCATCAAAATAAATTGATTGAACTGGTTCGTCTTGTAAAATGTTTTTATCATCAAAAGTTTCTAAAAAAATTCATTTAAAATTTTTAAAAATTTACTTTTGGCATGATTGATTGTTAAAAAAACATTAAAGCTATTAAAAACAAAAAAATTTTCAAAAAATTTAATAATTATTTTTTTCAATTTTTTTTGGACAAACCTTCTTCGCAATTTCTTCCTACATACCCTGGGGCACATGTGCAGTCATATTCTGCCCCATTTGGGTGACAGGACCCCCCATTACCACAGGGTGAATGGAAGCAGACATGGGCATTAAAAGGTCTGACGTTATACTGTGATTTGTCATCAGCCATCGTAAGTGGGTACTGAATACCATTTACCTCAAACTAAAAAAAAATTAAAAAAAAAAAAAAAATTGAAAAAAATTAAAAATTAAAATATTGATTTTTTTAATTAATTTAAAATTTAAAAACTGTAAGTTACTATAATAACCTTTTGTAAGGCTCCAGTTAGTCCAGTAGTGATGTCACTTCCTGCCGGCATTTTTTTATAATCAGGGACCCCACCCAAGTATAATGGTTGCTTTAAATTTAATTCTGAGTGCTTGTTCTAAAAATTAATATATAAAAAATAATCAAATTCTTGATGACATAAAACTATATTTTAAATAAAAATTTGAACTGTTTTATATTTAAATATTTAATATTAATAAACATGGTGTGATAAAAATTGCCACATTTTTATCATAAATTTGATTTAAGAACATAACTTTGAAAATATGATAAAACGCACGAATATGACAACAAAATGACTTGTTGGTCATGCCTTAAAACAAATACATAATAAAAACTTTTAACTGATACACACAAGGCAATGATTTATGTTGTTTCAATAAAAGTTAATTTTTTTCAATTTTGTTTTGTTACATAACAAACATTACAAACTGAGAAAAAATGGAATTTATGATTTTGGGACCTACCCTATTTCTCCAATACCATAGGCGCTTTAAATATTATAAAAAAGAAAAAAGGTAATAAGTAAATTAAATTTTATGTATAAAAGGCTATAAAATATTTTAACAACTTTTTTTTTAAACCTTTATTTTTTGTTATTTAAATGCACAACTTATTTAACAAAATCACTTTTTATTACAAACCTTATTTTCCACTTGAGGAATAATTTTCTTCACGAAAGCAAAAACAAGAAAAAAAATTAAAACAAAAATTAAATAAAAAGGTCAAAATTTTTAGGAGTAAAAAACTTACGGGTGAGCTTCCAGTAACAGTGGGTCCCCCATCAACAGAAAGATCCCCCATTCTCATACTTCTTGAAACTCGGACTGTGTGCCAATCATTCAAACTTACTTGGTCTATACTCCTATAACCATAAATAAAATTTTGTTTTTAATTTTATTAATTTTCGATATGAGAAAGTGGATTTACTAGCGCGCACATAAAAAATGTCTGGTACTCCAACATTGACTTACGTGTTTTTTTAAAGAGTTTTATTTTAAATAAAACTAATTGTAATTTTTTGGCAATTAACCCGTTTATTGTTTTTATTTTGGCTTGGCAGGCATTTATAGCACCTTACTCAAGATTGTTATAACATAAAGGCTGTGGGGATAAAAAAAGACTTCATGTAGTAAGGTCAACCAATCTAACTAACTACACCATGCTGTTGGTTTAACAATGAAGATTTCAAACCTTTTTTAAATAAATTTAAAAAATATTAAAAGTTATGCTAACCTTAATTTTGCCATTCCTTGTCCTAAGTCGTACATAAACTCAACATATCCTTCAATTAAATTAAGTGCAATAAAATCTCCTTCCCTTCCTTGGCTCTTCTGTGAGTTATAAAAGATTAAACCTAAACAAAATCATTTTTTTAAAGCTTAATTTAAAGAATATTGCAATAACCAAGTTAAATGACAATTTTTTAAACAACCAAAAATTTAAATTGAAATAACGTTCCAAAAAAAAAAGTTTAAAATTGATTTTCGATGACTTTTTTAAATATTTTGACATTTTAACTATTTTTTATAAACACTAGATTTTTTTTAAACATTACAAAATAAATTTAAAAAAAATTTAATCTTTTTTTACCATCTGGTTGGCTTGTGTAAAACAAAACCTCGATTGACATTTCACTCTTCACTGATTTTCCCAATGAATCAAACGACATGTAAGAATCTTGAGCAAAAGCTGGCATGAAAGAAGGACCACTCACACTAGCCTTGCTTTCTTCTGTGATTTAAAACATGTTTTTTATACTTTTTATTCAACTTAAAATAACATAAAAATGAATTACATTCGCAAATTTCTGATTTTTAATAAAAATATTTGCCAAATAAAAATACACAAAAAAACTTAATTAATTTTTACACCATTTAAATTACCATTAAACCATTAAAAACCACTACTTACCAGATTGACACAAAGAGCCAGATCGTCCTGGAGGGCATTTACAAACGTAACCATCATTGTTATTTTTGGCCACACAAGTCGATGACTCGTGGCAGTTATGCGTGGCACATGGGTCAGGTTTCGTGGCAGCTTTTTCACAAAAGTCACCTAAAAATAATTAACATAAATTAATTATTTTTTCAAATTTTAACCATTTAAATTTTTTTATAAATTGTGATTTTTTTACCTTCAAACTTTGGTTTACATTCACACTTATTGGTGTAAACATTATTTCTCTGCGTGATAAAACAATTTGCATCGTTCTCACATTTGTTCGGATAACATGGTGAACCACTACATTCAGCCAGTCTAAAAAAATAAAAAAACTTATATTTTATTTAAAAATACAAAATGTAAGCTAAATATGCTGACTTTTTGGCTATGTAAAGTTGGCTTCTCATTTCAAAAATAATTTATAACTTGAGTTAGGCACTATAAACAGAAGAAACTCATTCTAAGCCAACATCAGTAGCTTAATTATCAAGCAATTATATTCTACAATATCCCAAACTGTCAACTCGAAACTGGGTCGAGGTAACTAATGTTACTCTATGTTCAGGACATGAAATGGACTTTCCCACATTAAAAATAAAAAAAGGATGTTTAAGTTTGTTACAATACCTGTGAGATTCAATACATTGATGTGACGATGAGTTAAGACCGAGGGGAGAATCATTTATTGAAACATGACGAATACAACCTGTCAGTCCCTTTTCAACACCTGACTGTTTTTGCATTCTAAAAATATTTAAATAAAGTCAATTAATTCTCTTTTTTACATTTATTTATTTATTTATGATGTAAAAAGGTCAACTTCATGACCTAAACATAGAGTAACATCAGTTATCCCAACCTAGTCTCCAGTTGCCTGTGCCAGTTTGGAATATTGAGTTGCTGATTAAGTGCTGACTCAGCAGAAGTTCATACTCTTTATAGCACCTTACTTAGGAGTGCTACAGCATATGAGCAGTGGGGATCAAACAAAGAACCTCATGTAGTGAAGACAAGGGTTCTAGTCACTACATCATGTTGTTGTAGTGTTTTTTAAAAAAAATATATTTAAAAAAAATGTTATTATTTTTTTTACCTATCTTGTAAGGTGTAACTCAAACCCCCAATAAAAACGTTTGTGTCCAGATTTAAACCAGAGTGACCTCCTGGGGAAGTCCCTTGTATAGGACTATCAGAGTCAAGCTAAAAGAAAACAATTTTGTTAGTAATAAAACAGATTCAAATATCAAAAAAAAATTAAAAAAAGATTTTTTACCCTGAACAGTCCATCTCTTCTGCTTCTTCTGGCAAATATATCGTGCCATTGTCCATCATTCACCGTTCTTCTGGTTCTTAATATGAGTGGTCCTGACCCAGTGTTAAATCTATTTAGAACATGAGAATATTCATTATTTTTATCCTCAATAAATAAATAATAAATCTTAATATTATGCAGCTTAGTAGACAGAATAAATATGTATGTATGTTTAATTTATAGGCCTACAAAATAGATAAAACTGCTGTTTGTGGTGCGCAGGCAGATATAAGTTGTAATGCAACAAAAGTTACCTGAATTCAACCAAGCCGTTCTTAATTGCAAGGGAAATGAAATCTCCATCAGCTGAAGATTGACCGGAATAAAAAAGAAGACCTTCAGGGTCAAATGTTTTAAAACTTATTGTGATAGTAATGGCACTTAAGGCATCAACTCTAGGAAATTCAGCGTACGAAGCACCTCCAAATTGAGGTACAGACCATTCAACGTCTAAAAGAATTTAAAAGGTTTCAAACCCTAAAATCAGATTTTAAATGTAGATATTTTTAAACTTAAAAAATTATAGATTTTCATTTCTGATTTAGAACAAATATAGTTGGTACACAAATAGTGGACAAACTTTAAAAAAATTCAAAGTACAACATTACTGAACAGAAACACATGATACATATTAAATTGAACATACTTTTAAACTTGTTTAAAAATTTGATATTTTAGTTTAATATTTTGTCTACACTGTCTTTTAAAGTTGCTTCTAAAACACACTAACCTTCCATATAATCTGATGCATTTCCAAAAGTGGGAATTTCTTGATTTTTGTCATCTAAAATCAAAGAAAAAAATTTTAAAAATTTTGACAAGTTTTTATAATTCCATGCTAACAGTGCACATGCAACACAAACATTCAATATTATAAATGGGTTAGTTTGATACATAAGCAAAATGGGTACACAAAGAAAAATAAAAACACAACAAAAAAAACAAAAGTTGATCTTAACAAAAAAATATAATATAAAAACACACTTTAAATTTTCTTCCTTCACATTATTATCACATAGTATACACACATAAAAAATCATATACAGTCAAAAAAACAAATTTTGATTCTCAAAAACACTCAAACTTCGCACTCAAACTCATTTTCAAAATACTTACCCTGTTTCTTTACTGTTTTGGACTCTAATTGGTCCAATTCATCTCCCCATGCTGATACATACGGCCAATCATGGACAAGCATATTTTCAATTCCTAAATTCAAAGCCTTTCTCACTTAATAGTGTAACTTGCAGGTAATGTGGCAATCTTATTACTCCCCTCACTAACTTTAATGTTTGTCTAACTAGGTTAGCTGGGTTAGTTGAAAAAAGCAAAGCAAAAGGGCAAAAGTTTTCTACTTAAGTTAAAGGTTTGTAAATAAAGATGATTTTTTTAGGTTTAAAAAATTAGTTTTTTAGTTTTTGACAGTAGTTTAAATTTTAAAGAAATTTTGTTAAGTTGAAAGAGTATGTAAGAATAAGGTGTTAATATGTTCAATTTTTAAAACTAAGAGAACGTTATTTCACCAGAATTTAAGAACACCGAAAAATTTTGTAAAGAATTTGCTTAAAAATTAGTTATAAAATGTGCAATTAATTTTAGCAATATTAATATTATAATAGATGAATTAAAAATGATTTTGCTACTAAATGTGATAAAATTTATGTGAATGCAAAAATTTAATGTGAATTTTAAATGAATAAAAATGAAAATTACTATTTTTAAAATAAACGATTAATTATGTTTTTTAATTAGATTCAAGCATGGTATCTATTGGTTTTGTAATTAAGACTGCCACATTATAATCTGCAATTGTTACAGCAATTAAGTGAAAAATCACAATCAGACGCGTAAAATATTTCTACTTCAGCCCACCAACTACCAGAGAATATCACATTCATACAGACAAAACTGAATTGATTAGACTTTGAATCAAAGCAAAAAAAATAAAAGCACAACAACATGAAATGAAAAGCAATGCCAAGCAAAGAAAAAGCAGTTTTCGTCCTGAGTTTTTTGTTTCTTTACTTTAAAAATAAACTTGAAAAATTATTAGGATGATATTTATTACATAAAAAATGAATTTTTGAATGAAGGATATATAATAAGTGAAAAATTAATTGAGAAAAAACGAAAAAAAATTGTTCTAATCTTAAAATTAAATCTATACCATTAACTTATATATGTTTAATTAATTAGAACACAATATAGGGCATGCAGAATAGAAAACACCAAAACTTAAAAAGTAAAATTATAAAAACTAGAATAATTTTACAACCTCTATAGTTAGTGTAAAAAAACTAAAAATATTATTATTAAAAAGTTAAATAAAATCATTATTAATTAATATTATACAAATATATGTTTATAGGTAAATATTAAAACATTAACAGTTTAGAAAATTTAATATAAATGTAATATAAAAAGTCTTTTGAAAAAATACAATGATAAATTACAACACATTTCATACAGATTTAGTTATAAATAAAAATTTGATAAAAATGCTGAAAAATTTTAATTTAAAAACAACTTTATGGTTTTGTGGTATATATAAAACAACCTAATGTTTTTTTACAATAAAAAGTAGTAAACTAGTTTATCAAAATATATATAATCCTAAAAATGCTGTTTTTATTTTTTTGGTATTTACAAAATAAAATATTTAAAATTTACTTTTTAAAAAAATCTCAACTTAAAAAAGAGAAATTTTTTGTTAAAAAATCTGTTATAAAAATTTACAAAAGTAAATTAGTCTTGAACTTTAGTCTTTTAGTTAAAAAAAACAAAAATCCTAGTCCACACGTTAGTTACTTTCAAACAAAAACCATGCCATTACCTCCTTTTAAGAGGTCGTACCTGTAGATTTGATCAGTTCAAATTGGTGTTCGTCATCGGACAGCGAATTTAGCGTGTCCTGAACCAAATTGCCATCAGCGTTGGGTGATAATTGAATGTTGTATTTTACGATGACCCCAGTATTCCATGCAAACCAGCCTGGGGACACAAATGAGGTGATACTGACCGATTGGACTTTACCTGTCAACTCAGGGGAGTTAACCAGTCTCATAATCTAAAAAAGTAAAAAATATAATTTTAAACTAAATTAAAAATACAGGCAGCATTAAGTAGTTGTCGAAACATTTTCGTTAACTACATAGAGTGCTGGGTTTGATCCCCACTGCCAGCAACATCTGTGCCCTTAAGTAAGGCGCTATAAACAGTCTAAACTCCTGCTGAGCTAACACTTAATCAGCAGTTTAATTATTGCTTAACCGTAATCTATATTTTCCCGAACTGCACAAACTGACTCGAGACTGGGTTAGGGTAACAGATGTTGCTCTATGTTTGGGTCATGAAATCTACCTTCCAAAATTAAGGATAAATGAATGTTAAGATAGAATAAGTGTATGCAAGTTATAAGAAAAACTTCTAAACGCTTTTAAAAAAAATTGAAATTTTACCTCAGTTTCAAGATGGCTGCTATATTCCCCAAATAATTCAGAATCAGGATCTTTCAAAACGTCGCTGTATGATAAACTCACACCGTCGGCTTCATCAAATTTTGCTTTTCCAGTGTAAAGAACAGGTGCTAAGTAACAAAAACAAAATTAAAACAATAAAAAACAGTGTAACAATATACAGCCTTAAAGACACTTAAGAAAAGATACCATAGACATTTTAAAGAAGCAAAAAAATACTTCATGTTTTTTAAATTAAAAAATAAACCCTAAAATGGAAAATTTTAAATATTTTTATTAGTTTGAAAGTATATTTCATGCGTGGCACATTTATGTCATCTGCACATTTATGTCACAACATCGGCACATTTATGTCACGATATTGACACATTCATCTCACCCTTGAACCATAAGTTTAATGTTAACTGTAACAATATCCAATGGACTAATGAACAGGATGATAAGCAAGCAACAAAAATGAATGAATTATGAATAAAATTTAATGAATAAAATGGTAGATATAATGCGAAGAGCCTTTGTCCGAGTATCGCAAAAAAAATTAGCATAAAGTTTAATAAAGTTAAATACTATTAAATCTAAATTTTTATTATTTTTTATAAAAACTAGAACTTACAGATTTTTTAAAGTCTTTAATATTTTAATATTAAATCTTTAATTTTTTATAATATTTCAATCTTACCCTCAGTTGGGGTTTCGTTTCCACTCAGTGTAGAAGTTGTATGAACAGTAGTTCCCTAATATATAAAAAATAAAATCACAAATATAACAAAGCTTACTAGACAAAATAGAACTGGCAGCATAATATAGTGTCAGAACAATCTGCTTTACTACATAAGGTCCTGGGTTCAATCCCCACTGCTCAAATGTTGTAGTAAATGTTGCGTTTAGGTCATATAGTTAAATTTCCCAGATTGAGGATAAATAAGTGTAAAGAAAAAAACATATGAGCTTCTAATATAAAATAGGTGTTTTTTTTTTGGAGCTCGTGTAAATATTTTTTTTTTGGAGCTCGTGTAAATATTTGTTAAAATATTAGAAGAATAAAATATTTTACCTCATTTACCTCTGCCATGCTCCCGTCTCCAGAGCTTTCCTCACAATCTTCATCATCACTATACATGCAACCTCCGCTACCTTTAAAAAAATTAAGATAACTAAAAATCAGTTTTTGGGACAATTTGTTGCATTTTAAATACCAAGCATTTTTTGTTAAGTTAAATTATTTTAATTTTGATAAATTCTGGTAAAAAAATGTTTTTTTAACCTTCGGAATTTGAATCCAATGTTGTGGTAGGTCCTGGTTCAGCAGATGGTATTGGTGATAAATCTGGTTTACCTGGTGTTACTGGTGCGGGAGATGGTGTTGACATTGGTTCAGGCTCTGGTTCTGGTGCAGAAGACGGTGTTACAACTGGTTCGGGCTTTGGTTCTGGTGCAGAAGATGGTGTTACTACTGGTTCAGGCTCTGGTTCCGGAGATGGTTCTGGTTCTGGTTCAGGCACCACAGATGGTTCGATACTGGTTGACATATCTGGTTTACTATGCATTACTGGTTCAGTTACAGCTGGTGTACTGGTTCTCATGGTTATTTTTGGTGGTGTTTTCAGGGTTGTTGGAGGAACAGTTGTTCTAAGAGCTTGTTCCATTTTTACCAAATCTTAAAATAAGAAAATTAATTTTTTTGAAATTATTTTTTTAAGGATTATAAAATAAAAGCCTTACCTTTACATGACATATTCGCGGCCACTTGGACAGTAAAACCTTGCCTACAAGCAATCACTTTCATTTGGCATTCATCTGCATAAGTTATTCCATCACTACCACAAACCTGATGACAAAAAAGAACTTTAATTTATCCTCAAAATTAATGTCGTTATTTTATTGAAACTAGCAATACAAATTTATGTATTTAAATGTTTTATATTTTTAAAATTTGAGTAATACACTTTTTTGTTAATTATATTTTTGTGATTAATATATTGTAACACTTATAGCTTTAACATGATATTAGTTAAGTTAAAATTGTTTAACTAGGTTTAAATTTAAAGTGAAAATGGTGACCCATGCTTGCTACAGCATGCAACAACTTGCCTTGATAAGTGAACACTGTGTATTAAAAAAAAAATTAAGTTACTGCTAAAAGATAATTTTTTAGACAACAATATAAATTTAAAAAAAAGGCTATAATATATTTTGTAAGAATTTTTTTACAAAGTACAACAGAAATGATGCCATGCTACATAAATTTAAAATAAGCAAATCAAACAACAAAAATTTAAAAAAATTTTAAATCTGAATTTTTACTTACAGGATTTCCTTTATAATTGTCACAAGAGCTTAACGATGGACACTGACATTCATAATTTCCACTATTCACCATAACACATTTCATTCCATTCTTACAGTTTAATTTATAGCAGGAGTCTGATACCAAGGGCTCTGTAAGAAAAATACAACATAAAATCACATCATATATATTCATGGTATATTCTTATTTATTTATCCTCGATGTAGAAAGGCTGGCTTCACAGCCTAAACATAAGATAACAGATATTACCACAACCCAGTCTCTAGTTGACTTTGGCAGTTTTAAATATTATTTTTACTAATGTTAATTAACCTTTGACATTAGGAATTAAACCCAGGACCTTGTGTAGTAAAGCCAAGTGTTCAAATTCCTACACTTTTCCGCTATTACGCTTTTTTTTAAATACCAAACTTACCAGCAATTTCGCAAACAGATGCAGTGACCCAAGAGTCATCGGATAAACAGTTTGTACATTTTATCCCAGTTACTCCTTTCTTACAACTACATCTTCCAGTCATTTGGTTGCAATCTTCCCTTGTTGAACCATATTCATGACATCTGCAAGCTAAATTAAATTTTTTTTTTATTTATTTATCCTCGATGTGAGAAGGTTAACTTCACGACCCAAACATAGAGTAACAACTGTTACACCAACCCAGTCTTGATGTGCCTTTGGCAGTTCGAAATATTATAAATTATAATTGCCTGGTAATTATGCTGCTGGTTAAGTGTTGTCTCAGCAGTGATTTGTATATAGTGCCCTACTAAGGGCTCTACAGCATAAGGGCAGTGGGGATCAAACTTCAGTTTTTGAGATACTATTATTAAGTGTCTAGCAATGGGATTTTAATATTAATGCAAAAAATACAAAATAATTTTTTTTAAATTACAAAAACTTTTTATGTAAAAATATTAAGTTTTGTAACCCCTAATCACTTACCCATGCATCCTGCAATATCTCCCTGAGCAACAGCTCTAAAGTTCCAGTAGCCAGGTTTGCAGCTATCACAATGCCTTCCACCTACCCCAGGTTTACAAACACATTGACCTGTGCTTGGGTCGCAGGTTTTCTCATAGGAGCCATACATGTTACAACCACATTTCTCTGAAAAAATTAAGTTAAAAAGTTAAGTAATTTTTTAAAATTAAAAACCATTTTTTAGACAAATAAACAATAAGTTAAATTTTCAGGAAATTTTTTTAATTTTTTTTCTTCAAAAATTTTCTTTCATTTTCTTAAATTTAAACACATTTTTTTTAAATTAAATTATAACGTTACCTGGACACCCACTTTGAGCAACCCCTGTTGCCATAGTTTTGTTGTCCGCACAACAACCATATCTACTAGCACTACACATAGCTAAAAAACATAAAATGTTCAAATTTTTAATAATTTAGTACAACAAAATTTTAGTCAGATAAATGTACAACTAAGTTTTAATATGTTTAATTATTCATATGCTGCTTTTCAATTTTAAAATAAAATCTAAATAGATTTGACATAAAACATTTTTAAATTAATTTTTACCTTTGCATGAACCCTGGCTTGCCACTTTAATCATTTTCTGAAGTTTGCATTTATCTTTGTTAAGTTCACAAACCCCTGCATAGGTTACCCCATTTGAACCACATACTTGGTTGGCTCTGTAGAAGTTTAAAAATTACAAAGTTTATGAATTTAAAAAGAAAAAAAGTTAATATTAGGTATTAATATTTTAAAATGGGCGATTTTTTTAGAGGGGAACGTTTACCCCACCAAGTAAGAAAATAACCCCAAAACTTTTAAAGTAGTAATCCCATACGGTCCCCATAATGCCCCACCAAATAAAAACCCCAACTTTCCAAAAAATAACTTACGATGGGGGACAAACAACGTCGGGACAAATACAGCCACTATCTTCATCATCAACTGTGCTGGCACAACTGCCACCAAACTTACAGTTACAACTATCATCCCCTCCATCCCCAGACATCTCATCGTCATCACCCTCATCTAAAAAATAAGAAAAATGGTTAATTTTTTTAAAATTATTTTTCAACAAAGTTTTTTTCATAGTAATCATATTTAATTTTAAAATATCCAGAATAATTTTTTACAAGATTAATAAAACTTTAACTTACCACATGGCCCTGAATGAACAACAGTTATATCAGTTTGAGCATTGCATCCTGCCACCACCATTTTACAGTGATTATCGTAAGTATTTCCATCACTGGCACAAACCTTTGATACTGTCTCAACACACTAAAAATACAAAGTTTAAATAAAAAATAAGAAAAAAAAGGAAAAAAAAGAGTTTTTTATTTATCGTGATGTGGGAGAGTCAACTTCGCCACCTAAACATACAGTGAAATTTTCTACTCCAACCCAGTCTTGAGTTGCCTTTGGCATATTAACGATTAAAAAATAGCATAAATAGGATGATTGAACTTACCACAGTTGGACAAACACAGGTATTTCCTTGTGCATTAACCTCACATTGAGCTCCATGCCAGCATTTTACATCATCACATTGACTCGCTGAAATATTAAAAATAAAAGAAAAACATTTATTTTTTTATCCTTTAAAACAAGATTTTTTTACTATAAATTATAAGATTTTGAGCTTACCACATGGCTCTGTTGCTCCTATAGTTAATGTAGAACTAAACATACAGTTATGTCTGTGGAGTTCACATGCAGATCTAGAACAAATATAAAGTATTCAGTACTAAAATATATATATAATAAAGCTTAGTGGATATATGTATGTCCAATTTATAGGCCTACAAAATAAAGTGCCCAGGTATATTATTGCAAACAAATATTAGTTAAGAGTTGTGACCATATTACAACAATTTAAATTTAAATCCTGCCATAGAGCAAGCAATCTACTAGTATATGACATTTTTTTTGAATTCTAGTAATTTATATATTTTTATCTATTTAAAAATAACTTTTTTTTATTTCAAATGGTAAAAAAAAATTTATTTTCTTACCTAAATGTTTGGCCATCACTTGCACAAACCGGTTTATACTGGTCATTACAGGTTATACATTTACATGAAGGTTGTCCATTTGTTACAATACAAGCTGTACCTGGTGTGCTACAACCTCCTATACTTGAGCATAAGTCAGTTGGAGGGTCTATAAATGTAGACAATTAATTTAAAATTTTGTAAAAAATGTAAATTTATCTTAAAATCCAGTTAGTGCAAAGAAAATAATTCAATTTAGATAATTTTTTTTGTAAATTTGACTTACCTTATCTTATTTGCTTGATGTTTAATAGATATTATAATTTAAAAATAAACATTTATGTATGATATGGACAAAATACCATTTTTATTATGTAAATAAAAATAAACAATATGGCGGAACATATTGTTGTAATGAAATATGGGACAGATAATACAATCAACAAAAAGACAGGATGACATACTTATCAAACTTTTATTTTAATTTTTTTGTGTTGGGGTTTTTAGATGTGCCATTCAGGTAAAAGACTAACCTATTTCTTAACTTAAAGTTTGTTTTATTAAAAACTATATGTTTTTGTAAAAACTTATCCTCGGTGTGAGAAGGCTGTTTTTTTAGACTAAACATGAAGTAACTTTTGTTACCTTGACTGAATCTTAAGTTGACTTTGAAAGTTTGGAATATTTTAAATTATTATAGTTCAAAAATTAATCTGCTGATTAAGTATTGGCTCAGCAGGAGTTCATACTGTTTATAGCGCCTTACTCAAGTGCGCTTCAACTTGAGGGCAGTGGGAATCAAACCACTGGCCTCATGTAGTAAAGCCAAAAGTTTTAACCACTACACAAAGTCAAATATAAAGGTACTTAACCTAAAAATAGAAACTTTTTATTAAAAATAGTATAAAAAAGTGCCTACCTTGACACATATCAATAAAATTCAACTGCTGTTGATCTTTACACGTCGTTTTTCTTGAAGCAACTTGATTCACAAACATAAGAGGTTCATTGTTTCCAGTACTTGCTAGTTTACAAGCATGAGTTACTGATAAGCGGTTGGGATCGCCGATATTATCACAAGAACAAGTTGCTGTGAAATTTCTGTTGGTTTTAGTGATGTGACAGACTTGACCGTAATCACATTGCTTTTGTAGACAAACATCTAATAAAAATTAAATTTTTAATAAAAAAAAAATGTTTTTATAAAACATTATTATACAATACCGGCAGCATGGTGCAGTGGTAAGAACACTTGCTACACCACCATGAGGTCATGGGTTCAAACACCACTGCTCTCATTCTGTAGCGCCCTTAAGTAAGGCACTATAAACGGTATGAACTCCTGCTTAGCCAGCACTTAATCAGCAGTATAATTATCGGGCAATTATAATCTATAATATCCCAAACTTCTACAGGCAACTCGAGACTAGGTCGGAGTAACTGATGTTACTTTATGTTTTTTCTAATGTTGTTCTACAAGTATTAAAAAATGGCTTAAATAAAAACCATATTGTTTTACTTTTAACTTACCTTCTACAATTAGGTCATCTTTCGGATCTCGATTAACCACAAATTTGATGCCATCAGCTTTCCCGGCAATAATAACGGCTCCAATCAAGGGGTCAAATAGTTGTTCGTACACCCACCCTGACATTTGACCTGGGTCATCGAACGCTGTGATTGGTTCAGAAGACGTGGAAGCATAAGCTCTAGAAAAACAATTTTTTAAACGTTTATTTAAAAGCAAAAAAAAATGATATTTCTACTTTAAGTTAAAAATAGAAAACCTGAAAATTAATATTGCGCTTCCTTTTCGTACATTAGTGACCGCAAACTCTCCGATCATTTGTCCGGTTGTTTCATCTTTCATGTTCATCAAATTCTAAAAAAATTAAACAAAATTTTGTGAGTTTTTTGACAACATAAAAATCTCTTATATTAAAAACAATTAAAAATCTAAATACTTTAAAGGTCAAAATTAAAAAATTAAAGGTTTTTTATTCTCAAAATTAAAGGTTTTTTATTCTCAAAATTAAAGGTTTTTTATTCTCAAAATAAAAGGTTTTTTATTCTTACGTCATTAACATCTTTTGCGAATCTTTTTACAAAGTTTTTAAATTCTTTATTTTTTGGATTACAATCTCCGGGGCAACTTGGTTGATCAGCAATACTTACAGAACCCCTCACCAAAGTCATCTCTATAAAAAAATACATTTTTGTAACAGATTCTACATAAATAGTTCATTAGGTCAGTCATATAGGTAGTTAGTTTTTATTAGATAACTATAGAACTTAAAATTTCCATATTGTTTTTTCTATTGCTTATAATAAATTTAAAATATAGTTTTATGTTTAACACAATGTTAAAGGTTTTATTTATTTTATATATATGAAATCTTATTAACAACATATTAATCACCTTTTTTAGCCGGACAATTTCCATCAGCAATAACAGTTACATTCCTTGTTGTTTTGCAATTAAGACTAAAAAGTAAATATTTCGTTTATTAAAAATTAATTGTTAAATTGAAATATTTGATGTTTTATTGTATTTAATATAAATATGATTTGGAAAAAGTCAACTACAGGGCCTAAAAATAGAGTAACATCAGTTACTTAGACCCAGTCTCTAGTTGCCTTGAAAGTTTTTGATTCTATTGAGTATATTACCCGATAATTAAACTATCAAAAGGTTTTTTGCTCGGCAAAAGTTTATATTGCTTATAGCACTTTACTTAAGGACTCTACAGCCTAAAATCAGTTGGGATCAAACCAAGGGTCTCATGTAATAAATCCATTTGTTTTAACCACTTCACTTCATCATCAACATTAATTATATTTAAATACAGACATTATTCCTACCTTAATATAGCACATTCACTTTCATAAGTATTTCCGTCAGAACCACAAACCAACCCAACAGAATCAGAACATTCGATATTCGAACAACATTCTGATAACCCTGCTGGGTTTATGCTGCATATTCCGTCACATGTTTTAATAAATGATTGGCTTTCATCATCATAAACATCGCATGGGTCTAAATATTAATAGTTGGGTTTATTTTTAAGGTAAGTTGAATTTAATTTTAAGTTGAATTTAAGAGTTTTGAGTTCGGTTCACATTGCTTTATTGAATCCAAAAACATAATTTTTGTAAATAGCTAACTAATTTGGAGATAAGGTGTTGACATAGTTGGTGTTTATACCGCTTATAGCACAATATCTTAGAGGACTACAGTATGAGAGCAGTGGGAATCGAACCCTGAACCCCATGTTATTTTACAAAAAATTATAATTTTTTTTTGATAAATTATCATTTAAAACCGAAAATATCTTACCGCAAGATGACGCTCGCACGACCGTAATTTTCCTCCCGTTTATACAACTCGACCTCCGCAAATCGCATTTAGTTCTGTACGTGTTCTGGTCGGATCCACAAACCGGTGCCGTCAGAATATGATCGCATGTCGGACACACGCAAGATGGCGTGCGAGAGCCGTCCGTACCTACATCGACGACACAAACTGCTGCGTTCTCGCAACGAGTAGCCTCACAAACTAAAGTATCCACGACTGGGTCTGTTGTAAATAAGTTAAAAAACGTTAAATTATTAAAATCTTTTAAATCTAACAATAATTTCATAAAAAAATGACAAATTTTTTTCTAAAAAGGACCTATTTGTATGAATCAGTGCTAATTTATTTACAAAAAACGGGTATTTCAACTAGATTAAATCTTATATTTATGAAAATAAATTCACCCACGCGGTGATATTACTACAAACTACTCAATTAAATTAAACTTTGAATCAGCACAACACCAATTATTCCACACCTTGCATGACATCAGTGCAACTACATCGAAAAATCAAATTTTAATAAGTTCCGTCTAGTTAGGACAAAAAATGAAAAATCTTTAATAAAAATGACAAAAACCTGCAAAAATTTGATGGAGTCTTTAAGATATGACCTTATTTGTATTTTAATATTTAATAGTAGGTTGGCTTTTAATGATATTTTAAATAAAAGTCAAGGCAGGTGCGTTAGAAATTGTGTCAAATTAACGACTTTTATTTTGCCGACACAAAAAAGGATTTTCTAAAGATATCCTGTCCCAAAATTTAAGTAAAAAAAACTCGCCGGGAACTCGGGAAATAAGGAAATCGTTAAACACGAAATTAAGTTTCTATTGATAGCAATAAAAAAAAAACTTTTATATTTTCAGGATGCGATAATGTTCGGGCAGGATTTGTAAATTAACTGGGCGGGAGCATGTTATAATTACATCATTATTCCATGTCTGTGATGTCATAAAGGGAAACATGGTCCAATGGCCACGCAGGGCAAGCGAAAAAAATTTTAAAAACAATATTTTTACGTTATTTTAAAAACTTAAATTTGCTAAATTTTGTATAAAAAAATTGTAAAAACTAATATTTATCGTAAAAATCTTTAATTTAAAATTGTAGCTACTAAAACCCATGCAAACTACATAAAACAACACTTAACTACCGCACAAAAAATCAGAAAACGAGAAAAAAATTAATTCGAAATCTAAAATTAAAATATCATAAAAAAATCTTAACTAAAAACCTATTTTTCAGGTTTTCATACAATATTAACAATCACAAAAAACAATCACAGAACACCAATCTAACAATAGCAACTACAACAGCAACAACAACGAAACTACAAAGCACCTTTATTACAAGCCTTTGTATTTTTGTCTTTTCCAATACAGTCAGGACCTGAAATTCGATGAAATTTTAACCACATTTTTGTAACTTTCACATGTAAATGTTTACTATATTAACTCCTTAGTTTTTACCAAGTAATATTAATACCCCTTTAATATAGTTATAAATAACTAAGTGTTAAAAGAATTAAACAGTAAGTTTAAATTTATACTAAATGTATATTAAAAAAAAATTAAAAATTGTGAGTGAATTTTAATAGTAAAAATTATATTTTTTATTAGGTTATAATTAAATTATTCTTTTTTTTATTTGGACCATCGATAAATTAATTATACAACTTAATAATTTGTCATATTAATCATTATAAAATGGACTAATTAACCGGTAATTAATAATGGTTTATAACGTTTTTATTGCCTTAAAAATAAAGGGTTTACTATACAGGCCCTTTATTGAAACAAAAAATAACAAAACAAAAATAAATTAAAATGTCCTAAAATTAAATATAAAAACCTGACATAAAATTTAAATTTTCAAATTTTCTTACCACAAGCGCTTTGAGATGCGGTCCTAATTCGTTTTTGAATCGAGCATTGTGCTGCCTTCAATCTACACTCGTTCGGGTAAGTTATCCCATTTGACCCACAAACTGGGGCGAATAAATCATCTTCGCCCTGCCCCGTACACTCGACCGCAGGACACACACATGTGGCTGTGTTGTTGATATTTTGGCAAGTCGAACCATAACCACAAAGTACTTCGTTACATGGATCTACAGATATCAGGTTATGTTATATTTATTTATTCTTTATATAGGAAAGTCTACTTTACGACCTAAACATAGAGTAACATTTGTTACCCCGACCCAGTCTCGAGTTGCCTTTGACAGTTTGGGATATTATAGATTGTAATTGCCCGATAATGTTGCTGCTGATTAAGTGCTGGCTCAGCAAGAGTTTGTATCGTTTATAACGTCTTACTCAATATTCAAATGATATATTTAACATGATAAAACTAGTTGTTAAAAAATAGAACATATATTTATTTTTAAATATTATAGTCCGCGATAATGTTATAATACATAAACCAGTATGGTATATGTATTAACGTGATGCTTTTAGGCAGGAATGTTGTGCTCTAATTTTTAACATAATTTAAAATTCTACGGGCGCATAGTCTTGCGCCAAAATTTGGTTAAGCTAAAATAAATAGAGCGAAGAGTTTGGCATATTTAAGCCAGCAACTGCATTGATCAGGAAATAAATCTGAGTTCGTTAATCAAAAATTTAGACAAATCAAAAAAAATTTACCGATTATTTTCTTCGGCTGTTCGATGATCTTTTTACCTAAAAACACAAAAAACATGAATTTAAGCGAAAGACAAAGACTTGGGTTTTGCACAGCTGGGGCGCTGAGTGAAATTCTTTAATTCTAATGCAAAGAAAACTAAAACCAAGCACGTAAAATTGACAAAAAATCGAAAAAAATTGAAGTAAAAAATAGGTCAAAAAATGAATTCGTAAATCAGCTTTTTAACTTTTCCAACCATTTTAAAATGGTAACCCAATTTTTTCATGTAAAATTTAAGTACATTTTAAGCATGTTTTAGGTACACACATTAAAAGAACAATAAAAAAACAAAATTTTTAGTTTAAAATTACAAAGTAGTTCCAATTTAAAAATGCGCCAAAATTGAACTCAAATTTTTGGCTAAATTTGATGTTTTACTTTAGTTCCAATATCAACACTAAGTTTTAAGATACATAAGCTGTGAGTAAATACTACAAAACCCCTTTTACAAAGTGTCGAAATGCGTTTGCTCGGTATATTTAAACAAAACGCGGTCGTGAGGTCACTTTGGTTGATTTGCGTTCACTTTTCTTGTGGTTCTGGCAGAATGGGTTTGCCGGTAAAACAGGGCCAAAAAAGAAACAGTTAAAAAGTTACCCGAACTGCAGATAATTAGTGAAAGTAAAAACACAACCCTTTGCCATCTGTGTACGCTTACAAATGCCCTTACATTTAATTTAAACTATGTCGCTTTAAAGCGTTTTTCGTCGGGAAACAGTTGATCCCCTTTAATTCTGTTTATTTAGGTAAAGATTGGGTTTGGGGATTATGTGGTTAATATAATTACAACGTTGAAACGCTGGGTGACAGGGGGTGAACAACAAATAGCTTTAACGCACTGCGAATTTTATTCAAAAATTCGTCAAAAAAAAATTTTAAAGCAAATATTTTGAAAAAAAAATCAAAATATTTTATAATAATTATTCAAATTTTAAAAACTTTTTATTTAATCCTAAAATAGTAATATTATACACACACCTACTATTTAAAACAGGTTTAAAAAAAACGGATTTTACACCTGAATAACCACGCAATAACAAACCAGCATATAAAACATACAAAAACACCAATATATTAAACAAGTTAGTAATATTAAATCTACTTTTAAGCCATATATATATTATCTTAAACACCTAGGTTTAAACTGTGTTATAGTAATGGTAAAATAGTTATTAGGACTTACTGTACCGTGGACTAATAATACAGTAGTGTTATAATTGGGCCTGTTTTAAAAATATTTTTTAATAATAAATAAACTTTATATAAAATAAATCTTATACGTCAAGCTATTAAAATATGAGGTTCGAAATTTTTGTTTATTTTTTCTGTGTTTTGCTTTGAAAAGAATTTTGGCGTTCAAATTTTGCGCGTAATTTAGCTTTTATTAAACATGACATTTAACAAAATAAATATTATTTAAAAATATTTTTTAAAAAGTTATCAATTTAAATTATAAAGACTATTATGAACACTTATTAAGAATTTGAAAAAATTAAAAATAAATACAGCTAAAGTGTAAAACTGTTTTTCAGGTAATATAAAAAATACATAATTATTAGCATTGCCCTTTTTAATTTGTATGTGTTATTTAAATACTAATATTTAACCCCTTTATTTATTGATGCCAGGTGTTTCAAAATGTCAATAAAAGTGTAAAGACTAGAAACGAGGGAAACCAAATAAGCGACTTCCTAATTAAAATACTCGAATTTAATCCCCCACATTTAAAGTGTTAAGGTATTTAGACCTAATAGTTAATTAAACTTCAACTTGGGGTTGTTTTTCTTTTATTAAGAACAGTTTAGTGGCTTTGGGAAGCTGTAAACGTCGCGCCAAGGTAACTTTACCTTTAATTTTTAATCGATTTTTTTGTAAATCTTTTTATTTACTCGATCGAGCGTATCATTAGAAATACAATATAAGTTTTTGTTTAGCCGTGTGTCAGACCTTGGCTTTGTGACGTCATATACGGGATTGTGGTGCAGACGTTTGGTGCTAACACTGGTAAAGCGATACCCGTAACTTTACAAAACATTACAAAATATAAAAGCGATTCTTGTTAGGTTTCGAAAGCCAAAAACATGAATTATTGAAACCTAAATATTACACCACCTTAGCCTCTTGACTGAGCAATGAACTGTGTACTAAATTTTAACCTAATTCTTAAGAACAGTCTCGTGTTGATCCTTAGAAAATGACATCATAGTAAAAACGGGTTTTAAATTTTTGATACTATTACGAAATTTATATAAATAATTAATTCGTACTATGGGAAATTGAAATCTAATAAACTGAAGTCAGTCAAGTCTTGGCAAATTTAGGCATCTTAATCAAGGCTCTGTATGTTAATATTTGATTTGATTACATAGACATGCTTGTTTATTTTAATTCCCCAGACAATTATATAAAGTATGTTGCGTATAATTAGTTTAATTTTGTTACATGGTTTGGCTTTATAATATTAAGGAACAAAATACAAATATGGCATTGACTTTATGGTATTAAAATTTTCCAAAAACATGAAATATTAATTGGTTTTATCAATTAGCTAGTGAATATTAAAATATTAGGAGTTTACGTGTAAATTTGGTAAATTTAAATTATAATAATAAGGGCTAGCTGTCTATATCAAACAATTTATTATATTTAATGCATTTTTAACACTAAAAAGCAACAATACAAAAAAAATTGCCAAAAAATTAACATTTAAATTTCAAAGTTTTGAGCACACTTAAATTGCTTGCGATAAACTGTTGTTTGATATCACAATATACCTGCTTCACTTAATCTTTATACTAACACAAATTCAAGATACCTTACCACGTGTGTTGTTAAGCTATTTAGTATTTACATATATTAAAACGTATATTAGAAGCTTAATATGGGATAACGCTAAGCCATAAGTTTTTATTTTTTTTCGTAAGTTGTATAGTTTAGGTTAAATTGAATGATGTTAATGTAATTTTATTGGTTAAGAGAATATGTGATTTGTTTTGATGTAAATAGGTTTATAATTATGTCGTGTACCTTGAAGGAGGCTACAAAATGCTCGATTAAATTCAAATTATTTAATTTAAAAAAGTTTAAAAAAAAATTTAAAAAAATAAATCAAAACATTTACATTAAATCAAAAGTTAAATAAAATATACCTTTTTTAATTTAATTTGTCAAGTTTATTTTTTTTAATTTAAAAAAATAAAAATAAAATTAAAATATTTACAGACCTATCGTAAACTTTTTAGTAATTTTTGCGTAGTAAATTTTTCCCCAGAGAAAAAGGTTTCTAGTGTTTAAGTAAATTAAGTTGATCAATTTAAAGTGAAAAATCGAAATCTAAAGCCGATAATTCAATTAAATTATTGATTATCGGAACGCCAGTTTAGCCTATCCATTTAACGCAAAAATATTGGCTTTTTAAAGCTTCAATAAAGATAATTTATTGAAATTAGGCATTTTTTCTTTAAAATAAATACTATTGTTTTATTAAGTAGTACAAAAAAATTTATAAAATTTAAACCGCCCTTTTTATAAAAAAAAAAAAAAAATGAATAATTTAATATTGTAATAATCACATATATAATAAAAACACGTTGTTAACTTGTATAACTAGTTCTTACATATATATGATTAACAAACACGTGTTTTTTATATTACAATATATCAACCTCTATAATATAGCAGCGAAATTTTATAAGTTAGAAAACCTGTTACCAATAAAAAATTTATAAAATTATTACAAAAATTTTTCTTAAATAATTTTTTTAAAAATTCGAAGTATTTTTCCTGGCATGTAATATATTAAAAAGTAATTAAATTTAACGCTATTTTAAATAGGTTAACGTTTAAGATGCCTTTAAAAAGTAATTTATATTATCTCAATTTTACGACGGTATTTCGCCATATACTTAAAGGTTAATCTTTATTGCCTAATATTAATTTTATTACATAATTAAATTTTGTAAGAGTGAGTGCGCATAATGTAATTTTATTTTCTTAGGCTGCATAATATCTGTTTTAACATTTGTGTAAACAAAAAACGCATTTAAAGTTTGAGATATTAAATATTAACTTCGCTAACAATGGCAGTAAAATTTTAAAAGATTGAAAAAAATTGGATCACTTGTGTTTTAAGGTCCTTTCCAATTTGCCTTTTTTGTAAGGTATATATTTATATATTATTTATGTTGCTTAACCGAGTCGTAAAAACACTTGCTACACCACACATGAGGTTCAATCCCCACTGATCTCATGCTGTAGCGCCCTTGAGCAGGCGCTATAAACGGTAAGAACTCCTGCTCAGCTAGCACTTAATCAGCAGTATAATTATTAGGCAATTATATTCTATATAATATCCCAAACTGCCTTTTCCACATTGAGGATAAAGAGATATACAAAAAAAATACTCTAATTGCCTTCATAGAAAAAAGTTTTTTTTTTTTAATTCCAAAGTTAAGACAATAGGTTAACCAACTAGTAATATAACCTACCATGCCTAATTTACTTAAAAATTTTTACAATAAACCGATATTTTAATCGATCGTTCGTTCCCAAAATCGTTATAACTTTGTTATATGTAAAATGCATTGACATAACCAAGACATTCGGCGCCAAAATGACTAAAATTTAGAAGTGTTACAGACATGATAAACGGTTAACTTTTAATTGGAAATTATTTTTAAAGTCGCGTGTGTTTTAAAGTATTATAAAAACACAACATGTAATTATATTAACTTTAAAACATAATCATTTATGAATAGAAGACAATATTTCTATATATACCAAATACCAAATTACATATATTGTTATATAGAGTAAAAAAAGCTTTGCTAAGGTAACTAATCCATCAACAAAAGCGTAAAAAAACTCTAAAATACTCCCCATAAACTTGTTAAGTTATTTACTTTCATATCTTAAAGGGCGTGACGATATAATTATAACTCGGACAATGAGGATCAGTCTGTTACGGAAGGAGAAAGCGAACAATAAAAATAAATTGAAAAGTCGTTGAAACAAATGTCGACTGGCATTTTTGTCCGGCTATAAAGCGCATATCAATTTCTTTACATTAGGTTTATGGCAAGCAAGTGGTCATAAAGCAACCGACGAGACCTCTTTTAAAAGGTCGTCGACTTTGGAAGGTTTTTATTCAATAGAAAGTTGACAAAATATTGGAACACAATTAAATGTTGGCTGACTGTCCGACAACTTTATAGACGTAAATATATGGGTCGCACATTTAAGTTATGTCCAAATGTAACATAATAAGCTGTTTAATGTGTCATTAATTTTTATATAAATTCTAGGCATTTTTCCCACATATTTTTATGTATAGATTAGTGCGTGAAATTATATATTTTATGATTTGTCAAAATAAAGGTAAAATCGTGGTTTTATGTAACTTCTTGAAATTTAAAACAAATTCTTAAGTTAAATTTTTGAGTAATATTGACCTTATAATAAATAATTTTTTTTTATTAGAAATATAATAAATCGTTGCGCGTTTTATTGGAAAAGGGAGTTCACCTAAAAATCGTAGCATTTTTTTTTCAAGTAATACTTGATAAGAATTTCTGAAAAATTGATTTTTCTTATTAAATATTTGGAAGATTACAAATTAATATCTTGACCTTGTTATGTAATACTTTGTAAAGATGGATTTAACTTTTGACATGTTTATAAAATATTGGAATAATTATTTTAAACCGTCAAAAATTAGAGTTTCCAATTCAAAAAAAAATGTTATATATTTTTTATTTTTGTTTTATTTTAAATTTAAAAATTGTAAAACCTAAAAATGTAAACAAGTTGTTAAAGAAACAACACAGTCTTAACTTAAGTCGTGTAAAGTATTTGTGCTACTTCTTCATCGCGTTTTGTTCATTTGAAATCTGATCCGGGATTATTTGTTCAATCGTCTTTGTAGGTTAGAACCAGTGACTTTATAATCTCATTAAGTTTACTTTGATTGTACGAAAAAGATGACGTCACCATTTAAACTGACATTTACTAATTAGAAGTTTTAATTAAAGACGATTTAATTCGCACCAATATGTTAATTTTATGGTAAATAACAGTAAGTGTTACGCGATAATTGAGGGCAATTATAAACCTATATTCGTTCTATTAACGCTATGGTTATTCTTGAAAAAAATTGAACCTAAAATTGGGTAAAAATTATCCTACATTTAAGTTGTTATTATTCTTATATTATATATATAAAAAAAAACAAAAACCTACAGAAATGGACTTTCCAAAATGGTTTGTTAAAACAAAAAAGAACGAATTACGTAATCCTAATTTTAGGCACATAAAAGGAATACTCAAGACGCCCTTTCTAAACAAAAATCGAATAAACGAACCTAAGTCGGGGCTAAAATAGACAATCCTTACAAATATGTTTTCGAGAGTTAAACAAACCTACTGAGCCAGACCTAAAGAATTTTCTGTGTGCTTAAAACAGGCAATGTGTATTCTAAACTAATATCCCAAAAGACACAATGATATAATTGCAAGTAAAGGGTATACAACGGCCCTATGCGCTTTATTTAGTTTATGACAGCCTTATTTAGAATAAAATTTAGGTTTTTTAATATTTTTTTGATGTTTAAGCATCACAAATGCGCTCAAGCATAAGGTATTAAACATACAAGAAGAGACATAACAATTTGAAAAAACTTTCTCAACTTGAGATTTCTTTTTGAGGACCACACAGTAGTTTAAACTACGATTAATCTTCAATGTTTTAGTAAAACTGTCGACTAATCGGCAGACGGATGCAGGCCACCATGAAAATGTGTTTGTGTCGTAACAAATGATCAATTGTGATAATGTCACGTGGGCAGGGATTAGAAAAAGTTGTCAATTTTTAGATTTTTACGTTTTTTTTTCTGGGTGTAAAATTTTTGTGATGACAATTTTAATATTTTAAGTAAACATTTTTGGCTAAATATTTACATAAATTTATTTTCGATTTAACTAAGTCTAAATATTTAACGTTTTCAAATACCATAAACCCTAAGAGATAACAACGATATCATACCAGAATAAAATCAAATTTAAAAACAATATTAAAAAAATTTTAGATTTGAATTTTACAATTTAACGACAAAAAATTAAATTTTAACTTGGCAAAAATCTTGATGTAAATGCAGAACGTTAAAAAACAATCAGCAAAAAATATTTTCATTCGGAATTTGGCGAAATATTTCTTCTATTCAGATCCTTTCTTGCGTTTTATTAAACAAACAATATAAATACCATAAAAACCTTAACAACGGACATAAAATACAAAACACAAAATAATTTAAAACCCGATTTTGCAAAATTTACGGCGTGAAATTTTGAAAAATATAAACCTAATAAAAGTTGATATTATTTTCCCAGCATGATATTACAATTCAGCAGAAAAAATTAAACCTCGGGACCCATTAAATTGCTTTACAATACACGAGATAAAATCGTATTTACAGATAAACTAAATCCTTAAAAAAACGTTGCCATATAGGGTGAACGCACGGAAAATTCACGCGAAATTTTCAACCAATATTCGGGCATGGCTTGAAGGCATAGTTCAACGTATATTCACGACACAGTCCTAAGTAAATTACATATTTTAACAGGTGGCAATTTCGAGCCCGTATCAACGATTTAAAGGTAGCCTAAGTAACACTTAGTTAAGAATGATATCCTACAAATCCCTAAGTATAGATTACATAGGACTGAAAGCAATCCGTTTCCGACTGTAAACCCAGTTGTATCCTATATATATATACTGTTAATATTATCCGGGATGAAATTTAAGAGGGTAAGTTGTCAAGTGGGGGCAAAGGGTAACATAAAGGGGGTAAATTTATTGCCTTAAAACCCCTACTTAAACGTGGAAGTATAATTGAAGAAGGGTTACTATACAATTTGTTAATTATTTATATTTTTAGCTAATTTATTAGAAAATAAGACAATCCCCTATTGTATATTGTAACAAAAGGATTTTTTAATAAATATTTTATAGGCCTATCCAACTTTTATATATTTAAATAAAATATATATTTTTTTATATAAAATCCTATATATATTTGAAACAGTAAATTTGAGATATTTTTTCCAATTATAACCACTCCAACAACAAATTGCCCAATTAGCAGGTTAAAAACATCGCCATTTAATTACCATTAAAGTAATTGGCACCCAATTAAGTACACTTATAAAACCACTTTATATCAAATTCGTTACATCTTTATAAAATTTCGTACAAAACTTTTTTGATTTTCTCATAGATTTCAAAGTTATAATTGGTTATAATTAAATGTATATCGCACATAATTTTCGCCCGCAAAAATGCCCTAAAAGACATTTCTATATTTTAAATTTATACGTTTATGTATTTAAAGTTAAAAAATTATTATTGAGAATTGCAAAAAATGATCAGAATTTCGAAATTTTTTATTTAATTTTGTGAGATCGTAAAATATATTATATAAGACGTCATAAAAAATTAAATCACGAAATCGTCACTTTTATTACCGGAGGCGATTTATAAAATACATCAAACAAAAATTAAGCAATTCCCTTGCCAAGAAAATCACCAATTTAACCAGCAATTAATTTTAAAGTGCATTTTTACCAGAAAATATGAACCGCATAAAAAATTTCGGGAATTGGAAATTATTCATAAAGTACATAACATGACGAATGTTACATAGGCTTATCATCACTTAAATATCACATTTGTTTAAATAGAAGTCGCCTTAAACACGTGGTATTGGAATTGTGGCATGTTTAAAAAGCGTAGGGAGGTTTGAATACGCAAACTTTACGCCTACGAGATTCTAGCTAATTTTTTCGAAATTTTGCGGAAAGAATCGAGATATTAACGTCACGTGTCAAATACCGACGTTCTGAACATGTTCAATAACAAAGCACACGAGACTGAACCGGAAACCTTATCGTGGCTAGCGTTTTTTCGCTTTAGAGGTAAGTGCCCGTTTGTGCAACCCTTTCGCGACGACGCGCGCTTAATATGACCTCGCGTCGAGATTTAAGGGTTACCCGATAGAAAGTTACGGACTAGGTTCGGTGTTGTAAGCGCGTAAGTTCAAAGTTAGGCCCACTGATTGATTGGCGAGTAGAGGAATTAGTTGAAATACTGTTAATGTCAACTGGATATCCGCTCAGCAAAAATAAACACTTGATTTCGGAAAACTGATACAAAAAGAACAGCAAAACTAAATCGTCCAAACAAAAAGAACAAGGCACTCAATTAATCAAAAACAATATCACCTTTGTTAAAAAATCGCATTGCATCATCAGTTATATTTATTTTTAATATGTTTTAATTGTGATAGTTAATATCCCCAATACTTTTGATGCCGTTATTTAATCTATTGTGTATACTGTTGAAATGATAAAAGGCATACAATTCAAACCCTTTGTAAATTTAATTTACAGATCATGTTACAACCCCCACACACATTTGTATACTTTGCCAGTATCTTCAACTCACACAACTTTGCAAAATAAACAGATAAAAATCTTGGTCAATTTTTTTCTTTTTTCATGCTTGATTTTTGATCTTCAAATTTAGTTTTTTTTTTAAGTAAAAATAACTTACCATTTATCACATCTTGCACATTCTCCAGCAGTTTTAAAGTAATGTATTCCACTGATGCCGATAAAATTAGTCGATTATTGGACCGGTTAAGAAAAACTATCCTAGTGTCTTGTACTTTTACCTTGAAAGAAAAATGTTTTTAAATTTAAAAAAAAAATTTTTGAAAAATTTAAAAACTGGGTTCAAAATTCCAAAAAAGTTGCCAGACAAAATAGCTGATGTAGGTCACTAGAACAATATTGATTCAGCCGAAATATAAAAATATTTACATTTCTTTAATCAGACCTTTTGTGCTATTTACATTCAGTTTAGAGCTTTTTTAACAAAACACAAGGGACTGTGTTATAAGGTTTAAAAATACTTACATTTGAATCACAATATAAGGTGTTTCCAAAGCCATACACATCTAAAAACTTCTTTTTAAAGAAAGAGTTCATACTGTTTGCTTTAATAACAAGGAGGTCATTTGTTAAAGCAGAACCTTTCATAACTCTCCAAATCTAGAGATGAAAACATAAATTAATTATTTTACTATTTTTTTTTATTTTGTGCAAATTTTTGTTTTTGTTATTTATTTAATTGAAATTTTTATTTTTTAAATTTTGTAACAAAAATAGTCCCAAATTAAACAAGTTAGAATTTTGTTTAAAAATATATTTACACTTAAAATTTTAGGATAAAAATTAACACATTACCTGTAAATTACATTTATAAGACCCTGCTCTAGTTAAATCACATTGTGTGACCGTCCCAGTCAGAATAATATTTGAAGTTGTATTTTTTTCTGTTATTGTGTTATCCTGACATGATTTCGGTGTTTTTGGTTTAATTGACAACATAACATTTCGTCGTGCTCTTGAGCTTTCGACAGTTATAATCAAACTTGCAAATAATGCAAGAAGTTGTATAAAACTTAGTACTCTTGGAGACATTGTTTTTTAAATAATGTATATTTCAGCACTTTCAATATAGTTGAATCCAAATATATTTAACTCCAATAGTATATCACATTAATCTTTTCACTTTATTAAAATTAATTCTAATATAAACTTATTGCCCTAAAAATGCATAGTTGAAAAAATGTTAAATCTTGACCATTAGCATAGCATTTCTTCAGACCTTATTATTTACTAAATTACTAAGTTCAATCTATCATTACTAAAATAACTGTCGCTATAAACTCCCCACAATTTGTTTTCTATTGTGTTCAGCTTCCTTCTGTAGGCATTGTCCTTCTTCGAAGGCGATAATTAGGTAACAGTAGCTTATACAAATAAGTACACAATTATTTGCTTACGCAAAAAAACGATTTTTTTAAGACGCGAATAAATGTTCATAGCACCTGGCATTTGCGAACGACAATCCAACATTTAATAGAGCAAATCGTTTAAGCCTAAATATCCTTTTTATTCGTGTTTAATATTTCCGTTTTAACAATTAATTACTGCTGATTAAGATCACATAGTAAATACGATTTCGCTATCTTAAAATTATTGTTGTTTTAAAACTGTATAAATACACTTAAATTCCAAAACACACGTTTCGTAGACTTGTTTTTAAAGGAACTTACACTTGCTAGTTATTAAGGAAAGTTAAAACAACTGCCTAATCTCAACAGCTCAATACTTCACAACCTATCGACTAACCTTGTCTCTATTTTAAGCGAACATTCCGATCTAAATGCTGTGACCATAACAAACCAGGCCACGTGCGTTTGTAGCTCACGTGCTCCCACTGACGGAAATATATTTATTGAAATAATAAATTGCAAATTTTTGTGAGTGACGTTGTTACCCTAGTTTTATAAAGGAAATGTACACAGAAATATTAAAAAACGTTTAAATTAAAAATTAGTTTTTATATATTTAGGTTTAAAAACAATTTAGTTAAATATTTAAAGCATTTTTACATTATTTGTGCATATATATATACACACTATATTGTCTCAGTTTCTTACTCTTTTATAGGAAACTGAAAAATGCTTAAATAGCTCTTTTATAAAATAACAATTTAATTTTAAATTCTTTAGTTTTTCAGAACGAAATTAACGCTCTTTGTTATAAGAAAATAACAATTGTCTTCGCCTTGAATAGACCCATGACTAAGCTGAATTTTTCCCACATTATCTGATGACGAATCATTCGATTATTTCCGTACTAAGCTAAATTAAACAAAATTACAAAAACGAAAATTTATTCACCGTTTTAATATTTCGATAACACTAATCGTAATCTACACAGAACCAAAGTCATAGTTAATATGTGTATAAGGTGTTTCTCTATTTATCCAAATCCAAATGAACTAAGCCAAAAGCTATGCATAGCAAAATATAGCGAGCTATTAACGAGTGCACAAATCCATAATAAGTAGCAAGCTGGGATTGGAAAAAATGTACTTCGTAAAATGCACATAGTTCAATAAAAAAGACACAAAAAAACGAACGAATAATAAATAACATACAAAATAGGAACATTATCATTAGCACCGATATAGCAGAAGATTTTAAATATTAGAGGCCTTCATAGAATTATTTTCCCAGCTCGTGCTTTGCTGGGCAGCTTGACTGTCGTAAGTCGGGGGCGGGTTATTATCTTTACATTCAACAACAAAGTCTGTGTTTTTCGTTGGTCTCATGGTCAGCATTTCGTCGCTTTCAGTTGTTGCAGCATTGTACCCTTCATGTCCTCTTTCTTCTTCTTTGTTTCTAAACAAGTTTAATTATATTAAGTTTAAGTAGAATGTATTGATTTAATGTTAAAAGTTTGACGCTATATTAGGCAATTTACATTAGTTTAGTGTACTTGTCAGTAGGCTTGACAGAAGTACTGTTAGCGTCTTACTTAAAGACGTTACAAATGATGGCGCAATAAACACCAAACACAAGATTTAAAAACTATTTTAGGTTAGTTTGACTGCTATAAAACGTTGCTAAAAACTTATATAAGCGCAATTTTGTAAGTAACATTGTTTTAAATACCGAGGAAAATTTTCAGCTTTAAGGCAAGTATAACGTTATTTTGTTTGTAATTCCGGAACTGGATTAATTCTCTTATCACGTATATATCTACTAACAACATTACTGGGAGTAGAAAACTTGTAAATTTTCAACTTACATGTTGCTTTGATGGTAAAGTACATATAAACATGAGTTAAGAAGATTATAAAATGTATATGTTAAGTAGGTAATGGTTGTTTGAACTGCATGCTATTCAGACACTTGAGCATTAATAAAACGACAATCAAATAAAGACTTTAATTTTAAGCTTAAAAAATTGCCACAAAACTCGAGACACTTAAATTCTTGGCTATGAGAAATGTTTGTTTAATTACTACATTAATTGATTGACATCGTATTTAATAAGGCACTAAAATTTAAAAAAAAAACTAGCAAAAAATACTGCGACAAAGTAATAATTTGAATACGGATAGGTTTAATTAAACGGCCGTTTTTTTCTATTTGAAAAACCTAAAAAATTATAAATTTACCCTTTTTTAAGCCAGTGGAAAGCCAGCATCACAACAATTCCAACAATCAGGATTGACAACGTCACGAAGTAGGGTATTAACCACGTCTCCATACCCGAACCATTCTTAAGATGTTGAATCGTCAGTTCTTGCTGTTCGCTTCTAGATAGGACCATTTTAGATTTCTGAATTTATTAATATTTAAAAATAGTTCGACTTTCTTTTCAAGTTAATCGATACGGTATTTAAACTTGTTCTAAAATAGCAATAAGCATAACACTTTAGAAATTTGAAATACAGTAAAATCGATAAGCAGTACTTAAGCCTAACAAAACAAAAAAGAGATTCATGGTTTAAGGTATTCCACTTAACAGCTTATTAAAGCGTGAGTTCACACAATAACTTAATGTTAAATGTAACTGTATAGTCAGTATAGTCTTTTACATTTAACTTGATAATTTTGTCTATTTAACCAAATAATTCATATAAATGACAGTAGGTTAAATCTGGTAAAACTATTAAATTTGTAATACATCTAAACCTTATCAAAAGTTTCTTGTTATTATATATGATTTTCTATACTACTATTTACCCTTTTTATATAGCATATACTACTCTGTATACAGAATCTCAAAGTAAACAAACCAACAGAATACTACTACAACAACTGCCTCGTTTTTAAACTGACGCAACAATGGATATAAACACGTAGTGGAAATTCACTCGCTACGCTCTGACGAATATTTAAAGCTTACGGGCCTTATGTTAAACCATTCATAATACAATTCAAAAGAAAAAAAGGCAGACTATACTGTATATAGGCCACTAATGTTAGCCTGAGCGTCAGTTTCCTTAATCGTTTTAAAGTACATCCGATATGCAATAACGCATACACATAATATTTCGTTTATTTTTTGTATTAAGGTTATAATTTTGATTCTAATAATATAGTAAATTGTACTGTTAAAATGGCAATATTGTTGTTTTTTTTCGATATACCGATATTACTTGGTATTAGGGCGATAAAAAAATTATTTTTACTTTGGAATTTTTGTATTGACGTCATTAAAACACAATGGTGTTAGTCATAGTAAACGATCGATTTTAATTTAAACAAAAACGACTTCTGGTATTTGATATAAACATTTTTAATTTTATTTCCACACTATAATTTTAACAAAAGAACAATGGTTTAACTTTCAACACATTATTGGTTTATTTTAAATTAAATTTTTTTGCTTATATATTGTTATTTTTTACCGACTTTACGTACAAAAAATAGAGAAATGTTATTCATTTATTTACACCCTTTTTTTAAATGCAAGTTTGTGTTTTTTAAAACAAAAACACCTTGTTTATCTGAGGATAAATAACGTGTTAAGAGGGGGCTTTCCCTTACTACAACAATCGCTTCTAGGCCACGTGACGTATACTACTAATTTGCACATTTTATATTTCTTGCTTGTAAGCTTATTAGAAATGGAAGCTCCTTTGTGTATTATTGATGCATTCACAAGTAAACCATTCTCTGGGAATCCGGCTGCAATATGTTGGATACAAAAACCAGGGTAAGTGAAACCTTAGCTTTATTTATCGAATGCTACATTATTTGTTAAATAAATTTCCTTAACTTTTAGTAAAATTTCTGATGAAATGATGCAGAGTATTGCAGCTGAAATGAACTTATCAGAAACTGCTTTTGTTACTTCTGATAACTTTAAATGTGCAAATGAATTTGATCTTAGATGGTTTACTCCAACCAACGAGGTAAATACCTTTAAAAATCTTTAATTTTTTGTCTTGAATATTGTAGTGTAGTTGTATTTCTAACCTTTTAGTTTATTGATTCAAGGTCCCCTTATGTGGACATGCAACTCTTGCCTCAGCTGCTTCAATATTTCATTTTGCCAACAACCAGAACAATGAAATTACATTTTCAACGTTAAGTGGAAAACTAAATGCTCGGAAAAAAGATGGTAATATATCACAGTTAAAAACTTGACTAGTAGAACGACACCAACTATTTTTTTTATTTTAGAACTTATTATTTTGGATTTTCCATCTAATAAGCCAACCATATGTAACAAAGACCTATTAGAATTGTTTATAACTATATTTAAACAAACACATGAATTCAACATGACCGACACTGTCTGGCTTTCAACTACAACAAAGAAGTTAGTTATAAAAATGAAGGAAGGCTTTACAAGGGACCAGCTGGAAGCCTTAAACCCTGATATCCCTGCCATGCATTTAACCCATGATGGGTCGTTGTTTAAGGGGGTTATTGTGACAGCTAACCCACCTAAGGAAGATGGGTATGATTTTATATCCCGTTACTTTGCACCATGGAATGGAATTCCAGAGGACCCAGTTACGGGGTCAGCACACACAGTCTTGGCCCCATTTTGGGGTGAAATCCTTAACAAAATGACAATGAAAGCAAGGCAATGTTCAAAAAGAGGAGGCGATGTCACAGTCACAATAAGAAAGGATGGCAGAATTGATATTGCTGGAAGTTATGCTGTTGTGATGCATGGTACATTACAAATACCATTGTAATTAGGATACCAAGGGTTTTGGTTTTAAATGGATAAAGGTTGATAAGGGGTAGTTGTTGAACTAGAATGTAGTTGGTGGTCAAAGTTTAACTAGTTTTTAGTTATGCAAAATGTTAGTAATTAACACATATGCAATTTATATTTGTTTGTAGCTAATAAAACCAACATCTAAAATACTTCTGTTCAAGATTGTAATACATAAAAAATAAAAAAAAGAAGTTTAAATGACAACAAAACAAATAAATTCACGATCTTCTGGTTATCTCACGAATATAATCAGAAGTTTGGTTTTTATATAAACAAAGAAATCCTCCGAGTGCCAATCCTACTCCTGTTCCAAAAAAGAAACGACCAACTGGTGGCAATTTTCTAAAAACAAATTTATTTCTTAATTTTTTTTTTGCAGAATTTTTTTTGGCAAATTCTAGGTTATGAAAAGGCTGACTTTATGGCCTAAACATAGGATAATATTTGTTACCCCAACATTACCTCAAGCTGCTTTTCAAAGTTTGTTTGTTATTAGGCATATTGCTAGATAAAAACATGCAGTTTTTTATTTGGACCCGGCAGTTGTTTGTACTGTTTATAGCCCCTTACTTAAAGGCGCTAGGATAAGGCAGCAGTGAGAACCAAACCAATGAATATAATAAACTAACAAATTGGTAAAAAATACTGTAAGCTGTTAGTATTTAGTGAACAAATGCTTAGAAAGCTTTAAAACTAAGTAAAATAAACTTACCGAATTGTTTTTCTAATAAGACCAACTGCTTCTTCTTCTACTGCTTCTGTTCCATGTTTTTTAACATTTAAAACTCCTACCAATAAAAACATTTTAAATAAATTCAAAAAACACCAATTTCAAATTGCTATACCAACTTTAGACTATTTTTCCTAAAAAACTTAATAAAATTGAGGATAAGACATATTAAAACAAAATATGGTAACCTGGTAGTGAGTATAAAGCTCCAGCAGCAGCTCCACCAACCAATGTGTTCACTTCATCTTCAACTCCTCTCGATTTTTCACAAATAATTGAACAAGCGCAATATAGTACAGCAACAGAACCAAATTTTTGGGCCATTTGTCCTCCATTTTTTAGAATCGCGCTTGTCATTTGCATTCTTTGAGATTTACCCTAATAGCAAGACAGTTAATTTAAGATCTTAGCTTAATTCAATGGCAGTGTAGTGGTCAGAACATTATACTTTACTACATGGGGTTCTGGGTTCGACTCCCAATGCTCCGATGCTGTAGTGATCTTAAGTAAGGCACTATAAACAGTATTTACACCTGCTGAGCCAACACTTAATCAGAAGCTTAATCATTGAGCAATTATAATCTATAATATTTCAAACTGCCAAAAGTAACTGAAGATTGGGTTAGGATAACTGTTGTTACTCTATGTTTAGGTCATGATGTCGACAATAAATATAATAAAAAAAATATTAATCTAGTTATTTATAATAAAATAGAAATCGTACTTTAAGTAATTGTAAACCGCTATATCTTAAACTTTCCAATCCTCCTAAACTTGCTCCGACAACTGCTGCCGTGCCGACCATAGAAAACATCATTTGAGTTCGTGACCTTGTAGCTGATGCGTCCTCCGGAAGAATATATTCTTCCGCTCCTCCTAAGTAATTGGGGTTTATATTGAGGTAAGGAGTTTGCATGTACGGCGTCTGTTCTGGTTTATTTTTATTTTCATCATCAGATGAGTTATTAAAACTAAACATTTTTGTTAATTGTCTTGAATGTTAAAAGTTTAGTCGTCAGATAACAGCTAGGAATGTAGTTCGGTCTGTCGGTTCGTCGGTTTGTAAAGCGGTTTTAGTTTTAATAAATTAGACTGTTACCGATACTTAAGCCCTCTATCTGTTACTCTGCCAATAGAAATACAATAAAAATATAAATATTTTGCTTGAATATTTGTTTATTACTTATATTTTAACCTAGTTTGTCCTGTTTAATTGGCTTACGAAACACGTGCATTATAATTGTAAGTGAGCTAGCTGTCAATCAAACTGAGACCTTGTAAATTAGTGATGACAACATTTTGCTGGATCGATAACACAATATTTGTATTAAAATTTTAATTTATCCCCCAAGAGGAAAAAAACAAATTTTATAAAAATTAATAACATGGCTTACTTACCATAGAGAATAAGTAGTTAATAATGACTTAAAATAAAATTTAACTTTATTATAAACTTAAAGTTTACTAATAAACCGGCAGCATGGTGAAGTGGTCAGAACACTGAGCTTTACTACGAGGTCTTGTGTCCGATTCCTGCTACTTTTATGCTGTGGTGCTTTTGAGTAATGTGCTATAAACAGTGCAAACTTTTGCTAAATAATCCTAACTGCCGAAGACATCTCGAGACTGGTTTGGGGTAACTAATTTTACTGGGTATACGTATGTCGCAAAGTCGACATTCCCACATCAAGGATGAATAAATACCAAAAAAAAAATATATTGTACTTGGTGGTTTATTAAAACAAAAACACTGTAAATAAGAGGACACACCAGTACGATGCAGTGGTTAACATAAGTTCGCTTATGTAGTGGAAAACAAGTTATGGTGAAAAAAAATCTTCGAAAACGCTAAGAAGTAAAAACACAAAAAAGGTTGCAATAATAAATTGAAAGATAAAAACGTTTGATTCAATACAAAACAAATAAAATCCTGGCTAAAGAAAACCAAGGCACTAGTATAAAGTAACATCGTGTATATATTACCTAACTAATTACAAGTTAGTTACAGGAGAACTAAAAATAGGTAAACCATGACAATTATGTACAGTTATTTGTACAAATAAAAGTAACTGATCGCCAAAACTTCTAAAAACATTACGATTGGAATGGAACAGATATACGTTATCGAAGGCTCAAAATATCTGTACCAAAGCGGTAAAAACCCGGGCATTTTTAGCCCAACTTAAACAGATATTGCACTACATACTGAACACACTTTTTTACAAGTTTTAAACTAATGATTTTGAAACTTTTACCCCACGTGAACTAATGGCCAATATAAGAAAAAAACGAGAAAGAGAATTGCCTTCGAAAACAAAATGAAACTTATTTACAAAACACGCGCAGTATACACAAATAATGATTACACAAACACACACGAAAAGAGTATAAACAGAAAAATCGATGCACTTTCTAAGCACAGGGTGATATCCACCTTAGCTTACAGCATTTATGTCAGGATCACAGTGATTTAAAAAGAATATCAAAAGTACAACAACGCCGCTGAAGCAGCGAACCTGGTTTTGACATGTAAAAATAAGCTAATACTGCCAATGCGCAAAATAAAATCCTATATACATGGCATAAAAAAGGAGTATTGAGGGCTGCGAATTGCGGCAGTAGTTTATGATGAAAAATCTCATGTTAACACAACTTGTGCAGCAACACCGTGATATTTAGTGATATTTGCAATACAGTTTGTGTATATATTTATATGCATAATTAAGTAGCAATACACAGTTTTTAGCGCTTTTTAGTTTGTACATCAACTCGGTAGACTAGTTGGAATGTGAAGGGTAAATTTTTTTTAAGTAAAAATTTCTAAATTACCTAGCAGTTTATAGGATGTGTGTATATTGGAAAAAGGTAAATTGCAATATGGGTGCAACAGCTAACATTTTAAATGTAAAACTTGCCTAATAATTTGAACTTTTTTAATATTTTACAAGCAATTCGCAGAATTAACCCTCACCTAAATAAAACAATCAACGTTATTATATTATTTTAAATACCTTGGTTTGCCTAACTTAAGATTGCCATGTCTAAAATAAACTTTTAAGAAGTTGGAACGTCTTCCTCTATTTGATCAACTTCTGGCGACGATTTCGGATGTAAAAACGCTTCAGCAACATTATTATTTAAATCCACATCGCCAGTGTACATCTCTTCATCATCGGAGTAACTATCATCACTTAACCTTTCATTTGCTTCATTAGTTAAGGATTTAGATGAGCAGCCTTTCTTTACCTCAATTTCTTGCATTAATACACTTTCCTGTTGTTTGTCGTCACATGTTAGTTGATTTGTACTTGAGCTTGTTGTGCAACAGGGAATTATAGATGGTGTGTCGACGGTGTTGTTTGTCATGGCTGTTGTATGGTGTAAGCTTTGTCGATTATCAGTTGCAACCTGAGACAACATTTAAACGTTAAAAAAAGTTTATTTTAAAAATTCCAAAAAAATGTGACTATAAAGCAATATTAAATATTGACATCTTTACCTTGTTAAAATTTAATACCTAAGGTTTTTATTGTAAAAGTCATAAAAAAGTTACACAAAATTTACCACAACCAGACACTTACAAAAATAAACTCGCTTAAATATAGAAAAAGGTCAACTTAAAAAAGCTGACGAAACTCACGTTGTTGTTAAGTGGGGAAAGGTGGTTTTGAGCGAGTACTTTAGGAATGTAATAACTAAGTGAGGCAAGTGATAACATCGATGAAGTTATGTTACATGGGACTATTGTCATGGCTGTATCACTGTGTCAAAAAAAATTAAAAATTAAAAAAAGACAATCAATGTAATAAACATATAAAGTTAATAGCCTATCTTAGTTTAATTAAAAAAGCGTAGGCTATTAAATTTTTAATTTTCATGTAGAAATACACATTTCATTGTAAGCCTTTTATTTTAAATGGCTTGCTTATATTTAAATTTCAAAAAATTGCTGGTATGCACTTACTACATGACACGGGAAAAAAACATTCTATTTTAAAAAAATTGCTACTTTGCATAATTGCCAATTTGCATATAATAGCACAACTTGACTTTGAGTTAAAATAAACAATATTTACCCATTTTCGTTTTGTTGTACACATGCTATAGTGTTTACGGGTCTTCTTCGAGATGAATAAGGGGGTGGGGGTGAAGCGCTGGGGGGGATTCGAATAACATCATCGTATAGTGGCAATTTACAATACCCCAAAACCTCTGCAAAATTAAATTCAAAAAATAAATATATTTTTTTTAAATAAAACTATAAAAAAATTACCTTTTTAATACAAAAATTCTATAACCTACTTTTGCAGTTTTAAGTAGAAACAAAAACACATCAATAATTTTTGACCCATTATCATATTTTAAAATAGGGCCAAATAGAAATATATTAGTAACTCATTTTCAGCACAACTTTAGCCACCCACAACATGTGAATCATGTCCTTTTTAGTATTTATTTACTCGGCTATTAAAACTAAGTCAATGATTTAACAGAGCAAGAATGTGAATCAAACAATCCTAAACATGTGAACGGTAACTGCCAGTGGCCACTGGCGTCGATCCTGGGGGTGCAGGGGGTGCATACACCCCCACTTTTAATTTTACCAAGTGCTGAATATATGTGGCACCCCTAGAATATTTGCAAAATTTTGCATTTGGTGTAAAAACGGATAGTTATATACGCGATCTAGAAAATTTCACGATAATAAATACTTGGAATGTCGCCAAGTAGTTAACAAATGTTAATCAAAATGGCATTTTCTGCGTGCCACGTTGTAGATTGTGTAAAACTGGAATTATTACGAAACAAATAACAATTGTCTGGTGCCTTATTTTACGTAATAATTGTTGTACTTCCGTTGGTTAAAAACCAACGTGGTCTGCTATCGTTGCGAACATTAAGATTAAGACTATTTAGAGTCTATTTTAGAAAAGCTAAACCAATTATGAGCACTTTAAAACGTTTTTTTTTTAGAAAATACGTTACTTTTTCTGGCACCCCTAACATTAGTAAAAAAAAATTTTGGATCGACGCCCATGCCAGTGGCTATAATATTTTTTAGTATTATCTTTCAGTGCAAGAACTAGTTCGAAAATTTAATATTTTGAATTTAATTTAATATTAACAGCATACAAAAACACTATATTTTTTCTGTTTGTAGAACCATTTACATCAATATATACCAAGTTATTACATTAAACAAGGACTTTTTATTTTTTTGAAAAAAATTGATTAAAACTTACTGTTATCCAAAGGTGGGCCCGGGTAGTTACATGCCCCAGCAAATGGCTCCCTGCCGGTAATAGAATGAGCATTATTTCTCAACCTTCTCGCATCTCTTCGCTTCTGTCTGTGGTGGTAAATGCAACAACAAGTCATAAAAATTACTAGACCCCAGATCAGCCAGAACCCTGCAAAAAAAATTAGATTTTGTTTAAAATAAATAATTTTTATTTTTATTGAAGCTGATTTGGCGAAAATGTGACAAAACTTTTTTCAGCTTTGGTGTTTTTCTTATGTATTATTTTTTTACTATATGAAATTGTCATTTTTTGCGTACAGTATACTTGCTAATTAAAGCTGGTATAGTAAAACAACAAGTTTTTTTTTAATTTAAATTTGCCTTCTAATTAACCTTTGCTTGTTAAACAGCAAGCAGACATCGAACCATGGCTAACGACATCTTTACTGCAAAAAAGTAATCAAAAAAAATAATAATACAGATCCTTATAAAACGCACATACGCTAAAATAAAAATAAATCCAGTTACATTGTTAAACTATATATAATAAATATCGTAAGCTTATTATAATTCCATTTATTGCATAAATATACAATGTATAATTAGGCAAAAATCCAATATTATAAATTATTAATAACATAATAAAGAAGCATATTCAGCAATAAAAAAAATATATTGATGACCAGTCAATTTTAATGACGTATATCTACATATATTTTTAATACAGTTTTTGTACTAACCTGTTTTTCCATAATAAAACAGAAATTTTACTAAAACACAAACTTACAAAACATAATTAAAATAAATACCCCCCCAAAAAGGTAAACAAAAACAAACACCCTTTTTTGATGTTTTTTTTTTTTTATAAATTTATGACTTGCTTGAAAAATAACAGGCCTACGCTTTTAAAAATTCTAATGTATCTAAAAGTATGTTACAAAATGCCCTCGCTATTTTACAAAATAACTATTTTAGTAATTAATAGAAAATACTTACACCAAAGTTCATAATAGTAAGTACAGCAACCTTCTTCACCACAGCAGTGTCCAACATTACAAGTATAAATTGAACCGTTTCCGTTTTCACACGTTTCTTGGTTCTAAAAAAATATAAAACAATGTTAAAGTTTCATAGATATAAACTTTAAGCCTAATTTTAAGAAGAAGAAATTCCTGTGAAAGTTACCGTTTCGGTCTGACCCTATATTTATAACATCGTATTTTTTCTATGTTTTTACTACTTTGTAGGCCATGCAGTAAAGCATGCTATTTATTTTATAAATTTATTTAAAGGCCCAATTTAAATTTTGTCAGTGTTTATAAATTAAAGTTTTAACAAGAAAAATATTAATGTTTTTATATATAATTTAATTATCCCGAAAAAAGGGAAAAAAATTTGGTATTCTGGTCTTATAAATTGTAATTGAACATTCTTATTATTTAATTTAATTAAATAAAAAGAACAGCATAGGATTTTCAAATTTATTTCGCGAAATTCCTAAAAGGGAATAAAACACTGCAAAAAAATGTTATCAAAAGTGTTTTGCTTTGTCAGAGCCTTTTCTTCATTCAAGAGTTAAAGTTTTACGAGCTATAAAAGTTGCCTTTTATAACTATTTGACAGTTGAAACAGTAAAAAAAAACAAAATTGAGAGATTTTAATTATCATGACAATAAAAGAAGTAGTAAAAATATAACACAACACAATTTTTGCTAATAATTAAAATCCCGATATATCGTCATGGTAACAGAGGGCATACCTGGGTATTTGAAACTTACCACGGGCTGCGTGTTACTCGTTGAAAAATCTAACAATTGGTCGCCCAGTCTCCCCATTTTGCTGGTCGCGGGTTAATGAACGCAAGAATGGCAGAGGGGGCGGAGACACGGGGGGCTACAGCTACACCAGTCAACTACAACTGGTTAAAAAAACACAAATTCCCAAAAATATGTCAAACTATGGTGCAATTTCGAAAAAAAGCACATAAAATTTATAATATGACAAAGGCCACCAATATAATATCAACAATAAAAAATAAAGAAGAAAAATATTGGTGGAAAGTGTAAACAAAAGTAATAATAACAAATAAATGGAAATATCATTTTAAATTGACAGAAAATTATTTATAATTGTAGCATCAACTAAAATTGGATTTACAGTTAAATCTTGATTACAATTTAATTGTTTTTGTCATTTTTATGTTAGGTGAAGTAAAAATTTTTTTATTTTTAAAAATATTTAGTTTTTGCCAAAAAAGGGCATTGAAATATTACCGAAAACGCCCTGCAGCAAAGAATTTTTGGGTGACTTATAACAGTCTAACAACCCCAAAAAAAATTTGAATTAATAAAATTTTTAAACTCAATGGGTTAAAAAATTTAATTGATCAAATTTTGTCAGTATAACACCGGATTATTGTTCATTATAGTGACAGGTTAATACAAAACTACGTAATCTAGACGGTTGTATAAATCAAATGCAGGGAAGTCAATTTTAAATTGATTATGTTTTTGACAGTCCAGTTAATTACAAATACAAAAAGGTTCTAAAAAACAAAAAACAGATTACTTACCTCATCCAATATAACTAAACAATAAAAATCACATAAATAACATACTAAGAATAAAATTTACCTGTTTTTTGTTACTTTTTGATGTGTAGGTAACGCGGCACTGGACAAGATGGACTATAAATATTATAAGCGTTGAAGTCTTCACTAGTTTGTCAACAAAAGCATCAAAATTTTGCATCTTGAGCTTAACTGGATTATTGTTAAGCAATTCTTGTATTATGTTAAGAATTTAAAGTATGACTAAAGTAGTACAATAAATTTAATTCACAATATCACTTTGTAATGGTAAATATATCTGCAATTAAAATAAAACAGTTAAGACTACCTTATTTACTTCTATTTACTTGTTAAATAACATATTACAAGCTCAAATTTACATATAGTTTGAAACCAATCGTTAACATAACGTAAATAAAACATATTAGTGATTTACGATCTGCAACGTCATCATTTTTTCTTTGCAAAATCAGACGAACTTAAATGCAACTGTCTGAAGATTTTACTGTGCGTACACTTGAATCTTACCTAGCTCAGCCTAGACTGAGACCTTACAATAACAAACAACAAAAACAAAGCCTTAAAGCCGCGAGCTACGCTGCGCAAACCTAGATTTAACTAGAATAAACCGAAAAAGCATCAGCGCGAGAACCTAGGCATTGCTTTTCCGTTGTTTGGTTGTTATGAACGTGTTTTCATTATTTTTGTGACGACATATAGAGAAAAGGAGAGAGGTCGGTTCAGGTTGTATCAAACCAGAATATACTGGTTTTAACTCGGTGCAAAACAAGTCGGCGGCAGCTGACCGGCGCTGTTGCAAAGGGTAGTTTAGCGTTCATAAAAATCAAAACAAAGTCCAACTTTTCTTGATAAAAAAATATTTCAAATTGCAGTATAAAAATGTTAATACTAAATCATTACCTGTTTTACAAAAGTTTTAAATTTTGATGACTGTAAAAATTTATTAGCCAAAAATAACCTACATTATAGCCAACAGCAAACTACCCTTATTATACATTACGGGTTCTGTTCAATATAGGGCGAAGGTGGTGGTTTCCTTCTTTAGTTTTGCAAAAGCAAAAGCTATAAATAGCCATATAAAAAATATTTCACCCCCTAAAAAGCATAACCTAATTAGTTAAATCTAAATATAACACAATCCCTCAATAAATTATTAATATTTTTAATAATTGTGAATGTTTTTGTTTATCCTCGATTGAATAAAGCAGAACAGTAATTGCCGACAGGAGGTTACGCCATCACCATAGCTTGCTAATGAGAAAATAGCTTCGTGTGGTATCAGTTACAGTCTTTAAACAATGTTGTTCTTTTATTAATCTCTTTGTTATGTTTTTTTTTTATAAATAGATATACCAACAAAGAAATAAAATCTTTAAATTTTTTAAAAGGCAAACACTTGATATAACCTTACAATGTTGAGGGTAAATTGGCCAAAAATATTTAAAAAGTAAATTAATAGGTTGTAAGTCTTATTTTTAATGGGCTAAATATAATAAAAAATATTTTAATTAAAGTTTAATGTGTATGCATTTTACACTAAACTTCTTTACGTTTTCCGTGCCATTAGATAAATATAGCCTTGTTCCCACGGTAAATGAATTAGAAAGTTTGCTTATTTTCGCAAGTTAGTGCCAATATACACATTACACCATCAACATCCTAATCTCAACACCCAAGTCACGTGACCCATTACGCGGCTATCTGCTTGTGTAAATATTGCAATATGATTAAATTCAAAATTAAAAGAGTAATTTAAGAACTACGATAATATTTTTAGCAATTTAAACTAGTAAAAAATATGCAAATCCAATATTTTACATGAATGTACTTATCTATAATTTTTAAGAGTTGTTTATTAAAATCTTATAAACTGCAATAACCCAAACTACAGGGAAGCGTTCCAGCAATTACTGCTAACATGATAAGCAATAAGATATTATTTTTGTTAATGTACAATCCAATTAAGTTTGATACATTTATGACAATAAGTAACATTCGCCCTGATTAAAGACACCAATTGCCCAGTTTACATAAGATCAGTCAAATAATGTCAAGGGATTATACTAAACGCTCAGTAAACATTAACAGTTAAGTATCTTAATACGGATGTAGTAGTACAGCTATAAACGCAGCTGGATGCTTATAATTTAATTAAGCCTACTGTTTAAATAACATACTTATGTTTGCGCTAATGGGAATCTTGAAACGAAAAATGATAAAAATTTGGGCTAATGTTAGTAATCCGATTGCAGTTGTGCTTAAGTTGTGTTTGAATTGGCCGAATCAAAGTGATGACTTTGTAAAAATTGTCATCAAAGAAATTGAATTAATAAAATTAATTAAAATTTAATTTATGATTGAAAAAGAGGATTAAGTGATAAAATGAAAAGGTACTTTTAAAATTCCTTAAAGTTATAGTCTGTAAGTTATTCAAGAATTCACGTGACTACAGAATAAGGCTAAACAATTTGAACCCAGTTTTTGTAAGTCTTGACTTTCACTTTCTATGGATGTGTCAACTTAATGTTATTGTTCACTTTACACCTTGTCATTTTTTTATCTAAATCGAACAAGTTAGTATATCAGACTAATTGTTCTATTGTCTAAACGCCATTATCAACGTGCGTAGGGTTGAAATAATATTGATACTGCGAAGATAAGACGCGTTTTCTTATCGGGCTACCTTATCAAGGGCGTCCGCAACTTATATGCAAACAATACAAGATCAAAACCAACCGCTGGCTAATTACAAACGGAGAGTATAAACAAAGTAGTCCCGTACGAAATGGATTAGCGGCGCAATCAGGCTTATTACGATTCCAATCGTACCGAATAAACGACTTGGCATGGAAAAAAGGCAAGATGCAAGATCGAATGACTATATAAGCTAGACCTAAATTCCTAGAAGTCATTACATGCATTCAGCAAGCTAATATAATTAGACAAATAAGAAAGAATTAATATTGAATATTGACATATTTAAAAATATTGTTTATATCGTTCTTATATTCAAAAGAAATGACAAGTCCAGTTCCTATATTTGAAGCATTACCAAGTAGTGAGAAATTTTACGAGATGTTCTCTAGTCACCACAATCAAATGAAGATAGATCCTAATAGCAACGACTTACCTTTTATTCCGTACATGAAGCTAAGAGATCCTGTACAACATGCAAGAAATGTACCAGTATTGGATAACAGAGGCCGAAATGTCAGCAAAGTTTCGGATGACAGCAACAGCACGAACGACTCGTTTTTACCCCCTTCACCTATTTCATCCAACAACGACAGTTTTTTGGGTTTAAGACCTTTAAGTTCACCCTGGTCTTCAACATATAGTTCACCATCTTTAAGGACAAATTCGTCGAAAGAAAGTTTTAGCGATGCATCGGAAACTTCGCAAAATTACCCAGCAGTTCGACCGAGCAAAAAACACTCAATTTTCTCTATTGACTCGATCCTTTCCAAGAAAGACAACAACAATAAATCGAATGAGAGAAAACCGAAAAGTTTTAGCATTAAACGCATAAATCAACTTTCTGGCGAACAACCCAGCAAAAGAAAACGAACTGAAAAGCCTTACAACCCGTACATTCAACCAAACAACCAAGCAACTACTGGATTTTTACCTTCAAGCTTACACCAAAATGCAACACCAAAAAATCCACCAAACATTAACCATTACAATGGACCAAGTACACCGGTCAACCATCAAAACATGCTTAAGGCATACGTACAGGATTACTATAGAATGACAATGGCAAGCCAAGAAACGGGTATGCCAGGCCATGGATTTCCAACTCCACCGATTACTCCAAGACTTGGATGGCCTATGAGCAACTTACAAAACATTCAAGCAAATATGATGAAAAACTATGCGCGATCTCCAGATGTAACTGGTAAGCAATTAACTTATTTTATAACCGAATTTGTTGCCATTATTTAAAATCAATAAAATTTAAATTTGCCTGTTTGTGTTTAAAAATCGATTTCGTTATTTTGTAATTATTTTTTCCACCTCCACAATGCATCATTAAAGTGGGGTCGTTTATCAATAGGTTTTTATATTTAGAAAACCAAAAATAACTGCTATTTACAAACCATTCCGCATACCTGTATAACCAGCTAACTAAAATTAATTATGTATATCTAAATATAAATCTAATTTCAGGTCTTACCCCACCTAACCAACGACAAGATGGATTGTATAGTTCCCCACCTAGCGACGAAGAAAAAGGCAAGCGAGCTCGCACAATATTCACAACCCATCAACTAGAGCGATTAGAAGTAGAGTTTGCTAAACAACATTACATGGTCGGAACTGAACGATATTACCTCGCTAGACAACTAAACCTCAAAGAATCACAGGTATTTAATCGTAACAACGTATTTCTAAACCTTACAATTTTTTATATTTTGCGAAGTTGCCTTATCACATTAATGTTAAACAAATACAAACCAGTTTTTTTTTACCCTTTTTTATACAGAAATTCATATTAAATTGATTTTATGTTTTAAGGTTAAAGTCTGGTTTCAAAACAGAAGAATTAAATGGAGAAAACAAAAGCAACAAGACAGCAGTCAATCCCAATCTAATCAAAGTACTAAAAAATCTAATTTTGCCACGCTCAGAGAACAAGCATTATCCACATCCAATTAAATTTCTTTATTTATTTTTTCTGATTAACTTTTGTTCCATTTTATAATTCAAGTGTTAAATTTTTGATTAATTTAACTATTTCATATTTATTAATCTCGTATTGTTTAAATGTCATACCATTGTATTTATATTTGTTTTAATACCTTGCCAAATATTTTTGTGTTACACTGTATTACACCCTTTATTATTTACAAATATGTTATTTTATTTTTGTAAACCACTAATTAGTCAAGACAGTAAATAAAGAGTTGAGGCCAAAATAGCTTAAGAAATTTAGATTTTCACAAAAAGAAACATTTTTTGAACAAAATAATACCCAATTTTCGATATACATTATTTTTGAACTTTGACATACAAAATGGATCGCAAAAAAGCAATATTAATTCTATGATTGATCTAGTTTTTTAACCCTTAGCTTCTAGTTTAGCCACCAGCCTTTCAAGTTGTCTCTTAGCTTCACATTGTGGAAAATTGCTCATATTATAATATTGGGGGGCAATTTTTAACATCCTAAAAAAAATATAAATTCAATATTTTAAATTACCTGCAGCGGAGTGTAATGGTAAGAACACTTGTTACACTACACAAGAGGTCGTGGGTCCAATGCCCACTAATCTCATGCTGTAGCGCCCTTATGTAAGATGCTATAAACTCTTGCTGAGCCAGCACTTAATCAGCAGCATAATTATCGGGCAATTATATTTTCTATAATATCCCAAACTGCCACAGGCAACTCGAGACTGGGTCAGAGTAACTGATGTAACTGTTTAAGTCGCGCATTCGACTTTCCCACATCGAGAAAAAAGATATATACAAAAAAAATCAATATATATGGTTTTTGTTATTAAAATCTAAAATTCATTTACCATTCTGGTTTAATATCAGTGCATGTTCTGATGTAGTTTTTTGTTGTTAGTACAAATTCATTATACAACACCCATTCAGGTTTATGGTCCAAGCAAGTGGAAGGGTGAAGTTGGACAACTTGGTTGTCCTTCACTGTCAAGTAGTGACCAGTACGTTCTAGATGTGCAACCTAAAAACAAAAAAATATTCAAGAAGTCATAAATATTACTGTCATACTAAATCAGAGACGATATAACTTATAAATAAATCAAACCTAGAAAAATAATAGGCAGGTTAGCTTTAGATACTAAATAAAGACTTGGGCATAGTAATGTTAGTTACTTTATGTTTAGGATGTAAAGTCAGCCTTCTCACATCAGAAATAAATAAATTAATAAAAACAAATAGCAAATTTTCCCCTAAAGATATAAACCATCTGCACAAATACCTGCATGAAAAATCCTGACACCAAAGCCTTTCTTATATTAATGTAATAATCCCTGCTCGTAAATTCCGTGCTTCTTCTTGGAAGAGCAAATCGATCCATGATCCGAGCCAGTTGGGTTCTTACATTATCACAAGCTTGCATGGAGCGATTGTTGATGAAATTATCAAAGCACCATTGTGTGTTCGCTTGATCTAAAAACAAATTTTTTTATTTTTTTAAAAAATGATTATGGATATTTAGTTTAGTAAGACCTCTAATTTACATATATTTTTTATGAGAAGATCAAGTTTACAACTTGAACATAGAGTAACAACAGTTACCCTGACCCAGTCTCAAGTTGAACTTGACAGTTTGGGATATTTAAAATTTTAATAGCCCGATA